>NC_132911.1:112127690-112806857 GCF_047675955.1 Chlorocebus sabaeus
TAAAATAACGCTTTCCTTTTTCAAATCCGATTGCCTTTTCTTTTAGAATAGCTGTTCCCAACAGCCTGCAGCCAATCTGACTAGATACTTCTATGGGACTATGAATAATTTAGAATTTATTATCCTGTAGTTATCAACCTTTTAAAAGAATATAGTGGTTTATGTAAATGAATCTGTAAGTGGTATTTCTGAATATATAACAAAATGAAGTGGAAAAGATACAGGATTGGCGGAAGTAGTTTTGGACTAAAGAAATCAGCAGAATTAAGTAGCAGACATATTTTTCCATCTTTCAGAGGTCACCTCACTGCAGTGGCACCTCATGCAAGTTGTCATGGAAGGAATAAACAGAACAATCATAGCCACTCTCTTAACCTTTGACGTTTAGCTCATCCCACAGGGTTGCACAGTAGTTAAAATGTACAAGCAAGCAGTGAGCAGCTTACTTACATAGTATGTAATAAAATGACCTTGACTTTGAGGAGCGGGCCTTTTGCAGGAGGGTGAAAGGGTAAAATGAAAATTTTAAGCCACTTTTGAGGAAAGAGTGAGGGAAGAGCCTTTATTTCTTGTGAGAGACTGAAACAGTTATCAGATTTTTTTTTTTTTTTTTTGAAATAAAGATGACTAGAATTTTTCTAGGACTTCACATTTTATAAAATGCTTTACATGAATTTTCTAGTGTTTGGTTTCCTAAACTCAAAGGCCAAGCAGGTGAGGAAAATACATGTAGCTGGGTGAAAGACAGTAGTGATGCCTATGAAGAACTGGTAAGTGTATATACCCTTATCTAAGGGTAATCAAAATCAACTTAAAAACAAAAATATCCAAACTGTTGTACTAACCAAGCAACTTTATATATATATATATTTTATGTAATCTTAACTGCTCATCCCTGAGCTAAAGGTAATACTATCTATTCATTGTTATTGGAAACTAAGTACAGATTCAGTAAGTTATGTAAGGTCATGTAAAAGATGGAGTTTAGATTCAAACCAAGTGTATCAAGTCCATGTTCTTTCCAGTAGACTCTGTGTCCTCCATGACCCGTGATATGGTTTGTTTCTGTGTCCCCACCCAAATCTCATCTTGTAGCACCCATAATTCCCATGTGTTGTGGAGGAGACGCACTGTGAGATGATTGAATCGTGGGGACAGGTCTTTCCCATGCTGTTCTCATTATAGTGAATGAGTCTCACAAGATCTGATGGTTTTAGAAATGGGAGTTTCTCTACACAAGCTCTCTTTCTTTGCCTGCTGCCATCCACTTAGGATATGACTTTTTCCTTCTTGCCTTCTGCCATCATTGTGAGACCTCCCCAGCCACGTGGAACTGCAAGTCCAGTTAAACCTCTTTCTTTTGTAAATTGCCCAGTCTCAGGTATGTCTTTATCAGCAATGTGAAAACGGACTAATACAACCTCTTTTCTTTGAACTGTTTACTCCTTTCCAGTTTATCTTCTGGGGCTTTTTGTTTTTGCTTTTGTTTCAAATTTATTTATTTTTAAAATTGACACATAAAATATAAAATTCTAGTTTTTTTTTTTTTTTTGCGTCAGAATGATTTTCCCTGTTAGACAGCTATGATTGTGTTGCTTTTCTTTTGCTCAGTATTTTTTAGTTGTTCTATACCTTTAAAAACAAACTTAAAAGTTCTTTAGTATAAAATAAACATCTTCCAAGAAAGTCACTCACCTTCTTGTACACTCATTTCCCGATCCTAGTGTGTTTATTTAATTCTGAACTACCAGTAGTTCTTTCTGTGTAGGATAACTTACTTTGTTATTTGCCTGTTGTCGTTTTTCAACTTTTAAGAGACAGGGGTCTTGCTCTGTTGCTCAGAATGGAGTGCAGTGGTGCAATCACAGCTCACTGCAGCCTCAACCTCCAGGCTCAAGTGATCCTCTCACATCAGTCTCCTGAGTAGCTGGGACCACAGGCAGGTGCCATCATGCCTCTTTTTTGTTGTTTTTTATGTTTTCTTTTGTTTTTGAAACAAAGTCTTGCTTTGTCACTCAAGCTGGAGTGCAGTGGCACGATCTTGGCCCATGCAACCTCCACCTCCTGGGTTCAAGCTATTCTGCCTCAGCCTCCTGAGTAGCTGGGATTACAGGTGCGTGTCACCACAGCCGGCTAATTTTTGTATATTTAGTAGAGACAAGGTTTCGCCATGTTGTCCAGACTGGTCTTGAACTCCTGGATCAAGTGATTCTTCTGCCTTGGGCTCCGAAAGTCCTGGCATTACTGACATAAGCCACCATGCCTGGCCCATTCATCACTTCTGAAGATAGTCGTAATACCAGTTGTAATGCTGTGTCAGCCTTCTAAAGGATCTGTTGCCTTTGTTCAGTTAATTTTCTACTTTATCAAATTTGAGCTACCACAGACTTCTACATGATTGTGAGTTTATTTTCCTTACCTAAAAAGTTGATTTTGTCTTGTCAGGTTTTTGACATCTATCTGATGTGTATGCATGTGTCTGGGTACATATACACTTAAATGTCATGTTACTTTTTTCAGAAATGCGAGATAAAATGAGAAAATGGAGAGAAGAAAACTCACGAAATAGTGAGCAAATTGTAGAAGTTGGAGAAGAATTAATTAATGAATATGCTTCTAAGCTAGGAGATGATAGTAAGTTCTTTTATTACCTTCAGGCTCAGTACATGTCTCATTTATGGGCCTTTTTTTTTTTTTTAACTGTTCTTTCATTTATGATTTTTCTACTTGTCATGTTAATCTTCTTTGTGACTTTTCGTCCCAAGACTTTTAATGATAGTTTATTTTGAGATGGATTTATAATTGCTTGGTAGTAGTAAGCTATCAAATAGGCATTTTGTTTTAAAGCTCAAAGGGCTGCAAATGTCTGACCGAAATGTATTGTCTAAGGACTCTTGTAGAACAGTAAAAGTATTAAATCATTGGAGATTTTAACCTTATATTAATATATTTTACACTGCTGAAACATGTAAGAATGTGTTCTTTCCTTAGTTTCAGAGATAATACAATAAATCAATTTTCAGTTATAAGTAATATTTTCTAGAAATATCAGAAACTAGAATTCATTAATTTCCATTTGTTTTATTTTTTAATATTAAATTTAGTTCTTTTCCCCCCTCTGTATGTTTCTAGTTTGGATCATATATGAACAGGTGATGATTGCAGCACTAGACTATGGTCGGGATGACTTGGCATTGGTAGGTATTTAAATGAAGTATATATTTAATTTGCTTCATGAATTGTATACCATAGTTAAGACTTAATGTATGGCTTATATGGAATGCTTTCTATAGCTGGTTTTGAGTGCTACTCTGAACAGTAAGTGGAACTAACTGGATATTTTAGGACAAAGTATCTTAAATCTTTTTATTAGTCCTGAGAAGTAGCTGTTTAGTATCCTAGTTTTACTGAAAAGATTTAGTTACTGAAATTTGTCTGCTTAGTAGGTAACTTATCCTATTTTATAGAGTTTAAAGTAAGAAAGTTTAAAACAATTTTATCTTTTGTGTTATTGAATGACTTTCATAGAATGTAATGTTCAATACTGTTACACAATATTATAAACATAGAAAATCCTGATGTATAGAACATAACTTAAAATACTAATAATGTTTGGCCAGGTGAGGTGGCTCACACCTGTAATCCCAGCACTTTGGGAGGCCGAGGCAGGTGGACCACCTGAGGTCAGGAGTTCAAGACCAGCCTGACCAATGTGGTGAAACCCCATCTCTACTAAAAATACAAAAAATTAGCTAGGTTTGGTGGAACATGCCTCTAGTCCCAGCTACTCTGGGGGCTGAGGCAGGAGAATTGCTTGAACCTGGAAGGCAGAGATTACAGTGAGCTGAGATTGTGCCACTGCACTCCAGCCTGGGCAACAGAGCAAGACTCCGTCTCAAAACAAACAAACCTAATACTATAGTTTTTAAAATAACACTGTAATGATAGCTGTGTTTTTGGACTTGTGCTAGGAACGAAGCTAAATGCTTTACATCATGCTTTTATTGAGCCTTCATAATTATTTATTGATTTGATTTGTGTTTGATGTTATTATTATATTTATTTTGTAAATCAGAAAGCAGAGGCGTCTGTTCTGTTGTTCCTATCATCTTGAATTCTTAAGTACCACTTCATGCTGCCTCTGTATTTAAACTGAAAGAAAATATACAAAAACAAAAAATTGAAATACCTGAAAAAAATTCACATCTGAATTAGTATTATCCTTTTCAAGGTTGGGTTGGCCATACATGTAAATCTAGTGGAGCTGTTAGTGGTGAAAACATTCCACAAAACCTTTGTTGGATTACCTTCAGAACCTATGAGACATAGTCTTTTGAATATTCATAGAGGTGGCAGTTTTATATCTTGAGAGAAGTTTTTATTTTTTTTTTGAAATAGCCAAATATCACTTAATAAAGTAGGAAGTCAAATTAGAAAACACTGTTGATTAATAAAGCAGTATATCCAGTTAAACAGTAACTTTTTAATGGTTAAGATTATTTATACAGTTAGCTTGCTTGACTGACCAAGTAATATGATTTTGCTTGATATCAAAAAAATAAATGAACATATCTTCACTTTTGACTAACTTGAATATTTTTCTTACTGTGGCAAATTTCAGCCACAAACTTTGAAGCTGTATTTCCAATTCATATTAAAACTTATTTTATTACCAGTTAATAGTTTCATCAGTAGTTAATAGCATTATTTTGGTCACACATGCATTAATATGCTTCAGTGGACCATTTGTATAATCTTTAACATTTCTAGGACTTCCAAAACTTATAATCCTTCATATGTTGCAGAGAATGTAGTTACTCCGCAAATATTTGATTATTTAGTCAAGTTGATGAGTCAGTTATGGATACTTGTTCAAAAAACTTGGTATTCCGTCCGTTTAATGTCTGCATTTTCTGACCCCCAAATCAGGATATGTTGATTGAAAGGATGATTGATTGACTGGGTGCAGTGGCTCACGCCTGTAATCCTCGCACTTTGGGAGACTACCGCACGTGGCCACCGCAGGTGGATCACCTGAGGCCGGGAGTTCGTGACCAGACTGGCCAACATGTTGAAACCCCATCTCTACTAAAAATACAAAAATGAGCTGGACATGGTGGCAGGCCCCTGTAGTCCGAGCTCCTTGGGAGGCCGAGGCAGGAGATTCACTTGAATCCGGGAGGTGGAGTTTGTAGTAAGCCAGGATCGTGCCATTGTACTCTAGCCTGGGTGACAGAGTGAGACTCCATCTCAAAACAAAAAAAAAAGGAAGGTTGATGGATTAATATAAAATTTCAACAGGGCAAAATTAAACACTTAATGTTATTTGCTAGGAACTTGAAATGACTACTAAAAAACTTAGTTCTTACCAGTAGAATGCTTATGCTGCAATTAGGAAGAAAACGCCAAGCGCTGTTATCATTTAAGTAGGAGCCTGACGCGTAGAAGTAGTTTTTAAGGAGGAATAATATGATATTAGTACTTGAAGAGTTATTAGCGATTCTCATAATCTGCTTATTTCCTGGTTAAGAGCATGATCAGTTTCTAAACTGCTTGTTGCCTTCACTATAATGCCGTAGTTCTTATTTCAATCCATTGTTACTGATTAATTTCACTTCGTTATTAGATGACACTAATGAAATTATTCAAGAAAACACATTGAAGACTATATAGGCCATTCATTATAGCCCATTTAGTATAAATAATGTAATTACTACTCAACTCTTGTTTTTTTCAGTTTTGTCTTCAAGAGCTAAGAAGACAGTTCCCTGGCAGTCACAGAGTCAAGCGATTAACAGGCATGAGATTTGAAGCCATGGAAAGGTAACCAAATCTTGTCAACAGTGTGCTCCTATTAAAACTGGCAGGCATGGAACTTATTAATCATGGTGGTGTTAATTTTTTTTTTTTATTTCAAGCATTCTAGAGTGTGTGAAATACTGTCTCATGGCTTTAATTTACATTTTTTGATGACTAATGACGTTGAAAACCTTGTCATGTCTGCTTAGATATTCAAATAACTTCTTTTTGAAGTATCTTCTTTAGTCTTTACCCATTTAAAAAATTGGGTTGTTTCATCTTTTTTACTGCTGATTTGTAGGAGGTCTTTATATATACTGGATAAAAACTTTGTCAGATATATGTGCTGTGAATATTTCTCCCTGTTCTCCTGCTTGAATATTTTATTTTCTAAATGGTGCCTTGTGAAGTAGAGAAGTTTTTAATTCCGATGAAGTTTAGTTTATCATGTATTTTTAATCGTTAGTGATTCTTTCGTCCTGTCCAATAATTGTTTTCTAATATCTCAACAATATTCGGTAGTGTTTTCTAGACTATGGGAACAGTTAAATTATGATTATTTTTAGTTCGTAAGAGTGCTTTCAGACTATTTTTCTTTTTGCTGTCTTTTAAAATTGTATTTTCAGTACTTCTGGATGATTGTGCTGTACAGTTCAACTGTGTCCTTATATTCTGCCTGTTATGTCTATTACTAACAAAGGAGTATGGAAGTCTCCAACTTTAATAGTGGATTCATCTATTTCTCCTTGCAGTTCTATTAGTTTTTGCCTCACATATTTTGATGTACTCTTGTTTGTCACATAACATTAAGGGTTGTTGCATTTTTCTTGAGAATGAGCCCTTTATATTATGTAATGCCCCTCTTGTATCCCTACTAATTTTCCTTGTTCTGAAGTCTGCTTTGTGTGAAATTAATATAGGTCCTGAGCTTTCTTTTGGTTAGTGTTAACAGCACATCTTTCTCCTTCCCTTTATTTTTATTCTGTTGTATCTTTGTATTTTGAGGGTTTTGTGTAGACAGCATTTAGTTGGGTCATGTTTTTAAATCCACTTTGATAGTCTCTGTCTTTTCATTGGTATACTTAGACCATTTACATTTAAAGTGATTATTAATATAGTTGTTTCATTATCTGCCATATTCATAACTATTTTCTATTGATCTTATTTTTTCTTTTGTCATTTTCTGCCTTCTCTGATTTAATTGAGCATTTATAGAATTTCATATTTTCTTTCTCTCAGTATATCAGTTATACTTCTTTTTAAATTTTTTAAATAGCTGTCTGAGTGATTGCAATGTGTATTTAGAACTATCCAAGTCCACTTTTAAGTAACACTATACTGATTCACAGTTAGGGCAAATCTCTTACAACAGAGTATTTTTAATTCTTCTCTTTTGTCATTTGTAGCACTGCTTTCGTTCATTTCACTTATTCATAAATCATAATCACAAAATACATTGTTGCTGTTACTATTTTGAGAAAACTTATCTGATCAATTAAGAATAAGAAAAAAATTTTATTTTACCTTTATTTATTCATTTTCTAATGATCTTTCTTTTTTTATATATTAGAAACTTCCAAAGGTTCTAACCAATATTATTTTCCTTTTCTCTGAAGAGCTGCTTTTAACATTTCTTGAAAGGCAGGTCTGCTGACAGCAAATTGCTTTAAGTTTTTGTTTTTCTGGAGTATGTTTCTCCGTCACATTTAATGGGCAGTTTCTCAGGATACAGAATTCTAAGTTGGTTTTCTCTCAGAACACTTTAAATATTTCCCTTTACTCTTTTCTTGTTTGCATGGTTTCTGAAGAGAAGTCTGATGTAGTGCTTATCCTTGTACCTGTATAAGTAATGTGTTTTTTTCTTCTGGCATCTTTTAAGATTTTCTCTTTGTTTTTGATTTTCTGTAATTTGAATATGTGTAGGTATAGATTTTTTGGTATTGTGCTTGATGATCTTAGAGCTTACTGGATCTGTAGTTTTGTGTCTATCGTAAGTTTGGGAAAATTTTCAAATGTTTTCTATATTTCTCTCTTTTTTCCTTCTAGTATTCCATTACATATATGTTACATCTTTTGTAATCGTACACACTTCTTGGATATTGTGTTCTATTGTTTTTCTCTTTTTATTTCAGTTTTGAAAGTTTGTATTGATAATTCTTCAACCTCCTGACTCTTTTGGGTTATGCCCAATCTACTGATAAGCCCAAGACCATCAAAGGCATTCATCATTTCGCTTGCATTGTTTTTGATTTCCAGTATTATCTTTTGATTCTTTTTTACAGTTTCCATCTCTGTTTACATTACCCGTCTGTTTTTGCATCTTGTTTACTTTTTGCATTAGAGTCGTGAAAATACGTATCATTGTTTAAATTCCTGGTCTGTTTATGCCAATACTTCTACCATATCTACATCTGGTCTCCTGGTGCTTGTTATGTCTCTTCATAGTTTGGCTATGTGTGGCTAGTTGTTACTTTTGTACTTTGGACAAATTGAGTCAGTATTTTTTTAAGGGAAATTTTCTGTAAGTACTATATACATGATCTGCTTTACTTAACAAAATAAAACTGTAGTAAACGTTTACTGTTATATGAAGATGGAAGACTTTGGTAACGATTATAAATGCGTTTAAAGCAATTATAAATGCATTTAAATTAAAAGATTAAAGCCGGTTTAATTTTTTTCTGTATTTACTATTTATCACTATATTTTTAAGGTAATAATTATAGATGTTTCTTTTTCTTTTTAAATAGATATGATGATGCTGTACAGCTATATGATAGGATTTTACAAGAAGATCCAACTAACACTGTAAGTTGGCAGATTGTCTTGAAAAAAATTTAAAGTTTAATTCAAAAGGTAAAATTAATTAATTGAGGAAATAATGGAAAGATACATAAGGAACTAGGTTTTATATTTTTAATTTTTAATTGAAAGATATTTTTATTTTTAATTTTAAATAGTACGTGATAGGCCACATTTTATTTTAAATAGATTTAAGACTCTCCAATAAAATTTGACTTCTCAGCCTGACCAACATGGTGAAACCCCATCTCTACTAAAAATACAAAAATTAGCCAGGCGTGGTGGCACGTGCCTGTAATCCCACCTACTCAGAAGACTGAGGCAGGAGAATTCCTTGAACCTGGGAGGCGGAGGTTGCAGTGAGCTGAGATTGCGCCACTACACTCTAGCCTGGGCGACAGAGCAAGACTTCACCTCAAAAAAAAAAAAAAAAAAAAGACTTCTAGAAGATATCTTATTAGAAAAGGGGCTAGTTATGATTTGGAAAGAGTAGACTATGTGTTTGCATAAAATATTTTGAAGTTTATGAAATACTAAATTGTTTAATTTGTGCAGTTACTTTTTAGTTGTCTTAATGAAAAATGAAGCCATTTCAGTAATTAGTATATGGAATTAATGAAGACATTTTATTTTGTTTTTGCTTTTTTCTGTCTTATACATGAATAAGAAGAAACATACCCTTTTAATTTAGTGTACTTTTGAACAAGTATATTAGTTTATTGGATAGATTATTTGTTCTAAAGATACCTATATAGTAGTATTTGTTTGAAAAATACGCTAATGAATTCTGTTTTTAATGTTGAGAACATTATGGTTTATTGCCATAATAGCTTTCCTCAGACTTAACCTTTTAACTAAAAAGTTACAGAGAGACTTTAGATAATATGTCAGTCATTTTAATGTTTTATGTCATTATTTCCATGCACACATATGCCTGCTAAAAGAAAATAAGTATTTTTAAAATTTTTAAACAAAAACCAGGTTGAGTTTTTTTTCTTTTATAGGAGGAGAAATTGTTATATTAACACAATAAAGATACATGAAGTTTTTCTCTTATTTGGCAAGTATTTCTTTAAAAATAGACATTAAAAAAACTTATATAATGTCTGACTGTAGATTTTAAAATGTAAAATGCTTAGTAATTGAACAACAGTAACTCGATGTCTGTAGTTTCTAGAGCACATTTATCTCAGGCATTGATCATATATCCCCTATCTCTGCTTATTTCCTTTGATAGTCTGTAATAATACTTATGTATTATAGTAGTTGGTGTGTTTCTTAAATGATAGTTGCTTACTTTTAATCTTTTGCCACCCCAGGGAGATTTTCTGTGGAAATTTCTTAGGGTTTTCAGTGGGTGTGTGGGGGTTTGTGTAGGGATTTGTATGTCTGTGTGTGTGTTTGTGTGTGTAAGGTTTATTGGACTTACAGTTTCTCATGGCTGGGGAGGCCTCACAAACATAGCAAAAGGTGAGGAGAAACAAGTTACATCTTCTGTAGATGACAGCAGGCAAAGAGAGCTTGTGTAGGGAAACTCCCATTTTTAAAACCATCAGCTCTCACTATCAGAGACTCACTCACTATCACAAGAGCGGTGCAGGAAGCACCCACGCCCGTAATTCCGTCACCTCCCACTGGGTTCCTCCCATGACATGTGCGAATTGTGGAAGTTACAATTCAAGATGAGATTTGGGTGGGGACACAGTCAAACCATATCATTCTGCCCCTGACCCCTCCCAAATCTCATGTCACATTTCAAAACCAATCATGCCTTCCCAACTGTCCCCCAAAGTCTTAACTCATTTCAGCATTAATTCAGAAGTCCACAGTCCAACATCTCATCTGAGATAAGGTAAGTCCCTTCCACCTATGAGCCTGTAAAATCAAAAGCAAGTTATTTCCTAGATATAATGGGGGTACAGGCATTGGATAAATACAGCCATTCCAAATGGGGGAAATTAGCCAGAACAAAGGGGCTACAGGCCTCGTGCAAGTCCAAAATCCAGTGGGGCAGTCAAATCTTAAAGTTCCAGAATGATCTCCTTTGACTCCATGTCTCACATCCAGGTAATACTGATGCAAGAGGTGGGTTCCTATGGTCTTGGGCAGCTCCACCCCTGTGGCTTTGCAGGGTACATCCTCTGGTGGCTTTCACGGGCTAGCGTTGAGTGTAGATTTTCCAGGTGCACAGTGCAAGCTGTTGATGGGTCTACCATTCTGGTGGCGGTGCCCCAGTAGGGACTCTGTGTGGGAGCTCCTGCCCCACATTTCCCTTCCACACTGCCTTAGCAGAGGTTCTCCATGGGAGCCCCGCCCCTGCAGCAAACTTCTGTCTGGACATCCAGGCATTTCCATATACCCTCTGAAATCTAGACAGGGATTCCTAAACCTCAGTCTTGACTTCTGTGCACTCACAGGCTCAACACCACATGGAAGCTGCCAAGACCTGAGGCTTGCACCGTCTGAAGACATGGCTTGAGCTCTATGTTGGCCCCTTTCAGCCACAGCTGCAGTGGCTGGGATGCAAGGCACCAAGTCCCTAGGTTGCACACAGCACAGAACCTTGGACCTGGCTCATGAAACTACCTTTTCCTTCTAGGACTCCAGGCCTGTGATGGGAGGGGCTGCCATGAAGACCTCTGACATGCCCTGGAGACATTTTCCCTATTGTCTGTGGAATTAACATTCAGCTGCTTGTTACTTATGCAAATTTCTGCAGCTGGCTTGAATTCTCAGAAAATGGGATTTTCTTTTCTATTGCCTTGTCAGGCTGCAAATTTTCTGAACTTCTATGTCCTGTTTCCCTTTTAAAACTGAATGCCTTTAACAGCACCCAAGTTACCTCTTGAATGCTTTGCTTCTTAGAAATTTCTTCCACCAGATACCCTAAATCATCCTTCTCAAGTTCAGAGTTCTACACATCTCTAGGGCAGGGGCAAAATGCCACCAGTCTTTTTGCTGAATCATAACAAGAGTCACTTTTGCTCCAGTTTCCAACAAGTTCCTCATCTCCATCTGAGACCACCTCAGCCTGAATTTCATTGTTTGTGTCATCAGCATTTTGGGCAAAGCCATTCAACAAGTCTCTAGGGAGTTACAAACTTTCCCACATTTTCCCATCTTATGAGCCCTCCGAACTGTTTCAGCTTCTGCCAGTACCCAGTTCCAAAGTTACTTCCACATTTTTGGGTATCTTCAGTAACGCCCCACTATACTGGTACCAGTTTACTGTGTTAGTCTGTTTTCATTCTACTGATAAAGATATACCCTAGAAGACTGGGCAATATTTCCACATGGCTGGGGAGGCCTCACAGTCATGGCAGAAGGCAAGGAGGAGCAAGTCACATCTTACATGGATGACAGCAGGCAAAGAGAGCTTGTGCAGGGAAACTCCCATTTAAAAACTATCAGATGTTGTGAGACTCATTCACTATCATGAGAACAGTGCAGGAAAGAGATGCCCCCATAATTCAGTTACCTCGCTGGGTTCTTCCCATGATCCATGGGAATTGTGGGATTTCCAATTCAAGATGAGATTTGGTTGGGGACACAGCCAAACCATGTGAGTGTGTGTGTCTGTGTGTGTGTGTGTGTGTGTGTGTGTGTGTGTGTGAATGTGTATGTGTGTGATGTGTTTGTTTTGTTGTTTGATGTGTTTGTTTTGTTGCTGAGAACTTTCATTATTTTGTGAAGATTCTCAGAATATAGAAAGTTCAAGGAAAACTTTTGACAGCTGCAAACCTATCTAATAAAAAATAAAAATAAGAAATAGTTTCTATAAGCTTATATAGATACTGAGAATAAAAAGTTAAAATTGGAAAGTTTTTGAATAATTTCCTAATCTTACAATTCTAATAGCTTACCATCTTAGTTCAACAGTTTCTTAGAAAAAGCACCCATTTTTTTTTCTGAAGATTTTCTCATGTACTTATTCTTCACTTATAAGATTTCATTGTGGTTTCAAAGATACTCATTTTTCACTTAGCCATAGATTGAAAAAACTGAAATCAAGTTTTTGAAAACAGCTTCTGAATTTTATTTTTCTCATCCCAGGTTAAAAATCAATATAATTTAATTTTGGAATTAGGAATACAGTATTTTAATTCTGTCTCAGTTTACATTGGAAATTTTTAATAAGTTATTTCACTTCTTCAGAATATAAGATAATATATAATTATTGCTCTGTCTTTGTAGTACCTGCCATATTTTATTGCTTTTTGTGACTTTTAAAACTGGCTGAAAGAGAAATCCAAATGTTTCCTCTCATAGAATATGTGTGAAGTGGTACAAATTGAACATCCTTACGCTGAAAATTTGTAATCCAAAATGCTTCAAAATTCAGCACTTTTTGAAGAATGAAATAATGTCGCAGGTGGAAAATTTCACCCCGATCACATGTGATAAGTCACAGTCAAAACACAATGAAAACTTTGTGTTCTGCACAAAATTATTTAAAATATTGTATAAAATTGTTACCTTCAGGCTATGTGTATAAGGTGTATAGGAAATGTAAACCAATTTTGTGTTTAGAGTTGGATCCTTATCACTGTGATATCGCATGTATACAGAAATATTCCAAAATTTGAAAATATCTGAGTTGTGGAACACTTCTAGTTTCAAGCATTTTGTATAAGGGATACTCCCTGTAGTAACTAAATCCCCTACCGGTAGGTAAACATTTGAGAGTGAGGCGACTTAATTCAGCTTTGCTAAATGTATTATTATTTTTTTTATCAAACATGATCTAGTCTTTTCTCAGTCCCTTCTTTCCTTCTGTAAACATGTATTGAATACTTCTCATGAACCATCAAAGAGTTGCCCTTACTAAGAGTAGAGATGCTGTTTTTGTTCCTGTGTCCTTAGGAAGCACTGTGCTAGACATTGAAGGAGAAAACATAGCTATAAAAGACCTAGAACTAATAAAGTCTATAAGTAGGCTCACTAATAATGCAACGGTTAAAGTTACTGTGTAGAAGACATCACTGTTTCTTTTTCCAAAGCAACTTATTATCTCAAAGGCGGGAAAGTCCAGTTTTATTCTCCTTTACTGTTCTCTGCGTTGTCAAAAAGTGATCACATGACCTTTTATTTGTCTTATGCCTCTGTGTTTCTGGATATCCAGTATAGAAATGAAGTTGTTCATTGAAGCTTTAAGCAGCTGTACTTCCTATTCACATGCATTCATTATTCTTTCAGAGAACATTTGTTATGCTTGCAGTGTGCATGGTAGTGGGTACAAACACAAGGATGAATAAGCCTTTTCTATGCTTCTGGTGAGGTAGCATGATATGATGAACATGCTGTAGACTTTGAAACTGATTTATTCTCTTTGGTGACTTGCATGAATTTTGAGTCTGGAAGGCCTTGAAGGAATGAGTGTGACTTAAATGGTAGAAAGACATTGTATCCCAAGTGAATGCATGAATAAGCCTTAGCATTATTAAAGTACAAGGCCTACTTAGGAAAAAAAGAATAAGGTAATTAGAATGGAAGTTCCAGAATTTTTTATTTGAGAGAATGGTGGAATGGCATACCTCTCCCCATCTTTTTGAAAGCTCTGAAATACTCTATTGAGAAAGTCATACGCATGTTAAAAATTGTGGACAATATAAAATGATATGGTAAAAAAAAAATAAGTCTGTTCCTCTATCCCTGAGTTCAGGTTTCCTCTATCCCTGAGCTCAGGTACTCCTTCTCTTAGGGAAGTCCTATTTTTGTTTGTTTGTTTGTTTTGTTTTGTTTTTGAGAGTGAGTCTTGCTCTGTCTCCAGGCTGCGGCTTAATGCAACCTCCCGAGTACTTGTGACTACAGGTGCGTGCCACCACGCCCAGCTAGGTTTTGTATTTTTAGTAGAGACGGGATTTCACCATGTTGGCCAGGATGGTCTTGATCTCTTGACCTAGTGATCTGTCCGCTTTAGCCTCCCAAAGATTACAAGCGTGAGTCACCATGCCCAGCCAGGCAAGCACTGTTAATGATTTTTTTATGTGATCTTTCAGATACATTTTTTCATGCACAGACAAATAGGTGTGCTTGTGTGTGTGTGTGTGTGTGTGTATTCCTTAGACGGGTAGAATGGCTAGAATTGCAAATGTGGTATAGTCTATGTAACAGTATAGTTTAAAGATCATGGCATGTCATTCACATCCTTTACATTATCCTGTTGAGTAGGATTGCATTGCATGGATATATGTTCCCTTGTCTTAATGAAAAAGTTTCTTTAACTAAGTCCCCTTGGTGAACCCTTAGGATGATTCTGGTATTTCCTCTCAGAAACCGTTTTTCCATGGATGTCATTGGTGGGATGAATCTTTAGAGGTGAAATGTCTGGGTCAGGAGTTCCATGGATTTTAAATTTTGATTGATGTTACCAAATTTCCTTCTGAAAAGGCTTTTTATTCATCTGTACCCACTTTCTGTGGCATATGAGAGTGCCACTTTCCCCGTATACTGCCACGTGGTGTATTTTCAGCTTTTTCCTTTTAATAGTTGCCTAAATGGTTAAAAATGTTACTTTGTTTTAATTTGCATTATGAGTACTGCTGAACATCTTTTAATATTCTTTTTTTTTTTTGGATGGAGTCTTGCTCTGTCTCCTGGGCTGGAGTGCAGTGGCGCGATCTTGGCTCACTGCAAGCTCCACCTCCTGGGTTCACGTCATTCTCCTGCCTCAGCCTCCCAAGTAGCTGGGACTACAGGTGCCTGCCACCACGCCAGGCTAATTTTTTTGTATTTTTTTAGTAGAGACAGGGCTTCACCGTGTTAGCCGGGATGATCTCGATCTCCGGACCTCGTGATCCACCCGCCTCGGCCTCCCAAAGTGCTGGGATTGCAGGAGTGAGAACGTCTTTTAATATTCTTAAACCACCATTTGTATTTTTCTTTCTGAGCTGTCTCCTTTTACACTTTTTTCAAATTTCATTTCTCTTCTGATAAAGAGAGGGCAAGGTTCTGGTACTCTGCCTAGTTAACCTTCTTCTCCTCCACTGATTTACTTCTGAGGAAGACAGTATTTTATACCTCTGAGTTGATTCATTGTACAGAGTAGCTAGAAGTACAAAAAGAAGGTCTATATTTGTTAACAACTTGGTAATTTTTAATTTTTATTCTTAGAGAATGGAGTATGAAGTCAAATTTTGATTAGGTAAATACCATCAGTTAGTTTTAGAGATAATGTGTCATCGAAATAGGATATATTTTGAAGGAGATGAGAAGAGATAAGTAATTTGGAGGCTGTTCTGAGGCTAGAGATTATGGGAATCTAAAACTAAGACAGGTGGAATTGGAGGGGACTGGGCTACTGACAACTTTTGTTATTTATATTACTCCAGTACCAGTTTTGTACTTTTTTTTTTTTCGGCTTGCGTTTTGAAAATGATTGACTTTTCATACTTTGAATCTTCCTTAAGGGGAAAACATTATATCCACTGAGTGGGAGAGTGCCCAGCATTTGGTAGGCTTCCAGTGAATACTTGTTGAAGGAATGCCTTTCAGAAAGCAGAGTAATTATTGTTTTTTAGTTGATTTCATACTTCAGAAAGATCAGATTTTGTCCTGAATTGTGAACTCTGCCTGTTGTGATATATCAAATATTTGTAGTTTTATTTATGAATTAGATGTAATTTTCTCTGTGCCAAGGGTAAAGTTTTTTTTTTTTTTTTTTTTTTTTTTTTTTTTTTTTTTTTTTTTTTTTGGTGAGGGGAGGTGGGGGAGGGGGTTGATTTTTATTCAGGCTTCTCACAGTTGTTAGAGCCACTCTGTCTTCAGAACAGTCACAACACAGGAAATGCACCACTGAGACTGCCTAGAAAAGTCTGACCAGCTAAATCTTATTGCTTAAAATACACATATTCACAAAAACTGATAAATGGTAATATGCCTCACACAGGAATGTATTTGAATTTGCAAATGTCCTGACTAGCTATAGCACCAAACCCTCCACCAACCCCTCATTCACCTTGAAAACCAGTGTCAGTCACATCTCCCTGGCCCCCTAACTATTCCTTCAATTCCCTATTAAATCTCTTGTCTGAGAAGGGTAGCCTCCTGTAGCAGGAACCAGACTGTGACGTGGGAATTAAGCCCAGCTCTGCAGGTTGCATGTTCATCTTTTTCGTCTTCTCGTGTCTTGAGGGTAAGATGGTGTAGTGAATCCCACAGTTGACACTCAGCCAGTTCCCCACTGTAACTAGGGAAAGAAACTTGAGAGGGTCCGAATACATCCATTTGATGAGTAGTTAACTGAAAAAGGTTCATTTTGGTAAAACTTTTTCGCCTTTGAGTCATTTCAATGAGTTATTTGGGATTCTTTAAAAAAGGTAAAGGAAAGGCATCAGAGGGCTTTGACACACTCTGGCCATACGCCAGCCTGCTTGTGCCTATTGGACTCAGTGGAGGGAGGCAGGCCCTGCGTTACCTCCAGGGCCAGCAAAGCTTTCTCCTGGCGATTCTGGGCGGGGCCGGTGTCTGGGCCATAACTAGTCCAAGTCTGTCATTGAAGATCCAATCAAGCTCCTGTCTGAAATTCCACCTTCTTCTGTCTCAAGTGGTTGTGGACACCCCCAGGGGTTGGTATGGAGGACCAGGTGCAGCCGCGGGAGGCAGACAGGCTCAGAACATGTTTCCATTTACAGGGAACAGAACACAGGCCTCTTTGTGACTGTGGATCAATGTGCAGTTTGCAGTGATGAGTAGAGTAAAACCTCTTCTTTGAGCTCAGTATCTCTGGTGAACACAGGGAACTGCAGGCAACAATGCTGCTGAATACACCCGAGTACACGGTCAGACATTTGTTCCATAAACAGTAAATGTGTAAGACCAGTTACCGTGAGAGGGTATTGTGCTCTGGAAGATGGTTTTAAAATGCCACATTTTTCAGGCTTCTAGGTATAAACCTTGGAGGCAGGGAACCTGGATTCTGCTTTCCTTTTGCTGGTCAACTGTCCAGTTCCTTCTGGGTCACTGAGTCTGGAGTGAGGCAAGAGGGAGGTTCTAGATTTTATTTTGCCTTAATCCTTTAATCCTTTTCTAGGTAATATCTCTTCCCTCAGGTAGCCTATTTAAAATAAAATAGAAAAGTATGTCTTTCAAAAAAAATTGCTAACTAGCCCTATTCTGTGTAACATTATAGAAGGCATGTAGCCAATTGGATGAAGCTTTATTCATGGTCTTTAAAAGTTTGGAACAAATTATATAGGTTTCCATTTATGGTTTGGCATTAGTATGTATATATATATCTTTAATTGGAAAAATCTTACAGGAGCATGACTCTTCCAATTCTAGTCTTTATTCAGGGTCTAGCTGTCCTGTAGCCACATCCCCTTTGATTGTTTTAGTAAACATCACAATAACCTTTATGCTCACTCCACAGTTTAAACAATACTGTACTTTTCAGTTGTTTCTTCTCAGCTTTATTTATTTAACACATATTTATTTATTTATTTATTTAACACATATTTCAGTTAAAAGAATGTGAATTCTCTGAAGCCAGGGATTGAACCTTATGTATTCAGTGCTCTTTGAAGAAAATAGAATAGGATCCATGTTGGCCAGTTGATTTACTTTTGGATAATGGAGTACATTGCTTGTGATTCATGGTATTCTTTTAGTAGCATGTTTTTCACTATCATACATGGGTTCTTCAGAACTATTGTTGCGTTTCTTAAAACCTCAAGATTGTTTATTCAGAACATCGATTAGGGCTGCAGACAAATTATGTGAATTGGTGTTGGCTAAAAATCTTCTAAACTTTGTGAGATCAAAAAATGTAATTATTAGCATTGATTAAGGGATGATATAATTTGTTTAGCGAGCTCTGATTTTGTGAATTTTTGAAAACATTTAAGTAAAGTATGTTCAGTTAAAAGAACAGCTTATATGATCATCCAGATTTCTTTTCTACTTTACAACTGAGAAAAAGCTGCAGCTTTCTACAAAGCAAAGTATACATATGAGGAAAATTGTGAAAGGAGGAGTGATAGAATTGAAGAAAATGATGATGACGTGATAATGAAGAAAGGTAATGTTTATCAAATATTTACTATGGGCCATCACTGAGCTAAACACTTTACATATATTATCTCATTATCATAATCCTTTCAGATATTGTCTTTATTCTATAGGCACACAAGATCATAGAGAAGTTAAGTGACTTGCCCAAGATTGTACAGTTAGTAAGAAACTCTGGATAGCTACTTTGATTTCAGAAATTAAGGCTCTTTATCATGAGGAAAGAAGCAATGGTAATAAATGGAATTGAGAGTAGGTAGTTAACACATGACAACCAGCTGTTACTACTACAGAAATTTTATTATTTAAATTTAGTCATTTAACAAGACTGTACTTGCCACTATTGAAGAGTGTGTGAAGATGAATAACTTGTTTTTATTTTTAAAAATCTAAGCGTAATTTTTATTGTATAGAATATTATGCTAAGGAAGCTATGATCGAATTATTATTCTTTTCTTGAGACAGGATCTCGCTCTGTTGCCCAGGCTGGATTGCAGTGAGGCGATTATAGCTAACTGTAACCTCTGACTCCTGGGCTCAAGCAGTCTTCCCACTTCAGCTTCCTGATTAGCTAGTACTACAGGCGTATACCGCCATACCCAAGTAATCTTTTAAAATTTTTCGTAGAGACAACATTTTGCTGTGTTGTCTAGGCTGTTCTGAAACTCCTGGGTTCAGGTGATCTTCCCGCCTTGGCCTTCTCAGAGTGTTGGGATTACAGGCATGAACCACTGTACCTGGCCAAAATTGGTTTTTGTTAAAATCGTTTTTTCTGTGCTCTAAATGAGACTTAACAGCCACAAGAAGCCTTGTTGAGCCTCATTCTGGTTGCTTGATAATCACTCAAAACCTAGGGTTTTGTGTGGCTTTTGGGAGATATGCTGCTTGACTCTATTCACAGTTAGACATTATATGAATAAGGAGTTGTACAACTGAGTAGTAAGTGTCCAGAGAGCAAGAGACTATGGCAAAAAAGAGACATGAACAGATTCAGGAGCCCCAGGATTTGCAGTGTAAGACTGCGCTTTGGTTTTTGTCTACATAAAATGAAGAGATATAATTATCACTGCCTGCTCCTCATTTCTTTCCAGCTGTAAAATTTGTGATGTATTCATTTATTCTGCAGATAGCTACCAAACTGCAGTATATACTTCCTTCAATGCCCATTACTGCTCTGTATGAATGCACAGAAACTAAGATGTGTGTTTCTATTTTTATCTTAGTTTTTTGAACCAGTGTTTTTGTTATTATAATTGCTTTTTTTATGTATGATACATTGTATATTGTTGCTTAAAATTTTACATAAGCTTTGAATTATGTGACAAAACTTTAAGACTTGAAATGGCTTTTTTTTTTTTTTTTTTTTTTTTTTTTGAGACTGAATCTCGCTCTGTCGCCCAGGCTAGAGTGCAGTGGTGCAATCTTGGCTCACTGCAACCTCTACCTCCCAGGTTCAGGTGATTCTCCTGCCTCAGCCTCCCAAGTAGCTGGGATTACAGGTGCACACCACCACACCCAGCTAATTTTTGTGTTTTTAGTAGAGATGGGGTTTCACCATGTTGGCCAGACTGGTCTCAAACTCCTGACCTCAGGTGATCTGCCCGCCTTGGCCTCCCAAAGTGCTGGGATTACAGTCGTACAGGCATAAGCCCCACGCCCAGCCTTAAGTGGCTTTTAAAAAATAATTTATCCTATATCATACTGAGTACTTTTTGAAGTTTTGTACTTTATAATAGATTTTAACTCCAAATAGTAGAATCACTTATGCAGAAGTTTTCATTTTTAAGACTTTAATTCACTTTTGTAAAGATAGATGCAAACCAAATATTTAGAAAAAATGAGAACTTTGGCAGGAGAGAAATTAAAAGAAAGAAATGCAAAATTGGCCTGGCGTGGTGGCTCATGCCTATAACCCCAGCACCTTGGGAGGCCAAGGCGGGTGTATCACCTGAGGTCAGAGTTCTCGAGCAGCCTGGCCAACATGGTGGAACCCCATCTTAACTAAAAAAATACAAAAATTATCCAGGCTTGGTGGCAGGTGCCTGTAATCCCAGCTACTTGGGGGGCGGAGGCAGGAGAATCGCTTGAACCGGAAGGCAGAGGTTGCAGTGAGCCGAGATAGCACCATTGCATTCCAGCCTGGGGGACAAAAGCGAAGCTTTGTCTCAAAAAAAGAAAAAAGAAAGAAATGCAAAATCAAAGTTGTTAAATATTCAGGACTATTAACATGTAGTCTTCTTAGCACTAGTTTTTAACTGCTTTCACATGTGATTGACATAGAATAAATAGCACATATTTAAAGTGTACAATTTAGTAAGTTTTCATGTTTGTGTACACCTGTGATACCATCACCACAATCAAGATAGTGAACAGAGCTATGCTTAAAGTGTGCTCTAAATGGGACTCAACAGCCATGTTTGCCTCTCTTTCCATGTTTGTATTCCTATATTCTTGAGCTTTCTTCTGGGCTGCAGTTAAGTTACTTACAAATAGTTTGAACCTTTGAGTGTTTGCTAGACCTGATCCAGAACAGTGTTTAGACCAGGGCTAATTATACCCCATTACTGAAGCAAGATCCTTCTGGATACTCTATTCAGTGCCCATGAATCATGACATTTTCCAGGCTGACTGGTAGAAGAGACTGTTTCCAGCCCTGTATCAGTGCTGTGCACTGTTCGCCTTAACCCTTTCTGGTGTTTGTTTTCCTGGCCTTGGGTAGTTTCCTCACCCGCATGCACTGATCAGTACAAAACTAAGTACTCAAGGGGACCACTGCAGAGCCCCAGAGTCCTTATTCTATATTTTTCTCTCTTTGGCACTCTGTCCTATGAAGTCCAGACTCTTTGATCATCGTGGACTTTCAGCTCTTTCTCCGGAACTTCTGAACTTGGCTCAACCTGGTTTTCCCCTTCCTGCACAGCACCCTTGAAACTGTCAAAGCAGTGAGCCAGGGTAATAAAAATGGGACTCACCTGGTTTGTTTCCCCACCTCTCAGGAGTCACTGCCCTTCATTGCCTAATGTCCCGTATCTTAAGGTAGGAGGAGTAAATCTGGTCCTGTTGTGTCTTTTTGGCCAGGATTAAATTACCTGCTTAATTTAATACAATTATGATAAAGATTGGTTCTTATGTCAGGATAGTATGATTTTCTTTAGAAGAACTAACCTGTAAAAGGCTGTTATTTAGTAAAAAGTTTGTGACTTAATGATATATCTTTGCTCATATGGTAATGATAGTTTAGTAGGGTTTTTTTTTAAGCTACCATGTATATTTTAATTAGGAAGACTGGCTTTGCATAGCTGAATGGTTACCACTTAAATGTTTGTTTAAAATTTTAGAATAGTAGGAGATAAAACGCTATATCTTAAATTTTACATGATTGAGAAATGTATTGCTCGTACACATACACTAGGGATTTGGGGACATGCTTCTCTAATTAATAAAGCATAGTATTTATTTATTTTTATTTTTATTTTTATTTTCTTTCATTTTTGTTTTCGAGACGGAGTCTCACTCTGTCGCCCAGGTTGGAGTGCAGTGGCACAGTCTCGGCTCACTGCAACCTCTGCTTCCCAGGTTCAAGCGATTCTCCTGCCTCAGCCTCCCGAGGAGCTGGGATTACAGGCACCCACCACCATTCCCGGTTAAGTTTTTTATTTTTAGTAGAGATGGAGTTTCACCATGTTGGCCATGCTAGTCTCGAACCTCTGACCTCAATTGATCCTCCTGCCTCAGCCTCCCAAAGTGCTGGGATTACAGACATGAGTTACCGTGTCTGGCCAAGCCTAGTATTTAAAGTCGTCTATCTTCCTGAAGTTTTTGTCAGATGGAATTGGTTATTACAAAATTAATACTAAATTTCTTTTTTGCGTAATTCTTACAAAGTCGTGCTAGCCACCACAAATGGACATAATTCAAAATAATAATGAATTATTTACTTTGTAAGAAATCTGCTTCTTTCTTTTAAGAAGTCTTTTTTTTTTGAGACAGAGTATTGCTCTCTCGCCCAGGCAGGAGTACAGCAGTGCGATCTCTGCTCACTGCAGCCTCTACCTCCCAGGTTCCGTGATTCTCTTGCATCAGCCACCCGAGTAGCTGGAATTATAGATGTGCGCCACAACACCTGGCTAATTTTTGTATTTTTAATAGAGACCAGGTTTCATCGTGTTGGCCAGGCTGGTCTCGAACTCCTGACCTCAAGTGATCCACCTGCCTCAGCCTTGCAAAGTGCTGGGATTACAGGCGTGACCCACTGTGCACAGCCTCTTTTAGGAAGTCTTATAGAAGAATCTAGGATGAGAATCAGAAATTTCAGATACCTTAGTTTTCCCTCTTGACACATTTCAGTTGGATACACATCTATTTTCCATCATTTTCCAAAGTATTCTCTTTTAAAAGTTATTTTTAAAGATTAATGATCTTTGAAACAGTCTAAAATATTGCTCTACAAACGGTATTCTGCAGAAAGCTGCTGACCTGAAAACATTGTGTTTGTATGTGTTCAACAGTAGAGGAATGATTCTGTGGTCAAATAACTAAAACAGTGAGTCAAAGTTAGGTGTTTTCAGTCCACCTTCATGAAACTCATTGTGCCGAAGTGTCCAGGACAGTGTTCATGCCACTTATTACTATAGATGTGTTAGTTGCTATCATATTTATACTTTGATTTTTTTTGTTTGATTTGTGGCATTTGTATGCAATATTTTCTTTTTAAAAAAATGTTTATTTATTTTTATTTTTGTAGAGACAGGGTCTCACTATGTTGCCCAGACTGGTCTCTCACTCCTGGGCTCAAGTGATCTTCCCACCTCAGCCTCCCAAAGTGCTGAGATGACAGGCATGCACCACTGCTCCCAGGTGAATCCAATTGTTTTCAACTAGTTTTCACTGCATACAGTATCTCATCTCTCCTGTTACAAATCCTGTAAGGATTGGGACAAGATATAAATATCAAATAAAGCAAGTCTGTTCCAGTCCTTTAAATATTGCTTGGTTAGAATTTTGTGGCAAGATTTAACACATAAACATTAAGCCTGGAACCAAATGTTAAAAAAGGAAGATAACATTTGTTTAATATTATTATATGCTGTGTTAATTGCTTTATATTGGTGCTTGAAGGTAGATGGTATTACTGAAGTTTGCAGAGGTTAAAAAAGCTAGTAAGTGATAAGAGTTGGGATTCAGTTTCTTGTCTTTTTGATTTCAAAACAGACTTTTTGCTCTGCATATTGTCTGTGGAAGAAGTAGTGTCATGAAAAATGAAAGATTAAATTAATGTTTCAAATTTTGGTGAAATCAGATATGGCCAAAAGAAAGTTTCTTGATTACATGTTAATTTATCCCTCATCTATTGGGAGGACTAGGGACAATGTTCCCATTTTAAGTCTAAAATTCTTAATGGTTTTAGGGTTTGAGTTACTTTCAGAGCTTTACTTTTACTTCTGAGTTCTTGAGACTTTTAAAACTTTTCATTTATTGTGGTACATTTTTGTTTTACTTAGTAAAATTCTAAAAATTAAAATATATTGAAATATTAAATAAATAATTTAATTAATTAATAAATTAAAAAACTAAAAATATTTGCCTGTGCCTACTGTGTGACAGGCATTGCACTAAGGCCTTTGGCATGACCTGATTAAGGATATAGATTCTTTTTTAATTTAATTTTATTTTTTTACTCTCAGGATATGCTTAAGGATATATATTCTTAAGACATCATTTTTAATTACCCAAATATTACCACAATTACTATAAACATTACTCTGACCCTTGTTTATTAGTCTCTTGATTTCTCTAAACTTTCACTTTCATTTCTTCAGAGCCAAATCACTCACTCGCCACCCCATAATGAGTAGCTCTTGATACTCTAAAGAGGCCATATCCATTTTACTTCTGTCTGCATCTTGTGGAATATTATATAAAACAATAAGAAATTTTATTCATAATTAATAAGTTTAGCTTGGCCTCAGTTATAGTATGTTTCATTGTTTATCCTTCTGTATTTGAAGCAAACATAGAGGGGATGTAAATTTAATAATTTATACAGTGTGCTCCGGTCCCTGACTGTTTACCTCAGCCTCAAACTTGTAGTCTTGGATTACATACAGTACTGCCTTCTCCAAGGCCTTTGCTCGTGTTTTCTTCCCACTATGCACATGAGTTTCCATAAATAACTTCCTATTTTGATTTTTAATGTCTACTTACTCTTTGTTTCAGTACGGGTATCACGTGTGGGACCGTCTTTGCTTTCTGTCTTTCCACTTTGTCCACTCTGCCACAGCATGTGTCAGGATATCTTCCTTATTTTCATAACACCCTAGATATCTCTGTCATTGCTCTTACTGCATTAAATTTTTTATATGATATGTTTTTGTCATGAGAATGAGCTTCTGCAAGGAATTATCATTTCTTTTTTATCTTTATATTTTCATTGTGTAGCACAATATTAGCAAATAGTAGAAGTCTGGTACATATTTGATGAATGCACAATAAATGGCATTGATTTTTATGTTTATCATTTTAAAAACTTTAGAATACAACTTTTAATTGTTTTATTTATTATACAATATTTATTTCGGGACTGTATTATTCTTGTGAAAGACTCATGGGTAGATTTTCTCTTAAAATTGTGAAAAAGTTGTCAGAAGCCATATTTATATAATGATATTCAAAGGCCATGTCATGGTGAGATTTTTTTCCCCCTAATCTCCACCATTCCTCCACCCTCTTAGGATACAGATCTTATGAATGAGACAGAGTAAAGGACTTTAAGTTGGATAAAGATTAGGATTCCCTGCTGGCTAGTAATTATCAGAATCTGGATGGTTATTTATTTGGATGAAACGGTGCATACATTGTGTGCATCAAAAGTAAAGCATATGTGATTGTTAGAGGAATGTTTGAATTCCCCAGTGGGATGTCATGGGGTATGTTTATAAACTCCCACTAAGCAGTAGTTCTACAATGGAATTTCTCTGGCATTGAGATAATAATTTGCACAGTCAAATTACCTTCTTTACAAAACCCCAAGGAATCATGAGGGCCTAATCCCTTATTAATGTCAACCCACAGGCTGCAAGAAAGCGTAAGATTGCCATTCGAAAAGCCCAGGGGAAAAATGTGGAGGCCATTCGGGAACTGAATGAGTATCTGGAACAGTGAGTATTTTACAAGAGGATCGTGTTTTGTTATTCTGATAAATCTTTTTTAATTAAAATGGAATTTGCATTTGATTTTCCTGTTTGTCTTCATGCTGTTCATTTGCAGAATATCTACACACTTACTTTTTTTTTTCTTTTCTTCTCGCCAGATTTGTTGGAGACCAAGAAGCCTGGCATGAACTTGCAGAACTTTACATCAATGAACATGAGTAAGTTATTAAACACACTTAACATTTTGTTGAGTGCAGTTTTCATCACCGTAAGTTCAGAAAGCACTGTGGTTTCCAGAGGATTGGTGAGAAGGTGTGAATCATGTCGTTTGAAATGAAAAACAGAACAAATCAACAATTAAATGAAAATAAATCAATAATTTGCTGGTCATAATATGTGAATAGCTTTAACTAGGTCATTTGTGTTTTGCCATATTGTTTATGTTTAGGAAATAAGTTTTTCTTTCAAATATAGATGACATTCTTTGGAAGTAAAAAGGCCTGCATTTGCTAAGCTAAATTTATTTTTGGTGAATCAAAAATGTGAATTTTTAGAGTTCAGATTGTTCTTATAATACAAAGAGTATTATACTCCCTGCTGTTTAAAAATTCTGTCAATTGTATGCATGTATTAGCCTTAGTACTGAGAGAATCACCTCTTCCAAAGTAGAAGAATTCTGTTGCCTGGGTAAAAAACTGAGAAAAATCAAGAATGTTGAATGCTGTAGGATCTTGCTTATTGGATGTTTAATGTTTTTGTTAGCTTTTTTATTGCTGTAGTGACAGGAGGAAATCCCAGTGTGAGAGGATTAGTCCAGAGTCTTAGTGCAAGTTTGCTAATATTACAGCATTAATGCTAACCTCCATCTAGAGGCATGTTTTTTATTTTTTTTCTTAGTTCTTCTGAATCTGAAGTATATGACATTGCTTCTTTTCCTTCTTTTTTGACAGAATAGAATCAGATTCTTATGCACGTTTTCTTGTGCATGAATATTTAACCTTGTTCTCATACTACAAACAACTGATGAGAAATAGAATGAAGACATTTGTCTGTTGTCTGTGGTCTATATATATAATGTGATAGAGAGGATTGAAGTCTGTCTGCATAAGTCTAAGAAAAGTGGGAGCTAAAATAAAAGTAATAGCTGTGATTTAATGAATGTGTACTATATTCTGGGAACATTTTTGAAGTTCTCTGCTATACTCTGAAACAGATACTCTGGTTTTGATTGGGAAATTATTTCCTGAATCACATTCAGTATAGATGATGTGCTTGTTTGTACACATATGTAAACATACTTACGATTTCTTATGCATGTGAGACAGTGTATAATACTTATATTTAAATACATGAAATTGAATCTTTAGAATATAGTAAAAATATTTAGCATTAATTTTATTTTGTTTCGAAAACAGTTGACAGTCATTTAACATTTTTTTGTACTTTTTAAAACTTTTCTGACTGAAAGCATTTTTAAACATTTCAAATTAACAAGGATTTTTTTTTCAAGTTAAAGGAATACCTAATGCAGAAAATTTGAGAAACACAATAAAGCATAAAGACCAAGACAAAAATTACATGTAATTCCAGCATCCTAAGTTAACTATAGTTTGAATTTTGTCCTTCCTTACCTTTTAAAACAAAAGCCCAAAATAAAACTATCTTTCGTAGTTTATACTTTCCCTTATATTTTGTCAAAAATTTCTTGTCACTATAACAATCTGCAGTGTGTTTTGAATGGTTTTATATTATTTCATCTTACCAGTTTACCCTAGTATTTTTAACCAGTTTCCTAGGGAGATATAAAGGTATTTTTATATTTTTTTATATAATGCTGTAGTGATCATTTTTATTTTGTTTCTGTGGGTTAAATTCTTTGAACTAAAATTGCTTGATTAAATAATATGTACGTTTTCTGTGGTTTTGATAATAGTTCCTGATTGTTCCCTAGAATGTTAACATCAGTTTACCAGCACACCAGCATTTACTAGAGTCCCTTAACAATATTGTATATTGTGATTCTTTTTTAATCTTTACAAGTTTGATAGGTGAAATTGGTTCTACCTTTTTAGTTCATTTTTAAGAGCTCTTTTTGTAAAGGAGAGTAACCATATGTCAAAAGTATATCCTTGTTATATGCTTTTTAAATACTGACTTCTTAAAATTATAGGAACTTTACATTTTTAGAAAATCAGATTCATCAGTTTTTAACATTATCATGTCTGCTATCCTTTAATAGCTTAAAAAATATATCACCTTTTTTCCCCTACTTCATTTGCAATTTTATTTTTTTGCATGTATTTCTAATATTTATTTCATCATCAAATTTAGGTTATACCTTCTTTTTAACCTACCATTAAATTTATTTATTTGTTTCCCCATGTGGCACCATGTTCAGTTTTGCTTTGTTTTGAATCTAAAGAGTTTATTAAAATAGAGGTGAATGTACACTTAAGAGAAATGAACTGAGAAATCTCAAAAAATCAAGAAATACAAAGATGTAGGAGCACCTGAAAAAATTTTTTTAGACGAAATGGTAACTATGGTCAGCCTACCCTTTTATCTAGTATCACGAAAGTCTTTTTGGTCTTGAAGGTAGTTACAAAATGACCATTTATTTTTTCTAATTGAACACGTAGAAGGAATATTTATGTTTAGGTGAGTGGAAATACATATCTACAGATTTTTTGAAACTGAAAATTGCAGTCAGTTCACATGATTCATTTGACATGTTTGAGCAAGTCATTATAGGAGGAGTTTTTTGGTGGGATGTTAAATTATCGTAGGATATCAGTTTTAGCACCAGTCTCGTGGACACAGTGGCAAAAATGTAGCAGTTTTGAAAATGTTAGATATATTTAACGTTGGATATTCTTTTCTGTGTATGAACAGTTATAAGCTTTTTTAAGTATAATAGGTCACAGGCAGCTTTGGTAGCCTAGATCTAGAACTATTTTTTTTTTCTTTAAGAGACAGAGTCTTACAGCGTTTCCCAGACTAGACTTCAGCTCCTGGGCTCAAGTGCTCTTCCCATCTCAGCCTCTTGTGTAACTGTCACTACGGGTGTGTCACTATGCCCAGCTCTGGAATTTTTAACTCCAAATAAATATCTGTAGTATAATTTTCATATAGCCCTATTTAATGTTTTTATAGAGAGAAAAAGGGATATAAAATTATACCACATAACCGTTTTATATTTTTAAGTTACTTTTATAAGTTCGTTTCTGATTTATAAATTATAGTTTGTTTTTAGTTATTCCAGGGGTATATGTTACACCCATTGACCATATTGAGACTCTTGTTCTAAAGTTTTAAAACTACAGTTAATTTTTGTGTGTGTCAGCACTACCAATATGTATCATAGGTTAAGTATCCATAACCTGAAAGTCTGAAATCCACAATACTCCAAAATCTGAAACTTTTTGAGTGCCAACATGATGCTCAGAGGAAATGCTCACTGGAGCATTTTGGATTTGGGATTTTTGGGTTAGGGATGTTCAACCAGTAAGATAATGCAGATATTTTAAAATCTGAAAAATTCTGAAATCTGAAACATTTCTGGTCCCAAGCATTTTGGTTAAGGGATACATACTCAACCTTTGTGAGCAAAAATACATTCACATTATGAAAGACAAAATTTTTTTACTCGATTTGTAATTGAAACTAGATACTATACAGCAAGGAACAGTTTAGTATAATACATTTATTATGATTGTGATTATAGTTCCTTTTCATAGGTCCAGCCTTTTAAAATTCTATATCAAAGGGAATTACCACAATTCTATAAGGAAAAATCGTGATGTTGGTAAAGTAACACACAGTACCAAATACCGTAACCTTTAGTTTTATATACTTTTGTAAGGAAGAGAAGAAACTATTTAGTTCTAGTACTGACTCTAACATTGTAATAACAATTATTGTTCTGTTTTAAGTAGATTCAAATTATTTTCACTTCTCTATTCTTAGTCTTGTTGAGTCACTGTATATAATGAATTAACTTCTCTATGCACCTAGAATAGTACTGGCTATATCTATTATCCCTGACAAGATTGAGGAAATAGTCACTTTTTGTGTGGCCTAACAATGGCCTAGAAAAGCTGGACTAGACCATATCTTGAGCTCTTTCTAGCTCTAATTTTATTTAATTCTATATTTTATCCACAAAATTAGTTTGATACCATACATTGCAAAATTGGGGGAAGGAATCCTTTTCTCATATGTGATGCTAATTGATTTTTGATAAAATATCTTGGTATTCATTTTACCCTAAGAGCTACTACTACCTACCCATTTTATCTTGCTTTATGCACCAGTGTCACAGTTGTGCTCAACCCATTTAAATCTCTAAGAACTTTTATTCTTAGTCTCAACATGAATTTTTGGTATCATACTTTATAATTAAAGGAACACGTTTAGAAGAGAACTGTCTTTTGATAAAGTGTTTTAAGGTAGAGACAAATTTTCCCTTTTCTTTTAGAGTGATAAATAGATATTAGGTAGGTAGTCATAATACATTTGTTTTAGACATTTATTTAGTCATTTGTTTAGTCTTACTAAATACCTATCATGTGTCAAGAACCAGTGCTAGGTTTTGAATTTAAAAATGGAAAGGGCTAAATAGCTGCATGATCTTAGATGAGAGTATATATATATGGTCCTTCATAAATCTAAAACGCTGTAATTATTAGGTAATCTGCAGGGTGTATTTTTCTCCTCAGTCCCTTTGGGTGTGACTACTGTACACATTTTCATGTTACCATTGACATCTTCAGTTTTTCAATGTTATGTGTAATGCATATAAACAGCATATGTAGTGGTTAAAGAGTACAGGCTGTCTGGAGTGGCACAGCCTGAGATTCAGTTTCCAGCTCTGTGCCTCAGTATTCTCAGCTCTAGCATGGTGATAATAATTTCCTTCTTCCTAGGATTTTGGTAGGATTAAATGAGTTAATACATGTAACACGCATAGAAAATGCATGACACCTAATAAGCAATTAGTAAAATTTAGCTTATACTTGTGTGAAACAGGAAAATAATTTTTAAAAGTATATCAGGCGTTAGTGTCAAGGTAGATACTTTTGTATGTTGGTAACAAATGCCAAAAATAACTTTAGGTAACCTCTTTTTGTTGGGTAGTGTCATCACTTCCTCACTGGGAAGAAATCTTGTAACACCTGTGTTCATTAGGATTTCCTATAGATAGTGAGGATAGTCACATGGCATTAAACATTTAAAATATATTTAGTGAATTATAGTCACATGCTTTAAAATGTTTTTCCAGAGCTCTTTCTGGCAGTTGTCTTTCCTTAGGTTTTCAGCAAGATTTTTGTTTATTCTACCACAAGATTAAATAGTAGCACAGTGTATATCAAAACCAACTTGATCTATTTTTCATGGGCTTAGAAATTTATAACTTTATTATAATTTGGTATTTGACAGTAAACTTAAGTAATGAGAGAAATCTTTGTAATAGAATATGTTGGTAAATATATGCCTGTGAAGAATTTTTAGTGAGTAGAGAATATTTAATAAAGTATTTATTTTCTCCTTACACATTAGCTGTTTGAATTTTTTTTTAAATGATCAGTCAACTTCCAGAAGTTGTTCTATATACAACTTGATCCAAGGTCTTGAAGCCTTTCTTATTAGTAATGATGAGATGTAGTAGGAGTGACCCAATTTTTAAAATGCAGTATCTGTTGATTGTTTACAGGCTGCTTTAAGATTTAAGCCTGTGTTTATTAATTTCATGGTAAAATTTAATGTCATTGATGTTTATGAATTTCAGATGACAAATACTTTATTAATAAAGCTATGTAAATTATTTTGTGAATAAATTGTTTAACATCACTAAAGTTTTTAAATTATTTCAAGGTTTAACTAAAATAAAAATTTGTGACTTTTAAAATTAATTTCTCCTCTTGATGTGTTTTTAGCTATGCAAAAGCAGCCTTTTGTTTAGAGGAACTAATGATGACTAATCCACACAACCACTTATACTGTCAGCAGTTTGCTGAAGTAAGTGTTTTCAGAACAATGGCATGTAATTTTATTTTGGTTACTATTCGGTATTATTATGGAACTAAGAATATTTCCTTCATGTTAAGCAAGTATATGTTTAAAACATCTGATGAACATTACATTGTGGGAATAAAAGTTTAAAATTTTTAACATTGCAGTGGTAATACTGACTTCAATTAAGACATACTTAAAACAGTGAAATTCCTTGTATTTTTATATTTGTGTACTATTTTCTTTCCTAATTATATCACATTTGCCACCACTTAATGGCTTCTGAGACATTTATAGTGATTATGATTGTTAAATCCATATTCTGGGAAATTTGTATTAAAGCCAGTTGGGACATAGGAAGTATTTATTTAATTTGCATACTGTTAAGAATAGCAGTACAATTGAATGCTATAAGGCTAGAAGGGATTCATTATTAAAGAATGTCCGTACAGATTATGAAAGGACAATTCAATATTTAAGTCCACATTTATAATGCCAGTAATAGAAAATACAATGTGAAGTGAAGCATTTGTGAGGCAGCTGAAATAGAAATTATTCTGGCTTTTTTATTGTGGCAGCATTTTTGTTTTAAAAACTACTCAGTCATCTCAATGTTCGTAGAACAGAATAGCTTTCTGGGGGAAGGTTATGTTTGAAATTTTAGATTAGCTTTAAAAACCTTTAGGTGAATTCTTTTAACATCTTGTATTTATTTTTAGAGAGAATATCTGTTTCGATTACTTAATGCCTGTGGTATGATGAAACCATGCTATATTTCAAAGTAGTAAAATAAACGGTTTTCAGCACTTTCCAATTTTTAACAGGTTAAATATACCCAAGGTGGACTTGAAAACCTCGAACTTTCAAGAAAGTATTTTGCACAGGCATTGAAACTGAACAACAGAAATATGAGAGCTTTGTTTGGGCTTTATATGGTGAGTTGAGGTGCATGTTTAATGTTATTTTTAAAAATCTGTCACTTAAAATCCATTCAACTATCCCCTCCAAACACTCCTCTCCTGTTTTTTGTATTTTATTGATAAGCATATAATTTTTTTCTGTAATTAATTCTGAGCAATAGCTTGTAAGCCAGTTTTATTTTTGAATGTTACTACAGCCTGTTTGACTTTCTTTTTTGTAAACCATCTTTTATCGTATCAGAATTGAAATCTGCCCTTATAAAATTAAGTAGTAACAGGAAAAAAAACATGATTTCTTGTTTTGATATTCTTGGGTTTATGCCCAACATTATTGTATTTCTTCCCTAAATTATAGTTGTATGACGTATTTTTAAACTATGCCAATAAAATACATTAGAAATAAAATCCCTAATATATCAAATTAAAACATTTTTTATGGTGTAGAAAAACAGTTTGGAAATTGTGGGAAGTATGTAATGATCTCTTGTTTAGGTATGCCAAATGCAGAGTTTAGAAAAGTCAATTAATAAGAGTATGGGAAATGGAGGAATAATTTGCTGACCTTTAAGACATGTATATAAAGTGAGCACCTCTCTAAAATAAGAAAGGCTAGGAAAAATAAACTTTAATATGTCAGTTAGTTCTTTGAATTTTTTATTTATCCTGTTCTTTTGACAGACTTCTTGATAAGTGTCTTCTAGTTGCAGCTCAATGAAAAAGAACTGATTGAAGAAATGGAGATAGGAAGAAATAAAAATGAAATAATTTTTAAAAAGGAATGGCAAAATATGATTAGAAAATGGTTCAAATGTATTTCAAGAAAATTTTCCTGGATTCTAGCAAAGCTAATTGCAATGGCTTGAAAATATACTATAGTAGAAGTATCTCTTTATCAAATAAATACTAATTTTAAAAACTATATAATATACAACATATTATTAATAATAGTTTATACATAGCACTTTATGTGCTGGGCCTTGTTCTGACCTGTATTTTTTATTTTAAATCAATAAATCCTCACATCAAGTATTTGAGTAGGTGCTCTCAATACTATTCTCAGGTGGTGAAACTGAGACACGGATTTTATTAATTTGCCCAAAGATGGGCACAGAGCTCCTAAATGATTGAGTTGGGTTTCCAGCCCTGGAAGTTAACTCCATAGTTTTTCTCGTAACCACTGCATCTACTAAAATTCATAAGAAGAAGGTAACATTAAAGTCATAGAGGTATAAAAGTCAGATTTGGGGATATAGATTCTTCACTGGCAGAGACGGAGACATAGGTGAAAGAGCCTGTAGCACAGGCTGGCATAAAACAAAGGCTTAACCTGTTTTTGAATCACATGGTCAGATTCTTTTAAGAGTAAAATATATTTAAGAATAGGATTAAAGTTATATCTTACTCTTCACAGTAATATATACATTTAATAATTAGCATATGATTTTGGGGTTTTGTGGATTCTTTCACAGATCCCAGATTAAGAACTGCTCATTTAAATACATTTTTAAAAAGGAGAGGGTGGATCAAATTGCAGGGACTAATTGGTTCTCTAAAACACAGTTTGAAAACTCATGGTATAGTGAAAAGAGAAATGGATTAGAGATAAAGATCTTCTTTATTTCAAAGACCCATTATTTTGCTTTGGTCAAGTTAAATCTCTCCTATTGGACTTAAATTTCTTTTATCTATTAATGTAGGATGTCAGGCTAAATTATTTTTGAGTTTCCTTTTTCTATAAATATTCAATAATTATGTGATTCTGACATAGGCAAGCTTATGTAATTCAATAACAAGAAATAATACCAGTAATATCCTACAGTGGTAAAGTGCTTTTGGTTTATAAAGTGTTCTTCTATAGCTTCTTTATTTAAACGATACGGAGTTTTACCTTTAAGAGCTGTTACAGATACATAATTAAATAATTTTAGGTATTATTTAAAATATATTTTCCCTTTCCACTATTTTGGATTTATACTATATTTTAAAATATATTTTCATTTTTAAGCACTAATATTCAATTTTATGTTTATATTAAAAATTATTTTGGTACAGTTTTTAAAAATTCTTTATTATCATCCCATTGCAACCGTGTCCCTTATGTTTTTGATTATCTTGACTAGCAAAAAAGGAATTTTGCTTTTGATGTAATTGTTTGTTTGTTTTTAGTCGGCAAGTCATATTGCTTCTAATCCAAAAGCAAGTGCAAAAACGAAAAAGGACAACATGAAATATGCTAGTTGGGCAGCTAGTCAAATAAACAGAGCTTATCAGGTTAGTATTTATTGATCATTTTGCTATGTAGGTCAGTTAATGTATTTCTTAGTTTTGTTTCTACAAACTACAAAGTCAGATGTCTGGCATTGGACTTATATGCCTTTGGGGCTTTATGAAATGTATTTTGTGTAGAATTAATTTGTGGTTTTAAGACTACCTTTTTATCCCCTCAAGAGTAATCTGTTAGTAGTATTATTTCATAATTAACCTTGCAATCTGGAAATCTCAGTGGTTCTGCATTTGGCAAACGCAAACTAATTCTAAAAACTCAGGATAAATAAATATGTCGCATTTCAGAAGCAGATTGGGTATGTGAGTATATTTTTAATCATAAGTATCTCAAGAAATAGAAAAGAAGGAAGAAAAGCCTTAAAGTAAACTAATCAAACTGCGTAACAAAGTTTGTGCAGTCTGCTTATACTTCAGATCTTTTACTGAAACTTCTCCATTTGTATCTTCGTTTTCTAAAGCTCATCCTTAGCAAATTTTTGGGAAATTATTTTTCATGAGAAATTTACTCATGGGAAAACACATCTTCTTATATCTTTAGCCTTATTGTCTATAGCCTTTATATTTAAAGGACAGTTTGGCTTTTTATATACCCGTTGATCCTTTACCTAAGTATCTTAAGCATATTGTTCAGTTGGTTTTTTTGTGTGTGTTTAATATAGACGAGATCTTGCTACATTGCCCAGGCTGGCAGTGAACTCCTGGCTTCATGCGATCCTTTTACCTCAGCCTCCTAAGTAGCTGGGACTACAGGTGCAGGCATCACCATGCCCCACTGTTTCATTCTGTTTCAGAATAAAATGTTGCCGTCAAGAAGTATGATGCCATCTTGACTTGCTTTTTATCATAAGTGACTTTTTGTCTGGTTACCCAAAGGAATTTTTTCTTTATCTTTAAAATCCAGTAGTCTTACTACGATTTGTTTTATTGATTCTTCTTGGGTCAGTTTTCCTAAATACACAGTACACCCATTTAGTACATCAATTTAGCCCTTTTAGTTGAGAAAAGTTGCTTATAGAATTACAAGTATTTTTTTCTCTGCTTCGTTTTCTTTTTCAGGGTTTCAGTTACAAGTATATTAGACTTCATTTTTCTATGTCCTTTATTATTCATTTTCCTTCAAATTATTTTGTCATTTTCTGTATTTTATGTTTTCTCCATAATTTTTTATGAAGTTGATTCATATTTTTCTTGTCCTCCATGTTTAAATGAGGTAGTGTTCCTGGACTATTAGGAGGAGATGTCTATGGAATGGCAGGAAGTTGGAGATAGATTAGGGTAGCTTTCCCAGCTTGACTATTCTATGGCTACCTCCTTTTGTTGCTAAAGAGAACTCAAATATGACCTCTTTGTGTAGCCAGTCTTTCTTAGAACTGAGTGTGAATGGACAGTCTTTCTTAGAATTGAGTGTGAATGGACAGTCTGTCTTAGAACTGAGTGTGAATGGACAGTCTTTCTTAGAACTGAGTGTGAATGGACAGTCTTTCTTAGAACTGAGTGTGAATGGACAGTCTTTCTTAGAACTGAGTGTGAATGAACAGTCTGTCTTAGAACTGAGTGTGAATGGAGAGTCTGTCTTAGAACTGAGTGTGAATGGAGAGTCTGTCTTAGAACTGAGTGTGAATGGAGAGTCTGTCTTAGAACTGAGTGTGAATGGAGAGTCTGTCTTAGTGTGACCCAGAAAGATTTTCTGGCTTCAGCCCACTGTTCTATTTCTAGAGCCCTCAAGATCTTGAAATCTGAAGTGTTGCTGTCAGCTTTAAATGTTACATATTGTTGTTACAGTTTGTGTTTCTTCCTTTTTGTTTTGTTTCCTTCTGGGATTGCTGCCTCTGGGCATCACTCCTTTTCTCACCTCTCCTTATCTGAACCATCTCTCCTTCTTGCCCTGGTGTTTCTGCCCTGTTAGGTTTGGTTTCAGTTTTTAATTGTTTTTCTTCAGGGTGTGAAGTTTTGTCCTTCTGGAAGAGGATGTTTGCTAGATATTTTAGAGATTTTAAGATAGTAGATGGTTAGACTTGTCTAATCTCACATTTGTGAATAGTTTTTTACACTTATCTTTGTTTTGGAGCTTATGAAGACTTCTAGGCCCTTGGCAGATGCATCATCTCAGATTTTCTTGTTTCGTGGATTAAGAATTCATGATTTGTTGGGTTTCTGGTTTCTTGTAGAGTAGTAGGTTGTCCTCTATTTCTATTTCTCCTACCACACAGTTGTTAATCTTTTGTAGGTCATGCTGCTCTTGATGTCATAGTCACATTCTAGGGTTTAGAAAATTGACTGTTACCTAGTTTTTTTGGAAATGTCGTCTGTGGGCTTGAGTTCTATTATGTTGGTTTTGATGCTGGCTTTTTGTTGTTCGTTTTTGCCCTTCTGGTTGGAGAAAATTTGAGGAGATTTAAAAAATGTAATGCCTCCATAATCACATCATCGAAAGTCACCTTTGTGTATTTTTATTGTCTGTTATAGAGCATATTAGTTTTGTTGGCATATTGTAAGTCAGAGTATTTATAAATATTAGCGAGACTGTGCTTCTTCAAATGTAGTTTGGGATAGCTCAGATCTGTAATGGAGTTCCACACAGAGTAGGCTTGGGAGTATGTGGGAGTGTGTGATTTAAAGGTAAGATTTGTATAATATAAAAGTAATGCTATGCATACTACATAATCGTTTTTAAGACATTTATGAGAAACAACTCTTCAGAGTGCTTTTTTGACACAACTATTTTAAAATCAATTTTTACTAAATTACAATATAGAAATAAGAATTATAACAGAAAAAAAGGATGCAAGTAATAAATGTGCCTTTCAGTGACTAATATAAGGTAAATATATCCAGGCTAATAAATATAAACACTGCAGCATCCCAAAGCCCTCTTGGTAAGTCCTCTTAATTTCTCCTCTTGTTTTCCTTAAGAGTACTCACTTATAACCCTGTAGTTTATGGAATCAGCCAGTATGTATTCTTTTTTGTCTTGCATATTTCTATCATTATTCAGTTTATGGGATTTATCCTTGTTTATGTCTGTAGTTCATTCATTTTCTTCTACTGTAGTTCATTGTATGAATGTTATACTTTGTCTAGTCAGTTATTGCTATGCATTTGGAATATTTTCTGTTTGGGCTATTTTGAATAAACTATACTGAATATTGCTGTACAGATCTTTTGGTGGACATGTATGTGCAGTTCTTACTGTATGTGCAGTTCTGTATATCTTTGAGTGAAAATACTGGGTCATAGAATATATGTATATTTAACTTTAGTAGTTAAAGGCAGTTTTCCAAGTTAGTTTGCTCCCACCAGCGGTAAGAGTTCTAATAGTCCCACATCTTCACCAACACTTGGTTCTGTCAGTCTTTGTAATTATAGCCATTCTGGTACATGTGCAGAGTGGTACTTCATGGTTTTATTTTGCATGTCCCTGATGATCAGTTCCATTTGGATATCCTCTTTCATGAAATATTTTTCTCATTAGTATTCGTATGACTTATTTCTTTAGTTTTTTGCTTTGAGCCCTTTTTTAGTTATATATAAGCAAATATATATAACTTTTTACTTTTTTGCTTATACGATCTTGAGGAATAGAAGTTCTGAAATGAAATGTGTTCAAATGCCTCAGTCATTTGTTTGTGATTTTTGTGTTCTGTTTAAGAAATCTTTTGCTACTCATGGTCATAAGGAATTCTGTGTGTCTTCGGAATTTCTATTTTACTTTTCATATTTAATCCACAACCCATTTGGAATTGATTTATTTTTAATTTTTAATTTTTATTTTTTTGAGACAGAATCTGGTTCTGTCACCCCGGCTGGAGTGCAGTGGCATGATCATGGCTCACTTTGCCCTCAACCACCCAGGTTGAGTTATCCTCCTGCCTCAGCCTTCCAACTCGCTGGGACTGTAGGCGCATGCCACTGTGCTTAGCTAATTTTTAAATTTTTTGTGGAGATGAAGTCCAGCTGTATTGCACAGGCTGGTCTCAAACTCCTGGCCTCAAGTAATCCTCCTGTCTCAGTCTCCCAGTGGAGTGCCAGGATTATAGGCATGAGTCACTGCATCTGGCCTGGAATTGATTTTTATGTATGATATGAAATAGGGGTCAGTTGCTCCCCATATGGATATCTAGTGTTTCTGTCCATCTTGTATTCTATCATGAGTCCTGTCCATGGAAGCTAGTTCAGTGTAGTTAAAGAGAAGATTACAGATGCTGGACACATGTTGTCTGGGTTCAAATTTTGACTCTGATTTAATTATTAGCTATGCAAACTTGAGTAAATTACCTAACATCTCTTGGCTTATCTTTTCTTCTGCAAGATGGCCATAATAAAATATTCTGAGAATTAAAGAAGTTAAAATATAAGTTATTATGTTTTTCCTTCTCCCTGTCTCTTCAGTGTGACAAGACCCCCTTGAGGTGTGTTGAGGTATAATTTACATGTAATCAAATGCCTATATTTTAAGTATACAGTCTGAGTTTTAACAAATATGTATACCCCCTTACCAGCCCCCCCACTCAAAATAGCATTTTCATCACCCAAGAAAGCTTCCTTCTGCCAATTTGCAGTCAACCTCATCCCCCACTGGGAGATAAACAAGCACTGATTTGATTTTTATCACCAAACATTAGTTTTGCCTGTACTATAACTTTGTATAAATGAGTTTATAGGCTATGTGCTCTTCTGTGTCTGGCTTCTTTCACTCAGTATGTTTTTGAGATTCATTCATTTACAATCCATTTCATTTTTCCTACTACTTTGTCTACCCATGTGTTTTCCACAAATGATATAAAGATACCAAGCAAGGTATCTCAGTTATTACAATGCATGAATCACTGACCTCTGAATCTGATAAGCAAGTTTTTATTATTTGGTTGTGTTTTTGTTTTTTCTGGTGAGTTTTCTTGTAGATCTTACAGAGAATTTTGAAAGATTTACTTAAGCAAAATCTACCTGTATGAAAACAAAAATACAGAATTTGTGAATCATGTAGAAGAGTATAACTTTCAGAGAATGACATTCTTGATAACTAGGTAAATCTTTGGGATCTCAGTGAGAATTTCTTAGTCGTATCTAAGCATGTAAACCAGTATAGAGTATATAATATTTAATATGTGATTTTTCTAGATATTTATAAATTAGGGAATATTAGGTTTCAAGAACTGCTTTTCTTTGTTTGTTTCCACTTAATGATGAAACAATATGGCTACTACTTGCTCTTCAATTAGGTAATTGGTTTAACATGTTCAGTAGAAGCAGACACATTTGATTAATGCACATGGAAAACTTTAATGTGAACTTACAATGATTTTCCAGATAAATGCTTCTTTGGTGCACAGTTAAATCTGTGCTAGTGATTTATATGTTATTTATGATTGCAGCGGTGATTCTGTTACTGTCCTTTTGGGAAACAGAAAATTAAATCATGATTTGAGAGAAAAAATGATTCTGACTTAATCAGTTAAATTGCCATACAATTCTGGAATAGACAGAATAATTGCATGTCACATTAAATTTGAAGTGATAGATTTATATTTCCAACTTTCTTTTATTTGTTCTGACACAAGTAAATTCATTTGGTTTTTTCCAGATTGCACTGGTTGTGAGTAATGTTGACACCATTTTAGGTGACTCTTTAAAATTAGCTAATTTTAAAAGATCACACTATTATTTTTATGTTTAAGTATAAACCAAGAAAAATACTGTATTTAAAAATACATGTTATGGTTTTAGCTCTACAGATTTTTTTTTATTTTTACTTTGCTATTTAAAAGCAATTAGAATAAATGTTATGTGGTAATGTTACTATGTGATGTCCTATTCTGTACCCCTAATTTTCTCAGAATCAGACCTTTAAGTATCTGATTAGGACCATTCCTATTTATGTTTCATAAATGGTGGTAAAAGGAAAAGCTTTCTATTTCTGGTAAATCCTTGTGTATTGTGTAATTTATTGACTGGGTAGCAAAAGTAGTAAGCATGCCCCACAGCCTTTAGTCCTCAGGGGAAATTATAAAAGGACAAAGTTTTAAATGTGATATTGCTGTTACCGTATTTAACATATGAATTCCTTAAATTCGTGATGCCTTTTGAAAGGCAAGGTGATATTGATTTTTATGAGAAGTTTTTTTTTTCCTCTGGCGTTTCCACTAGAAACATCCTTTATTTACTTTTTCAAATCAGGATTCAACTACAGAAACTAATCTAATGGTTTAGAGTATAGGAAGTGTGAGGGAATCATAATGTTAAGCTGCAGCCAGAGGGGTCAGAGACAGGTTACCAGTTCCTGAAGCCTGTTTCTTCTATGATATTACCTGTGCTTGATCACTTAATCTTTCTGAACAGGTCATGAGAAGTTTTCCAAATTAAGGTAATTACAAAAGACAAGGAACACATCGTAAATCAAGTACCAAGTGCTTAAGACAGCATTGTTATTTGAAGAAATGATCAGTCACTTGAAAATGTATTGAGTGGTTTGATGTTAACTTGAAAACACTAGATGTTGCTAATACCAAGTATTTTAATCATATTTAACCAGGGGGAAAATGGGTAAAGTATATATATATAAAACAAACTTTCTCCCATCTCCAACAAGGAACACTTGCTTATCAAGTAAAGCTTTTGTTTTAAATCAGACTAATAAATGATGGGAATTGTCAGTGCAGTTAACAAATTCATTTTAAAATCAGCATGTGGTATTCAACAGTGTTTCCCTCCAGCGATTATATGTACGATATTGAATTTAATATGCCATGAATTTCCTTTTAAATACACAAATATAGGGTATATTTTGTGTATGTATTGATGTATTATATTTTGTTTTCATAGTAAAATCCAATCCCAATTAGTTTTATAAGTAAATTACAATTAATAAAGTAGAAATGCATACTTTAAAACATTTTTACATTGTTTTAATGTGTAGCGTAGGTTTTTACTTGACAGCTGTTTGCAGAACCGTATCATTTAGTTAACTAATTAATCTGGAAACTTAAATTATGAGCTACTTTAATTTTAGAGAGTACTTGCAACTTTAAAATGTTTAGTGAAATAACTTGTATTTTTATTGTACCTTTGTTTGAAATTGTAAAAATCTGTTTAGACATCAGATGAGTAGAAATGGTTCAATTCCCACATAAATGTAAGCTAAATTGCGTTTTAAAATTATACTTTTTATTTCATATTTTTTTGATCTGAGTAGGATAGTTTCAAATCTATGATTTTATAGGTTATTATACTACGTAAACATTTAAAACATTTAAACTGGCCAAGTGTGCAGTGAAATCTCTGTACACTTCTACTGAAGGTAAGACCTTAAAGGAAAATGTCCTTAATACCCAAATTTTATTCTTACTGAAAATAACAAAGAATATATTTGATTTCCTACTAGTTATAAAATAGTCAATGTTTATAATGAAGTTATAAAATTTCATTAGCAATGTGAAGGTAAGATTGTCATTTTGAACCTGCCATTGAAATTGAGCCTAATTGAGCTTTTTTTTTTTTTTTTAATTAGTTTGCAGGTCGAAGTAAGAAGGAAACCAAATATTCTCTTAAGGCTGTCGAAGACATGTTGGAAACATTGCAGATCACCCAGTCTTAAGGTTTCAAAAACTCTTTGACATTAGATTTCACAACTGCACAATTGAACTTATTGGCCTGTAACTTATTTACTAAATGCCCAGTGCTGTTTATATACTACAGTAATTTTCTGTTAAGAAGGCAGTTGTAAAGAATGTGTTTATATAAACCTAAAAATGCCTTTTACTGCTAAGTGGGAAGATGGGGGAAATCCATGGAAGAGAGATTTAAGACTTATTGATTGTACATCAGTCTCTTCATATCACATATATATATATATATATATATAAAACTCTAATGTAGAATAACCTTGTTAAATAAACCATGATGATTTATTAAACTTGCGTATGAAGATTCTAACTTCATTTTGTTATACTCACAGTGGATATATTGTTTAAGAACTCAGTTTCTAGTTAACTCCTTACTGGTGATAGCAAAGACACAGCATATGTAGCTGACAGAAGCAGAATATTTTGACTTTGTTTATATTGTCAAATTTAATTTTGCTGTGCATTCCAGTGGACTATTTGAATTGTTTTATCTGCTGTAATATCCTTCTGATGAATCTTGCTTAAAACATGTCATTCTCCAAAGTTCAGCGATATTTCTTTGTAAAATTTTTGTTTTGATATAGGACATAATTGAGATTTTTACGTATAAAATGCCTTAAGGTAAATATGTTACGACACTTAAAGTGAACTTTTATGCAAGTTATATTTATTGAATCCTTTAATAGTAAATTACATGAAAGAATATTCAAGAATCATATAGAGTAGGGATTAAGGGGTTTTAGTGGCTGAGTTATTTTTAATTTTGAAAAAATAAGAAAATTAAAACTATCCTTAGAAATGAAAATATTAAAATTTTCCTGTTCTATCATTACCTTAGTTAGAATTTTTTATTTTTCTCTTTTCTTAATAAACAACCATTAGGCTACCTTCAACAGTATTTGACATGTTTCAGTAAAATAGAAGAGATTTTGAAAGTTAAATTTCATTTAGACACAAATCAGGTTTTAAAATAGCAACCGTTCATAGCAAATATTTATGGTATTTATAATAAATATATTTAAATTTATTTTTACTAAAAATATACAGAGGCATCTGCAGACTTGCCATTACCGCTTTGGGCAAGTGGGGATTGTGGAGGAATTGACAATCTAGAAGTGTTTAGAAAGAAAGGTATTGTCAATATCAGCTGCTTGTTTAACCTTTTGAATAGTTCTGCTAATAAATTATTCTCCATATCTAGTCTAATTTTTCATATTACAGTCATTTTGTTTTATTCTGCCATGAGTCATAGGCAGCTAATTAATATCTTCCATGAAAGAACTCTTTTCATATGAAGGTAATTTTCTGCTAATCTTTGTTACAACAAAGATCTACTCTTTGTACACATGAAATTAGTAACTGCATTTTCAACACGATGAACCATTTGAAATTTACATTTTCTGTAAAGAAAATAGTGCCTGCACGTTGTCTCACTGCCTTTTCCCCTTCAAACCTCCTCCGCATCAGTCACTGGATTAGTGTTTACTCTAGCAATTATATTTGTGTAATAAGTAATTCAGTGCCTCTTATAGCTGTCTGCCTTAGTTTCACTTTTTTTTTTTTTTTTTTTTTTGAGACAGTCTCGTTCTGTCGCCCAGGCTGGAATGCAGTGATGTGATCTTGGCTCACTGCAACCTCCACCTCCCAGGTTCAAGCGATTCTTGTGCCTCAGTCTCTGAGTAGCTGGGACTACAGGCATGTGCCACCATGCCTGGCTAAGTTTTGTATTTTTAGTAGAGAGGGGGTTTCACCATGTTGGCCAGGCTGGTCTCGAACTCGTGGCCTCAAGCGATCTACCCGCCTCAGCTTCCCAAAGTGCTGGGATTACAGGCATGAGCCACTGAGCCTGGCCAGTATCACTTTATTTTTTCAAAATTTTAATAACCTCTTGCCAAGATTTTATATTTGTTAAGCACATTGTCATTCCGTAGTAATTTATAAATTTCAACTTAAATGTACTGATAATCCCATTAGAGTAGGCAGTTGCCTACAGCTATTACCTTTATTTCTTCTTTGTTTAACAGTACCCTAATTTGATCCGATAGTGGCAAGGATCCCTTTTCCTCAAAGACATTAGGACCTTACCCCAACTCCAGAGGCTGCACCTTCATTGATCTGAAACAGAAGTGGTAGTTTTATTCCGTATAGTCTGTTTAGTACAAGGCAGCACTTTTTGCAGTGAAGGAAATCAACCATCTGTTCTGTCTGTTGTGGTAGCTACTAACCATATGTGATATTGAGTACTTGATATGTGGCCAGTGCAATTGAGAAATTGAATGAAATGAACAGAACCCTACTGAGAAGGGCTTTCCTTTCAAATTAAAAAATCAGAGCTTTGTGTGAAAATAGTCTTTGCCTCCTTCTCCTCTTTCTGGCCAACAACATGCCTAAAGGTGCACCTGCCATCTTAAATAACTATGAAACAGCAAATAAGAGAATGAAAGTTACATTTCAGAGATGGAACTGAAGGAGGATTAAGGGGATCCTGGGTCCCTGATAAGGCATTGTTGAACACCCAAACCAAGATGAGCAATTGCCAAACTCCGCTGGGTCCCTGATGAATTGTTGAACACCCAAACCAAGATGAACAATTGCCAGACTCCCCAGTTATTACATGAGAAATAATAAACTCCTAATTGTTTAAGACACTGTTTGATTTCCTGTTACTTCAGCCATGTATGTTTCTGACTGATATATCTGCTTATCCACTCTTCAACTTTTTTTAACGTGTAAAATTCTTATTTTAGACATGTCAGGAATACTGTTTCAGAATTGAATCATTTAAAGCAAGCAGATAATTGCATATAACAAAAGAAGTAATGTCTTATTGCAGCTCACCACCTAGCATTCTGAGCCAACAGAGGTGAAAAAGGGACATGTTTACACAGCTTTAACCATAAAAATAATACTGATTTGGGGGCACAAGAGGATGTAGAGAAAAATATAAAGGGAAGACCAGTATTTTAATATGCTGCAAGCATATACTTCAACTTTTTATTGATAAATATTTCAAGTAATCTTTTTGTCTTATATACTGTAGCCCACTTACCATCAAAGTAACTTCATTTTAATTCATTTCATAGAACCATAGGATTTTAGACAGGACTTTGGAGATGATTTTGTTGTACTTCATGTTAAGATTAGGAGATCTGAGGTTCAGATAAATTAACCTCTTGTGTTACAGAGCATGGACCAGACCCAGGATATCAGGGGTTTCCAAGTCAGCATTTTTTCTGGTACCCTCTGCTGCATCTGGCTATCTTGTGATGTTCCAATTTTAGAGTGACAAAAATGAGAGCCAGTTATATGCAAGGGTCATAACTTGTTAGCAGATCAGGGATTATAATTCAGATGTTCTGATTTATAAAACAATTTTTAATTGAATAAAAAGGTAAATTATATTTTAATTTAAATTGTGTTTAAATTATTTAAGATATTCATTTACAGTCAATATGAGAACTATTCAAAATATTTAGAATATAATATAATGCCATTTTGCTCCCTCCCCCTCTGCCCCCACCATTAAAACTCTTGTTGTTTTCCATTTATTGGCTTTCAAGGATCTGTATAGTATCAGAATCAAGGGGAGAATTCAGATTTCTTTAATTGTAAACGATGTCCTTCCACTTTCCCACACTTTGAATTCAGCTACACTTAAAGTGCATGAAGTTGTTATACTTCCTTCTTCCACAAACATTCAGCATCTACAAAATAATGTGATGAAAGACTAAATGCATTCCTCTTAAGATTAGGAACAAGATAAGGATATGCACACTCACCACTCCTATTCAATGTAGTACTTGACATCCAGTGCAATAACGTACGAAAAGGGGATAAAAGGCACAGAGATTGGAAATGAAAAAATTAAACTTTATATTTGCATTTAACATTATTTTCTACATACAAATTCCTCAGAAATCTCCAAGAACTTAAAAGAACTAGTGAATTTAATAAGATCACAGAATACAAGATCGACCACACAAAAACTGTGTTTCTGTATGCTAACACCATTTACAGTTTTGAAATGTAATACTAAGTATAAATCCAACAAAACACCTACAGGACCTTGTTGATGAAGAGTCAAACTCTAAAATATTTGAAGAGATTTATTTTGAGCCAAATGTGAGTGACTAATGGGCTGTGACACAGCCCACAGGAGATCCTGAAAACATGTGCCCAAGGTGATTGGGTTACAACTTGGCTTTATACATTTTAAAGAGATGTAAGGCATCAGTCTATACAGGTAAGATGTACACTGATTTAGGAGTGTGGGACAACTGAAAGCGGGGACTTCCAGGTCATAGACAAATCCAAATATTTTCTGATTGGCAGTCGGTTATTATCAGTAGAAAGGGATGTCTGGGATAGTGGGTTGTAGAGACCAAGGTTTTATGCAGATGAATCCTCCAGATAACATGCTTCAGAGAGATAATAGATCCAGAGAGATAATAGATTGTAAATGTCTAGACTTAAAGAGTCTGAAACATAACCATTTATATGAATTGGAAGACAATATATTAACTAAGTTGCCCCCAAGTTGATTTATGGGTTTAATACAATTCCTATAAAAATCCCAGAAGGATTCTTTGTTGAATAATTCTGATTCTAAAGAATGTAAAATTTCCACCACAGGTTTAGCTACCTGGGAGGTAGAGGTTGCAGTGAGCTGAGATCACGCCACTGCACTCCAGCCTGGGCGACAGAATGAGACTGTCTCAAAAAAAAAAAAAAAAAAAGAGAGAAACTAAGGCAGACAGCTGTAAGAGTTACTGAATTACTTATTACACAGGTTTAGCTACCCTGGAAATCAGTTTATCATACACTTTTATATTACAACCATCATGCACCTTTCATTTGGAGCATTTATCACTTTAATTATATTTTCAGGTGATTGTCTGTCTCCCTCAGTAGATTCTTAAATTGCATGAGGGCAGAGACCTTGTATGTTTTTGGCCATGTTTACCTTGTTAGTTTCTACCATAGTGCTTGCATATGGTATGTATTTGAATGAATTAAAAATACTATGCACATTTAGGTATAGTTTTAACAAACCTTACTTGCAGAAGTAGCTTAATTCTACGTCTACACTTAGTTCTCTAGTAAAAGAAACTGCAATCAGGAAGTCACTTCAGAAATCTAATCTGCAGCCTGGGTGTGGTGGCTCAAGCTTGTAATCTCAGCACTTTTGGAGGCCGAGGTGGGTGGATTGCCTGAGGTCATGAGTTTGAGACCAGCCTGGCCAACATGGTGAAACCCTGTCTCTACTAAAAATACAAGGTGGCCCATGCCTGTAATCCCAGCTACTCAGGAGGCTGAGGCTGGAGAATTGCTTGAACCCGGGAGACGGAGGTTTCTGTGAGCCGAAATCGCGCCACTGCACTCCAGCCTGGGTGGCAGAGCAAGACTCTGTCTCAAAACAAAACAAAACAAAATCTAATCTGCATATCATGAACAACACAGTAATACAACTAAGTTGATCATATATATAAAACACATAAAGAATAGGAAAAAATAATTCTTAGAAATTTGTTTAGTTTGAGAAATGCAAACTGGAGGCATTCTTAGCCCCCAATTTTTCCCGACTCTAAAGATTATGTGAATGCCGAGAGAGGTTGATGGACTATAGAAAGGTCTAGTTAGTGGTTCTCAAAGTCTGGTCACTTGGAAGCTTGTTAGACATGAAAACTGTTGAATCCCACCCCGTATCTACTGAATGAGAAACTTGAGTGGGGTCCTCTTTGTGTTTTAACAAGCCTGTCATATGTTTCTGAGGTCTGCTAAAATTTGAGAACCATTGGTGTCAAATAGACTGTATTTTGAAAACAATGATTGAAAGAAGCAAATGATTTCATGGAGATCTGCATGTTACTTTGCTTCTTACATTATGACTGTGTGTGGCATTTTTAAAGTTGTCCCCTCTTCTTATTTATATGTTTTTCCCCATCTCCTATTCTATTTTTTTTTGCGTGGGGGGAGGCAGCCATATTTTCCCTAGATGCTATAGTAAAGAACTGAGTTACACATGTTTGTTTTGTATATTAAATGGAATACCTTTCTCTTAATAACTTTAAAATTAGTACAGAGAATTATACTATTATTTTCTTTCTCAGAAGCCAAGCTGAATTCACTTGATTGGTATTGACTGCTTTCAACAGCTTTTTTAAAAAAACTTACAATTCTTGAGAGAAGGGAGTGAAGATGGGCCAGTGTTTATTTTTATTTTTATTTTTTTGGGGGGGAGACTGAATCTAGCTTTGTCACCCAGGCTGGAGTGCAAATGGTGTGATCTCAGCTCACTGCAACCTCTGCCTCCCCGGTTCAAGCGATTCTCCTGCCTCAGCCTCCTAAGTAGCTGGGACTACAGGCACCCGCCACCACACCCAGCTAATTTTTGTATTTTTAGTAGCGATGGGGTTTCACCATGTTGGTCAGGCTGGTCTTGAACACCTGACCTCACGTGATCCACCTGCCTTGGCCTCCCAAAGTGCTGGGATTACAGGTGTGAGGCACTGCACCCTGCCAGGCCTGTGGTCTTTAGAAAAAGAAATCACTGATTTATCTACACACATATGTTCATATATGCATCTCTCTGTGCATATATGCATATTTGTATGTATTTTAGAACCCAATTGTAATAACCACAGTGGAAACAGAAAGTATGAACTTTGTATTATAGTGAGCATAGTAGAAGACAAGAATAATATAAAGACTTTTATTTGCTTATTTTTTTATTATACTTTAAGTCCTAGGGTACATGTGCACAACGTGCAAGTTTGTTACATATGTATACATGTGCATGTTGGTGTGCTGCACCCATTAACTTGTCATTTACATTAGGTATTTCTCTTAATGCTATCCCTTCCCCTCCCCCAGCCCACCACCCCATGACAGTCCTGGGTGTGTGATGTTCCCTGCCCTGTGTCCAAGTGTTCTCATTGTTTAATTCCCACCTATGAATGAGAACATGCGGTGTTTGGTTTTCTGTCCTTGCAGTAGTTTGCTCAAAATGATGATTCCCAGCTTCATCCATGCCCCTATAAAGGGCATGAACTCATCTTTTTTTTATGGCTGCATAGTATTCCATGGTGTATATGTGCCACATTTTCTTAATCCAGTCTATCACTGATGGACATTTGGATTGGTTCCAAGTCTTGCTATTGTGAATAGTGCTGCAATAAACATGTGTGTGCATGTGTCTTAATATAAAGACTTTTATACAAATTGTTTTTTAATTAAAAAACCGATTAATAATTAGATTTGGATGCCAATAAAAGTTAAATTAGAAGCATATTGCTATAAACCACTTGCAGCCACAAATAAATAGGTGAATTCCAGTAGTGTCATTACATCTCTCCTACTCCATATAAGAATGTGTAAACATTATAAGTAATACAATTGATATTCAAATCATGAGAACCCTGAAAAATGTTTCCAGCTCAACAAACTGCTGCCACCAACAATAAACTTGGAGACATTAATCTTGCAAATAAGTCACTACTGGGGAAACATATACCTGCGGTAGACCAAGTAATGGTGAGTATTTCCAAACAGACAGAATGGATTCATAACTGAAGAAATCTGAGCTCATGCCTAACTAATTTGAGAGAGATAATACTAAGAATTTCTTTTAATTGTGAATTCAGTAAGGCAACTTAAATATTACATGAAAACGGGTAAGAATTATGTGAAAACGTATGTGTATCATCTTTTGAAAACCCTAGGTAAAAATGTGTACAATCAGCATCATATCTGTTTGAAATGAAATTGGAGGTCTCCAGAGTGGTAACAATAGCCAGTGATTTCAAGAGTTGGACTCAAATGACAGCTGATTTTGGATTTAGTTTCACTATACTGATCGACCTGTCATACGTAGTATGCCAGAGAACATAGGAGACAACACAGCCCCATTGGTTGGTAATTTTCTAATGACCCACCTACTCTGACCGAAACCAAACTGCACAGATAAATAATGTCTGTAGTTCTTATGAGAGGAATAAAAGTTGGGTAGTTCCAAATAAAAGCATTCAGAAAGACTGTATAAGAATGTCTTACTAAAACGAACTTCAGAGAGCACCACTGATATGATGATTTAAGAGAAGTTACAGCAGTTGGGACATAGACATGGTACAAAACAAATGGTTACCTAAGTAATACCCAAGAGTCACAGCTGTACTTAGAAACAGGCCCTGTGGTATCAGCCGGCTCTGGGGAGAGTAATCTGATGGTCACCTGGCAGATTTAATGTTGCTGTCTTTTCATGTAAGCAAAATTGTTCTCAAATATTAAGGGCAATGAAATACATGTATTTGGAAAGGACTTCAATGCCTACACAAATGCAGTCTTTCAAATATTAGAGAAGGAATTTCTGAAAATACAAACATTAAAGATGTAAAAATAGTTTAAGACAATATTGTTTCTTTTAACTTGGGGCTGTATACTGCTAAATATTTCATTGTTTTACTTTATTATTCTCTAAATAATAAAGATTTCCCCAGAAGGAAATATTTACTAGTCTAAAAAGACTAATAATTAGGTATTTTGTGGCTTAAATTATGGCCTAATTTTGTTTAATGACTTTGAATCTGTACCTAATATTTTCTTTTTGGCCTTTTTTTTTTTTTTTTTTTTTGAGTCTTGCCCTGTCGCCCAAGCTGGAGTGCAGTGGTGTGATCTCGGCTCACTGCAAACTCCGCTTCCCAGGTTCAAGTGATTCTCCCATCTCAGCCTCCCAAGTAGTAGCTGGGCTTACAGACGTGCACTACCACACCTGGCTAATTTTTAAATTTTTAGTAGAGATGGAGTTTCACCATGTTAGCCAGGCTGGTCTCAAACTCCTGACCTCAGGTAATCTGCTTGCCTCAGCCTCCCAAAGTGCTGGTATTACAGGTGTGAGCCACTATGCCCAGCCATGAATTTGTGCTTAATTTTTTCTATTAACAAACTTCAAATGTCAGTGGACAAGTTTTCAATTCATAGTTTTAACAGTCATTGATTAGAAATAATGAAAAAGTTTGATTTTTCAATTGGATAATTTTCCTCCTACAAGCTTGTAGAAGTACGCCACCTAGAGTTTTAAATTTTTTTAATTATAGAAACTGCAGGCTGGTTGTTTTTTTATTTTTTATTTTTTTTATTTTTTTTGGTTATTTTAAACTAGAAGTAGGCATATTTTAATCAAAATCAAGCCAAATATTATAATAATCGTGGAATCTTATCATAAATGTATTCTTGGTTTTTACATGTAACTTTCTCGAGATTGCTATATAGGGGATAGAATATTTTTGTTTAATACTTCCGGATTAAACAATTCACCTGTATGCCCACATAAGATAGACAATAAATCATGCTCAGGAATTATAATTTGTAAAGTCTGATTCAATGATATTGGGACTAATTTTAATATGTTATCTGTACCAATTAAAATATTATAAATACTTGAAAGATATAAATAGTGCATTGTATGTGTGTATATATATGTATATATATAAATACAATCACGGTGTATATTAACCTTGTTGTTTTTGATGGATTTTTAAAAAGTTTAATTGCAGATGACATAGCCATTGAGTAAGCTTTAATAGTGGAGATCTGAACATACCAGTAATGTTTTTCAAATGCTAATAAATTGTGGATGAAAATAACTTTTTATTCGGCTTCTTATGGTTTTCAAGTGGACATGATACATGCGTATTTCTTAGGAAAAAATCTAGAAAGAACTGGTTTTATAATTTATCCATAGACCTAAATATCTTTATTGAGAAGATAATGCATAAGATGTTGAAGCCTATAGGCTTCTTCAACTAGGCAGTGTCAAAAAGTATTGAGATGTTATAGTGATTATGATGGAGAAAGATATTTAAAAAATTGTGAAACTTTGTTTGGATTTAAAACCAAAGCTATTTGCAGAGGTAAACAGCCTTTATCTTGTTCCTGCTTTAAAAGATTCTGTTCTCTTCTGGTTTTTATATCTGTTGATATGTAATGCTTGAAATTTGTACTTTTAGATGTTCAGACTTTAGAACAGTTACAGGCAAATGTTATTTCCTGCAAGATGGGCCACAAGAGATCAGATTCTCTAAGGAAGTACTGCTTTGATTTATTAGTGTCCTGAGTTAATAATTTCTAAAAGCTAGAGGAAAAATTCCTGTACACGAAGGGAACTTGTCTTCAATTTCCTTTCCCCTACAACATCTAACATATATTGAGCCCACAGTGAATGCTTATGAATATTTGTTGATTTCATATTTTGTCTCCAAGCCAGCTAATGGTGAGGAGTGTCATTCAATTGCTAAACTTTAACACTCAAATTAGGTTATCAAACTATGAATTTGGTTAGTAAAGTTGGAAAGTTGTTTGTGGTGTATTTTTTAAATTGAATGTGGCCAATTTTATTTAAGGCTCAGCAGGAACTTTGTGATAGCAGTTATCTATTGCAGCAGTTCAGAATGAAAGACGTAGGAAATTTCTCAATCCATTAAGAATATGAACCAGACAGAAAAATTACCCATTGGGTAATAGTAAATGTCGGTGTTAAACAAAAAACAAAAAATGTTTTTTTCAGTTATAAGGGATGCATAAATTTTATTTGTAGTATAGTCTCGACTGAATATGCTGCCTAGAATGTCTTCCAGTTACTATGGGGAGTTCTGTTATTTGTCAATGTAGGGTTTCCTACTTGGCAGCAGTATATATTTATGATGGCATCTGTGTTTTCTGGTTGTTGCATTTGCAGTGGAACTTGTATTTTGGCCAGTTGAAGAGAGAGGGGAAAAGAAAGCAAATTAAACTTGACTTCTTGGTAACGAAGCAGTAGCTTCTTGTTACTTGCATCATTATATTCCAAGAACACCAAATGCAACTGCAGTTGTGTGCCATACTTACTCTACATATAACTGACTACATTTGCAGTATAATAAAATTTTATAATAATATTAAAACCCAAAAATTAAAAAGAGTATTATGCTTTGTCAGTTTACATGGCATTTTTTCAAGTGGAATTTTAATATGAGAAATTAAACTATGTAGAATGATGATTTTTGTTTTCTTTTTAAAGAAAAACTATCATCATCTATGCCATCATGTAAGTTTTATTAGAACAAGTGAAAATCTAAATGAACTAATTTAAAAATTGTTTCCCTTCAACTTTTATGAGAGAAACAGAATAAAAAGTAAACTCATAAGTATCTGGTATTTCTTCTTAAAAATTTTTTCAGTATATGTTTTAGATTTCGTTTTACTACACATTTAGCTCAAGCCTGTCTTGTAAATTAATCTGCATCTACTATATTGACCTATAATGCTTGATGATGTTCATAAAGATTATCTTCAGTCATCCTAAGAAGTGCCTTTTTAATATTAAGGACATAGAAGCACCTTCTTAGTATTGGTTCTAAATATGAGGAATGAACTCCCAAATGCTCACATATTAAATTATATTCTCCGTAATTTGTAGATTTGCAGATTATGTTCATTGTAATTTGTGTATTTCTTTTTATCCTTTGAACAATGGCAGTCTCAGAAGCAAAGTTTAGTTAAATATCTACTAACTTAATGTAGAGCACTGTATATGCTCTAACTATGGTACACAATTATATTCCCTGGCTTCTGGAAGCTTCTAAAATGAATATACCAGTGGTCCTGGTATGTATAAAACAGAAGGCTGCATGGAGACAAAAATCTAATACTTAGAGCTTGCCTTCAAGGACCTTGTAATTTAGTTTGTAGACAAGGCATAAGAATGAAAATTATTTCAGTATAATCAGCCTATAGCTTTCCAGTAAGTAAATCAGTATAAAAGTGATTTTTTTTTTTTTTTTTTTTTTTTTTTTTTTTTTTTTTTTTTTTTGAGATAGGGTCTTACTCTTTTTTTTTTTTTTTGAGATGGGGTCCAGCCAGGCTGGAGTGAAGTGGCGCAGTCTCAACTTACTGCAACCTCTGCCTCCTGGGCTCACACGATCCTCCCATCTCAGCCTCCTGAGTAGCTGGAACTACAGGTGTGTGCCACCATGCCCAGCTAATTTTTGTATTTTTTGTAGAAACGGGATTTTGCCATGTCACCCAGCCTGGAATAGTGACTTTTAATTGCCTAGTGAATTAATATGTTTGTGATATTTATCCTCAGGTGAAGATGCCACTAAAGATTGGAGGATTCTGTAAAGACAAGGGAAGAGAAGGGGCTTGGTCTTGATATTGAAAGTTGGATAGTATTTATTTATTTATTGAGACAGGGTCTCGCCCTGTCACCCAGGCTAGAGTGCAGTGGCCCGATCTCCCTTCACTGCAACCTCCGCCTCCTGGGTCCAAGCAATTCTCCTGTCTCAGCCTCCCAAGTAGCTGGGACTACAGGCACGCGCCACCACGCCAGGCTAATTTTTTGTATTTTAGTAGAGACGGGAGTTTCACCATGTTGCCCTGGCTGGTCTCGAACTCCTGAGCTCAAACAGTCTTCCCTTCTCAGCCTCACAGAGTGCTAGGATTACAGGCATGAGCCACTGCACCCGACCAAAAGTCAGATAGTTTTAGATAGAGTGTTGGCATTCTCAGTGGAGGGAGCAACTTATGCATCAGTCTTAAAGATGAGAAAACAATAATTTTTAGAGGCACACGAGTAGATTTTTCTTATTAGAATGGAGAATTTTAAAAAGCAAGTAGAGAGAAAGAAGGGTGGGAGGTATTACTATATTAGAACAAATTTTTATCTAGCACTTACAATTTATAAGAGATTTCTATATAATTCCCATTTAATCGAAATACCTGTGATCTAGTATTTTTATTACTCCTATGTAAAAAATAAATATATAGGCCGGGTGCGGTGGCTCAAGCCTGTAATCCCAGCACTTTGGGAGGCCGAGATGGGCGGATCACGAGGTCAGGAGATCGAGACCATCCTGGCTAACACGGTGAAACCCCGTCTCTACTAAAAAAAGTACAAAAAACTAGCCGGGCGAGGTGGCGGGCGCCTGTAGTCCCAGCTACTCGGCAGGCTGAGGCTGGAGAATGGCGTAAACCCGGGAGGCGGAGCTTGCAGTGAGCTGAGATCCGGCCACTGCACTCCAGCCTGGGCGACAGAGCAAGACTCCGTCTCAAAATAAATAAATAAATAAATAAATAAATAAATAAATAAATAAATAAATAAAGCGCTGAAGCAATTGGGAACTATTGTTATAAAATATAAATGAGCAAAACATAAATTTAACCTTTGATGAGCTAAAGAGAAAAATATAACAAAAATTAGGGTGGGGTAGAGGGTAGGTACAAGGTAGAATGTGATAATTTAATCTTTCATTACAAAGACACTGATTAAAGTTAAAATACATGGTTTCAAAAGTGACATCAAAGACTCTTAACATTTTTTTCTTAGCCTTAGAGAGATGCTTTATTTAGCAACCATATCTCCTGTGGAGGTGAAACTTTATCTGAATTCCATATTATTTTCCATTTATTTTTAAATTTTAGTTTTACAATAATCATGATTATTCAATTTTTCTTAAATTATATCTGCTCATCTGAGGTTTTCTTTTACAAACTATGTATTTGTAAAGATGCTTAATAAAAGTTGGCAATGGCTATATTTAGGTGATGGGATATTTGTAGATTGTTGGAGTTTTTTTCTTGGCACTTTTTAGTGTACTTTCTAACCTGAATGTGCATCAGTTTTTCCTAAAATAATAAAGGCATTATTCTTAAAATAAGAACTTCATGCAACTGATGTTCTGAGGAATATACTTTGGGGACCACTGTTATTTATCATTATTTTCCAACCTTTTTGGATGAATGATCTCTTTCTCAATAATGTATGACCCTGCCAAATAAAAATTATTTTCCAATTTTTATATGGCATGTAATAAAGTGATTTAGGAAAAAAAGTTTTTATACTTATTATACTTTACTCTCATATGATGACATATGAGAGAAGGTTGCTACTTATTAGTATATCTTCACTAATAACACAGAGTAGATATTAGTAGCTTTTACTCTCAGTTAAAATTAGATCATATTGGGTATTATTGTCACTATAGTTTATCTTATTAATATTGTTTTCCGGGGGGAGTACAGGAAATATTGATACACTTTTAAAGAATTATAATCAGACAGATTAAGCTAATGGGTCCAAGGAAGATCATTTTGAGGCAAATTTGCACATTTATCCTATTTCTACCCCTCATTATCATATATTTCAACATTTTCTCATATTATCTTTCCTCAGTCATTGACTGCTTATGGATATAAATTATATCTTAAGGGACCAGAAATAGATGATTTAACGAAGTAATGATGAATGCCATCGTCGTGACCAGCAGTGCTCTGTTGAGTCTGGCAGTGACTGCACCTGGAGCACCTTCCTTTGATTTCTGATGATTACTGTTATTTTCACTGTGCTTCCACTCCCAGGCTCTCCAAATGCTCCATTTGAGATGAGTATTTTAAAAATAATTTTTATTTACATTAAAAAGTAAGTACTGAAACAGATACTATTATTAACTTTAACATCGTGATCCTCTAGGAGAACTTTGTGAGCCCTTAAGGATTACTATTTGGAAAATGTCTAAATAGAAGCTGATGAAGGCATCGGTTTCCATGTAATTCTTAAGGAAAAGAGGGAATGTAGAGAGAGAAGAGCAGGTTAAGGGGCTAAAGTATCAGGCTTCTTATCCCAGGATTTTGGGAGGCCGAGGCTGTTGGATCACCTAAGGTCAGGAGTTCAAGACCAGCCTGACCAACATGGTGAAACCTCATCTCTGCTAAAACTACAAAAATTAGCCAGACATGGTGCCTGGCACCTGTAATCCCAGCTACTCGGTAGGCTGAGGCAGGAGAATCTCTTGAACCCAGGAGGTGGAGGTTGCAGCGAGCCAAGATCACGCCACTGCACTCCAGTCTGGGTGACAGAGCAAGATTCTGTCTCAAAAAAAAAAAAAAAAGTTGGAAGCAGAAGTAAAAAACATGGTAAAGGAATGAGAACTAACTAAATAAATATAATAATTGAGAACTCTGCATTAGATGTGACAGGGAGAACAAGCAAAAAGATATTTCAGAGAAGATCACTGGAACTGGCAAAGGCCTTGAAGGGCAGAGTCTAGCCTACAGGAGAGGTAAAGCCACATTCTTTGAAGGTAAGTAGATGTGTTTACCTCTTTCTCACTGTACTGGTGCATTATGGGGTGAATGTTGTGTATTACTTTTCCTTGTATTGCTAAGCACAGAGTTTTTCCTATAGCAGGCACCAGACTGTGGTCTTGGTAGTACATGACTATTGATGATTACAGATCAAAAAAGACTTGAAATGACCAGTTTAAGGTCTTGATGGGTATTGAAGATTCAAAGGATGCTGGAACTCTGGGAGTGATCCACAGAAGGACAGATGATTTGAAGATGTTAGTAACTAAAGACAACATGGATGTTAAATGATGAAAAATAAAGTTGGATGGAAAATAAACCATTTGGATTGGCCTCTGGAGTCCAAGAAGAATATTATTCCTTCTACCTCTCCCTTACTCTGGCTCTTCCTATTATAGCCACGTGGGTCAGTAATGCCATTGAAAAACACAATTTTAGACTAAGTGGAGTCACAGAAATTTTGGTCTATCTTAAATTGATGACATCTTATTAATCTAAAGAATTTATTGTATAAAATGTGCTTATTCTGGCATTTTTTTCAGTGAAGAAAAAGTCTTTTAGTGTAATTCAGTGTACATTTATGAATTTCAAAAGATCAATAAAAATGGGCAAAGTTTATGAATGCATAATCCATAGAAGAAAATATCTGGCAAATGCAGTTCAATAAATATTTTTTAAAATAAAAATTAGCCTGTGGTAAGAATTGAAATAGAGAAACAGAACATAGCCAGGTTACCAACAGCTTTGTATATTACACTATAGAGCTAGGACTTTATTCCATAGATGAGGGAAGTCTGCTAAAGTGCTATCTACATTGAACCCATTATCTTACTAGCATTGTAGTTGATATACCTAAAACAGACTTGAGCCAGTAGAGAAAGTAGGTAGGCAGACTTGTCCAAGTGAGAAAAAAATGAAACTATGGTGAGGATAAAGAGAGAAGAGAAAAGGAGCAGATTTAAGAAATATTAGGACTAAGACTTGATGATGAACTAGATGTGTTAGATAAGAGCATGGAGTCTAGTAAAAATTCTGTTTTTTTCTCTCATGTGACTGCCTCGATGACACAAAGCTGGCTAGGAAATAAACATGAGATAGCACATGGATCTGCTACAAGTTTTTGAAATTGAGCTTCAAAAGCTACTTTAAAAAATAAATTCTGGGCCAGGTGTGGTGGCTTATGCCTGTAATCCCAGCACTTTGCAAGGCCAAGGTGGGAGAACTTGAGTCTAGGAGTTTGATAACAGCCTGTGCAACACAGTGAGACCTCCGTCTCTACAAAAAATAGAAATAAAAAATGAGCCAGGTGTGGCGGCTCAGATAGGAGGATCACTTGACTTTGGAGGTTGAGGCTGCAGTGAGCTATGATCATGTCTCTTTCTGTCACACAGGCTGGAGTGCAGGGGCACAGTCATAGTTCGCTGCAGCCTCGTCCTCCCAGGCTCAAGCAGTCCTCACACCTTGGCCTCCTGAGTAGCACAGCGCCACCATGCCTGGCGTGTGTGTGTGTGTGTGTGTGTGTGTGTGTGTGTGTGTGTGTGTGTGTGCGCGCGCGCAGTTTTGCCATGTTGCCCGGACTAGTCTTGGTCTCAACTCCTGAGCTCAAGTGGGCCATCTACGTCGGACTCCTAAAGTGCTGGGATTACAGGTGTTGAGCCACTGCACTTGATTAAAAAAAAAAAAAGTGAAAATGTATTTGTTTTTCAAATTGGTGCTACGTGGAGTTAAGAACTTTTGTATTAGTCAATTAGTTCTATATGGAATGCCATCCATCCTCCAAACTGAAATCACAAAATAAAATTTGGAGACAATTTAAAAAATAGCTCAAGAGTAAATGTTGATTAATTATCTATAGTAATAATAGACATGGTAAAATATTTTCCTTAAATGTGGTTAAAAAATACAATTATTGTAAGGGTCTAGCCATTATATTAAGTTCCAGTTGGTGTCTAAAATAAGAAAAATATTTATTTATATTTTACTTAGAGAACTTAGAAGAGGTACATATCCCATTGAACATTTCCATTTTGTATTAGTAAACACAGTTTTAAATTTAGAGATTCTAATAAAGAAGCTCATTTCAGATATGTAAATGTTATCCTATGTGAAAACGTTCTAACATTTAGTTTTTGTGGCATATGGAAATGCTCTTTCAGAAAACTATAAAACATTTTGAAAAATCCATTTAATAACATGAAAATATATGCTGAAAATGATTGATGTCTTCTACTTTGGCACTGCCGCTTACTCAGAGTCGATAGAAAGGTAATTGATAGAAATTCTATCTGTGAATATTCACATTTAACTTCATTTAGAATACTATCAAATAGATTAGACTGAATAAAAGGTAGGCAACAACACCGATGTGCAATACCAGTGTCACATCTGTAAATGATGACATTCTATTACAAGCTTAATAAACAGTTTCATTTCATTTTAGCTTTTAGATGCAATACTTAATATGGCTCAAAGTAAATTATTGAATCCTGGTAACAAGGAAATGAATAAGATTATTAGCATTGCAACAAAGCTCTGAAACGAAATATAATTTGGAAAATACAAAGCTGATTATATGCAGGGTAAGGAAAAAAATTAGAAACACTTTGTTCAATCAGAGCCTTGCTTTTGAAAATGAATAAAATGAGTCAATATATTACTATATAAAATATTATGAGACCGTCATTTCTAAAGAACAAAGGATAACATAAGATCTGTATTTTTATAGAGTGGGAGTAGGAGCTAGTGCCCCGTTTGCATGTGCCTTCTCTTAATACTTTAATCCAGACTGATTCTTTTCGCATTAAAATACAGGTAGACTAAAGGAACAAATTACATCTAAGGGAATCTGGAACAGATAAATGTCTTTTAGGACCCGAGTTACATATTACATGTTCCAAAATACTTGCCTTCCACTTTTATGTAAACCAAGAGCCTCATGTTTTTCATAAGCAACAGGGCAGAAAACTTTTGTAAGTTAGAACGGCAGAGTAAATGAAGTAAAGTAAAACACTGAAATTATGCACAACCTCACTTTCCCATATGGCAAAATAAAATATATTGTTCTGTAACAGAAATGGTAGTGCTTATAGAAAATATTCTATACCACAAAGCATTATAATTTTAATAATGTTAATTCCCAGTGAACAAAGATATTAGTAGAAAAGGAATTCCAAAATTCTTTTCCTCCTAAAATTCTTTAGGGTTCCAAAATTCTTTGAACCTGAAATATGAAGTAGAATCTGATTTGTACCTATGGTGAAAGATGACCTCCTTAGCTTACCAAGTGTTTTCAGTGTTACTGATCATTTCCTCTTCCTAAATCACTAAGTACATCTCCGATTAGCTATGGTGTTTACTGAATTCTTAGCATTATTCAGCTTCCCTTTAATCAAGTGGAGCCTTGTTACAAATCCAGTCAGTTTTTTCTTTGAAATGAGTCAGTAACTAGTTCTTGCATCTGTGAAGCTAAAAATCCTGTTCTTCTGCCATTTGCTTGCCTGGCAGTTTAGTACTGAGTATGATTTAGTTAGAAGGATGTTTAACGTTAGGGATGATTTGGATTGCATGAAATAAGATAGTCAGCTGGTGGAAGCCAACTCAGGCCGCACATATTTAAGACTGAAGTGCTGAACCTGCGTAGTGCATGTAGCTGATTGGGAAGTTACCAAAAAGGAGTCACACAGCCTATGTGCAGCAGACTGGGTGTGGTCTAAAATGACCTGAGGTTTCCAAATCTCCTGGCTTTTTTCCTCTTTGGATAACACCAAAACAATTTTCTTCATTATTGAAGCATCTAGCTAGCTCTACATTTTCTTTTTAATATTAACTCAGGGAGAAAAATTTATTCAGGGGGAAGAAAGTTACGGCCTAATCCAAAGTTTTTGCAGAAGATAAAGCTTAGTGGTACTAGGGTGCACAAGTCTGTGTTTGTGTAGCTCTAAGATGAGCAAAATAACAGTATCTTATTGTGTTCAGAAAGTAGAGAAATTTGAGTGTAGTAAATCCATCAATCTCTCCAATATTTTCAGTAGAGGCTGAGTTCTTGCTTCAATTGCGTTGCTACTTCATTTCTTTAGCACCCGTGAATTTACTAGCTTGTATCAAATCTAATTTTACTTTGAATGCAGTATATAAGTAGTAGTAAGTTTTCCTTTGTAAAGCCTGAGCTACTCAACAAAAGTGTATTCTTTTACTTCTCAGGCAGTTGATCAGAGCTGTTAGCTCATGTTTCTGTAGATTGAACATAAAAAAAAAGTTATTCCCTAATTCCACACTACTATTTTATTTATCTCACAGTATGAGTGAGGAGACCTATCTATTAGCTAGCTGGATTTTTAAAGTAATTCTTTACTCCATATCTGGGAAAATCATCCCATCTTACTCTGTGTGAAAAATAAAGCTTCTCCATACCCATGTTGATAGAGTTATTACCACACTGTAGGTGAATTACTGCTGCTTTTGGTGTGAAGAACCACATCCTATTTCCCTTCTCAAGTGGCAGGTGTCTCCTTACTTTTCCTCTTTTCAATTTTTATTTCCCTTCCAGATGTGTATCCCTCCTAATCTGTAACCTTGCCTTAATTATAAGAATTAAAAATATGTTTGTTGACTGAACTTAGTTCCTTTAGTGAAATAACAGTCGTCAGAAATTGACACATCCCTTTGGACATATATAGGTGTATTTACTGATGAACATCAGTTATTATTAAACTGATGCAACTGCTTTCAAATAAAGAAGCTATTTTAGGATAACTATATACAGAACCCCAGTTTTTGAAATTATTTATGTGCAATGTTTTTTTTTTTAATCCCAAACCAGCCTTCTAACAACATCGAGCATCTGAATAAACACTGTCTCATTGTATACTTCAAAGGTTCCTGAAAGTTCTTTTGTTCCACACTAGATATAGCAATGCTTGGTTTCTTAGAGGTTTTTTACTGTATTTTTACTGAATTCTTTTTCCAGAAACCTAAAACAACACTGCTGTACACATGAAAAGTCAGATTAGCCATGTAGGTCTAGTTTAGCTATATGTATTTAATGAAATAAGTTTTTCCTTTCACTGTAGAAAAGAAGCACAGTAGAGAACTGGAGACTCTACATCAGAGACCCATGAGCAGTAGAACAGAGTTAAAACAAGAAGGTATTGTACAATATGGGAAGAAAGAAAATTGAGTTGACAACTAAAGATAGATGGACATCAGGATGTATATTTTTGGAGATTAGGTACTCAAAGTTACCATTTAAAATGGATTTTAAATATGCTACATAAAATAAAATATTTACATATTTTTAAATGGCATTGATGAGTTGGAAAAAAAAAAAGGAGCCATGTCTAAAAAGAAAGCAGGAACCATAAAAGTTAATGTCATATGTACTTTTTGTTCTGAGAATTTCTGCTGAATCCTGAAATACTGGGTTTGCATTTTGACAGCTTCTTGGGACGTGGAGAATACTAATGAAAACTCAGGGTCCATCCATGGTAGGAAGCCTAACAGGATACCCCCACGCAAAGCTGAGGATGTATAAGGGTGAAACAAAGAAGGAAACAACAGGGAAATTTACCTGCATTAGCAATAATGCTAGATAAGGCTGGGTGCAGTGGCTCATGTCTGTAATTCCAGCACTTTGGGAGGCCAAGGTGAGCTGATCAATTAAACTCAGGAGTGTTAGACCAGCCTGGGCAATATGGTGTAACCTTACCTCTACAAAAAATGCAAAAATTAGCTGGGCATGGTGGTATGCACCTGTAGTCCCAGCTACTTGGAGGGAGGACTGCTGAGGCGAGAGGATGGCTTGAGCCAGGGAGGTCAAGGCTGCTGTAATTGTGCCACTGCACTCCAGCCTGGGTGACAGACAGCCTGTCTCTAAATAAATAAAAAAATAACAGCAATGCTAGATAAGTGGTGGAAGAAAGTAAAAACTTCCTTGAAAATGTAACAGTAATGCTAGATAAGTGGCAGAAAAAAGTAAAAACTTCCTTGAAAATATATAAGCAGAAGTTGGCCCTCAATGGGTCTGAAAAACACTTGAGAATTTAGCCTAGAATGTTCCTGGCTAATTGTGCACCCCGGCAACTGGCAGAAACAAGGAATTTAGTTTCCATCTAGGCCTCAACCACATTCTATCTACAGATATAATTCCAAGGAAGATGAACATTTGCAATCAAAAATCAAAGAACACCCAAAGATGTCATAAGTAAGAAAGCAGTAGACCCCAAAACCATAAACATTGGGATTATCAGACAGAATATACAACCATATTTAATGTGATTAAAGAAATAAAAGAGAACCTTGAAAACACAGGTAATTTTAAAAATAACTATTATAAATAGAACTTATAGAAACTGTTAATTTAATAATTAAAATTCAAAACTCTATGGGAAGATTAACCAGAAGACTAGATGGGGCAGAAGACAGAACTGGTGAAGTAATTTCTGAAGAAAATGTAAAACACAGTCCAGAGAAACAAATGAAGACTATGATACAGAAGTTAATAGTTGTGGAGAATGGTGGGAGAAGGTCTAAAATACTTTTAGTTAGAGTTCTAAAAGGAAACTATAGAACCAATAGGGAATAGGGAGTAGAATTCAGAAAGAATCCCCTAAATTGTTGAAAAACATTAGTCTTCAGATCAGGAAAGCTAAATAATGGCTAGGTGTGGTGACATGCACCTGTAGTTCTAGCTATATGGGAAGCTGAGGCAGGAGGATTCCTGGAGCTTGGGAGTTCAAGGTTACAGTGAGCTATGATTGTGCCACTGCACTCCACCCTAGGTGAGAGAACAAGACCCTGTATCCAAAAAAAAGAAAAAGAAAGCCAAATAAATTCTAAGATTAAGATTAAGAAATTCCCTTCATCAAAAATCACCATAAAGTGAAAAACCACTGGGAGATGACACTTGCAATATATATAACCAACAAGTAACTAGTATCTCTCTAGAATATATATGTATAATATGTACAATATATATACATACATAAAATATATAATTATACATAAATGTAATATATATAACTGGCAATATATATAACCAAGGTATTAGTGTCACTGCACAATGAATATATACATATTTAATGTATATAATGTATATATGCACATAATATATATAATTATACATAAAAATGTTATATACTCATATGTAACGTGTTTTTTGTTATGAATTAAAACAGAAATGGACAAATTCAATTTATTTCAAACTGAACTTATCTTCTTCCAGAGAGCAGCTCCACTTACTAACTCAGGTGGAAAAAAACCTCCAAATTATCTTAAACATCCTTCTAAATTCTCTTAAACATCTTCCTTTGCATGCCTATAGCCAATTCATCCCCTTGTTTTGGTGATTCTCTATCTGAAATGTTTTCTAAATTGTCCCCTTTTCTTCTAGTTCCACTGACACTAACTTGGTTCAAATCTTCAGGATACATATTCCCTTTAGCCTAGGGAGATACAGTTCTAATTGATTTCCCTCTCCTTCCTTCATTATTTGTTATTTCTGCAGTGCCAACAGAAAGCTTTTGTTTTTTAACACAGTTAGAACAAGCATTCTTCTATTCAAAAATTCACCATGGGCCGGGCGCGGTGGCTCAAGCCTGTAATCCCAGCACTCTGGGAGGCCGAGGCGGGCAGATCACGAAGTCAGGATATCGAGACCATCCTGCCTAACACAGTAAAAAATACAAAAAATTAGCCGGGCGTGGTGGCCGGCGCCTGTAGTCCCAGCTACTCGGGAGGCTGAGGCAGGAGAATGGCGTGAACCAGGTAGGCGGAGCTTGCAGTGAGCCGAAGCTTGCGGTGAGCCGAGATCGCGCCACTGCGCTCCAGCCTGGGAGACAGAGCGAGACTCCAACTCAAAAAAAAAAAAAAAAAAAAAAAAAAAAAAAAAATTCACTATGGTCTATAAATTATGACTGTTCATTTTTCAGTTTTATCAAATTATGCATACACATAGCTTAAAGAATCACTGCCACTACCATTACTACTGCTATAACCATTTGGGTTCTCATAATGAATTTCCTTAGGGGTTTCCAGTGACTTCTGATCAAACAAAAGAGGTAAAGATTTTCAATGTCCATTTTAAAATTTTTCATGAGAATTCCCTTGTCTGTTTATCTTGGCCTACTATTTGAAAGACTTAGGATGCCTTTCCTCGTCTTCTCTGTTCTGCCTCAGGGACAACTTAAGTCCTATGTAATTAGTTTTAATAATACTTTGTATCAAAGCATATAACTATATGACTTAACTTATTACATACTTGGCTTTATTTAACTATTTCATATTTATTATTATTATCTCTTCAGTGACTTCCCAGGCCTATAAAATGCCAACTAAAGTAACTGCTTTCAAAATTTTCTTTCTGAATATTTTTATCATGTCCAGCAACATGGGTTAATCCAGTACCATGAATTACAGATACTTAAATAACGTATTAATTGGTCTAAATTTTAGGTGAATACATAAAGGAAGGAAGAAACTTAATCTTCCAGTAATATATATGGTTTTTGGAAACAAATAGTTTTTATTCTTAAATGCTACCTGGCTGACGATGCTATTTTTCTACTCATCCCTTCTTCCCTTCTCAACACGTTTTCTCCAGGAAGTCTTTTTCAAAATTTTGCTTTATGGGGGTTTTTGAAAAAATAAAATAAAGCAGGTAGATGCAGGGTTGGTAGAAAAGAAACCTTTAGCCAGCAACAACAACAACAACAACAAAACCTCCCTCAGCAGAATTGGAGTCCCAAATAGTCACAAATGAACAACACTTAACGAGGCTGTTCTTACCACTAATAGTACTTTACATGCTGGGATTTCTGGTGAATCACTTGTCATTTTCATTTCATTGACAAGCTCAGAAGGAATTTAAAGTCAGATAAAAGATGTTTCTATTACTTTAGACTTCTTGGAAATCTCAAGTGAAAAAGTACCATTATGGCACATGGAGTAAAACCAAATCTCTCCCTTTCCTAGTTTAGCTAATTTTTGTTGTTGTTGTTGTTGTTTCAACTTCAGATATAGTTGGGAAAATATGTGTTTATTTTAAAATCAGCATTATGTGTTTATTTTAAAATTTGAAACAATTACTTTATGGATTATTTAAAAGTTTTGCTAATTAAAATAATGTATCAACACAGTGAAATTTCAGTATTTAAAAAATATTTATTTTTAAAGTACTAATTGACATTCAAGATAAAAAAGGAAGAGATTCTGCTAAAATGTAGAATTTTGACTGATGGATGAAAACATCAGAAAACACTCTGGAATAAAATTCTGTTCATAGGCTGTGGTTACAACTGCCTATTTTTAAACTACTTTATTGAGATATAAGTGATACACAAAAACCTGCACATATTTAATGTGCACAATTTAATGAGTTTGGACAAATGCATATACCCTTGAAACCATCACTACAGTCAAAGTAATTATCATACCCATCACCTCCAAAAGTTTCCCTATGCTCTTGTTTGTTTGTGTAGTAAGCACCCTTAACCTGTGATCTACCCTGTTAACAAAATTTTTACGTGCACAACACGGTATTGTTAGTCGTAGGCACTATGTTGTAGAGCACATCTCTATAACTTATTCATCTTGCATAACTGAAACTTCATACCCATTGACAACTCCCAAATTCCCCCTTACCCCATCCCCTGTCAACTACCATTCTACTCTCTTTCTTTGAGATTGATTATTTTAGAAACCTTATATAAGTGGAATCATATAGTATTTGTCCTTCCATGGCTGACTTCTTTCACTTATAGTGTCCTCAAAGTTATCTAAATTTGTTGCATTTGGCAGATTTCCTTCTTTTCAAAGGCTGAATTGTATTTCATTGTATATATTAAATATATACCACAATTTCTTTTTTAATTTTTTTAAAATGTTTTAAGTTCAGCAGTACATGTGCAGGTTTGTTACATAGATAAACTTGTGTCATGGGGGTTTGTTTACAGATTATTTCATCACCCAGGTATTAAGCCTAGTAAACATTAGTTATTTTTGCTGATCCTCCCTCTCCTCCCAACCTCCACCCTCTGGTGGGCCTCAGTGTGCGTTGTTCTCCTCTATGTGTCCATATAGTCTCATCATTTAGCTACCACTTACAAGTGAGAACAAGTGGTATTTTATATGCCATATTTTCTTTATCCGTTCATCTATCAATTTACATTTAGGTTGTTTCCACATCTATGCTATTGTGAATAATGATGCAGTGAACATAGGAGTGCAGATAATCTGTCTGAGATCCTGACTTTGTGTGTGCATATAACTAGTAGTGGAAATTTCTGGGTCGTATAGCAGTTCAATTTTTAATTTTTTGAGGCATTTCTGTATTGTTTTCCATAGTAGCTACACTGTTTTGTATTCCCACCAACAGTGTAAAAGGGTTTTGACTTTTCCCTGATGATTAGTGATGTTGAGCATACCTATTGCTAATTTGTATGTCTTCTTTAAATAAATGATTATTCAAGTCCTTTGCCCAGTTGTTAATCAGGATACTTGTTTTTGAATTTGATTTGTTTTTGTGAGTTCCTTATGTATTTTGTATATTAAATCTCTATCAGATATATGGTTTCCAAATACTTTCTTCATTCCATAGGGAGCTTTTTTATTCTGTTGCTTTATTTGCTGCACAGAAATCTTTTTCATTTGATATAGTCCCACTTGTCTATTTTTCCCTTTGTTGCCTGTGCTTTAGGTGTCATATCCAAGATGTCATTTCCAAGACCAATGTCAAGAAGCTTTTCCTTTATGTTTTCTTCTAGGGATTTTACAGTTCTGGGTCTTAGATTTAGCCTTTAAATCCATTTTGAGTTTATTTGTGTGTGTGGTGTAAAGTAGGGGTCCAATTTCATTCCTTTGCATTTACATATCCAGTTTTCTCACCACCATTTGTTGAAGAAGTTATTGTTTCCCCATTGTGTATTCTCGGCACCATTGTCAAAGATTAGTTGACCATATATGTATGAGTTTATTTTATCACTCTCCATTATGTCCCACTGGTTTATACATCTGTCTTTATGCTGGTACCATACTGTTTTAATTATTGTAGCTTTGTAATATATTTTGAAATCAAAATATGTGTGATGCCTTCAACGTTGTTCTGCTTTGTCAAGACTTTGACTATCAAGGTCTTTTGTAGTTCCATATGAATTTTAAGATTGTTTATCCTATTTCTGGAAAAAAAAAGTCTTTGGAATTTTGATTGGGATAGCATTGAATTCATAGATCATTTGGGGGTAGTATAGACATTTTAACAACATTAAAACTTCCAATTCATTAATGTGGGATGTCTTTCCATTTATTTGTGTCTCTTTAATTTATTTCATCAATGCTTTGTGGTTTTCAGTGTACAAGTCTTTTACCTCCTTGGTTAGGTTTAATTCCTAAACAAATTATTCTTTTTGATACTATTATAAATGGGATTTTTTTTCTTAATTTTCTTTTTACATAGTTTGTTGTTCACATATAAAAATGCAACTAGGGTCAGGTGCAGTGGTTCACATTTGTAATCCCAACACTTTGGGAGGCTGCGGTGAGAGGATCAGTTGAGCCTAGGAGATCTAGACCAGCCTGGGCAACATAGGGAGACCTTGTCTCAAAAAAATTTTAAAAACTAGCTAGGCATGCTTGCACATGCTTGTGGTCTCAGCTACTTGGGAGGCTGAGTTGGGAAGATCGCTTGAGCCTGAAGGTCAAGGCTGCAGTGAGCCATGATCATGCCACTCCAGCCTGGGTGACGGAGTGAGACCTTGTCTCCAAAAAAAAAAAAAAAGTAACAATTTTTACATGTTGACTTTATGTCCGGCAACTTTACTGAATTCACTTATTAGTTTTAACAGTTTGATGATTCTCACGTGTGTGTGTGTATGTGTGTGTGTATGTGTGTTGTTTTTAGGGTTTTCTACATATAAGATCATGTCATTGGCAAACAGAGATAGTTTTACTTCATCTTTCCTGATTTGAATGCCTTTTATTTCTTTTTCTTGCCTAATTGCTCTGGCTAGGACTTCCAGTACTATATTGAATAGAAGTGGTGAGAAAGAGCACCCTTGTCTTATTCCTGATCTTTAGAAAAGCTTTCAGTTTTCCACTTTTGAATATGAAGCTGTAAACTTGTCATATGCAGCTTTTGTTATTTTGAAGTAAATTCATTCTATACCTAGTTCTTTGAGAGGTTTTTTTTTTTTTTTTTAAATCATGAAAGGCTGTTGAATTTTGTTCATTTCATTTTCTAACTATTGAGATTAATATGTGATTTTTACCCTAATTTCTTTTAATGTGGTCTGTCACATTTATTGATTTGCATATACTGAATCATCCTTGACATATCAAAGATAAATCCCATTCGTTCATTGTGTATGATCCTTTTAACGTCTCGTTGAATTCAGTTTTCTGGTATTTTACTGAGAATTTTTGAATCTATGTGCATCAGGAGTATTGGACTGTGTTTTTTTTTAGTTGTAATGTCTTTAACTTTGGTATCAGGGTAATACTGACTTCATAAATCAGTTGAAAGTGTTCCCTTCTCTTCAGTTTTTGGTAAGAGTTTGAGAAGGATTGGCATTCATTCTTTATATATTTGGCAGACTTCACCAGTGAAGCCATTTGGTTCTGGACTTTTCTTTTTTGGGAGATTTGTGATCACTGATTTAATTTCCTTAGTTGTTATTTGTTCAAATTTTCTATTTCTTCATGATTCAGTCTTGGTAGGTTGTATATTTCTAGGAATTTCTTCACTTCTTGTAGGTTTTACAATTTGTCGGCATATAATGGCTCATAATAGTCTCTTAGGTTCCTTTGTATTTCTTGGCTTTAGTTATAATTTTCCCCTTCATTTCTAATTTTATTTATATGAGTTTTATCTCCTTTTTTTGGTTAACCTAGCTAAAGGTTTATCAGTTTTGCTTATCTTTTCAACAAACAAACTCAGTTTTATTAAGTTTTTAAAATATTCTCTATTTAACTTATTTCTGCTCTAATCTATTATTTTCTTGCTCTGCTAACTTGCTAACTTTGGGCTTAGTTTGTTCTTCTTTTTCTAGTTCATATTTTGTGGTTGGAAAAGATACATGATATGATTTCACTTTAAAAAAATTTGTTCAGACTTGTTTCCTAATCTAACATGTGATCTATCCTGGAACATGTTCCATGTGCGTCTGATAAGCATGTGTATTCTGTGGCTGTTGGCTGAAATACTATGTACGTGCCCTTTAGATCCATTTGGTCCATAGTATTATTCAGGTCCATTATTCACTTATTGATTTGCTGTCTGGCTGTTCTACCTGTTATTGATAGTAGGGTTTTGAAGCCTCCTACTATTATTGTATTGCTGTCTATTTCTCCTTCAGTTATGTCAGTGTTGGCCTCATATATTTATGTACTCCAATGTTGGTGCATATATATTTATAATTTATATATAATCCTGATGAATTGATCCTTTTACTATAATATAACGTCCTTCTTTTTCTCTTGTAAAAGTTTTTGACTGAAAGTCTGTTTTGTCTGATACAAGTTTAGCCATTCCAGCTTCCCGATCAAATTCATCATTTTTTTCCATCATATCTGTGTTCTGTTTCTTGGTTAATTGATTTACTAGTCTTTTAGTCACCAAAGTATAAACCTTGGACTATTTTCTCTCCTTCATGGTCATGAGTTCTGCAATTCTCTCTCTGAAAAGCCTCTTGGATTTCCTTTCTCCATTCATTTTTCATTTTCTTGATTCAGAGCTTTACTAGCCTATTGTATTATGCTCCTAATTGGTCCTCTACTCTCTCTAGCTTCTCAATGTGCCTTTCAGTAACTTTGATTATTTTGCAGTAAGAACTTTGATTATTTTGCACTTGTTATGGCATTAACTCTAACTTTATTAATAGAGCAATTAATGTTCTTTCTAGCCTCAGTATTGTTATTGTTGGTGGTCAAGGGTAGGTCTTTAAAGCACACAGACCTGGATGAAAATTCCATTTTCAGGACTTCCTGTGTAACTTACTTAGGCAGATTTCCTAACTTTAGTAAGACTAGTTTCCATATCCACAAAGTGGTAATGATGAGAGCAATAATAATTTCCATTTCCTAGACTTTACTTAGGGATTAAAGGAGCTATAATCCACTTAAAGTGCTCAACATGTAGCATACACTTAATAAGTTAGCTTTCATTTTTGTTTTCTACCATTTCATCCACCATTCCTATTGCCTAATATGCTATGAGTTTTTCACATTTCATCAGTCTTCCTATGTTTCCCTTTCTCTATCTGATACACTTGTTTACTTGTTTTCAAAGTCCTACTTAAATGCCACTTTTTCAGTGAAGGTTTCCTGGGCTGAACTGACTTAATTAATCATTGTTTCTTCTGAGTTTCTCCGTGCATATTCATACTAACAATTGGGTTCATAACACTGTAACATAGCTATATGTTTGAAAAGACTCTTTCCCTTATACATTGTATATACCCTCAAAGGTTGAGAACATATCTGGTCCATCCTTATATCCTCAGTACCTAACAAAGTGTTGAATGAAAGAAAATGTAAATACTTCCATTTCTATCCTGGTTTTGTTCACCTTGAACTAGTTACCTGAAAATATAGACAGCTGAAGGTCTTTCTCAAGGATAATTTAAAAAATAGTAAATTGACAGCACATTACTAATTTAGCAGTACTTTAGAAAGTTTGGAAAATAAAAGTAAAAATTTACCCACAATCATGCAGTCGGCACAGAATTTCTATTATTTTTTGGTGTTTTTCTTTTAATAGTTTAGCTGTACATTTGCATAGCTATAGTTCCAGTACATATTTAATTTTTTGTTATGCTTTTTTAAAAAACCATTATGTTTTAGGTACTTAATATGCTTTTATGGAGCATTTATAGCCATTGTTTTAAAAAGCTACTTAAATCTTCACGTGAGCATTGAACAATTTGAAATTTATTGTTGTATATTCCTGTCTACCATTTTTCCTCCTTTTCTAGTGTACATAATGCTGTAGTAAAAAATTGCATGACAGTAGCATTTTGTATATGGTGGATTACTTCTCTGATATACATTTCTCAAAGTGAGGTTAATGGTTTAAAAATGATTCACTTCAGTTATATGCCATGCTAAGATTGTAACTACAGTGTTTAAACAGGCCACTAATGAAATTGGAATATATTGGGATGGAAGGATGAGGAGGGAAATATATTTTCAATAAAATTATATATTCTTTAAGAAAAGATACTCTGCCTTACAGTTTTTTGCTGTCTCCTCTTGTAAAAAAGCAATGTTTATTTATTAATATTTATTTACAATTTATTTATTGAGTACTTTAAGTGCTGGGCATACGCAAAAGGATAAAGCCAGCTCTCAAAAAGCTTACAGTTGACTGGGAGGAACAGACATGTAAACAGGCAACTAGACTATACAGAAGTAAAGACTTCAATGAGTGTAAGTACATCCACTTATTAAGAAACACACAGAAAGAACAACCAAACATATTGCAGGGTTCAGAGAATTCATTCAGAAAATCCTGGGTTAGTCACCAGAGATAGAGTACTGAAGTTCAGGGAGCTCCAAGTCTGGGAGGGAAGACTGACATATATTTCTGGTAGAAACTTATTTTTGTAATGACATTCTTGAAGTACTTAGAAAATACTTTCCAAATCACTAAAAAAATAACGAGCTACTAGCAAGTACTTATTGATCATCTATGATGTCCCAACAACCAAGTAAACTTGGTATGTTTAGCTCTATTTTAGAGAGGAGAGAACTCCGGTGCAGTACATTTCAGGAACGTGCTCAAGATCACACAAGTAGTAAATGATGAAGGAAGTAGTTGTACCAAAGTTTGGAAAGTTTAGAAAGTTTGGAAAATAAAAGTAAAAATTTTTTTTTCTTTTTTTTTTTTTTTTACTCAGAGTTTAACTTTTTTCAAGGAGTTGACAATCTGGATGGGAGGATGACTAATACATTTTAAAAATAGAGAATAATTAAACCCAAAATGGTACAGTAGGGACTATAGGTATAATATTCAGAGGTTAGTTTAATGGAGGTACTAATAATTAGACTTCAAGCAGAGTGTTACATTTGAGTTAGGTCCTGAGGAAATTTCATAGACAAAGTGGAGAGAAAATACTTGGTCATGGAGTAGCAGAGCAAAATAATGCAAGGACAAAAAGCAGAATGGTAAGTTCAGGGTATTTTCAATGTTGCATATATTTAACTGCTTCAAATTTAGTAACCCACTTCCAACCATTATGAACAAAAAGACTTTATTATGAAAATCTATTTTAGATTTTTAGAGACTTAAAAAAAATCTGTCCTGAGAATTTGGGCACAGTGAGGGTATGCAATTGATAGAAAGTTCTGGAATCCAATATGCTTTCTCTACTACCACACTGCTCTGGGCAGGTGAGGTAAGGGTAATGGATGGGGGTGGGAGGAGAGAAAGCCTAGAGTACTGGGTATTCTCAAACTGTCTCCTGTCCAAGCATGAAGCAGACCCAATTCTGCTTAGTTTCCCAGATTGCAGGGCTGTCAGAAGGAAAGGAAAAAGTATATGAAGTTTCTTTTAAGGTACACACGTGTGGATTGGTGTTTCCTTTCTTGGCTGTGGGCAGGCGCCTTCATGACAGTACAAAGAAATGTTCTTGATACTGTGGGGATTTGCTGGCACAAGTTACAATGTGCCACAGAGGCACCTTTCTTCTCTTTGCAGAGTTCTGTAGGATGGGTGACAGGGCAAACACACAATAGGCTTCTGAGATACGATGTACAGAGCCTGAAAAGGAAGGGAGATAAATTTGCTCTTTTACCTCAATCATGCTCTTATAATGAAATCATATTGTAAAAAAGAAAAAGCAGTTTATAGTTCATAGACATTAGCTTTTTGGCTAGGAGATGAGGGCTGCTCTTTTAGCAGACAGGTAGGCCAGAAGGTGTAGAAAATGAAGCTTAAAGAACTGCTTGATTCTAAGAGGATTCTTGGAAGGTCATTCAGTAAATGTCCTTAAAATCTATTTGGGAGGCCTTTAAAAATAGGAGTGATAAATTTGTATATTCTTTGACACTTTTTCACATGTTTCTGCCTACAAATGGATGCAGAGAACTAGATTAGATAACTTATACTCCAGCCCTGCAAATCTATGCTTACATTCATATCGTTTAGCCTAGGGGCGTCTAATCTTTTGGCTTCCCTGGGCCACACTGAAAGAAGAATTGTCTTAGGCCACAAATAAATTACACTAACACTAATGATAACCGATGAGCTAAAAATAAAATTACAATAAAATATAATGTGTTTTAAGAAAGTTTACAAATTTGTGCTGGGATGCATTCAAAATCATCCTGATCCACGTGTGGCCCATAGGCCACAGGTTGGACAAACTTGTTTTAGCCCAGAGGAACCGGCCTTTAGATATTTACAAATATTTAGTAGAAAAACATTAGAAAGTCTGCCTTGTAAAAATAAAATTTCACAATTATTAACATGTTTAAAAATTGGATTCCTAGGATGGAAGTTTTAGAAAGAAATTCATGAAGGGTTTGTTAATTGATACAAGCATACCTAAATAATCTTGTTTCTTTGCAGTAGGGGGGTACCTTGAGATATTCTGTACTTGACACCTACATATAAAGAAAAAAGTCTGCCAATGAGGGCTATGTTCCTTATTATGCCTCTGCCTTGCTTTTGTATTTTGGGCTCACATCCCTAAATAAATGAGCAACTAATCTTCACGAAACTTGGGTCTTCTGCCAAGTATAGATGTTATACTTAAAGAGGCATTGCATGCTACTACAATGTTTATGAAGCCTTTACATTCTCTGATTATGGTTTCTAAATGCCCCTGGTTAAAGTGCAAGCAAATAGGAAATTGTTACTTCCATATGGGTCTCTTGGGCTCCATTCATTAAATAAACACCTAGTATGTGCCAGTCATAATTCAAAGTATTAAGAATACAATGAGAAGGCCTGGCACGGTGCCTCACACCTGTAATACCAGCTACTCAGGAGTCTGAGGTAGGAGAATTGCTTGAATCCGGGAGGCAGAGGTTGTGGTGCTTGGGCAACAAGCGCGAAACTCCGTCTTGAAAAAAAAAAAGAATACTATAAGAATATGATAGACATTGTCGTTGTCACTAAATATTTATTATCTGAACTCCTAAGCTCTTTAGACAATCCAGTAATAATTTAACATAATTAGAAGAAGTTCCCTCTGTAAAAAGCTAAATTGTTTTCAGAATTATTGTAATACAATAGAAAATTTGGGAATTGGAAAGGACCAGTGAATGTTTCCTTTTCAGTCAAAAATACATTTTAAAATAACTGGTAGTTCTAGATAAATCAGAGTTTCCAAGTTATTCATGTGGTAGAATATAGTATATTTTCATAGATCTGTAACAGCAGCTTTGGTAAGGGAGGTATGCAACTAAAACCAATTTCAAATTTTGTTTCTGATTTCCAGAATGGTTTTCTGTCATAACTCTGGAAAACCAGCACCATGAATTTTCAAAATTATCCTTAGGCAGCTCTGGCATAATTTATGTTAAGAGATTTTGGCCTGTTTATGTACCCTGGAATTTGCCAAAATTAGTAATGTGATATTTCACAAACCTATAGAGCACCATAAATAAGGATACATGCCTATTGGGGAGCACTGTTTGTTTAAATTCTTTTTTTGTGGTATTCATGAAATGCAGGGGACTTCCAACTCAAATTCTGCAATATTAGGCAGCAAGTTGTATTATGAACCAAACCAGATGGTGGTCAGCTCTCTTCCTATTATCTATTCAATACAGCGATGGTTACCAGATCTTACTTGTGACGTTAACATTTGGAACAGATTAGCAGCAGTTAGCCTGAAATAAGAAACCTCCATTTCTCTAAAAGGCTCAGAACATATCATGTTGTAAAATCAGAAAGACTGGTAAGAAAACTTATCAGGGAAAGAGTTCACTGTCTACCTTGGTTTTTCCCTGCAGGACGTGTCATTTCCCTTTTATGAGTGTCTATTCAATGGAATTTTAATGTGGGTTATTGTGAGGATTAGGGTCTGTTAGTCTATCACCCTCCTGAGGTGTCCTGTCCCACAACTTGTCGAATTTCTCTCACTGTAGCCATGATCAGTCTAGGCCTTGGGACAAGAGTGATTGTCTGCATTTTCGGAGGTTTCCTACACAAGAAGTTTATGCACACACGTACATACACACAGCCCTTACAAGTTCAGAGTTTCATCCAGCCTCTGAAATTCATGAAACATTTGAGCTGCCTAGATCTGGCCTGTGGATTTGTATATAACTGGCTAACTGCTTTGCTTGATCTGTCAATGCCATGTGCTGTCTACTTCTCACAATTTTTTTTTCTCTTGGCATCTCTTGGTCAAGTCAATTCCCACTGTTTTTATAGGACCAGGAAAAACTAGGGTGTGTCCAGTATTTCCAATTTTGTACACAGGTGAAAGCAAGTCAAGGTGAACACTAAAGGGCAGCAAGTTTTAGAGTACAGCTATCAGAAAGAAATGTTGAAATCGACATATGACTGAGTTCAACTTCTATTTTACAGTATAGAAAACTGAGGTACTGAGAGGTTAAAGGATTTCCCCCCAAAACACACAGATTATGTGAGTGGTAGAGGTGATAGGAAAAGGCTGTGAATGTTGCTAATATATCAGCATTCTTTTATGACCAGGATTCAGAGACAGATAGGAAAAGGTAGATCCTCTACTTTCTATAACCAAATGGTGGCAACCCTGCTCTTGTTCTGGTAAGCCAAACAGCCTACCAAAGAAACCATTCAGTGAGACCAGCTACCTCTGTGCATTTCTGTTTATTCTTTAGCCAAGACCTTGCTTCAGGGTTGATTGAAAAGCCTTTTGCTTGCTTCTAGGTGTGATAGGAAATACAAATTCCTCTTTAGGGATGGAGTTTTGGAACCTCTTGCACTGTGCAGAGTTAGGGAGGACAAAAACAATGCCTATTTCCAAAAGGATAAGAATACCTCACCTGGTCTACTTGAACTGAATTTTAGGATGCAGTTGTTAGGAACACAGATAATGAAGTTAAGAGATCTGGAGGAGAGTGACAAGAAGGGGTGGGGGTTGAGGGGGAGAGAGAGAGAGAGAACCAGGCAGGGAAAAAGTACCGCAAGAAGGAGATTGTTCTTTATCATAAAAGTAGAAGAAACATTTTTAAGCACTTCTAACTAGGAATAAATACGTGATAAGATTTACATTTTGGAACTATGTGGCTGCAGTCTAGAAGAAGGATTCTTCAAGAGTAGGCTGGGCATGGTGGCTCACGCCTGTAATCCCAGCACTTTGGGAGGCTGAGGCGGGTGGATCACTTGAACACAGGAGTTCAAGATCAGTCTGGCCAGCATGGCACAACCCTGTCTCTACCAAAAAATACAAAAGTAAGCCAGGTGTGATGGTGTGCACCTGTGGTCCCAGCTACTCAGGACGCTGAGGTGGGAGGATTGCTTGAGCCCAGGAGGTTGAGGTTGCAGTGAGCTGAGATGGCGCCACTTCCCTCCATCCAGTCTGGGCAGAGAGCAAGATCCTATCTCAAACAAACAAACCAACAAACACACAAACAATCCGTCAGGAGTAGATGAAGACTAGGAGGTTAACACAGTTAGGAGGAAATTACATACTTCAAATGAATGAAAACTTTGAATGGGCTGCTCCTTCAAGTCTTTGTTCTGCTCATTATCTAAATCTACTTATTTCTAAGCTATATTTTTAAAAGAAAATTTGTTATATATATTAAACTTTGAATTTTTTAACAACAATTTTTTGTGAACTTTTCATCATTTTTTTCTGTTATGATACAGAAATATTATTTCCTCACGTGAGAACATCATAATTTATTGAATCATCCCCTATTGATGGATATTGAAATTTTTAATTTTTCAATAAACACTACTGTAATGACTATCATTGTAAATATATCTTGCCTATATTCATGATTATTTCATTGGAATAACTTCTGGAAATAAAATTTCTGGGACAAAGAGCAATCAGAAGTCTTAAATTTGCTGGACATTGCTACATTGTATAACACATGGCAGCAATTCAAGTTCCTTTGGCAGTACCCAAGAGGGTGCATGTGAGTTGTAACCAAGAGCTGATACCCAAGGGGTTGCATGAGTTGTACCCAAGAGCTGATACCCAAGAAGCTACATGTGAGTTGTACCCAAGAGCTGATACCCAAGAGGCTGCATGTGAGTTGTATGCAAGATCTCCACACTGTATGTGTTACTTGTGATTCTTATTATGTGACGTACCCTTTAAATAATCAATACACCAGTTACTTCTCTTGTACCAGATATTAAAGTTAAAATTTGGAATTGGAAACGAATTGTAAAATTTGAATTAAAAACCTATTTTTTAAATTAGTGGTAGATCTAGACTTATCAGATTCTCTAACTAATTAATAATGTGATAGAATAGGTAAAATTTTATCCATCTCCAACAAATACATTTTCTAGCTATGAATAAACATAATCCCTGCCTGCAAGCATTAAGAAAATAGACTTTTAAAGAGCAGTTTTGGTTTCATAGCATAATGCAGGCATTTTATAATTATTAAAAAAACAAAAAAAATCAGGGACATAAATAGATATGTACTTTTGAAGTGAAAAAATATTTTTCTTTAAACTTTTGATAAGGTAATATTATAATTGGTTAATAATTGGAAGTATCTACAATAAAGAACTATTATTTTGTAGTAGCCACAAACATGGTGAAGGTAAATGAACTTATTTAGGTCTAATGACAGATTTAAAATAAAACATAAGCAGCTGGACGCAGTGGCTCACGTCTGTAATCCCAGCATTTTGGGAGGCTGAGGCAGGCGGATCACCTGAGGTCAAGAGTTTGGGACCAGCCTGGCCAACATGGTGAAGCCCCATCTCTACTAAAAATACAAAAGTTAGCCAGGCGTGGTGGCAGGCGCCTGTAGTCCCAGCTACTTGGGAGGCTGAGGCAGAAGAATTGCTTGAACCTGGGAGGCAGAGGTTACGGTGAGCCGAGATTGTGCCACTGCACTCCAGCCTGGGCAATACAGTGAGATTCCATCTCAAAAAACAAAACAAAACAAAACAAAACAAAGAAACCATAAGCAAAACAGATGATATGTTTATTACATTTTTCTTTCTTTTCCCTAGTCAATATTCATGAGAATTTGCCCTGATGGAGAAAAGATTTTCAGTGTATTGAGAACTTTTATTCTCACTGTGGCATTTATGTTTCTAATAAGATGAACATATGGCAGACTGGAAAGAAAATAATTTGTGTTTAATACAATTACTTGTTACATGTTTACATGCCACAAACTTACTTTTCAATTAAAATAATACCTAACTCTGATTCTTCTTTTTTCTAACTTCAAACACTATTCTGTTAAATACTAGATACATAGTAGGTGCTGGGATTACAGGTTTGAGTTACTGCGCCCACCTGGAGGCTTATTTCTTTGAGGCTTCAGAGATCCTCATTTAATAGGCCCTTTCCTTTTTCCTATTTGCCAAACACCAAGACGCCTTTGGTGTCTCATTAGACAACATTTTCTCTGTTAAATCATTGTCAACTAACACTTCAGAGGGAGAGTTTAAGATATTACTGTTTTCAGGAATAATTGCATTTTATTAAGAAGATCCTTGAAAAGAAAAAAATAACTTTATGACTTAAAATAGCAATGTATAGCAGGAGGAATTTTAGATAATAAACTATGGGTGCCATGTGGAAAGTTCTTTTTACCGCTGGCAGTGTTTTCCAGCATTTTTCAAATCATACCTGATAAGCTGATGCCAAGTTGATTGACATTGTCTGTCCTTTTTGTCAAGATTTTAAAAGTATTTTTTTTCATAATCTGCCTTTTGTATCTACTATTCTCCTTTCTCTTCTAAATAAAGAAGAAGCTGGCTTTTTTTCTGTGATCTGCCTTCTGATCATACTGTTTTCTTGAGATTTGTGATGTCCCAAAGGCCAAATCCAATGGGTACTTTTTAGTTCCCATCCAGTTTAACAACTCCTTGCTAATGACTTTCCCTTTTGAATTTTTTTTTTTCATTGCAGCGTATCATTCTCTTAGTTCCCTTTCCCCCTCTTCCAATATATTTGTTTCCAAGCACGTTCATTAGCTTTTTCTCTTCTTCCCACATGGCATGTGGTTACTTCCCATATATTGGCAAGTCTCTTCTCATTTTGTCCTAGAGTTTCTCCTTGGGTGGTTTCTTTCATTCTCTTGTCTTTAGCTCTTCTCTCAATGCCCACTGCTCGCTGACAGCCTACCCTCTCTCTGGAGCTCCTGAACATTGCCATTTGTATCCTTTTAAGATGTAAATGAAACAAACTCAACATCAAGCTCATTATCTCCTATTTTTGTCTTCTTTTGCATTTTCTATCTCAATTAGTGGCATCACCATTTGTGCAACAACTCTCCCCTCCCCAAACTGCTAGATAATTCATATTTATCCTTGAACTCCCACTTCTACATCCAGTTGACCACTAGATTATTTTGTTGGTCCTTCTAAATTTGTTTAACAGCTTCTCTCAATCTTCAGTGCTCATCTTTTAGTTTTTTAGACTTTCACCTCCCCTAACCTGTCTTACTACAAGAGTCTACTAACTGTAGGCAGAGTACCTACATTGTTCTCTTTCAACAGTAGAGTTTTGTCACTGCTGCTGGATATGTTCGTTAAACGCCTCTTTATTGAAAATTTTGATAGCTTCCTATGCTTACAAGCAAAGCTTTCCTTCTTTCATTCATTCAATTAAAATAATGAATACCTACCAAAAGGCTGAGGCTGGGTAAATATTGATGAACAATGACTAATACTCTATATTGTTTTCTTTATTCAATGATCTAATTCCAACTTAATTCTATGATACCCCTTCTCCATACCCCTCCTCACTGCCTCTACCTCACACTACTTCATTCTTTAAAAGGTATTCTTTACCTCAACTATTCAGATGTATTATACATTCTGCTAAGATATGCTCTACCATCCTGAGGGCAATCTTTCAACCCCTTCTTGCTTCTTAAGAACAGATCTTGGACCTAGAACACGATTTTACCAAGAGATAAAGAGTTTTCACAGCCTGTGCTGGTTTTGTCATCTTGTGGGGAAATAACCTTCCTGTTTCAGACTTCATGTGCATTCCTTTGTTCTGCTTAAGTATGTGTGTCATATGGCATCTCGCCAACCCCGCAAGTATATATCTGTCCACTGTGGGAAGGGGATGAGGTCCTTCTGCAATAGCACAAGAGGGCTGCATCAGGCCAATTGCTTTGCATAAGCTGCTAGGAGGGACCAACTGGCCATGGGATACTGACACCCACTACTGAAGCTGATCTTGCTCTGTCTCATCTCTGTGGAAGGAAAGTAGTATTCCATCCAGTGCTTGAAAACTGCAATACCAAGACACAGTGAGCAGAAGTGCTTGGATTTCTACTCTTGATAATAGGCAACAGATGCCACTTGCTCAATACATACCAGGTTCCAGTTATCTGGTAGCTTTTCTGGAATGCACATGACAGTATTCAGTTAACATTGAGAACTTAATGAATGCAGTTCTCCTTTTCCTGACTTCCTTCCAGTCAGCCTCATCTTCTTTCTAATATCTGAAGTGTGAAGGAATTTTTTAAAATTTCCCTTTTAAAGCACATCTACTGTTAAAAACCATCCTCATTGTAGTCTCACTCTATAACCAATGGAAGAGATGACTTCCTCTACTTGCTCTAGCCCAGTCAGAAATGTCCCCACCATGCAAATGTGTGCCTGTTTGTATTGCTTTCTTATTTTTGATGTATGGCAAAATTTTCATGAATATAGAAAATATTTTGTTATTGAACATCTGTAGTTCTAACATTTTATATAAAAGTGTTTTTATCATATTGTATATATCCTTGTACCTAAATGAAATCGTACTGTTAAAACATTTGCAATTGTCTTTTAAACCCTTAAGATATAAACCCCAGCTTGGCATTGACTGAATAAATGTGTTCTTGTCTAATTTGTGATATGGAGAATCACACTATGTTTTAGTTGATACTGTTAATAATTATTGATTGGACTGGTTTAGTTGATGCTGTTAACTGTTCTTTGAGCTTTCCACCATTCAGACTTTATTATTCAGGTCAACTTTTCTACAATACCAGATATTATCCAATTACCTTTTAGAACTAGACATAAAAAGAGTAAGAAAACCATATTTAGGGGAGTGGTGGAGAAGACAGAAACAAGTTTGAGTATTACTCAAGATAGAACAAGCCTATGCTTCACAGCAAACAAACCTCCAGATCTCTTTGGCTTAACTCAGTGGGCCCAGGTGACTCTCTAGGAAAGTTTCTTCCATATATTAACTTGACCATTGAGGTTACTTGGGTCCTGTGGTTTCACTGTCTCTTCACAACAGTAAGACACCTTGGTAGAAGAATAGACTGAATGGAGGGTTCATAACCTTCAAATCCTACTGGTCAGAGCTTATAAGGCCCCACCAAATTGCAAAGACTGAGAATAGTAGTCAGTATTGCCAGTGAGAACATAGCTAGATTTGTCTAAATTTTGAGGAGGAGGGTCAATCATGAGAAAGAACGCGAAGTCTAAGAGGAAACTAACATTTATTGGGTAGCTTTCTGCAGAAGTTCCCAACCCTTTTTTATTTAAGGCATTAAATATCTCAGTATGTTTTTGAATTGATTCCTCTGCTGAAATAACTAACTAACAGTGCCATGAATTGAAAACAACTTAAAATGTATTTATACACTAACTTAGTAGCCGTTTGAAAATAATACACATACACTGAAAGAAAGATAATATTTTTTATTTCAGCCTTAACCACAGATACTTATTCACTAATGAGATGTGTGGGTTTCTTGGACACTGTGCACCTCTCAGACCTTGGAATCATACTAGATCCCACCACCTTCATTTCCTGTTTCGAACTGGTTTTCATGTTTACTGGCTTTTTATCTAGCCACCACCACAACTTAGCTCAGCGGAGATATGACATCAATGAAAGAAATGTAGTATGATCTAATGTTGAAACTGTACGCTACCTTGAGCTAGTAGTTCACACAGTGGCTGACAGGATTTGAGCATTGCAGTATTTTCCTCAACACTGTGAAATATCCCATGGCTCCCATGTAAGCATGCTGCAGTGCCCTCAGGTGCTTCAGTGCGTGGTTTGGGAAGCATACGTCTGTTGGCCTAGGTACTATATATAAATCACCTACTTCTTAAAAACTGTTTGGAAGGTAGGTGCTATGATTTTCAAGTTGGATGTGAAAACTAAAGTTTGAAAGGGGGCATGCGTTCTACCCTAAACCTCCTAGTTAGTAATTAGCAGAGCAGAGGCTTGAACCCAAACCTTCTGGCTTTAAACCCCATTGCATCATGCCATGTGTCATGAGATTTGCAGGATTAAGGTTTCCACAGCTTCCTCTCCCCATGACCTTTCCCTGGTTTCAAGCAACATTGAAATTACTATTTTCTAAAACATGTGGAAATGCTTGAAACTCATGGAAATGATTTTAAGTCATGTCTACTTTTTAGCTTTAAGGCACACCTGCTAGAAAATAAATTTTCCTGAGCAGAGATTAAATAACTTTACAATGGCCTTAAAATGGCTCCAAGAAAGATTGTTTAAGATCTGAAATCAAGACAGCAAATTTCTAATTAACTTGTAATTATTTTACTGCTAATTTTTAATGTGACATTTAGTAAGAACCACATATCACTTTTCTCCAGCTGTCAGGACAGTTCCTATAAACTAAACCTTCTTCACCAGCTGTTGCCTAATTCAGTATGGTCCATGTTGGAATTTTTCCAACTCTGCCTGAACATTATTGCTAAGTCTCAGCAGACCCATGCAAAAGTGAACCATAACTATAATCTTTCATGTTACTCATAGTTCTATTTAATTATCTGAAATACTACCTGATAAATAGTGCAATCAGAAGAATTTCAGTTTAACAGTAACTACTTCCACATCACTTTTCTGCTCTCATCTGATTTGAAACAGGTTTTGGATTACTACCTCTAAATTATGTAAACTCCTAATCAATGATTAATTTAAGAGTCTTAGAGCTGCTGGTTTGTGTGTGTGTGTGTGTGTGTGTGTGTGTGTGTGTGTGTGGTTCTTATGTGTTAATAAATGCAGCCTTAGGAAAACACACTTTTTTTTCTTCCCTAGAGTTTTTAGGCCTTTATTTTCTCCCAAGCTTGTTGAGGGGATAAAGGATAAGTAGCTGGAACCAAGGAAGAGTAAATCCTTGCAAAAGAAATTTGTTTCCAAAGAAATTTCACTTCACATAGAACTAAATGTGTATTTGCATTAAATGCCCCTAACACAGGTTATAATTCAGAGAAACATCTAAATAGTGGAAAAACTGTTCTCTACTTAAAAACAAATTCATCATCAAATGGAAATAGACAAACATTTATTAAGCACCATGTAAATGCCAGGCATTTTACATCTATTACTTTGTTTGAACCTAAATGTAACACTGGGAGCTCAATTTTATGCCCTTCATTTTGCAGAGGAGGAAACTGAAGGTTGAGAGTTTTAGGAGATCTTCCACGTTTATAAGTGAATAAATGTTAGTGCTTGCGCTCAAAGTCAGGTGGGCCTCACTTCACAGCCATGGCTTTTGCCTACAGGATTGCACTGCCTTCAGATCATTTATGTTTTGTAATGGTGATTATATGTGAAAACACGGTATTAATTTTTTGTTGATCAAATATTTATTTGGTAAATAAAATGTGACCAGCACATTTATAGGAGTGAATTAATGGAAATTATGATTATTGACATTTATTAAAGCTGTATATTTGTATTTTCTAAAAGTCAGTGATTTATTTTCAGCCTTTCTGTAATTTTTCATTAAGGATCTCAGAAAATCCCGGTGTGTTGGTGAGGATCTGCAATATTGAAAAAATGTTGGACTGGATCCCAGGAGACCTGTGTTTGCCTCTTCCACTTGCTATCTCTGTGGTCAAAAGAGTCAGTTTCTATATCTGTGGCTCAGTTTCTTTATTTGTATAATGAAAGGACTGGAATATACAATCTCTGAGATTCTTCTGAGTACTACAAGTCTATGATTTTACTAAACACACTCAACTTTTTCATTCCCAAAAATTCATGTGAGTAAACTGAAATGCTGGGGGTGTATATAATTCAGAGCTGACGAAATGCCTTCAGATTTGGCTTTGGAAAGTATACATGAAGTACAGGGAATGAAACTTTTAAAATACGATACCTATTATATTAGTTTTTTACCGCTTAGAGCAAATTACCACTCATTTTGTATCTTAAAACATTACACCTTTGTTATCTCCCATCCATGGTTTAGATGGGTCCTCTATTCAGGGTCTCACAAGGGTACAATTAAAGTGATATGACTTGGCTATATCCCTACCCAAATCTCACCTTGAATTGTAATAACCCCACATGTCAAGGGCAGGGCCAGGTGGAGATAATTGAATCATGGGGGCGGTTCCCCCATACTGTTCCTTTGGTAGTGAATACGTCTCATAAGATCTGATGGTTTTATAAATGGCAGTTCTCCTGCACAAGCTCTGTTGCCTGTTGCCATGTAAGATGTGACTTTGATCCTCATTCCACCACGATTGTGAGGCCTCCCCAGCAATGTGGAACTGTGAGTCAATTAAACCTCTTTCCTTTATAAATTACCCAGTCTTGGGTATGTTGTTATTAGCAGCATGAGAACAGACTAGTACACAAGGTGTCAGTGGACTGAATTTATTTCTGGAGCTTGGTTTTTTCCAAGCTCAGGTCAATGGCAGAATACATTGTTTTGTGGTTGTAGAATGGAGGTCCCTGTGTTGTTGTTGTTGTTGTTGTTGTTGTTGTTGTTAGCTGTCATCCAGGAGCAGACAGTGTTCAGTAATTAGAGGTTGCCTGCAATTTCTTGCTGTGTAGTCCCCTCACAAACCTTCTCTCAAAGTCAAGATATTTACTTTTTCAAGCTCAATAATGGATAGTCTCTCCCTCTGTCTATTAAGACAGAGCCTTATATAACTGTCCTGGGTTGAATACTGTCTCCCCGAATTCATGTCCACCTGGAACCTCACAATATGATTATATTTGGAAATAAGGTCTTTGCAGATATAATTGGTTAAGGTAAGATGAGGTTATACTGGAGTATGTAGGCTTGATCCAGTGACTGATGTCCTTATAAAAGAAAACAGATACACACAGACACACAGAGGGAAGATGGCCATATGACAATGGAGGCAGAGATTGGAGTTACGCTGGTACAAACCAAGGAACACTAACGATTGTTGGCAACCACCAAAAGCTGGAAGAGGCAAGGAAGGATTCTTTCCCTAGACCCTTCAGGAAGAGCGTAGGGCCTATATGCACTTTGACTTGAGGTTTTGTGCCTCCAGAACTGTGAGAGAATAAATTTGTGTTGTTTTAAGGGGCCAAATCTGTGTTAACTTTGTTTCAGCAGCCTGAGGAACCTGATGTAATAATGTAATGTCATCATGAGAATAGCATTCTATTACCTTTCACAGAAAACAGTAACCAAATCAAGAGAGAATTTGTCATATTCTGTCCATGGAAACAAGTCACAGGTTCCTTCACCCTATAGGGGAAACGACTGACTGGGGATCACCCTAGGATATATCTGCCACAACAATGCAAGGTTATAGTGTTTTATCTTATGAAAGTGGGCCTCTTTATTGTGTAGGAATTCAGCAGCTCTATCTAATTCCCTTCACAATCTCAAGTTATTTCAAAGTTATATACAGAGGTATTTGTTTTATTAAAAAGTTTCAGCATAACTGTTATCTTCTTAAATGATTGCTCTGTTCTTCAGGGTCCATCTATCTTGACATTTAATTGTGCTCTTGTCTTTTAAAAAATTTATTTGATGATATATTAGCTGTAGGTTGTTTTAAATATGAAAGTTAGCTGATCATTTGAAAATATAAAACAGAGAAACAGAGAAGTTTATTAGCTAAACTCTGCCCTCTTAAAAGCATCATTAGCCCTCCAAGAGATGTTGGTCAATTGACTCAATTTCATTAAGGACCTGCCATATATTCAGCATTGTACAAGCTTATTAAGTGTATTTTAGTACATCCTCCCTATTTTAAATGATAAAATGATATGGTTAAAGGAAAGTCGAGACTTGTCAGCCAGCAAAATCACTGCCTTCAGATTACTCTAGGATATGCTTACACAAAACATTAGTAGATTCCACCCATATTCTTAGATTTCACAGAGCTGCAGGCCAGGGTTAGCGAGGACCAACAAAGCGAAGCAGTGGCTCTATTTAACTATAGATATCCTGTAGTTTTTATATTGATTCGTGAATCCAAATGTTTACTGATACTATAAACTGCAGTCAGATTTGTAAACTAATGTTCCAGACACATCTTTCATAATTTCAGATGGATTTCTTTGTGGGATGTCAGACAAACGTGTGTTTTTCTTTGGGTACTGCCGTAGAGCTCCCTTATGGGATAAATTTCAGCCCTTAGCCTTGGAGAAAAATAATGTTTCCCAATATATGAAATTAGTGCATATCACATTGCATAACTATTCTGGGTGCACAGTGCCTGTATATTTTGAATATTCTCACAGGTTCAAACTTTCCATTCAGAGATAGTTTGTTTGAAACTCTATTCAGTTTTGTCAGCGATAGAGGTTTACATACTTTCTTATATAATGTGGTCAAAATCCAGTCCCTAAACTATACTTGATTTTATAGAGACCACAACTAAAAGCCTTTCATCTTGCCAAATTCCCAATCTTTAACACTGCATGAGTAATCCTTTAGGGTAATGGTATTTAATACTGTTAGAAAGAGGTATAAAATGCTGTAATTTCGGAAAGATTATTTGGGCAATATCAAACTGAAAAAATAAGCACATTTTGGGTCCCTAAAGTTAGAATTTCCATGTAATGTGAAAAGAAGTTCATATGGTCAAGTTTCCCGGCTCTGGATTTTAGCAAACTGAAGTAGTGTTCTATAGGCCCCTGATGAAATTTAGATGATCAAAGGCAGCATTTCTCATCTGCACTTTCTGGATTGGGTCTCTCAATGAGAGAGATCAAAATCTATAGATAAAATTACAAACTCCGGAGTCAGTTGGCCTGTGTTCAAAACCTGAGCTAAATTTACAGTATTTAGCTGTAAAATGGGATAGTATAATAGAGAATTTGCAGTGATTAAATAATGAATGTAAATTCATAGCATGAAGCTAACGGATAGGAATTGCTACCTAAATGTTAGCTAAGAAGAAGCAACAAAATAAAATTTTCACTCAACACTCACTTCCAAGTGTCTGTGAAACAAACTTAAACTATGGTTAAATCTACAAATGATCTTGGGGTTTTCTTTGGCATAGAATACTTTGGCATCCCCATATAGGTAGGAAGAAAAAAACATTCATTGGCTACTTGCTGTATGTCAGATGATATGCTAGACTCTGCATAAAATTCATCAAATTCTCAAAATAAATTTATGAGATGTCTTCATTTTAAAATAAAGTGAGGCTAAAACAATAATAATAATAATTACAGACCTGTGATTTCAGTCCACATTGGTATGACTCCTTAATCTGAGCTCTTCTTGCTCTACCATACTGTTCTCAAAAGGTGAAGTCCCCTGTAGTTCATGACTTCTGTGAACTATACAGAGATAAAAATAAGAATGGAAAGTGATGAGATTTCTATCATATAAATGACATTTTCTGTGAAAAGGCAAAGATGATTTCAAATAGTGAACAAGCCTAAAAACTTTGTAAGGGGCTTTGGAACATAATAGAGATGCATAATCAGACACGTTCTCAGACTAGTGCATGTAGGTCTCTCGTTTGTCCTCCCTCCCACATAGACATGCAATCACAGTCACCTAAACCAGTTTATGTCTATTGGCAATCTTGGGCTCATCTAGATGGGATGAAGGTAGCTGGGAATGGTGGATTGGAAATAATTACATTTGCATTTTGAAAAAAATCACATGAAGTGCAGCACAAAGGACAGATTAGAGAAAGGCCAGAGAGATGAACATGGGGAGATAGGTTAGGAGGCTATTGTCATAGTCCAGGTAAAAAATTGTTATTCTTAGAGTAGACCAGAAATAAGAGGATGAGAAGTTAATGGATTTGAGGTAGAGGTTAATTAGTGGGACTTTGTGATGGACTGAGTATGCATGATGAAGTTAGGAAGGTTCAAAAGAACTCTTAGTTCTGCAAGATTTACTGAAATAGGGGAAACGAAAGTAGAATCACATTTTAGGGGATAGATCAATACACTAGTTTTTGTATATGATCAATTTGAATAGGCTAAGTTTGCATATGCTGAGTTTGAGACTTCCAAATGGAGATGTAGGATAGGACATTGAAAATAAAGATGTAAAGCTCAGAGAATAGTTTTGGCTAGAGACATGCATTTGGGAGGGTGACCATAGTGTATGTATGGTGACGGAAGCTATGGACATGGATGTTATTTTCTCAAAAAAGCATAGAGTATGAGACAGAAAGATTTTCTATCAACTAGGCTTGTGGAAGTCCAATCCTGTGATGTTGGTTGGATGAGGATGAACCTGCAGAGGAAATAGAGGATCAGAGATAGAGAAGCAAAAACCAAGTGACTGGGGTGAGAAGTATTGCAAAAGAAGAGATGATTAAGACATGTGGCAGTAGATGAGGACTAGAACATGTTCATAGATTTTGTAACATGGAATGAATGAGTGACCTTAGCAAGAGCTCTTTTGGTGAAGTGATGAAGGAATTTTAGAGGTTAGAGGAGTAAACAGTAGATAAAGAATTGAAACGATGTACAGCAAAAACCCAACCAACCAACCAAACAGAAAACCTTTTGAGAAGAAGTTTAGCTGAGCTTTTAGAACCCAGGAAAAGCAGTTAGGCTTTCCCTTTCTTAGGTCAATTTCTTTCTTGTACCCTAAAAAAAAAAAAAAAAAAAAAAAAAGGAAAAAAGAGAGAGAGAGAGAAATTTCAAGCCAAGGGAAAATATTCATAACTTTTTAAAGTAGCCTAATTCTTCCACCTAGAGATTGGGAACTAAAGTGCGGAATGTGGATCTATTCCAGGCCAATACAGAGGAACCTTCTTACTTGAAGAGGGGCAGACAGGCGGCAGGGCACAGTTATGCTGGTGGTGGGTATTCTAGTTGGATGAGATAACAATCCAGTTTAGCTAAACTACCCTAGAAATTCCCTCATTGTCAGAGCTTGAGTTCTTGATGTTCCCAAACCAGAGGAGAAAAATCCCTGGTATAAAACAGAGCAGCATAAAAATTCTATTTCTTAGCAGAGTGAGAATAAGTAATTTTGTTTGAGTCAAATACATGTATAATATGTTTCTCCTTGATTAGTTTTTGAGTACCAACTTGGTAGAAAACATGTTACCAGTGTTTTGGTTACTCTTCAACATATTTCTGCCCATAAGCTTTTTGAGGTGAAAGAGCTTATTCTTTTTTTTTTCCTTTGGATACAGAGTGTCACTGTGTCTCCCAGGATGAGTGCAGTGGTATGATCATGGCTCATTTCAGTCTCAAACTCCGAGGCTCAGGTGATCCTCCCACCTCAGCCTCCTGAGTAGCTGGGACCACAGGCATGTACCGCCACACCTGGCTAATTTTTTATTTGTAGAGATGTAGGTCTTCCTATGTTGCCCGGGCTAGTCTCAAATTCCTGGACTCAAGTGATCTGTTTACCTCAGCCTCCCAAAGTGCTGAGATTACAGGCGTGAACCACCTTGCCTGCCCATAATTTTATTCTCAATTCTTAAAAATTATATTTTGAAACTTAACATACAGTAATGTTGGCTTTCTTTTGGTATGCAAGTCTGTAAAGTTTAGCACATGCATAGATTCTTAAGCTATCACTGCAACCAGAGTACAAAATCATTCTATAATCCCAAGAATCTTCCTCAAGCCAGTTGTAACCTCTTCTCACCATCGCAACTATTGATGTATTCTCTGACACTATAGTTTTATTCTTTTGAGATTGCCTCAGCTACTATGGAGAACAGTATGGAGGTTCCTCAAAAAAACAAAAAATAAAACTACCATAAGATCTAGAAATCCTACTGCTGGGTATATGTCTAAAAGAAAGAAAGTTAGTATATTAAAGAGATAACTGCACTCTTATGTTTATTACAGAAGTATTCACAATAGCCAGGATGTGAAAGCAACTTAAATGTCCATCAACAGATGAATGGGTAAAGAAAATGTGGTACATGTATACAATGGAGTACTATTTGGCCATAAAAAAGAATAAAATTCTGTCATTTGCAATAACATGGATGGAACCGGAGGACATTATGTTAAATGAAATTAATCAGATGCAGAAAGACAAATATTGCATGTTCTGATTCATATGTGGGAACTAAAGAAACTAAACTTATGGAGATAGTGGAATGATGGTTGCCAGAAACTGAGAAAGGTGGCAGGGAGAGAGGGATAAGGTGGTGTGGTTAATGAGTACAAAAACACAGTTAGATGAATGAATAAGATCTAGTATTTGGTACACATTAAAGTGACTATAGCTAATATTAATTCTATGTATATTTTTTGAATAACCAAAAGAGTGGAATTGGAATATTCCTAACACAAAGAAGTGATAAAGGCTTGAGGTGATGGATACCTCAGTTATCCTGATTTGATCATTGCACATTGTATGCCTGTATCAAAATATCACCAGTACTCGCTAAGTAGATATAACTAGTAGGTACCCACAATAATTAAAAATTTTAGAAAGTGGAATCATAGAGTATGTAACTTTTTAAAGAGACTGGCTTCTTTTACTGAGACTAGCACCTTTAACATTCATTCATGTCGTTGCATGTATAAATAATTCATTCCTTTTATTGCTGAATAACATTCCACTTTATAAATGTACCACAATTTGTTTACCCATTCACTTGTTCAAGGACCACAGTTGTTTCAAATTTTAGCAACTATAAACATTTGTGTACAGGTTTTTGCATGAACATAAGTTTCCTTTCTCTAAAGCAAATAGGAGTAGAATTTCCAGACCTTATTCTAAGTGTGTGTTTAATTTTATAAAACACTGTCAAACTTTTCCAGAGCAGCTATACTTTGTATCTTTGTTTTAAAATTAAAATGAGATATACATATATGATAATGGCTACAATTAAAATGCTGACAATTTCAAGTGTTGACAAAGATATGGAGCAACCAGAACTCTCATATATTGTGAGTGAGAATACAAAATGACACAGCTGGGTGAAAAAAAAGGGAATCTCAATTCAATTAATTATAGAGACAAGGTCTTGCTCGGTTGCTCAAGCTGGAGTGCAGTGGTGCAATCATAGATCACTGAAGCCTCAAACTCTTGGACTCAGGTGATCCTCCTGCCTCAACCTCTCAAAGCAATGGAATTACAAGCATGAGCCACTGCCTCCAGCCTTTAAAATTCTTTTTGAGACAAGGTCTTGCTATGTTGCTCAGGCTGGTTTCAAATTACTGGGCTCAAGCAATCCTCCCACCTTATCCTTCCAAGTATCTGGGATGGCAAGCATGCACCACCACTCCTAAAGTTACAATCTTTGATAACTTAATCACGGAAGTGAATTTCTTCATTTTGCCATGCTCTACAAGTTGAGCATCCCTTATCTGAAATGTTTGGAATCAAAAGTGTTTCAAATTTCAGTATATTTTTTGATTTTGGAATATTTGCCTATACATAATGAGATATTATGGAGATGGCACTGGAGTCTAAACACAAAATAATTTTGTTCATGAAACAAAGTTTTGACTGCAACCTATCACATCAGGTGTGGAATTTTCCACTTGTGGCATCGTGTTGGCACTCAAAATTTCAAATTTTGAAGCATTTCAGACTTTGAATTTTCAGGTTAGGGATGCTCCAGCTGTATTGGTTAGAATCATTAGGCTTAGTTATTAGGTTTAGTCCACACTCAAGGAAAGGGGTCTACACAAGGGCATGAATACCAGGAAGGATGGATCACATTGGGAGCCACTTAAGAAGGCTGCCTACAATAATAATGTAAAGAACATGAGAGGAAAAAATAATATATTCACACAGAATAATATGTTTGCATAGATAGTTATCATTTCTATTGCTCTTCCTTTATTCCTGATGTTCAAAATTTCCTTCTGCTATCATTTCACTTTCTGTCAGTGAAATATATGTTATCAATTATTTCAGAACAGATATGCTGATAATGTATTCTCTTAATTTTTCTTCTGTTGGGAAAGTATTTTCTTCACCTTTATTTCTGAAGGCTATTTCACTGCACACAGTAGAGCATTCTGGGTTAACAGTGCTTTTCAGTTCTTTAAAATGTATTCAATTGTGTCTGACCTCCATGGTTTGCAATTAATCTGAAGAGTTTTCTTATGTATAATAAGTCATTTACTCTGATTACTTTCAAATTTTTGTCTTAATTTTTAGCGGTTTAATTATGATAGATTTCTTTGAGTTTCTCTTGTTTGGGATTCCTGAGCCTCTTGAATGTGTTCATCTACATATTTCACCATATTTCCAAAGTTACAGCCATCATACCTTCAAAAAAATTTTCGCACTGGATTCTTTTTCTTCTTTGGTATTCTAATGGCACAAGTATTAGATATTTTGACATATTACTATAAAACGAGGCTCTGTTATCTTTCTCCCAGTATCTTCTTCCCTTTTTTATTGTTGAGAATTGTAATCTTTTCTTTAATTTCTAGAGTGCACTCCTTTATTTATTATAAGGTCTTTGTAAGATAATTTCAACATCTGTGTCACTTCAGTGTTGCTGTCTATTGGTTGTCTTTTTCCATACAGATTGAGATTGCCTAGTTCTTTATATGACAAATAATTTTATATTGTAGCCTGGATATTTTGAATGTTACGTTATGCAACTCTCGGTTTTGTTTAAATCCTATGGAGAATGTTAATATTTTTTGTTTTAGCAGGCAATTGGCCCTTGCAGTTCCAATGTAAGCTTCATTCTCAAAGCCTTTGTAAGTGCTTTTCTGATCTGTCCAATGTACACACCACCCGATAGCTGTTCTGGGACCTATCTCTTAGTTCAGTTCTCATAGTGTTTGTTAAGCTGTTTGGGATCCAATCGATGCATATACAACTTCAGAGAAAGCCTAGGAGTTCATAAATAATTTTATGGGGTTACTTTCCAAAGATCCTTCCTGTTCCTAGCACTTTCTAGTTTCCTGATGTTCCCATAGTTGGTCTTCTGGCTAGGATGATGGAACTTTATTTAACCTGCTTTGCTTCCCACTTGTCATAAATGCACCTACAATAGGACCCCTTGGTGGGAGGAGAGATAGAGAAAAGGGCAATGGGGTTTCATCCCACCCTAACTGAATCTGAGTTTCCTTACTCACTGAGCATTAAAACACATTTTCTTGTTAACATTATATTATTTTTAAACTTCTTTGAAATGAGTTTGGAAGGGAAAGTCATTTGCTGAAAGCTTGCACCTTTCTCATTTGAATCAAAGGACTATACTTTATCTGTTACCAAGCATCGGAAACACAGGGTGGGACCAGCTGTCTGAGGTAAGTGCCAAGTACTAAGGGAATTCTTTGCAGAAGAAGAGATCTGAAATCCACTGCCAGATGAGGAATCAGAAAACAGGGAGAAAACAGAGAGAGAGAGAGAGAGAGAGAGAGAGAGAAGAGTACAAGAAAGAAATAGTTAGGGCATCTAATAGGTATTGGTTTTGGTGCGATGACCTGATGTTGAAGTTAAAACACCACCACCGGCCCTAAAGTTAGGTTCATGCAATTTTTAGTTGTGTTCAGTCTTTAGGGGACATAAATTCCAAGTCCTACAATGGCTTCACTTTGATAGGCCTTTTGTCTATTCAAACCATATTTCTTTCTACTACAGGTTTAATATTATTGAAAGATCATATTTTGATGTTTCTGGTTTCTGGAAGGTTTGTGGAATCAAAGTAAATGAAAACCAGGACTTTTAGATATGTTCTTACCACCTTTTCAAGGTAAGGACACAAAGGAATTCTATTCATAGACAAATAAATACTTCAAAGATTTAGTTTTATGTGACTAAAATCTTTAATAAGTATTGTCCATTTTAGACTCTGAGCTGGGCACTGAAAACCATGTGATTGGTTATTAGAATAAAAATAAAATGATTTTTTAAAATAAATAAAACCTCCTAAGTGGGACATAAAAATGATGTCATTGAAATCTGAAAACTCTCTTTAACAGTTTATGTTTATACAATGATATCCTGCTGATGCCTGATGTAAAAGAAAAAGAAAAAAAAACTTCTTAGAGAAAATTAGCTACTTGAACTGAGGCTGCTGAATGCATTTAAATCCTGCAATTTTGGCAGAATATCACATCATCTAAATGGGGGGAGAGATAAACTTGAGGTGTAAAGGATATGAAATGCAGTTTGCATTCTTGACTTCCCAGACAGTAGATTGCAGAAGGTGATAAGTTAAAGCTTCTGAGGAAAAAGGTAAACTAATTCTGGAGCTGCTAGTGATATATCCTGGCTGGACTAAAATCAAGGCATTTTTCATTAGCCTAGGCAGCCTAAAAAACATAGTGTTATTTTATTTTAAAAAATATAATTTCCACCTATAATTACAGCATGAATATTTCTTATTGGAGAACTTGCCCTTGGGTATAATTTTAAAGTGGCTCATGTTTTCAGCAATGAGGAAAAAATAACCTTGAGCATAAATAACATGAACATTAATGGTTTTTAACTAAAGAATGAAGAATTACATCTTAAAATAATTCCTGTACTCTCTTCATAATCATGCATTATGTATGAGAGGCAAAGTGCTCTGAGCATCTCTGAGGATAAAAAGTGATTTGTTATGTGAAAAATACTAAAGTTCTTTAGCCAATCTAGGTACAGGTAGATTGTTAGGGAGAAAGGGCATTGTACTATTATTACTAACTGCAAGAATGTATCATAGTCATTTAGTCTGTGCTAAATTTTGTCATGTAGATATCTTTAGGGCATCCTGGGGTAGTGGATAAGGGCTTAACCCCCACTGTTAGCCTCTCTAGGTGCCAATCCTGGCTTCACCATTTGCTTTAGGCCATTGTCTGTTTTCTCTTCAGCTCCATGTACCCCATCACAAAATGGGGCTATTACTGTCTATTTTATTGATTTGTTGTGAGTATTAAATCATCTCATGTAAAATGCTTAGCTCAAGAATCTTGCACTCACTAAACATACCATAAATGTTAGCTACTACAATGAATGACAGAAAGATTCTATAGAACAAATCATTGAGTAAAAACTCTTTCCTTGAGAAAAAAAAAGTCCTATGAAACAATTCTACCTTGGATAACATTTGGTCCAGCATGTTTAGGATTGCTGGACTCTGGTGTTTCAAAATCTGGCATACAATCAATGGATTTTTACTATAATTTAAAAAGTTATTTAAATTATATTTATAAAATTAAGTTCTATTTAAACATTTACAGAAACTGGGAAATCTGCCCATGGACTCTTGGGTTTCTTAAAAACTCAGCTTAAAAATCATGAGTTATTTTTGCTCTCTTCCCCTTTCCCTATATATAGGAGAGATTCATGTACAAAATTTAGTAACATTTCACTGCCTACTCCAGAATCAGGATATTTATCTTATTCCAATGAGACTGTTGTCTCAGATGGAAGAGTTAAAACAAAATCTTTTTGAATATTTTGAATTAACTTTTTATTCTTGCCATCGAATCTAATAATCAGCATTTCAGCTATGCACTTTTTTTGTATACTGAGATGGTATAGTAGAACACATAGTTTAAATAAGAGCTGCATATTTAAATGTGAAAGTCATCAAAAAGGGATTGAGCATTGGCTTCCTCTGATAAACTCTTAGGATTAAAAAAGAATAGGTTGTTCCCCATCAAAAAGTGGGCAAAGGATATGAACAGACATTTCTCAAAAGAAGACATTCATACAGCCAACAGACACATGAAAAAATGCTCATCATCACTGGCCATCAGAGAAATGCAAATCAAAACCACAATGAGATACCATCTCACACCAGTTAGAATGGCGATCATTCAAAAGTCAGGAAACAACAGGTGCTGGAGAGGATGTGGAGAAATAGGAACACTTTTACACTGTTGGTGGGATTGTAAACTAGTTCAACCATTATGGAAAACAGTATGGCGATTCCTCAAGGATCTAGAACTAGATGTACCATATGACCCAGCCATCCCATTACTGGGTATATACCCAAAGGATTATAAATTATGCTGCTATAAAGACACATGCACACGTATGTATATTGCAGCACTATTCACAATAGCAAAGACTTGGAATCAACCCAAATGTCCATCAGTGACAAACTGGATTAAGAAAATGTGGCACATATACACCATGGAATACTATGCAGCCATAAAAAAGGATGAGTTTGTGTCCTTTGTAGGGACATGGATGCAGCTGGAAACCATCATTCTTAGCAAACTATCACAAGAACAGAAAACCAAACACCGCATGTTCTCACTCGTAGGTGGGAACTGAACAATGAGATCACTTGGACTCGGGAAGGGGAACATCACACACCGGGGCCTATCATGGGGAGGGGGGAGGGGGGAGGGATTGCATTGGGAGTTATACCTGATGTAAATGACGAGTTGATGGGTGCAGCACGCCAACATGGCACAAGTATACATATGTAACAAACCTGCACGTTGTGCACATGTACCCTACAACTTAAAGTATAATAATAATAAATAAATTAAAAAAAAAAAAGAAAAGAAAAGAAAAAAATAAAAAAATAAAAAAGAATAGGTTGGTCTCCCTGCTTCATACTCCCATAATGCTTGGCCATAATGGTGGTCAGTACATATTTTATAATAATTGAATTCAATTCAGTTTTGCCTGTACTTGCCTTTATTTTTCCTCTCACTGATAACATAGGCTCTTCTTCTGTGTATTCTTCAAGGCTCAGCTCAGTTCCTTTCTCTTTTCCTGGGAAACTTGCTACAGTGTTGATCTTTATAGTATCCATGGCTCCTTCTATACAAGTATGGTATCCTTTATAGTAGTTTTATATGTCTTTTCAACTAGGTGAGGGCATATAATGCATCACTGAATTTTTTTTCTCCGGGCCCACACTACTGAATATGTTATATGATTTCACTAAGCATTTATTTGTTTGTTCATTATACATGAGTGATTCAAATGTATTACTCTAAGCCTAGATTTCTGCAGATACTTTGTTAGTTGTGAATCGGGACTGATATTTCTGGAAGTTTATAGATGAGATACTTTGCATATAAAGATGCAATAGATTTGTTCCATCAAGTTTAGCCAAGCTTTCGTAATCATGGCTTAAGGCTTCATGGAAGTCTGGGATTTGTGTATCTGCAGTTGTTACTAGGGCATTATTTTCATCTTGGAATGAGTAGCAGAAATGTTGTTTTACTTCATTAACTCTGAAATACAGAGGGTTTAGTCTATGTTTACTAAAAGCTTTTCAATGCCAATTGGAGGCCATAAGAGGTTCTTGGGCTCTGTTTTCCATGATTAACTAATTCTGTGCCTCGCCTCTCTGTTTTCTTTTATAGGACTTACAGCTATTGTTCAACTCGCTGGAACTTGGTACAAGTTGGAAGAGGTTACATCTCATAGTAATCTACAATTCAATAAATGTAATAATTGCATGACAAGAACTGCTTCCTCAACAGTGAGGTAAAAATGAGGCATAAACGAGGCCAAGAAGACCACTCTGATGAAGCATGAAAGTAAAGGAGATTTTTAGCAATGAAGACAGAGTGTCCTGAGGTTTTATTCTTATGTATGAGACCCAGATTTCCTGGAAGAGTCCCTCCTAAAGGTTTGGCTCTGCACAAGCTACAATATCCCTCCTAAATTGTATCACAGTAGCAGAGACTGGAAGATTGTTTGGATCTCATTGAGTGAGTTGCTTCTATTGCCCATCCCACAAATTATCTGCTTCCTGCTAATCCTCTCATTTGCAGATTCTGCAAACAAACACGGCTTCTGTGTGGATTTCCAAAAAAGTAGGCAGAAGAAAAAAGAGTAGGACTCATGACAGAGCTGTTACATTCCAGCAAACACATGAAGCATTGGATCCCAAAGAGGCCACAGACTAAGCCTTAGTAATAAGGCATCCAAACTCTGTTACAAACATGTGAAGAGCTTTTCTGGACCTTTGCTCTGAAGTAAAATCTCACAGTTACTTGGTCTCCACAAACAGAAGGCAAACTATTTAGTTTGCTTTGAATGTGAAATGGAAATTGTAAAAAAAACCCAGGACCAGATGAATTCACAGTTGACTTCTACCGCATATACAAAGAAGAGCTGGTGCCATTTCTACTGAAACTGTTTCAAAAAATTGAGAAGGGACTCCTCCAACTCATTCTTTGAGGCCAGCATCGTCCTGATATTAAAACCTGGCAGAGACACAACAAGAAAAAAATTCAGGCCAATATCCTTGATGAACATTGATGTAAAAATCTTCAATAAAATACTAACAAACTAAATCTAGCAGCACATCAGAAAACTAATCCACCATGATCAAGTAGGCTTTATTCCTGGGATGCAATGTTGGTTTAATGTGCAAATCAATAAACGTGGTTCATCATATAAACAGAACTAAAGACAAAAACAACAAAATTACCTCAACAGATGCAGAAACGGCTTTTGGTAAAATTCAACGTGTTAAAACTTCATGTTAAAAACTCTCAATAAACTAAGTATTCAAGGAAGATACCTCAAAATAATAACACCCATCCATGACAAGCCCACAGCCAACATCATACTGAATGAGCAAAAGGTGGAAGCATTCCCCTTGAAAACTGGCACAAGTCAAAGATGCCCTCTCTTGCCACTCCAATTCAGTGTAGTATTGGAAGTGCTGCCATGGTCATCAGGAAAGAGAAAGAAAGAAAGTGCATCCAAATAGGAAAAGAGGAAGTCAAACTATCCCTGTTTGCAGACAATGTGATTGTTTCTAGAAAACCCTATAATTTCAGCCCAAAAGATCCTTCAGCTGATGAACAACATCAGCAAAGTTTTAGGACACAAAATCAATGTACAAAAGTCACTAGCTTTCCTATATGCCACCAACAGCCAAGCCAAGAGCCAAATCAGGAAGGTAATCGCATTCACAATTGCTACAGAAAGAATAGAATACCTAGGAACGTGCCTAACCAGGGAGGTGAAAGATCTTTATAATGAGAATTATAAAACACTGCTCAAAGAAATCAAAGAAAACACAAGCATGGAAAAAACATTCCATGCTCATGGATCAGAAGGATCAATATCATTAAAACGGCCATATTGCCCAAAGCAATTTATACATCCAATGCTATTCCTATCAAACTAACATGATATTCTTTACAGAATTAGGAAAAAACTATTTAAAAATTCATATTGAACCAAAATAGAGCCCAAATAGCCAAGCAAAAAGAACAAAGCTGGAGGTATCATACTACCTGACTTCAAACTATACTCAGTGCTACAGTAACCAAAACAGCATGGCATTGGTACAAAAACAGCCACATAAACCAATGAAACAGAACAGAGAGCCTAGAAACAAGGCTTCACACCTATAGCCAACTGATTTTTGACCAAGCTGACAAAAACAAGCAATGGAGAAAGGATTCCCCATTTAATTAATGGTCCTGAGATAGCTGGTTAGCAATATGCAGAAGATCGAAATTGGACCTCTTCCTTATACCACATACAAAAATCAACTCAAGATGGACTAAAGACTTAAATGTAAAACCCAAAACTATAAAAAAAAAGCCCTGGAAGACAACCTGGGCAATACCATTCTGGATATAGGAACTGGCAAAGATTTCATGAGGCAGACATTAAAAGCAATTGCAACGAAAGTAAAAATTGGCAAATGGGATATAATTAAACTAAAGAGCTTCTGCCCAGCAAAAGAAAGTATCAACAGAGTAAACAGAAATCCTGTATAATGAGAGAAAGTATTTGCAAACTATGCATCTGACAACGACCTAATATCCAGCATCTATAAGAAACTTAAACAGATTTACAAGAAAAAACAAATAACCTTCTTAAAAAATGAGCAAAAGACACGAACAGACACTTTTCAAAGTAAGACACACATGTAGCCAAAAACCGTATAAAAAGAAAGCTCAATATCTGATCAGTAGAGAAATGCAAATCAAAACCACAATAAGATACCATCTCACACAAGTAAAAATGGCTACTATTAAAAAGTCAAAAAATAACAGATGTTGGTGAGATTGCAGAGAAAAAGGAACACTTATACACTGTTGGTGGGAGTATGAATTAGTTCAGTCATTGTAGAAAGCAGTGTGGTGATTCCTCAAAGAGCTAAAAACAGAACTACTGGTTGACCCAGCAATCCCATTACTGGTTATATAACCAAAGCAATATAAATTGTTCCATCATAAAGACACATGCACACGTATGTTTATTGCAGCACTATTCACAATAACAAAGACATGGAATCAACCTAAATGCCCATCAACGGTAGACTGAATAATGAAAATATGGTACATATACACCATGGAATATTATGTAGCCATAAGAAAAGAATGAAATCATGTCCTTTGCAGCAACATGGATCGAGCTGGAGGTCATTATTGTTAACAAGCTAATGCAGGAACAGAAAGCCAGATACCACATGTTCTCACTTGTAAGTGGGAACTAAATGATGAGAACTCATGAACATGAACCGGGGAACAACAGACACTGGAGCCTATCAGAGGGTGAAGGTTAGGAGGAGGGAGAGGATCAGAAAAAAATAACTATGGTATACTACATGACAAAACTATTTGTACACCAAACCCCCATGACATGCAGTTTACCTATTTAACAAACCTGCATGTACACCTCTGAATCTAAAATAAAAGTTTGTTGTGTTTTGTTTTGTTTAAAGAAAAAATCCCTGGAAATTGTGGTTGGTTTTGCCTCTGGCTGTCACAATGATCAAGGTCTGAGTTTTGTAGCATTTTCTTCCCAGATATTGCAAACATTCTGTCTACTTCTCTAAAATAAACCCATTTATTTAATTTTGATATTAAAATCCCTAGGATATTGTTTTTACCACTATCATCCTATGTGCAAAGCACTTTTATCTCTCTTTGGGGTACAAGCACTACCAAAACCAAAAAATTCTGAGGCAAAGTCTTGCTCTTTTCCTTTGTGCCAACAAACTCATGAGGGTTAAAAATCCTCAGCCTATTCAGAGCCTGATACTTCTTAGAGGTAGCATAGTACACTGCTGGGAGTAAGTCAGTGCAATGTGTGCAGAGCAGCACTCCCCACAAACTGATTATATCATCTCTGTGTAACCACACACATTTATTAGAAACTTACACGAGAATGCTAATGAACACACCACTGCACAGTCTCCACATTCAAATAGGTTTCCATCTCCTGTTACTTCTTAGTAACCAGAGAGGGAAAAAGGTAAGGATTAAACTGTTACCCACTTGCAAAGACTCTGGAAGAATTTGCAAAGACTTCAGTAGGTTGGGGAAACACTTACTCTTTTTCTTATTTTCTGCTCTTTCTCTCATTTACACACACACATAACAAAAAAACTCAACTCTGAATCCACAATCATATGAAAACTCCCTTTAATAATATGCTTCTAGTAAAATACATGAAACAGAAACCTCTTCACCCAACCACACAAACTAGAGATACAGAACCACAGAAGTGAAGATCTAGTCATCAATAATTCTTTCTTACAGCTTACCTGCTTCAAATGTGCTGCAATTTGAGTGCAATTTCTTTCATTTTGTCATGAGATAGCATAGAAGCCACAGTTCTCTGAAACAGTTACACTGTGAGTGCACAGAATTCCCACTTGTTTAGGCAGGAAGAGGCTAGGAATTGTGTTTTGGTTTGCAGACGTGACTCTGCAAAGGGCTGACTCTTGAGAAGCAGGCAATCGGACTCCCTGAACATCTGCATGGAGAATCCCAAGTCCTTAGATGGTTGGATAGGTAGAGTTCGTGTGGAGGTAAAATGTACCTTCTGCCTTTGCACCTCTCATCTACCTGTTTATTTCTCTATTTTTTCATCTTCTGACATCCTCTCCATTCCAGTTCTAGAGGGATAGCACTTTAAATTGCTCTTCAGCTGCATAAAATCCCAGTTATACTGGCTTCCACTTTCACAATATTCTCAGATAGTATCTCTTCCCTTTTAATAATGCTACCCCTACTTTCTCCTCACAGAGCAATTTCATATGGGTTTTAAGAGAACAGCCTGTTGTCTGAACTAATTCACACTTAAGTATGAATAAGCCTTCTTATTACTTCCAGAATGTCTTCATTATTACCCAAAAGAATCAATAGCTAGAGACATTTCAGAAATCATGAAGTAAATTAAACTAGGCTGTTTGGGGAGGATTTCCCGGGGAGGTAAAGGCAGTAGGGAGTTGTTTTATCTGGTTCTGAAACAAAGCAAGGTCTGTTACTGAACAAGACACCCTCTAAAGGCTGGGTACTGGGAAGTCACCCAGCATGAGATGTCCTAGATGACAGTAGGAAAGGAGAATATCCTTTGGGAAGGGAACACCACAAAATGGGTTAGACATAAAAAAAAGTTAGACATTTTCTAGGCCAATCTTCTCATTGTATTAGTGAGTACAATTAAGGACCACTACTGCCTTAAGGACATTTACATCATTCCACTGTCTATCAAAAAAGGAGGACTTGAAATCTGTAATTACAATTTACTTCTAATGGAGAAGTGATTTTATTTTTGTGTCAACTGCTCCATTGAATCTTTCAGGCATTTTACAGGGAGAAGAACACAACTGGTGAAGACAGAAGGGGAATGGGTGAGGGTGCTGGCCGCGGCTTCTCGCTTCATGATGATCAGTATGGCATTTTATCTCTGAGCTTCAGGTCCTCATTGGTTATAATGGGATAATAATGATAATACATACTGCACACGGTTGTGAACAGTCACTGAGTTAACGCAGAGCTTGGGAAATTGCGAGGCTGGGAGGCTCTCTCAAATTTTAGGTGCTCTCTTTCTCAGTCCTTCTCCTTTTAAGCCATAAGACACCTGGCACTTGAGATCCAGAATATACACTGGACCTAGATAGACCTTGCATAATCTTGATTTTTTCCATTTGAGTGTTTGTGTGTACGTATTTGTGTATGTGGGGTTAAGGGGATGAGAGTCCCAGAGTCTCTAAGGCCTGGGCATTGGAACTGGATCATGAGGTACATGTCGGTGAATGACTGATTCATTTTGCTCTGCACCACCTCCAAAGAGACATGCAGGTTCTTCATCCTCATAGGTGCACCCCAGTATAAACACCATACCAGAGAGGACCTGCTTGTTTAGAGATCATCATTGCATCTCTCACAAAGAAAATCTAGTTGACTGAATTATCTTATTTCGCTATAGTACAAAGGCCAAACAAGACAGCATGAATGTCCCTCACTGGGGCATTGCCACACCTGCTAGCTTGAAAACTCTTAATTTCTCAAGACTGCACCAAAGTCCTAAGCTATCATGAGTCTCTGCATCTAGTCTCTTCATGACTCTTGGCTAAGCCAGCTCAATTTCTTCCTACTCCTCTCCAGCTAAAGCTACTTTCACTCACTCCTTTTTTTCTTTTTCTTTTTTCTTTTTTCTCTGCACATATGTCTGTTTTCCAGAGGTTTAACCACAGTGGCATAAATACTTTTTCCCTGAGAGCTGACTATAGCGAAATAAGATAATTCAGTCAACTAGATTTTCTTTTTGCGAGTAGAGAGAACTCAAGGAAGCTTCATTAGGGTGGTACAACATCATTCTGGGAAAACATCAGTCACACTAGTGCAGATTCCACTAACCAAGGCTACTGATGATTGAAATTAGAAAATCCCTGTGATTCACCAAACCTGAATCCTTGCCTAAAATATAGCACTACGTCTATCATTATCCATTTAAAAAGCCAACTGAAAGAGTCTCAAAAGATTTCCTCAAGCAGAAAAGAACTCCATATTTTCAGGATTGCCAAGATGGCTGTAATGAGGGGTGGTGAGATTGGGGGATGGGAAGGTGGTTGGGGGTATCAGATGTTTTCCACCCTAAAGGTATGTGCGGATTTTATGTTTCTTACATAAAATTTTCTTTAGATCCTCGTGAATAGTTCCATTAGGCACTTTAAATTTACTTCATAGAACTCATTCCCTGCTTGAGAGCTAGAGCTGGTATTTTCATTCCTCTTCTTTTTGGCTTTTTGGCATAATTTTGACTCTTCAGCATAGCTATTCATTTTCTTTTTTGAAAATTTGTCCTTTCTTTTGTTCCTCCTTCCCTTACTCCCTCTCAGTTTTTAAAAATTGAACATTCATAGAATTAGATTGATCATAATTCTCACTTTATAGCAGAATTGACCCATGTCCCACTTTCCTTTTGTATTTGATTCATTCATGTAATTGTATTATTCTGTATGTCCCCATCTCCAAATCCATTTTCCCATCAAAGACATTTATTCTTGTGTATTTAATGTGAGTTTTTCCAAGCCATCTTTTATATATTTATGTACATATATATTCATAAGCAATAAATAGTATTGTTATAGGTATGTGCTTTCAATTTACAGAAATGCTCTCATCTGATGTACCTTGTTACTTTTCTTCACTCAACATTATGTTTTTGAAATCTATCAATGTCAATATGTTGCACAAGTTCATTCTTCTTGATTTCCACATATTTCATCAATTTCCCTATTGATAGCTATTTAGTTTGTTTCTAACTAGGACAATGCTACAGTGAACATACTACATATATATTTTTACCAGTATAAAAGGTTTCCTTGGCAGGGGATGTTATATAACAGGATTATAATCACTAGGTTCACAGTAAGCATGTCGTCAACTTTTGTAATTATTTCCAATTTGCTCTTCTGTGTGGCTGCATAAGTATATGCATCCACACAAAGATTCTCACTGCCATATTTTTTAATCATGACTTGAGACTGCTCAACATTTTATTTTGGCCAAAATTATGGGTATGAAGTACTATTTCATTGTTATTTTAGTTTGGCATTTCTCCGATTGCTAATAAGGTTGAGTTCTTTTTCATTTGTATATCAGGTACTTATGCTTCCTGTCTGTGGATTGTATAGTCATATTCTCTGCTAATTCTACTATTGGGTTTCCCATCTTTTCTTGTTGATTTGCAGGAGACCCTTGTGCAGCCTATGTATTTTTTGCCAGATGGAAATATCATCTCTGGACCTGTCATCAGAGAAAATCAAATCCTTAAGACTTCCCCTTTATGGAGTTGTGCTTTTGCATCTTACTTCAGATTCTTCCCTGGATGCTGTGAAATTAGCCTTTTATATTTATATTTTTTGTTTTGATTTTAATATTGAATATAATACTGCAATTCATATAATGCAATGGAAAAATAAAAAAGTATGAGGATTAGAAAAGAAGTTGATAGAAGTATTTGTATAGAACATTCATAAGAATCAGCAGGAAATTATTAGAACTAGTAAAAACTAGCAAGATATCTGGGTAACATCAACTAATTGCAAAAATAAATTTAACTTTAGAAAATCAATCTAATTCACCATTTTTACAGAATGAAGGGAAACAATTATTTAATAATCTTGACAGATGTAGAAAAGGCATTTAATAAATTTAACAACTAATAAAAATATTTATAATAAATCTCACACAATTCATTTAAAATAGTGGCACATTATGCTCTAAAAAGTAACAATTTCTCTCTCTTTTAAACCAGTTATTATTAAACAGAAAATATAATCCCATATATAATGTCAATAAACCTTAAAAAATGAATAAGGCTTTTACAGAGAAATATTTTAATACACTATGGGAAAACACACAAAAAATATCTAAATGAATGGAAAGATATACCACATCTCTGAATGAAAAAATAACATGGTAAAGATAATATTTATTCCCATTCTAATCTGTAAATTTAACGCAATTCAAATAAAAATTGTGGATATCCATAGCAATTTAGAAAAGAAGAGGAAAGATGAGAGAGTAAGCCTTAAGATATCAAGGTTTATAGAAATATGTGACAATTAAATTACTCTAGCACTGTCACAAGAAGAGACAAATAGACTACAAAAGTAGAATAGAGGTTCCAAAATCATGCCTATGTGCAGATGCAAAACTGCTAAGAATAGATTAGTTACTTAAATCATTCATGAAACAGTGGACTGTTTAAAAACTAATGTTGACCTATAACATAATAATGACAACACTTATTGAACACTTAATGTGTACTAGCACTGTTTCAAATGTTGAAATATATATTGACTTGATCTCATAAGAACAATATGAATATTCTTAGCACCATTTTACAGCTGACAAATCTAAAGCACAGGTACAGAGAGATGGATAACTTGAAGACTCCCAAGCATGGATTCCAACCCAGACAGTTTGGCCTCAGTGTTTACATGTATATCAACTATTCTACACATCCATCTCAGAGCTATATTGGCTCACTCTAAGTGGAAAAATACAATTTAATCCTTACTTTAAACAACACACACACACACACACACACACACACACACAAAATGACCTCCAAATGAATCGTCCTGTCCCCTCCCCTCCTTTATTTATTTATTTATTTATTTATTTATTTAATTTATTTATTTTGAGACAGAGCCTCATTCTGTTGCCCGGGCTGGAGTGCAGTGGCGCGATCTCAGCTCACTGCAACCTCTGCCTCCTGGGCTCAAGTGATTCTCCTACCTCAGCCTCCAGAGTAGCTGGGACTACAGGCACCCACCACGATGCCCAGCTAGTTTTTGTATTTTTAGAAGAGACAGGGTTTCACCATATTGGCCAGGCTGGTTTCAAACTCCTGACCTTGAGATCTACCTGCCCCAGCCTCCCAAAATGCTGGGATTACAGGCATGAGCCACCATGCCCGGCTTCCCCTCCGTTTTCAAAAGCCCATACATAAGCCAATATTTCTGGTCCCTGTTACCTGGTGAAAATCACTCACTTTAAAATATGAATCTAAGAACTCTAAATTCCTTAGAATCTCCCATTGACATCTGTGTTCATTTTTAATTTTAGTTTTTCAGTTTCCTTTGCTCAACACCTTATAGAAGAAATGAATTTTCATTACCAAAAATTAACTGTTACATACAAGGATAAAGTAAAGAAGTGATGAACCATGCTGGATCTCCATCAGAATGGAACCTAACATCTGGAAGCACTGTATACTTCCAGAGAAGGAAGACTTATTTGACAGATAAGTAACTGTTTAAAAAGGGAATTTTTGCCACATATTGAGCTGAACACCCATGGAAGTTCTTGAGGTCATGTTAGCTAAATGTCAGAATGTTTTCTGAATATCAGTTATGGCAGGAAACAAAATAGCATGTCATCTCTAATGACAGAGTCTAAAAATAAACGTATACCTAGAAATTCAAAAATTCATCTCTACCTCTCAACCAGTTGGAATAAAAATACTCATGAGGATTTAAGATGCCAACATAGGGATGGATAAGGTTTCAGTGAATAAAAATATCTAAAAAGTTTACTTTTTTTCTACAGTATATTAAATTATAAATGAAAATATCTCTCTGACACAACTAAACTCTCTGGGGCTTTAGCATTCCCTTAATTTTCCAATTCACCATCCATTGACTTTCATCCAGTATCTTGTATATAACCTTTTCCTCCACCCCAAGGACAAGGAATTAAATAAGCAGAGTATGGACAGGGAACTCACCCATTAATTGCATCTCTCAAAAACATCTATGAGAGAACATAAACTACCATAAGAACAATAAACTACCATAAACTAAGAACATAAACTACCATAATTAGTGATCATTAAAATCTCTTTTCCTCTCTAATAATTTGTTATCCCCAAACTCCTGGGAGCCTTGTTCTCATTGGTCACAAACAGCTCTCGTCCATGCCATTCTGTCCTAAACAATATGAAGTCATGCACATTTTACTCCTAACACATATCTTCTCTCCCATGACCAACAGAGCCAAGGAATGGAACAGTTCATCCATAATGAATGAGTTTCTCAATCCATTCACACATCCCCTTTACTAGATGGTGTTGGATAAGTGGGAGAGAAGGAATTAAGTAGGCAACACATTTTTGCAGGGGGTGGGGGCTGTGCATCTGTGTATGTTAGTTACATGGGCACATACATGCTCATGTATTGTCATCAGCCCACCAGAGAGTTAACATTTCCACCACCCTCCTTCACGGATAAAAATTGGCAAAGAAGTAGGGTATAGAAACACACCTGAAATTCCTTAAAATAAACCTCTATGTTTTTGACTTGCCATCTGTAAAACTGTGTTCTTTCATTTTTAAAAAATTTGGCTTCCTAGAAGACAGCAATAACACAACCCTGAATCATAGCCAATTTTGAGATTATATCTCTTTTCTGATTTGTGTGTCCTACTTAAAAATTGTTCTGGGCAATAAGGGGCTGGAAACTCAGCAAAATGGAAATATCTGCCTGCAAGCTCTACTCACGTCATGTTTTTATTTGTGAAGGATTTTCATATTTCTTAAATTTAATGAATTTTAATAGAGCAGTAGAAAAATAGAAAAGACCTAGGATTTTTTTAATTGGAATCAAATTTTATGATAGATATGCTTGATCATAAGAAGTTACTTTCAAATGCTATTGAATGACCCAATTTCAAATCTTCTGTCCTTACTTTGGGCCTGTAGAGGGGAAGAATGTGAATTTCTATATGTCATTACAAATATTTGCTTAAAATTGGTATCACATCTTTGATGAACAGAATTTAAGTTCCACTGTAGTGATGTTAGTAATCTAAAAATGATATAAATACAGTTATCAAATACCCCAAATCATAGGTGACCAAGAGAGTAAGCAGCCTATGGTTTTGAGGAGTCAAGGAATAGTGGTATGATAATCTTACTAGGCCATTCAAGCTGAGTATGATTCTGAATGTGGTCTTATGATTTAGAGGGGCCCTGAACTATTATCTTATTATAACATACATAGTAAGTGCTTCTTGTAAACCCACGAAATTCCATCTACTAACTTCCTCAACAAAATCGAACGTTTATGCCTGTCATCACTGCAAATCTCAGGGAACCCCAGAAACGTCACTAAGGGTTATTCCACTCATGTTTTCTGTCAATGATATTGAAACATCAGTGCTAACAGCACTTTTCATTTAACGTTTTGAAAAAAAATGAGACTACAGTAATGAACCATTTTGGGAATTTGGATTCGAGAAACAGTATTCTTAAAACTCTGAGTTTTTCTAGGTAGTTGATCTGATTTTTCACTTATGTAGGCAATTCACAGCGTAGATTTAGCACGTTGCCTGTAATTGATATGTGTCCACTCTCCTCATCCCTGTATAGCTTGAAAACAAAGATAATTTCCAGATTTCCAGGCCCTCCCGAGACTATGGAGTGAGTCTAGGACAGTGCACCGTTCAGGATGTGTCCAAGGGACATTGAATAGTATTATAAAGGCAGAGAAAGCTTGATCTATCCAAATTTTCTCTTCCCTGTATTACTTGTGGGGAAGCGGGGTGGGGATGAGTGAAACTAGTCTTAGTAAGTTGGCCAAAATTCTTGCCTTTAAGTAGCAGCCAGACATTATTACAGTTCATAGTCATTGGAAGCACAATGTCACAGAACTTGAAACTGACCTAAGAGGTCAGGTAGGTCCAGAATTTGTATAAGACATTGAATGTATCTCATCTCATATATCACACCAATGGGTTTGAAAAAACACCCTTTTGTTTTATCTTTAGTTTCTCTGTTTTTCAGCTCTGTTTCCTTTTTTCCTGCTTTCCTGTGAGTTACTCAAGCAATTTTTGGGATTCCATTTTGATGTATCACTAGCGTTTTTGAGTTTCTTTGTATTTTCTTCTTAGTGGTTGCTCTAGGTATTACATTATATTTACCTAAGTTAACAGTTACTAGTGTAATTATTAGATCAGTTAAAGTATAGAAACCTTCCTTCCCTTTATATTTCTTTACTCGTCTCCATCCATAATATTTTAAATATTTCCTTTACATGCATTTAGAACCACATCATACATACAGATTATAATTTTTGCTTCAACTGTTTAACATAATTTAGAAAACTCAAGAAGAAAGAAAAAGCCTATTGTATTTACCCATGTTTTTTTCTACCATATCCTTTCTTCTTTTTTGATGTTCCAAGTTTCCTTTTTTTAAAAAATATTATCTTTCTGTTAAAGTACTTCTTTTAGCCATTTGTTTAAGGTAGGTCTCCTGGTGAAAAATTCCTTTGGATTTCTTTCATCTGAGAATGTCTGATTTTTCCTTCATTCCTGAAGGACATTTTGACTGGATATAGGATTCTAAGTTGACAGTTTTTTTCCATACTTGTAAAATGTTGTTCCACTTACTTCTGGTGCTCATGGCTTTTGGTGAGAAATATGCTATTATTTGAATTCTTTTCTTACACAGTTTCTTCTTGACTTATGGTGGAGCTACATCCTAACGAACCATTGTAAGTCAAAAATGCATTCAATTCTGGCAACACAGCAGATGGTCCTGGATTTATAACTAACCTTTTTTTGGACTTTACAATGGTGCAAAACCAATACACATTCAGTAGAAATTGTAACCCTATTGTATATCATAATGAGCTCTTCCGTTTATGATGGAGTTATGTTCCTATAAACCCAATGTAAAGAAAAAAATCATAAGTTGAAACATTGTAAGTTATCATAAAGTATGGTTTCTTTTAAAGTGCTTTCAAAAAATTCTTGAAAAATTAGTTTACAGAAATTTGAGTAAATGTCCTGGCATAGATTTTTTGGATTTGTCATATTTGGGATTCACTTAGCTTCTTGACTCTGTAGGTTTGTGTACTCTACCAAATTTGGAATATTTCTCAGCCATTTTTTTTTTTTAAGTAATGTTTTTCCCCTTCCTTCCCTTCCTTTATTCCTTCCTTCCTTCCTTTATTCCTTCCTTCCTTCCTTTATTCCTTCCTTCCTTCCTTCCTTCCTTCCTTCCTTCCTTCCATCCATCCATCCTTCCTTCCCTCCTTTCTTCCTTTTTTTTTTTTTTTGAGACAAGGTCTTACCTTGTGGCCCAGGCTGGAGTACAGGGACATGATCATGGTTCACTTCCTGGGCTTGAGTGGTCCTCCTATCTCAGCCTCCTGAGTACCTGGGACTACAGGCACACACTACCGCACTCAGCTAGCTTTTGTTCATTTTTTGTAGAGATGAGGTCTTCCTTATTTCCCAGACTGGTCTCAAACTCCTGGCCTCAAGCAATCCTCCTGCCTTGGCCTCCCAGAGAGCTGAGATTACAGGCATGAGTCACCATGCCCAGACTTTTGAATAATTTTCTATTCATGTCTTCTTTCTCCTCTGATCTCGGGACTCCTATGACAAGAATGTTATATATTTTATGTTATAGTTTCACATGTCCCTGAAGGTTTTTTCCCCTGGTCTTTTAAAAATTCTTTTTGTTGTTCAAATTTAGTAATTTTTTATTGTTCTATCATCCAGTTAACTGATTCTTTCCTCTATCACTTCCATTCTACTATTGAACATATCCATTGATTTTTAAAATTTTTAATTTTTATAGTTTTCAATTCTGTAATTTCCATTTGGCTGTCCTTTGTATCTCTATTTCTTTGCTCAGATTCTCTCTCTCTCTCTTTTTTTATGTAGTTATTTCCTAACACCATAATCTATTTTTAAAAAATTTGTTTTAAGCATGTTTGTAATTGCCTGTTGAAACATTTTTTTGACGGTTACTTAAATTTTTTTTTCCAGATAATTCTGACATCTCTGTTATTTTAATATTGGCGTTACTTGATTGCCTTTTTCATTCAGTATGAAATCTTCCTGGTTCTGGAATTTGAACCTGGACATTTTGAGTACTGCGTACTGAAAACCTAGATCTTATTTAAACTGTCTCTTTTAGCTAGTTTCCTGTTGGCCTGTATTGTCACCTGAAGGGGACACTTCTTTCTACTACTAGATGAAGGTGAGAGGACTCACTTCTCATGAGGCATCCATTGATACCACAGCAGGAGCTTTACCTCATTATTGTTGGGAGGTGATGAAAATCTTGAGTCACAGCTTTTCTCTGACAGCACTCCATTAGAGAGAGAGAGAGAGAGACAGAGAGAGAGAGAGAGAGATGTACTTCATTTCTGCTAGGTGGAATTAGCAGTCCAGGGTCCCTATGTGGTTTTCACTAATACTGTGAGGAACGCAGAGTCTTGTTACCACATAGCGGGGATAAATGTTCCAGCCCTCTCCTCAGTTTTCCCTGCCACAATCCTGGTGGCAGGGTTGAGACTCCTCCGTGCAACCACTGATGGGGGAAGTCTAGACTCCTCACTGGGTCTTTGCTCTGGGGTATGGGGTATAGGGGTGGATGTCATAGCTTTTTGTTTGTTTGTTTCTTATGTAGTGTTTCCCTAGAGTAGCACAGCTATTTTTCAAAAGTTTTCTATCTTACTAAACTGCCGTTTTCTTGTTCTTTGGCTAGAGACTGTTCTTTAGCAGGAGACTGTTTTGTTTTGTTGGTTTATTGTCTTCTGAGGTTGCCAGCTTCTTCAGCTCAAAGTCTGGGATAAATGAGACAAAACAAAAACAGGATAGTCACTACCATATTGTTCCTTGCCCCTGGCTGACTCACCATCTTCTCTCCATCTTTCAGAATCTTGTATGTTTGTTCTATACAATGTCAAAGGTTTTTCTTTGTATTTAGCAGCAAAGGTAAGGAAAAATATGTTCCTTCTCAAAAAGCCCATACTACTTAATCATGAAAGAACAACTCCATCAGGAACTTCAGTAGTCCCTATAATGCTGGAGAAACTATTTTGCCTCAACAAAATATTTTGGAAGATCTCTTCACTAATATTGAGAGCATCAAGTCGGTTACTTTTTTCCTCATCATGTTTCTATTTAAATTTTCTTATAAATATTGCATTGCTCTTTTCAGAGGCATATTGGTTTGAACTTTGGGAATCCTTGGCTTCACTGTGGTGTTAGTGAAACCACTGTATTTAAGATATTCCTAGACTTCATTGTAACCAGTGTAACCAGTATATTGAATTGGATATAGGCATGAAAATCTTTTATTTTTCCAATACATCTCCATCAGGGATTCCCGTAAATTCTCACAATGTGACTTTGTGATAAAATTCCAAGTTGTTTTGTAGATGTTTTGTAGAAATATAATACTCTATATAGTGAGGAAAAAATTGAATTTCTGCCTTACATCCTATATAAAGATAATCAATCCATCAGCTTATTTCTGGACTATTTATTTTGCCCCATTAGTTTTTCTTTTTGTCTGTTTCAAAACAGTTCTACTTTTATTGCTCTGTCTTTCTAGTTTGTCTCAATATTTGATAATGAGTCACAGCTATTTGGATATTTTATTCCTCCATAAAAGTTTAAAATGTAAAGTTCCCCTAAAAATTTCTACAGACTTTTAAAAACATTGATATTGTATTAAATTTAAATGTGGTATGTTTATTCAGTTCGTTTTGATAATTAAAAGTGCTTGAACAATTCCATAACACCAATACCTTGTCCGCTTTTTATTCATTTACCCTCATTTTATAGTTATGTGATTTCTGTAATGTGGTAGTATATTTATAAATTTGATTAACTCTTATTAGTTTCAATGGCTTGTTGTTTCAGTATTTTTTTCTGTACATTACTGTGCCATCTGGACATGTCTCGCACCTTCCCTTGCAATCATCATAACACATACTTCTCTTTCTTCCTGCATTAAAATGTGTATTATCAGAGATGATGGAAATTTTTATTTTGTTCTAGTTCTTAAAAGATAATGTAGTTAACCTTGGGTTTTTAGTAGATAGACTTATCAAGTCAAGGAAATTCCTTTCACTCAGTTTTCTGAGAATTTATTCATGAATATGTATTGAACTTTATCAAATATTATTTTTCCTCATCTATTTAGAAGACTTTATGATTTTTCCTTTAACTTTATTAATGCTGTGAATTTCATTAATAAGTTATCTAATATTGAACAATCTTGGATTATTTGAATATACCATACTGAATCATGATATATTATTTTTTTTTTACAACTAGATACAGTTATCTGATAATTTATTTAGAGATTTTTGCATGTTTAAAAATATTCATAATTTTCTGTTCTTCCATTGTTCATCTATTTTTGAATTTCAGGTTACACTAGCTTTATAAAATAAGTTGAGCTTCTTCCCTTTTCTTCTATTATTCTGGAACAACTTGTATGTGAAAAGGGATTATCTCTTCTTTAAAGTTTGGTAGCACTCAACTGCAAAACCATGTGGGACCAAGGTTTGGTCATTTTCTTGGAGGAGGTTTTCTTGATTCACATATGCAATTATTTAATGGCGATTCATCTAGTCAAGTATTATATTTCTTCTTGAGTTTATTTTGGCATATTATATTTTCCCCAGAAATATATCCATTTAAGCTAGGTTTTCAAATGTCTTGATATATAGCTTTAATAATATTTTATTACTTTAAAAATCTCTGTTACATCTATAGCTTATTGCTAGTAATTTTTTCCGTTTTTTTTTTTTTTTTTTTTTTTTTTTTTTTTTTTTTTTGAGACGGAGTCTCCTTCTGTCGCCCAGGCTGTAGTGCAGTGGCCAGATCTCAGCTCACTGCAAGCTCTGCCTCCCTGGTTCACGCCATTCTTCTGCCTCAGCTTCCCGAGTAGCTGCGACTACAGGCACCCGCCACCTCGCCCGGCTAGTTTTTTTTTTTGTAATTTTTAGTAGAGACGGGGTTTCACCGTGTTAGCCAGGATGGTCTCGATCTCCTCACCTCGTGATCTGCCCGTCTCGGCCTCCCAAAGTGCTGGGATTACAGGCTTGAGCCACCGCGCCCGGCCTTTTTTCCGTATTTTTAAAGGCAGTATTACCAGGGTCTTTTCTGTTTTATTAATCTATTCAAAGAAGTACCACTTAGTTTTGTTAACTATCTTTATTTAAAATAAGCTTTATGTAATTGTTTTCTGGCTCTATCTTTGACTCATTTATTTTATAGCTTTCTTGTTTTTAAGTAGATTTAAAACTTAAAATACTCTTTTAACATACGCCATGATGCAGCATTTGGTAGGTAGTGTTTACACTGTCATTCAGTTTGAAGTATATTATAATTTCTACATTATTTCTTCTTTGTCTCAAGAGTACTTAGTTGTATATTTTCATATTCCATATATATTTGATTTTTAAAGCTATTGGATTATATTAAAATTTTAATTTTATCATATTATTGTTAGCATAAAGATACCTTTATGCTATTAATTACTTGGTATTTGTTGAGACTTCTTTTGTGTCATAGTTGTTCTAGTACTAGTTAGTTTTTGCAAATACTTCGTATGTGCTAAATATACATTCTCTCTTTTTTTATTGTTGGGTGTAAATGTCTCTATAAGCTATTAGTTCAAAATAACTGATTATGTTATTCAAATTTTTTATGTATTTATTTATTTTTGGTTGCTTTAAACTATTAGTTTCTGAGAGAACTGGATTACAATTTCCAGCTACAAATTTCTCTATAGTTTTAAAATTATTATTTTCTGTATTTTGAGACTATATTGTTAGGTGCATATATATTCATGATCATTATTTTTTCTTAATCTCTGATTCTTTGTCCTAGGACATAATGTTCTTCTTTGCATGTGTGTGAGGGTCAGAGGCATTTTTGTTAGGATAAAAGATATAGAAATTTACAGATTCAGTTACACAAAGTAGGAAACCATACATCGTATCACTTCATAGAATGAACATTTTGCTGGGCATATCAATTTTGGCATTTTCCTTCTTCTTTTTTTCTTTTAAAAAATCTGCCTACCTGACCACTGGTGCATAATTCTGTCAATATATCTCTTCACAACAGGTCCCAAATGACTGGTACAAAAACCTTCAGTACTTTTCTTTTGAGCATTTATTCTGAGATTGGATAAAGATTAATTTCCTGGGTACAGATATTTCTCACCAGAACATGCTGCTGGGTGCTTGAAATCTAATCCATCTCTGACTTAACATTTTATATTTCTGGGCCGGGTGTGATGGCTCACACCTGTAATCCCAGCACTTTGGGAGGCCGAGGCGGGTGGATCACGAGGTCAGGAGATCGAGACCATCCTGGCTGACACGGTGAAACCCCGCCTCTACTAAAAAAATACAAAATTAGCCGGGCGTGGTGGCAGGCACCTGTGGTCCCAGACATTCAGGAGGCTGAGGCAGGAGAATGGCATGAACCTGGGAGGCAGAGCTTGCAGTGAGCTGCTGAGATGGAGCTTCTGCACTCCAGCCTGGGCGACAGTGAGGGACTCTGTTTCAAAAAAAAAAAAAAAAAAAAAAAAGATTTTATTTTATATTTCTGCATTATTTAGGCAATAGACTTAACTTACAAAAATACCTATTTAAACCTATTAGGGTAATGGGGAAATATACTCTATCTAAACTGTAAAAAAAAGAAAGCCTAAACTTTGAGAAATCATATGACAGTTACCAATTGACATTGTTAGTAATGAATTTATTTTTTAGAGCACACATGTTTCTTTTTTTCCAATAATATGAATGAATTGCCTTTTGTAAAGCTAATTGGTTTCATTTGTATGGTCATTTCTGAGTCTTCAGGTTACTTAACCTATTAAAAGCATTTGTCAAACTTGATTCATTCCTCCTCCTCGGAATACTTTCTCCGATTGTCTTCTAAGACAAAATTTTCTAACTTTTCTCAGACATTACTTCTTCTTAGTTCCCTTTTTCTGCTTCTTTTTTATCTTTCTGATCTGTAAAGGTTGAAGTGTTCCAGGGCTCAGTTTTTGTTTCTTCTCCATTTACTTCTGCATAATACACAATCTGATTAAGTGCTATGGTTTTAAACAACATTTATATGCTTATTACTCTTGAATTTATTTTTATTTGGTTTAACTATATAAATTTTTGACATCCATTTTTTGATATACAAACATGGCAATTTTATATGATTAAATGTAAAAAACTATATATGTGTGTGTGTGTATATATATATGCACTCTATATACATATTGATTTGAACATCTAAAACTTAGGATGTACAATTAGTTGACTCCTAAATTCTTGTCCTCTAGTCTCCTCATAGAAATCTACTCATCTGATGATACTTCCTGCATTCTGTGAATTCCCAATCTACCATCAAATTCTGTCAATTCTATCTGTAAAATATATCCCAAATCCAATCAATCCTGACCAGTCTCACTGCTCCCAATTTAGCTGTAAACTGTTGTGATACATGAACATAGAGTGTGGAATGATGGAAAATGGCTACTCAGAAGGGTGAAAGGGTAGAACGGATGACAAAAAATTACCGAATAGGTACAATGTACGTTATTTGGGTGATGGATACTCTAAACCTTATTTTGCCAGTGCACTATCTATGCATGTAACAAAATCACACTTGTACTCCATAAATTTATAAGTAAAGTGTTGTGGTAGCCTGTATTAGTCAGGGTTCCCCAGAGAAACAGAACCAACAAGATATGTGTGCGTGCGCACGCGCTTGTGTGTGTGTGTATCCTATATATCCCATAACACACATATATTTTTATTATGGGGATTAGCTCATCCAATCATAGAGGCCCAAAAGTCTAATGATATGCTGTCTGCTGGGGAACGAGGAAAATTGGTGGTATAGTTCAGTCTGAGTCCAAAGGCCTGAGAACTCAGTGTTGGGGAGTGGTATAAGTCCTGGAATCTGAAGTCTTGAGAATCAGGAGCTCCAATGTCTAAGGAAGGGGGATGAATGCTCCAGCTTAAGAAGAGAGAGAGAATTCACCCTTCCTCCACCTTTTTGTTCTATCGAGGCCTTCCAAGGATTGGATGATGGCTGCCCACATTATTGAGAGCACATCTTCTTTACTTTGTCCACTGATTCAAATGCTACTCTCTTCCAGAAATACCCTTTCACACACCCAGAACTAATGTTTCACCAGCTATCTAAAAAATCATTACAGGAGCTTCCCTTCATTGGTCTTTTATTTGTATAACATGTTACTTGAAGAATAAGTCGACTCATTTGTGAAATGTTAGAAACCGTGGATCGCTATTGGTGGTGATGGTTGGGTGAAGGGAAGCAGTAGGGCTAAAATTACTCATTTTTTTCCTCAGGATATTACTTCTTTGCTATAGTCATGGTGTGTTCTAAGCAGCCCACGGCACTTCTAGTAATACGCTTTTCCACTTGATAAATATTGTAATTGCTGTGTCCTCTCCTCCTTCCTCGAACCACATTTGTTGTGCAGCTTGGACTTACAATTTTAATGATACCACATTATACTGTACTCAAAACCATTTACTGTTATAAAAAAACTTAGCTAATGGACCAAAGTAATGTCCTTTTTTTTTTTTTTTTTGAGTCTCAATCTGTCACCCAGGCTGGACTGCTTCCTGAATTCAAGCGATTCTCCTGCCTCAGCCTCACGAGTAGCTGAGACAGGAGTGTGCCACTACTTCTGGCTGATTTTTTTTTTTTTTTTTTTTTTTTGCATTTTTAGTAGAGATGGGTTTTTGCCATGTTGGCCAGGCTGGTCTCGAACTCCTGACCTCAAGTAATCCCCCTGCCTTGACCTCCCAAAGTACTGGGATTACGAGCGTGAGCTACCGTGCCCGGCCCAACGTAATGCCTTGACTCTTCTTCCCTTTGAATGAGTTTCTTTTCAAACGGCATAATGCCTAGGAAGCTAAGCAAGAGTCATTGTCTCCAGATTTCTGGGCCACTCCTCAATCCCAAGAGGCCCAGGCATGTTTCTTTTACCATCAGTCCCCTGAAATTCTCATGAAAATACAACCAGTAGGTCTACCTTCCTCCCCTGCCTGCTAAAACATGCCTGGAATACTATTCACACATTACTAGAAATCACTTTAAAAATTGAGATGATATGCAAATTTTTACTTTACACAAAATGAATAAAGATAAGTTGCTGTTACATTTGGAAGAAAAAATGGGCAACTTTATTGCGTACGTTTATTAGGAGCTATGCATCATTTCCAAATTCAGGAAGTCATGGTTTCCTGCTAGTACTGACTAAAAAGCAGTAGCTAAATGGATTGGTAGAGCTAATTAGGTCATTTAAAATTATTGTTTCCACCACTTTCAATAAAGGATATATTTATTTTCTTTGTAATATTTAAACACAGCAGTTATAATTTAAACAAATAAGTAAAAGAATGCACAGACTTATTCACAAAACAAGCCCACTGTTTTATATTTTAAAATTTTTTAGCTTCATTCAATGAATTCCGGTGGGATTTGGTTAGTTTAATTTCTTTTCGGTTTTAGTTAGGAAACCCTACTGCCATTGTGGGTAGTTATGCTAGAGGAATATTTATGTTTTTATTTGATTACATTTAATGTTAGTGATTTTTTATTTAATTAAATTTTAGTGATGTTATATTCTCAGTTGGATTTTGTTTTTAAAGAGCGGAGCAGGCTGCTGCCACAAGCACAGCGGTGCTGGAGCCTAGAGGAGACCCGGGCTACCGCTTCGCCTCCCCTGTATCTCACTGCCAGTAGCTTCCGTCTTTGGACCTGTTCCAACAATCTGTTAAAACATGGTGGATTACTATGAAGTTCTAGGCGTGCAGAGACATGCTTCAACTGAGGATATTAAAAAGGCATATGGAAAACTGGCACTGAAGTAACACCCAGATAAAAATCCTGAGAAGAAAGAAGAAGCCGCCGGGCGTGTTGGCTCACACCTGTAATCCCAGCACTTTGGGAGGCCGAGGAGGGTGGATCACAAGGTCAGGAGGTCCAGACCGTCTTGGCTAATACGGTGAAATCCCGTCTCTACTAAAAAAAAAAAAAAAAAAAAAATTAGCCGGGCGTGGTGGCGGGTGCCTGTAGTCCCAGCTACTCGGGAGGCTGAGGCAGGAGAATGGCGTGAACCCGGGAGGCGGAGCTTGCAGTGAGCCAAGATTGCGCCACCACCCTCCAGCCTGGGCGACAGAGCGAGACTCCGTCTCAAAAAAAAAAAAAAAAAAAAAAAAAAAAAAGAAGCCGAGGCCTGTGAAGTGCTCTCAGATAGATGCTAAAAAGCAGGACATCTATGAAAAATATGGCAAAGAAGGGTTAATTGGTGGAGAGGAGGTGGAAGTCATTTTGACAGTTCCTGTGAGTTTGGCTTCACATTCCCTAACCCAGATGATGTCTTCAGGGAAGTTTTTGGTGGAAGTTTTTGACTTCTTTGGATTTACTTCATTCAGGTCACTAGGTCATGGGAGTCTCACTTCATTCTCTTCCACCTCATTTGGTAGTACTGGGATGGGCAACTTCAAATTGCTATCAACTTTTACTAAAATGGTTGGTAGAAAAATTACTACAAAGAGGATTGTCGAGAATGGTCAAGAAGGAATAGATGTTGAAAAAGACGGCTAAAGTCCTAAACGATAAATGGTAAGAAGCAGCTTCTGGCTTGGGTAACAAGTAATTCAATGCATACATTTAACAGAAATGTCAAACAATGACAAGTGCTATTTGAGGATTAATAGGAACTTTTTTTTTTTTTTTTTGAGACAAAGTCTCGCTCTGCTGCCCAGGCTGGAATGCAGTGGTGTGATCTCGGCTCACTTCAACCTCTGCCTCCTGGGTTCAAGGGATTCTCCTGCCTCAGCCTCCAGAGTAGCTGGGACTACAGGTGCGTGCTACCAAGCCCAGCTAATTTTTTTCATATTTTTAGCAGAGACAGGGTTCCGCCGTGTTAGTCAGGATGGTCTTGATCGCCTGACCTTGTGATCTGCCCACCTCGGCCTCCCAAAGTTCTGGGATTACAGGCGTGAGCCACTGCGCCAGGCCAACAGGAACTTCTTTTTAAGATTTCAAACAAACACGACTTTCAGTATAATTGTATCTAAAGTATTTATAAACAGCTCATCAGAGCCCGTATTTGTCATAGACTTTTGAGTTTATTGTTGGGAATTTTTTTTTTTTTTTTTTTTTTTGTCTTTAAAGTTGTTGAAATCTCTGTGTGCACTTTGCCTTTTTAGTAAACTTATTCCAAGGTGAGACTTTACCCTTTTGTAGTAGGACGAGATTGCATGCTAACACCAGCATGGATCTGCTTTTCTGTTGTGTCTGAAATGTGAGCCTCCTAGTATTGTCCTGCTGTGAAATTAACATTGACAGGATGAATCTTCTACAGCAACAGTCTTCAACATTTTTGGCACCAGGGTCCGGTTTCATGGAAGACAATTTCTGCATGGATGGGGTGGGAGTGGGGGATGGTTTGGGGATGATTCAATCACATTACATTTATTGTGCACTTTATTTCTATTATTACTATTACACAGTAATATATAATGAAATAATTATACAGCTCATCTTAATGTAGAATCAGGGGGAGCCCTGAGCTTGTGTTCCTGAAGTCCCATTTGGGAGTGATGGGAGACAGTGACAGATCATCAGGCATTAGATTCTCATAAGAAGCATGACGTCTAGATCTGTCACATGTGCAGTTTACAGTGGGGTCCACGTTCCTATGAGAATCTAATACTGCACTGATCTGACAGGAGGTGGAACTCAGGAGATATTGCCAGCAATGGGGAGTGGCTGTAAATACAGATGATGCTTTGCTGGTTTGACCACTGCTCACCTCCTGCTATGTGACCCAGTTCCTACAGGCCACAGACTGCTACAGGTCAGTGGCCCGAGAGTTGGGGACTCCTGTTCTACAGAAATAACTTCAATTTTTTTTTTCAGTATTTAGTAGTGAAAGATAATAATGCAATAATGGTAATACATTTCTAGTTTAATATAAATTAATAATGTTTTCCAGTGGTGCATGAATGCTGGCAACTTGGTAAGTTTTGACAATTGTTTAAATATGTACTATCAAGCTTAGGTTTAAACAAGTATAGCTGTGGCCAGGCACAGTGGCTCACACCTGTAATCCCAGCACTTTGGGAGGCCAAGGCGGGCGGATCACCTGAGGTCGGGAGTTCAAGACTAGCCTGGCCAATATGGTGAAACCCTGTCTCTACTAAAAATTTAAAAAATTAGCTGGGCATGGAGGTGTGTGCCTGTAGTTCTAGCTACTCAGGAGGCTGAGGCAGGAGAATTGCTTGAACCTGGGAGGCGGAGGTTGCAGTGAGCTGAGATCCTGCCACTGCCCTACAGCCTGGTCGAGAGAGCAGGACTCTGTCTCAAAAAAAAAACAAAACAAACAAGCAAACAAACAAAAACAAAAAACAAAAAAAAGGAAAGCTGGTAAGCTGGGTCTTTATGATTTGCTTAAAAAAATAAAAAAGAAAGAAAATTGACATGAATGTGTTTGGTGCATTCTTTCCTGAGTGGAAAAAAAAAAAAAAAAAAAAAAAAAGAATGGAGCAAATGAAACCAAATATTTACTTAAAGTCATTTTAAATATTGTGCAAGTACGTGCTTATTGAGAAAGCTGAACTTTCTCTAAGACAGATCCCCTCCAATGTCTACATTTTAACTGCAGATTAGTTTGAGATTGGGGCCTTGTGAAACAAAATAAGTATTCAGAAAAACATTATTTTATTTGTGGTAGTGAGCAGAGGCGAGAAGGAGGGGAAAGGCCTGCAGTAGATGAACCATCCCTTGAGATTTTCTAGAAGGGGCCACTAAGAATTTTCTTTGGATTTTTCAAGTGTAAGGATGTATCTGAGTCACTTCATCAGCTCATCCTGTACTGTCATAGCTGAGAATGAAAAGACACTGTCAGCAGCCTTGAGTCAGCCATAAAACCAAGGCTCCTCAGGGATGAGTGGCAATACCAGGGTCCCAACAAAAACTTTGTTCCTGAGTAGTTCTCCTCCTTCCTGCAGTTATTAACTCAGGTCTTCGTCCTCAACAACTTCTTAAGAGATGACAAATTACATCCCTGGTCTTGTGTCTTTCATCCTGAAGTGCACAACGATTGCCTAAGACAAACATTTCATGAACTGTCTCTTCTTGAACTCTCTCATTTCTGCCCTGCTTTTCAGAGTTGATTGACTAGTTTCTCTACTTCTCTACACCCTGTTCTCACTTTTACCTCTGTCCCATTTTACCCTTTCAGGCCACCATTCCATTATTAAAAGCATTCTGAGATATTGACCCTTCCATTCTCTTCTTTCATTTCCTTGGTTGACCCTAAACTTAGAATCCTTAGATTCTGGAGCTATAAGGGATCTTAAGGGTTAATTTGCTTCACTGTCTTATAGATGAATGAAGTCCAGAGAAATTAACTGTTCAAGGTTATGTAGCTCCATACGAACACTACTAGGAGTATTTTCACTACAGATCCCTCAAGTTTGTTAATATTATTATTATATTTAGTAATAATTTATACCTTATTTTTTGGCATCATATAGTAGAAATAAATTTGATGTTGATGTGAAAAAGGTAATTTATTTATTGAACATGTACTATGTGTCAAAAATTGTTCTACATACTGGAAATTCAGCTGTGAATAAAGTAGGAAAAAAACCTTCAACATTCATGGACTTTGCATGGTGGAAAATAGATTCTAAATGGATACACAAGTAAAATATATAATGGTTGTCGTGGTGCTGGAAATTTAAGTTGGGGGTTGGGGGAGACGTGAAACCAAGGCTTTCGAAGTGAGGAAACTGAATGTGCTGAACCCAAATCAAAGAACTAGAGGCCTTTCTTGACTGATTTCATTTTTCTAATGAAGGATTGCCAATTATAATTCTTCTGAAGTCTTTTTTTTCTTCCTTCTGATAGGAACACTGTAAAGTTATTTGGTAGAAAGTACTATAATGAAAGGGCGATTTTGCCCTGGCTGCCACCCTCATTACTTTCATTTATTTTTGTTGATCTCACTCCTCACAGAGGCATGATTCACCCATTGATACGGCAGTCACTAGCTAAGTTAATCGAAATCTGAAACTTGAATTTCTTCACTTTCAAGAACTGAGTTTCTCACTTGAAGGCAAAAGATGATTAATCAAGGATTCAAGTAAGAGGAAAAACATGGTGCAGGGGCAGCCTGGAGCTGCCGGGGCTTCAGCTCAAATACCCATGGTATGGACATTCACAGAAGAGGGCGACAGCCTGGAGACTGAAGAAGGCATTGGCACAGAAAACAGAGGAATAAGTACTGACTCATTGTCTCTGTTTTTTCCTAACCCAGTGAACTAGGAACTCACTGTACACTATTTTAAAACTGAGGAGGATGGGCAGTCTTTAATTATATGGGAGTAATTAAATAAGGAAATAGTATAGCAGACTATATATATATGTCTTTTCTTCTGTGTGTGATGGAGTCTCACTCTGTCTCCCGGACTGGAGTACAGTGCCACCGTGTCAGCTCACTGCAACTTCTGTCTCCTGGGTTGAAACAATTCTCCTGCTTAGCATCCCAAGTAACTGGGATTTTAGGTGCCTACCACCATGCCTGGCTAATTTTTTAATATTTTTAGTAGAGACAGGGTTTCACCATGTTGGCCAGGCTGGTCTCAAACTCCTGATCTCAGGTGATCCGCCCACCTTGGCCTCCCAAAGTGCTGGGATTACAGGCATGAGCCACTGCATCCACCCCCAAACTATATCTTTAAGGAGACGTGAGTTCAAATCCTGGCTCTAGTACTTACTAGTTTTGTGATCTTAGAAAGCGTGATTGATTAATGACTGTGAAACTTGGTTTCTGCTCCTATAAGATAATAATACTAATTTATGCTCCTAGGATATTAGAGAGAATTTTTAGAAAGAAGTAAATCTTTGGTCTAGTGGTTCTAGGAGAAATTCACATCCAAGGTCGGTCATTCAGCTTGCTGGGGGAATTCAGTCCTTGTGGTTGTAGGATCGCAGTCCTTGTTTCCCTCCTGGCTGTCAGGAAGGGACTTTTCTCAGCATCCAAGGAGCTTCCTACATTTCTTCCTACGTGGCCCCATCCATCTTCAAGCCAGATTTATGTATACATGACATATGTACCACATCATATACTATATTATATTTATTATATTATGTATATGTGTGTATGTGTCATTGTTAAGTGACAATGTCACACACACATCATATATATAATGTCTATTATATATATGATACATACACATTTTGTGTTACTTTTTTTTCTTTTTTTTGAGACGGAGTCTCACTCTGTAGCCCAGGCTGGAGTGCGGTGGCCAGATCTCAGCTCACTGCAAGCTCCGCCTCCCGGGTCCACGCCATTCTCCTGCCTCAGCCTCCTGAGTAGCTGGGACTACAGGCGCCCGCCACCTCGCCCGGCTAGTTATTTTGTATTTTTTAGTAGAGACGGGGTTTCACCGTGTTAGCCAGGATGGTCTCGATCTCCTGACCTCGTGATCCATCTGTCTCGGCCTCCCAAAGTGCTGGGATTACAGGCTTGAGCCACCGCGCCCGGCCCATTTTGTGTTACTTAACAACGAGGATACATTCTGACAAATGTGCTGTTAGGTGATTTCATCAACATACAAACACCATGGAGTGTACTTACACAAGCATAGATGGTATAGCCTACCACACATCTAGGCTATATGGTATAGCCTGCTGCCTCTGGGCTACATGTACTGCCTCTATGCTATACAGCATGTTACTGTACTGAATACTGCAGGCAATTGTAACACAGTCGTGTTTGTGTATCTAAACATATCTAAACATAGAACTGGTACAGTAAAAATATGATATAAAAGATGAAAAACAATACACCTGTATAGGGCACTTAGAATGGAATTTGCAGGACCGGAAGTTGCTCTGGCTGAGTTGGTAAGTGAGTTGTGAGTCTACACAATTGTTGACTTTATAAACACTGTACACTTGGGCTACATGAAATTTATAAAAACAGTTTTTCAATAATAAATTAACTTTAGCTTACTGTAACTTTTTTAGTTTATAAACTTACATTTTTTAGCTTTTGACTTGTGATAGGTTAAAACACAAACATTTCACAGTTATAAAGAATATTTTCTTTCTTTATATCTGTAGTCTATAAACTTTTCCCTATTTTGAAAAGTTTTTATTTTCATTTTTACTTTTTAAACTTTTTATTAAAAGCTAAGACACAAACACACACATTAGCCCAGACCCACGCAGGGTCAGAATCATCAATATCACTGTCTCCCAATTCCATATCTTGCCCCACTGGAAGGTCTTTAGGGACAATAACACACATGGAGCTGTTGTTTTCTACGGTAACGATGCCTTCTTCTCGAATACCTCTGAGGAGCTTCCCGAAGCTGTTTTACAGTTAACTTTATTCTTTAATAAGTAGAAGGAGCACACTCTAAAATAGCAATACAGAGAATATTATAGTAAATACATAAACTGGTAATATAGTGGTTTATTGTCACTATCAAGTATTACGTACCGTACATAATTGTATGTGCTAGACTTTTATATGACTGGCAGCACAGTAGGTTTGTTTACACTAGCATCATCACAAATACCTGAATAATGTGTTGTGCTATGATGTTACGATGGCTACAACGTAACTAGGTGATAAGAATTTTTCACCTCCGTTATAATCTTACCAGGCTACCATCATATATGCGACTTGTCATTGACTGAAATACTGTTATATGGCATATGACTGTAGATAGATATGCACAAACATATAGATGTATATATACACATATATAATGATATATACACACATACACATGTATATAAAGAGATTTATTATAAGAAATTGACTCACACAACTATGGCAGTGATCAAGTCCCAGGATCAGAAGGGTAAACTGGCAAGCAAGAGATCCACGACAGGTGAATGGTTTAGCTCAGTCCAAGTCTAGAGCCTGAGAACTAGGAGAGCAAACGGTGTAGTTCCTGGCCAAAGACTGGCAGACTTGACACCAGAAAAGTCAATGTTTCCACTTGAAGGCTGTTAGGCAGGAAGAATTCTCTCTTACTCAGGAACGGATGATTTTATTCATTCTATTCAAGGCTTTAATTGATTGGATGAGACTCACCCATATCAGGGAGCACAATCTGCTTCTTTCAGTGTGTTGACTTAGGTGTTAATCTCATCCAAAACATCTTCACAAAAGGATCCAGAATAATGTTTGACCAAATATTTAGGCCCTTGTGGCACAAACAAATCACATTTCACTTATTGAACATTTATTCTATGACTACTTACTACTCTTAATTCATTTAATCTTTACAAGTGACCTTATGGGCGGGTCCTACTCCCAGCATGATTTTCTATATGAAGATGTGAAGAAGAGAGAGAGACATTAAGAAAAATTCTCAATGACTCACAAGCAGTAAATAGCAGATCCAGGCCTTTAATCCAGCTGCACTTCTCAGACTCAGTACATTGCTCCTGTTGCTCAATCATCTGACCAAAGAAGATGGAAATCCACCAGGTTTTATCCAAAGGAACTGAGTCTTTGGTGGACCAACCCAGTTGTGTTTCACTGATATATCTATAAATGAGCAGTTGGCTCCCTGGAGGAATGTAGGAGAAACTTTCTAGCAATGTAAAATAATTAACCATGTTCAGATCTTTAGCAGACTTATGTGGGTTAGAAGGATGAATTAACAGCATATTACTTATTGAAACAGCATGCAATAACCTTTATTTGTGGGGCCAATGCAGTGGGTGGAAACAAATTCCGAAGAATAGCAAATATAGACTCAATTACATCACATTTTTACCTGTCCCTTGCTAATATGATTAAGTAAGTGCTTCCAGAATAGTTGACAGTTTAGTCATGACCAATTCCACTAATTTTAGGGTACTGGAGAAATCATTTAGATGCCAGAAATAAAAGAGAGACAGACAGAGAGAGAGAATTGTATGATCTAATGAAGTTTTCCCATCTCCAGTATCTGTGAAACATATTATTTGGTAATACTTCAGAGATGCATATGTAATTTGAAGTAAATTAATATTATAACCAGGAGTATCTATTTTGGGACCTACATCCAATTGCAGTTGGTATGGCATGTTTGTCCTTGTGTGCCTGCCTGGCTACCAGGAGAAAGCCTGTCCTGGCCTCTGCATTAGGCAGGAGACACCACTTTGCCTGAGCCTGATGAAGGCTTGCATTACTGAGTGGCTGAGGGACCTTTGGTGGGTCACAGCACCTCTCATATACACGTCTTTGAAAAGATCACTGATTAGGGTCCTAAGCCTTTATAAAAATTATCAGTATTTAACAATGATGGGAAAATCAACATAGCATGGAGATTTCACTAACCCAACGGAAGAGCTTTGTTTACCACCCATGACACAGCTCCCCGTTAAAGAGTTCAGATTTGCAAGCCTTGGAAGACTGGCAAAGGCTAGCTTGTAGAACTTTACACTGGTTCATGAGAATAAAAATCTTTCTTAAGACAGGCATTTTTTTGCCTTTGACATTATAGGAATATTGTCTAGGGGCCATGAATTTCTCAGGGTCCCATAAAAATACTTGAGGCTTAAAAAATGTATTGGCTGCAAATATGAAAAGATAACAGCGAAGTTGAAGTTAATAAATGTTTAGTTTAATGTATACAAGGTATAACATCATATTACTCTATTACATGTTAAATTTCTTATTAATTAAACATTAATTATTTTTGAAAGCAATTTGTAGATTGGATATTCTTAACTTGCCAAAAGTCTCAATAATAAATGATGACTACAGAGAATTTGATGTTAATTTTAAATTAAATGAATTATGTGTTTTACTTAATTTCTACAACAAATTATGAAGATATTCCAAAATTTTTACATCAAAATAGTATATTAATTATCTTTAACAAGTGACATAAAGCTTTTAAAAATATATTTGATACAAACTGCGTGGTACTTCTAGCAGTAAGGTTGTCCAAAGCTAAACTAGGTTTCGAATGAGTCAGAGTATGATGAAAAGCAACAAAAAGATGTCTATGCAAACAGCATCAGATAAGCCCAGGAAAAAGCATCTGAGAAATCTGATAGGCAGAGTCCAGAGGTGGAGACTATGAAATATGAGCCATTAGGGAAGGTTGTCAGCAGGTAGCCATACAACACTTACCTTCACCAAGAGAGGACTGGTCATAGCAACAAGCCATGGTCCCAGCCCTAGACCAGCAAACTGGGGTTCAGAGTTAGGGCTTTTTTTTTTTTTCCTGAGGAATAAGTCAAATGTTGCATTATTACAAGTCAGCACAAGGTAAAGTTGACCTTGGTAGCAAGTTTGACTTGCTTCTGAGTTCTATGAGTTTTAAGCTAGAACTCGGTGTTCCCCCTGACCACGAACAGGTTCCAGAGTCTGAGTAAAGATTAAGATGTGAGAATCAAGAAAGTCAGCGAGTATTAATTAAGCTGTTACTATGTGCCAAGGCTGTGCTAAGTTTTGGGAATACAGTAGAGAACAAGCCAGATGTTAACTACTATGCCATGCTGCTTAATGTTTAATGAGAAAGACAGACATTAGACCAATAACAAGTGGGATAAGCGCTACTGAAAAGAAGCATAGGGTGCTAAGAAAGTAGAACAAAGACTATGGGAGCAAGAGATCCAGACAGATCATTACAGAAAAATCAAAATTAGACCAAGCATGCCTAGAACTAGAAACTTTATTGACAGGAGAATCTCCTTCAGGTAGGGGACATCAGAGCAGAAGCTGCTGGAGGACTGGACAGGAGCTTGGCATGAAGACATTTCTAAGGATTTTGTGGGACAGCTATATCAATCAGGGCTGAAGAGCTCTTGGTTAGCCCTTTGTGGACAGGATCTTCCCTAGGGCAACATGTGACATTGAGAAATGCTCTCTTGAAATATATTTAAGGGGCTCTGGATTACTGTACTTATTCTCATAAATGGGCAATCATTTAAAGATTGTACTAACACTGTTTCTCAGACACTTTGGCTATTATACTTACCAATGACCAGTTAGTGTCACCTTATTGGATTGTCCTGTTGAGAAATCTGTCCTTTTTTTTATTCACTTTTTTTTTGAGATGGAGTTTTGTTCTTCTCACCCAGGTTGGAGTGCAGTGGCACCATCTCAGCTCACTGCAGCCTCCACCTCCTGGGTTCAAGTGATTCTCCAGCCTCTGCCTCCCAGGTAGCTGGGATTACAGGCACTTGCCACCACGCCCAGCTAATTTTTGTTTTTTCAGTAGAGACAGGGTCTCACCATGTTGGCCAGGCTGGTCTCGAACTCCTGACCTCACGTGATCTGCCTGCCTTGGCCTCCTAAACTGCTGGGATTACAGGCGTGAGCCACTGTGCCCAGCTCCTTTTTAATCTTTAACATGCAACTTAGACCCTTGAAGCCTCAGGCATCCCTAACACATGTATAATTCTTTAGAATTATAAATAAGTTGTATTCAACACCAATTAACATCAACATCAAAAATATCGTGCATGGCACACATCTCATGCAAGCAGCAAGCACTGACTGTGCAAAGTACTGTCAATTGGAACTCTCCCAGCCCCAATGACTTCATGCAGAGAAAATAAATAACAGTGAGCAGGCAGCATGATATGGGTAAAGTAGACTTTTTTTGGGTTTTGTTTGTTTTCTTTTTCAACCTCCAGCAGCCCTTAGCACAATGCCTTACTCATTAAATATTTGTTAAAATGAGAAGTGTACAGAACTTGGTGTATTTTTTCCAATGCCACATCTGATTCTGAAAGTCAACCACTCCAAGTCGAATCACCTAGTATTTTTATTTTAGAGATAGTACTCCTCTCCCTTTGCCTTCCTCTGAAGCAGAGAGACGAAACGTGATAATGCAATCATTTACACTGCGCATGTTCTGGCTGAAAGGACTTTTGTAGGTTCTTTGAGTCTCAGAGAAAGGTATTCATTGTTAGTCTTTAGTATTTGAAGATGACCTCACTGATAGGATTTTATCCCCAAGTGGCTGAAAGAGCTGTGGTCTAGGAGGCGTGTGAGAAGGCTTTTCTTTGGTTTGTGGTCAGAGCCTGTTTGTAGGGCCTGGTATTTGTAGTGCCACCTTTCTTCAGGCTGCTTGTCAAGATAAGTTGGCTCAGGTCTGTTAGTTGTATGCCAGGTTCCTCTGTTGACAGGTGTTCTATTCCCGAATTCCATAGTTATCGAGAAATGGACTATGCCAACACAAGCTTTTATTGTGTTTTGAGGCACTTTTGGAGACTCTGACAGCGGCTCTCATTTTGCAGAGCAAACTGCTGCTGAAGGTTTGGTAAAGCTTAATTTTTAAATGGATTCTATGCTGCTATATGTGGCATCTCCCTTGGTATTTGAATCATTCAGCACATAATTCCATCGTTAGATCATTTTTTTGTGTGAAATTTTTGTTGGTCACCTTTAAAGCTACATCAATCACTTGGTAATGGAAAAAAAGTCAATGTAATGATCTGCTTTGAAAATAAACAGTCTAACTTGCTTTTGGCATTGAGAGCCTATTATCATGTGGTAACATCATTCTATTCCAATGACATTATCTACTAAGGATATTATCATGGTGGAAAATACTTCAATTTTGTTATCGGAACAATGAAGCTGTGATATTTAATTATGAAGAAGTATGTTTAATTTGGGGAATCTGGCATGTTGACTGTCACAGTTTACTTGTCAGAAGCCTGGGCAATGGTAATGAAATTTGAACAGAATATTATTTAGTGACCCACCAAAGTTATTGATTTAACAGTTTTTCTTGCTATCTCATGTTGTTTTCTTTCTAATATTAGTTCTTCTATTAAGTCCGTTGATTAACAGATTAACTAATTAATGAACCCAATTAACACATTTCAGTACTAGCTAGTAGAGAAGGGCTAGGGTATGAAGAAAAGCATCTCTAGCCAGTTTTTACTTTTGGAAGGTGAGATCTGTTTAAATAGCACAGCAAAAAAAGCATTTCCAAACTGAAATGTTAACAACGCAAGGGGAGGTTTTTCTCCCTTCTCCCACATATTTTGTGTTGAGAAAGTTGAAAATAAAACAAAGCAAATAGCCATGTGGGTTACGCTGATAAACATATTAATGTGATGAATTAAGGCTGATCATAAAGTGGTAGAGTCAGTGCCACTGAAATAAGATTTGAAATGCAATACACGGTATGTCCTGTTCTGTAGTAACTCTTCTGCTGAAAATCAGCTGTGGCATCCTCCCTTCTTAAATGGCCTTCAGTTACAGCTGTTGGCTAGCCAAGAAATAGCCAGGCCCCCTTTCCTGAGTACCTATTATGTGTCAGACATTATACTTGGTCCTAGGGCATAAATGGACAGTGCAGATGTTGTCCTCAAAGTGTTCTCCATCTCATGGGAGACAGGCAGAATAAATGATGAGGCTTGCTGTTTACAATGTACAATAATGTAATATATTAGCAAGAACCAGTTAATCAGAAACTCAGAGAATCCTGCAATACTTGAGCCAGAGGAAACTCAGAAAGCATAGAGTCCACTCTTGTTTGACAATGAAGCTTCTGAACATCTGAGAATTGCAGTGGCTTGCCCAAGGTCATGGAGCAAGTTGGTGGCAGAACTAGAACCAGCACCCAGTCTGTAGGCCAGTGTTCTTTCTGCCGCATTACATTCCTTCCAGAGCTCTAGTCCCAGCCTGGTGTCAAGGGGATTGGAATTCTGCTGCAGAAGGAGTTGCAGAGGGAGACTTTGCTTCACAGTTTCCCTTGGTTGCAAGCTGTGATACGAAACCTTTGTGTTTCCTTTTCGTTTATCTGGGGACAAAGGATAGATTCCAGGAGAACCTGGCTAATGGCAGGCTGGTTCTGCAGCTGGGCCAGAGATGCTCAGTGCCCTGGTTTTGGCTGCTGAAATATTCTGAGTCATTCACTTGGAGTGTCCCCAGATTCACAAAAGTGCCACAGGGACCACAAAGCAGAAGCTTTGTATATGTGGAAGCCTGGGAAGAATGGAGGGGATTGTAGTGAGGGCTACCACCAAATTCACATGGGAGGTATGTTCTCACACATGGTATAAGAACACAAAAATGCCATTTTTTTCCAGACAGGGGGCCACAATCAGAAGGTTGGTGACATCAAAACTGTGCAGAAAAGTAGCCCAGCCTGCTTGTGAACGAGCATAGGTAATTGACAGAAATATGCTCTTTCTGGCTTGTTTTTGTTTGTTGTAAATTATTTGCTATTTCTAAAAATTGTACGTATTTATAGTATAAAACATGATTTTTTTTTGAAAACTGGGGATTTGTACACTGATCATGAACCCCACAAGGTAGATGCTCTTGCCACCCCCTTTTTGTACAGAAAGAAAGTGAAGCACAGAAAGGCGAACTTGCCCAAGGTCAGGTAACTAGTGGGCATCCAAGCTGCCATTCAAACCAGCAGCCTACTTCCAGTCCATGCTCTTCCTCATGTGGCCTCTGGCATTTGTCTCTGGAGTAATTTCACACTTTCTCCTTTCCAAGGGATCTTGAAACAATATGATGTTTTGATATAATATACACTGTGGAATGGCTAAATGAGGCTAATTAACGTATGCATTATCCATGAACATCACTTTTTTTTTTGCTGGTGAAAACATTTAAAAGTTCCTCAAATCTGTTCTCTTAGCAGTGGCCTTTCTGGCTTGTACTTCTTTGCTTCAGCTCAGTGCTTTTTATCAGTTCTCTTAGTATATACAAGCCCAAATCTTCATAGTCCGTAGACTCTATAGGTAGAATGCATGTCATAGAGATATCATTAAAGAACTGGTTTTAAATAATCCAAAACTTTGCAGGTTAATTCAAAAGTGAGTGCTGTGTAAATTTGGCATTGTTACGTTTTACGGAGAAGCCTTACTTTGTTCTGCCAAACTTTATTAAAAAACAAAAACAATATACCAACGGACAGAATTTTCTCTGCCACTTAAGGAGCCTCTATCCCAAACCAAAACTACTAAAGCTGATCACACAGTCATACACATCACTGGTAACTCTACAAGAAATAAAAGGAAAAATGAATACCACAAGCCCATGTAATAATGCATGACTGTGTGACTCAGAAAACAGTACATAGGTCAAAAATGCCTTGGAAAAATATAAATTTTTAAAATATGGAATATGTAGATCTTAATCCACTCAGCCACATTTTTATATTAATGCATGAATGAATTATATTTGCATTTAAGTAGGAGGCAGCATGTTGGAGAGGGAAAGTGAGCATGTGAATCAGACTGTGAAGGTTAGGATCCTTATTTAGGCCCTGGGAAGTTTACTTAATCCTTTTGCATCTCAGTTTTTCAATGGAAAACTGAGAAATTTATTTATGTAAAAGTCTTGGCACAGCACTTACTGCATTATGGGCATTCAGTAAGTGTTAGTTCGAGTTTCCTTCCTAATTCCTTTTAAAACAAACAAACAAACGAAAAACAGTGGGGACAACTTTGGAAACCCTTGTTAAAAATCCTTTCTTTTCGTACTTAACAATAGCACTCTTAAAATTGAGTCTCTTGGTGGGCATATCTGTTTTATTATACAATCCTAATAGAGAAAAGCTCTCAGAAGACCAACTTAGAAGGAATGCCCCAAGAGATGCTATAGGTCCTGTCTGAGATGTAAAGGAAAATCAATCAAGAGCAAAGTTGCAGAGAGAGAGAGAAAGGAAGAAATCAAAAAACACGTCTTTCCCCTTTGTAGTATCAGTGTTCCAAAGGCACAGCCATCCCGTTATTTATTGTCTAAACTGGGATGCTTCTGCAAGTGAAGAAAGTCAGGGAAAAATGTGAAGTCTGGCAGGATGCAAAAAGAAAAGACATACATCTTGGACTGTCCAGGGCAAACCAGGACATGTAGTCACCACATCTATAGGAGTTCATTGGACCTCACTCAATGTGAGGCCACAAGACTTTAGCCAAAATCCTCAATGAGCTTCTGATGGTTAGACATGTTAGGGTCAGTTTTGCAACCTTCCTGAGGCTCAACTGATTTATTTGAGGAAGGGGGTTAACGAGAGCTATGCTTCAGGGCTATTCTCAGGGTTAAAGAAATATATCTAAAGCACTTCATACAAGATGGTGTATAACAAATGGAGACTATTGTAGGTGCATATGGCATACAGAAAGATGAGAAGGGTTTGGAATAAGGAGACAAGTGAATCTCCCAAAGGGCAAGAATCTCCCCATTCCTGTGTTCAGCTTCACAAAACAGAACATCAGGGCAGTGGGGGAGAGAAATGAAATGTACAATCATCTTGGGCTAGTTGCCGTTAATTTTGTATTTGGTTAACTAATTCTATTAAGCATTTTTGCCAGATATACTATTGCTATATATATATTTTTTATCTAATCAATTACATGATAATCTAAAAAACTGAATGGATCAGAGATCAAGAAGGAGGACATATATTTGGGGAAAAGACTATCACTGAATGTGTGCATACTGGCAGTGAATTCAGATTAGGAGGGTTCAGCTGCAAAAATTTGGGACTAATTGCTTTCTTTTCCCTAAAAGGTATAAATGGCCATGGAGATGTTGGAGCCTCCTACCAAGAGGGAAGCAGTAACCTCCTCCTTTGCCCATCTCTCCTACTCATAGGAAAATAGATTTCCAACTATAAAAAATACATGTCTGATGTGTGTGCACTATAGGTGTGAACTCACCACTAGTTAGGTGACATTTTGAATTCTCATATTTTCCCTCAATCCACCTGCTATTCTTTATATACATGAACACCTACTTCCATTTATTCCAAACCACCCAGGCAAGGAAACACTTTAAGAAACATACCACTGCTAAACCTTGAATAGGTATCCAAATACCTGATGAGTATAAATGCCATGTCTACGGACATCATCATCCTGAAATAGGTTAGTTGTTAGAACAACAGGGGGTGTCTGAATATTCTGTCATGCATGATTATTTATTTATTAGCCTGTGTGTTTACTTTTGCTGTGTCTGTATCAGCAAAGGGGAGGAGAAAGTTGAGACCTGGAATGTTTTAACAGTAGATTAAAAACTGGACCATTAATGGTTATTGAAATGAGATTAAAATACATTTATGAGAAAGAACCGCATTGGTGGGATGAGGTTGTCCACTCATTGAACTGATGCCACTACATATTCATTGATGTTTCTTCTTAAAGTCAAGCCATTTTAAAAATCCCTGCTTTTGTGAGGGTGGGTGTTTTCCACCTGCCTTTTAAGAAATAGTCCTGGGCAGGGCAAGATGGCCAAATAGGAACAGCTCCATTCCATAGCTCCCAGTGAGACCAACACAGAAGGCAGGGGATTTCCTCATTTCCAACTGAGGTACCCAGTTCATCTCATTGGGACTGGTTAGGCGTGGGGTGCAATCCACAGAGGGTGAGCAGAAGCAGGGTAGGGTGTCGCCTCACTCAGGAAATGCAAGAAGCCAGAAGCCAAGGATCTCCCTCCCTCAGCCAAGGGAAGTCATGAGAGACTGTGCTATCCAACCCAGATACTACATTTTCCCCATAGTTTTTGCAATCTGCAGACAAGGAGATTCCTTCCTGTGCCTATACCACCAGGGCCCTGGGTTTCAAGCACAAAATTGAGCAGCTGTTTGGGCACTGGGCAGACACAGAGCTAGCTGCAGGAATTTTTCTGTTTGTTTTTCCGTACTCCAGTGGCACCTGGAACCCCAGAGAGATAGAATAGTGCAGTTTCCTGGAAAGGGGCTTGAAGCCAGGGAGCCAAGTGGCCTCGCTCAGTGGGTACCACTCCCACGGAGTTCAGCAAGCAGAGTTGATTGCATCTCCTCTCCAGCAAGGGCACAAAACTGGATGGAGAATGAGTTTGACAAATTGTCAGAAGTAGGCTTCAGAAAGTGGGTAATAACAAGAACAAGTTCCTTACAAGAACTCTTGAAAGAAGCACTGAATATGGAAAGGAAACACTGCTACCAGCCACTGCAAAAACACACCAAAATATGAAAACCAACAACACTCTGAAGAAACTGCATCAACTAATGTGCAAGATAACCAGGTAGCAGCATGATGACAGGATAAAATTCACACAAAATAATATTAACCTTAAATGTAAATAGGCTAAATGCCCCAATTCAAAGACACAGACTGGCAAATTGGATAGATCCAAGACCTAGCAGTGTGCTATATTCAGGAGACCCCACTCACATGTAAAGGTACACACAGGCTCAAAACAAAGAGGTGGAGGAATATTTACCAAGCAAACAGAAAGAAAAAAAAAATGCAGGGGTTGCAATCCTAGTCTCTGAGAAAACAGACTTTAAACCAACAAAGATCAAAAAAGACAAAGAAGGGCATTATATACTGGTAAAGGGATCAATGCAACAAGAAGAGATAACTATCCCAAATATACATGCACCCAATATAGGAGCACCCAGATTCATAAAACAATGTCTTAGAGACCTTCAAAGAGACTTAGACTCACACACAATAATAGTGGGAAACTTTAACACCCCACTGTCAATATTAGATAAATCAATAAGACAGAAAATTAACAAGGATATTCAGGACTTGAACTCAGCTCTGGACCCAAGTAGACCTAATAGACATCTACATAACTCTACACTCCAAATCAACAGAATATACATTCTTCTAAGCACCACATAGCACTTATTCTAAATTGACCACATAACTGGAAGTAAAACACTCCTCACCAAATGCAAAAGAATGGAAATCATACCAGTCTCTCAGATGACAGTGCAATCAAATTAAAACTCAGGATTAAGAAACTCACACAAAACTGCACAAATACATGGAAACTAAACAATCTGCTCCTGAATGACTACTGGGTAAATAACAAAATTAAGGCAGAAATAAAGAGATTCTTTGAAACCATAGAGAACAAAGAACATACCAGGATCTCTGGGACATAACTAAACCAGTGTTTGGAGGGAAATCTATAGCACTGAATGCCCACATGAGAAAGAGTCAAAGATTTAAAATTGATACCCGAACATCACAATTAAAAGAACTAGAGAAGCAAGAGCAAACAAATTCAAAAGCCAGCAGAAGACAAGAAATAACTAAGATCAGAGCAGAACTGAAGGAGATAGAGATATGAAAAACCCTTCAAAAAATCAGTGAATCCAGTAGTTTTTTTTTTCTGAAAAGATTAACAAAATAGATAGACCACTAGTCAGACTAATAAAGAAGAAAAGAGATAAGAATCAAATAGTCACAATAAAAAATGAAAAAGGGAATATCACAACTGACCACAGAAATTCAAACTACCATCAGAGAATACTATAAACACCTCTAAACAAATAAACTAGAAAATCTAGAAGAAATGGATAAATTCCTGGACACATACATCCTCCCCAAACTAAACCAGGAAGAAGTCAAATCCCTGAATAGACCAATAACAAGTTCTGAAACTGAGGCAGTAATGAATAGCCTACCAACCAAGAATTTTGTATGCTAAGACTTTGCTGAAGTTGCTTATCAGCTTAAGGAGATTTTGGGCTGAGACGATGGGGTTTTCTAAATATACAATCATGTCATCTGCAAACAGGGACAATTTGACTTCTTCTTTTCCTAACTGAATACCCTTTATTTCTTTCTCTTGCCTGATTGCCTTAGCCAGAACTTCCAACACTATGTTGAATAGGAGTGGTGAGAGAGGGCATCCCTGTCTTGTGCCAGTTTTCAAAGGGAATTTTTCCAGTTTTTGCCCATTCAGTATGATATTGGCTGTGGGTTTGTCATAAATAGCTCTTATTATTTTGAGATACGTTCCATCAATACCGAATTTATTGAGAGTTTTTAGCATGAAGGCTGTTGAATTTTGTCAAAGGCCTTTTCTGCATCTATTGAGAGAGCCATGTGGTTTTTGTCTTTGGTTCTGTTTATATGCTGGATTACGTTGATTGATTTGCGTATGTTGAACCAGCCTTGCATCCCAGGGATGAAGCCCACTTGATCATGGTGGATAAACTTTTTGATGTGCTGCTGGATTCGGTTTGCCAGTATTTTATTGAGGATTCTTGCATTGATGTTCATCAGGGATATTAGTCTAAAATTCTCTTTTTTTGTTGTGTCTGTGCCAGGCTTTGGTATCAGGATGATGTTGGCCTCATAAAATGAGTTAGGGAGGATTCCCTCTTTTTCTATTGATTGGAAGAGTTTCAGAAGGAATGGTACCAACTCCTCCTTTTACCTCTGGTAGAATTCGGCTGAATCCGTCTGGTCCTGGACTTTTTTTGGTTGGTAGGCTATTAATTATTGGCTCAATTTCAGAGCCTGCTATTGGTCTATTCAAGGATTCAACTTCTTCCTGGTTTAGTCTTGGGAGAGTGTAAGTGTCCAGGAAATTATCCATTTCTTCTAGGTTTTCTAGTTTATTTGCATAGAGGTGTTTATAGTATTCTCTGATGGTAGTTTGTATTTTTGTGGGGTCAGTGGTGATATCCCCTTTATCATTTTTTATTGCATCTATTTGATTCTTCTCTCTTTTCTTCTTTATTAGTCTTGCTAGTAGTCTATCAATTTTATTGATCTTTTCAAAAAACCAACTCCTGGATTCATTGATTTTTTGGAGGGTTTTTTGTGTCTCTATCTCCTTCAGTTCTGCTCTGATCTTAGTTATTTCTTGCCTTCTGCTAGCTTTTGAATGTATTTGCTCTTGCTTCTCTAGTTCTTTTAATTGTGATGTTAAGGTGTCAATTTTAGATCCTTCCTGCTTTCTCTTGTGGGCATTTAGTGCTATAAATTTCCCCCTACCCACTGCTTTAAATGTGTCCCAGAGATTCTGGTATGTTGTATCTTTGTTCTCATTGGTTTCAAAGAACATCTTTATTTCTGCCTTCATTTCGTTATGTACCCAGTAGTCAGTCATTCAGGAGCAGGTTGTTCGCTTTCCATGTAGTCGAGTGATTTTGATTGAGTTTCTTAGTCCTGAGTTCTAGTTTGATTGCGCTGTGGTCTGAGAGACAGTTTGTTATAATTTCTGTTCTTTTACATTTGCTGAGGAGTGCTTTACTTACAACTATGTGGTCAATTTTCGAATAAGTGCTATGTGGTACTGAGAAGAATGTATATTCTGTTGATTTGGGGTGGAGAGTTCTGTAGATGTCTATTAGGTCCGTTTGGTGCAGAGTTGAGTTCAATTCCTGGATATCCTTGTTAACTTTCTGTCTCGTTGATCTGTCTAATGTTGACAGTGGGGTGTTAAAGTCTCCCATTATTATTGTATGGGAGTCTAAGTCTCTTTGTAAGTCTCTAAGGACTTGCTTTATGAATCTGGGTGCTCCTGTATTGGGCGCATATGTATTTAGGATAGATAGCTCTTCCTGATGATTTGATCCCTTTACCATTATGTAATGGCCTTCTTTGTCTCATTTGATCTTTGATGGTTTAAAGTCTGTTTTATCAGAGAGTAGGATTGCAACCCCTACTTTGTTTTGTTTTCCATTTGCTTGGTAGATCTTCCTCCATCCCTTTATTTTGAGCCTATGTGTGTCTCTGCATGCAAGATGGCTCTCCTGAATACATCAGACTGATGGGTCTTGGCTCTTTATCCTATTTGCCAGTCTGTGTCTTTTAATTGGACCATTTAGTCCATTTACATCTAAGGTTAATATTGTTATGTGTGAACTTGATCTTGTCATTATGATATTAGCTGGTTATTTTGCTCGCTAGTTGATGCAGTTTCTTCCTAGCATCGATGGACTTTACATTTTGACATGTTTTTGCAATGGCTGGTACCTGTTGTTCCTTTCCATGTTTAGTGCTTCCCTCAGGATCTCTTGTAGGGCAGGCCTGGTGGTGAAAAAATCTGTAAGCATTTGCTTGTCTGTAAAGGAGTTTATTTCTCCTTCACTTATGAAACTTAGTTTGGCTGGATATGAAATTCTGGGTTGAAAATTCTTTTCTTTAAGAATGTTGAATATTGGTCCCCACTCTCTTCTGGCTTGTACAGTTTCTGGAGAGATCCACTGTTAGTTTGATGGGCTTCCCTTTGTGGGTAACCCAACCTTTCTCTCTGACTGCCCTTAACATTTTTTCCCTAATTTCAACCTTGGTGAATCTGACAACTATGTGTCTTGGAGTTGCTCTTCTCGAGGAGTATCTTTGTGGCATTCTCTGTATTTCCTGAATTTGAATGTTGGCCTGCCTTACTAGGTTGGGGAAGTTCTCCTGGATGATATCCTGCAGATTGTTTTCCAACTTGGTTCCATTTTCCCCCTCACTTTCAGGCACTCCAATCAGATGTAGATTTGGTCTTTTCACATAATCCCATATTTCTTGGAGGCTTTACTGATTTCTTTTTACTCCTTTTTTCTCTACACTTCTCTTCTTGCTTCATTTCATTCATTTGATCTTCAATCGCTGATACTCTTCTTCCAGTTGATCGAGTCGGTTACTGAAGCTTGTGCATTTGTCACGTAGTTCTCTTGTCATGGTTTTCATCTCTATCAGTTCTTTTAAGGACTTCTCTACATTGGTTATTCTAGTTAGCCATTCGTCAAATCTTTTTTCAAGGTTTTTAGTTTCTTTGCGCTGGTTACGTAGTTCCTCCTTTAGCTCTGAGAAGTTTGATTGACTGAAGCCTTTTTCTCTCAACTTGTCAAAGTCATGCTCCGTCCAGCTTTGTTCCATTGCTGGCGATGAGCCGCGTTCCTTTGGAGGGGGAGATGCACTCTGATTTTTTGAATTTCCAGCTTTTCTGCACTGCTTTTTCCCCATCTTTGTGGTTTTATCTGCCTTTGGTCGTTGATGATGGTGACATACTGATGGGGTTTTGGTGTGGGTGTCCTTTCTGTTTGTTAGTTTTCCTTCTAACAGTCAGGCCCCTCAGCTGTAGGTCTGTTGGAATTTGCTTGAGGTCCACTCCAGACCCTGTTTGCCTAGGTATCAGCAGCGGAGGCTGCAGAAGACAGAATATTACTGAACAGCGAGTGTTGCTGTCTGATTCTCACTCTGGAAGCTTCGTCTCAGGGGTGTACCTCACTGTGTGAGGTGTGAGGTGTTGGTCTGCACCTAGTAGGGGATGTCTCCCAGTTAGGCTACTCAGGGGTCAAGTACCCACTTGAGCAGGCAGTCTGTCCGTTCTCAGATCTCAATCACCATGCTGGGAGATCCACTGCTCTCTTCAAAGCTGTCAGACAGGGGCATTTACCTCTGCGGAGGTGTCTCCTGCTTTCTGTTTAGACTGCCCCAGAGGAGGAGTCTACAGAGGCAGTTAGACCTCCTTGAGCTGTGGTGGGCTCCACCCAATTCGAGCTTCCTGGGGGCTTTGTTTACCTACTTAAGCCTCAGCAATGGTGGGCACCCCTCCCCCAGCCTCGCTGCCGCCTTGCAGTTAGATCTCAGACTGCTGTGCTAGCAATGAGGGAGGCTCTGTGGGTGTGAGACCCTCCTGGCCAGGTGTGGGATATGATCTCCTGGTGTGCCGTTTGCTAAGACTCTTGGGAAAGCGCAGTATTAGGGTGGGAGTTACCCGATTTTTCAGGTGTTGTGTGTCTCAATTTTCTTTGGCTAGGATAAGGAATTCGCTTCCCCCTTGCACTTCCCACGTAAGGGGATGCCTCGCCCTGCTTCAGCTCTCACTGGTCGGGCTGCACCCGCAGACCAGCGCCAACTGTCCGACATGACACGCCCCAGTGAGATGAACCTGGTACCTCAGTTGAAAATGTTGAAATCACCGTCTTCTGTGTTGCTCAGGCTGGGAGCTGGAGGCTGGAGCTGTTCCTATTCAGCCATCTTGAGTGTGCCCCCCAACTTTGAAATCAGAATTGAACAAGTGAAACTGAGATCTTCATCTTCCAAAAGAAATAACATTCAGTTTGATGTATTTAAATCAGCAATAGGTAAGTGCCCCATTCCCTTAGTACGAAAGGAAATCATCCCAATGCCATATAAATGTTATCTTATAATTGAAGAGGTTTAGTTTGGCAATGAAGCTTCCCAAGAATAACAGAGTCTGGCTTCCCTAAGCTTTCTTTTCTTTTCTTTCTTTCTTTCTTTCTTTTTTTTTTTTTTTTTTTTTTTTGGCAGTTCTTATTCTGACAAATTTTTTGGAAGTTCTTCTGTAATTCTTGGAGAACACCTTCAGTAATGTGCTTGTATGATTAAGAGACACATCTCAGCTAGACAATTTAATGCATGTCTGGTAGGACAATTCAGCCTGGCTAGAAGTTCTTGGCAAGCTATTGTCTATTACCAGAAAATCAAAGGAGTGAAGAAGAAATTTCCCAACAACTTTCCCTTTCCCCTTATATTAATTTTTTTAGAGTAAAATGGACCTTTTGGTGTATCTGTGTACAATTGTATGCCTTTTATTTCGTCTTACCTTATTGCACTAGCTAGGACCTAACAGTGTGATGTTGAACAGAAGTGATGAGAGTGAATATCCTTGACTTGTTACCAATCTCACGGGGAAATTTTCTCTATCCTGAGTGTTAGGGGACCCCTTTCCCGCTGCTGGAGCCAGAACTATAGGGCTGCTCCTCTAGCTCTTACTTTGCGTGCCTACGCTATTTTTGGATTTTTGACTGCTTTGTGTTCCAGCTGGGTTGGGTGATAGCAGAGGAAAGGGAAGTTGTAAACTCACCACTAGTTAGGTGACACTTTGAATTCTGGTATCTTCCCCCAATCCACCTGCTACTCTGTACTTTTCAGTTCTCAAACAGCTACTCCCTGTGTCCTGTCCCGGTTTTTTAGCTGCATTCAATGGGAGAGTCAGGATAGAATGTGTTTTTGTTTTTATTGCTATTACTTTTGACATCTTCATCATGAAATCTTTGCCTGTTCCTGTGTCTCGAATGGTACTGCCTAGGTTGTCTTCCAGGGTGTTTACAATTTTTGGTTTTATATTTAAGCCTTTAATCCATCTTGAGTTGATTTTTGTGTATGGTGTAAGGAAGGTATGTAATTTAATTTTAATCTTCTGCGTATGGCTAACCAGTTATTCCAGTACCATTTATTGAAAAAGAGTCCTTTCCCCTACAATATAATTTTCGATATATGTATGTAATGTCCAATGATTAAGTCAAGCTAATTAACATATCTATCACCTTACTTTCTTATCATTTTTTGGTGGTGAGATCTTTGAAATTTACACTTAACAATTATTTAAGAATATGCAATATATCATTATTGACTATTGTCACCCTATCAGCACTTCTCTTTTTCTACTCCATTCACTAGGCCATTCTTGGCTTTCCCAGTACTAAAAGGTAGGGTTGGAATGTGGAGAAGAGCTAAGGGTCAGGAAAAGTGTTACTAGACTGGCACTATTGTGAGCTAACATTTGTCCCAGCATCGCTGGATGTTTAAAGCTAAACTGACTCTCATTTGCAGAGTTTTCAGATGCTGCTCCTTCACTTGCACATTTCTCACCTCCAGTTCCCTGACACAGATGATGCATCATCTCCACACCAACTCTCAGTGTGAGTCTTCCAACACTTGTCCAAGTGGCTCTTCTGTGCAAAATTCATTGAAGATTATTTCAGGTCAGGGCGTGCTTTCTCTCTTTCCTCACATACACATGTAGTTCACAGGAAAGTACACTTCATTTCCCAAAGCGTAACTCTCTGCTCTGCCTTTCTTGCCCTTTAAGTCTCTTGGCATGGGTCAGTCCAGTGTACCATATCCCCTAAGCTCTTCACAAATGAAGCTATGCACGTGTTCTTGAATCTCTCTGGACTAGCCCCATACCTGGTGGGTCTCATAGCCCATTAACAATTATCTCCAAAAACGGACTCCAATTTTCTTTCTTTCTTTTTTTTTTTTTAATTATACTTTAAGTTCTACGGTACATGTGCACAATGTGCAGGTTTGTTACATATGTATACATGTACCATGTTGGTGTGCTGCACCCATTAACTCGTCATTTACATTAGGTATATCTCCTAATGCTATCCTTCTCCCCTTCCTGTGTCCAAGTGATCTCATTGTTCAGTTCCCACCTATAAGTGAGAACATGTGGTATTTAGTTTTCTGTTCTTGTGATAGTTTGCTGAGAATGATGGTTTCCAGCTGCATCCATGTCCCTATAAAGGACATGAACTCATCCTTTTTTATGGCTGCATAATATTCCATGGTGTATATGTGCCACATTTTCTTAATCCAGTCTGTCACTGATGGACGTTTGGGTTGACTCCGAGTCTTTGCTATTGTGAATAGTGCTGCAATAAACATACGTGTGCATGTGTCTTTATAGCAGCATGACTTATAATCCTTTGGGTATATCCCCAGTAATGGAATGGCTGGGTCGAATGATATTTCTAGTTCTAGATCCTTGAGGAATCGCCACACTGTTTTCCACAGTGGTTGAACTAGTTTACAGTCCCACCAACAGTGTAAAAGTGCTCCTATTTCTCCACATCCTCAGGACTCCAATTTTCTACTCATGTGTCTCAGACTCCCCAGCCTATTTTACAGGCTGAATGTTAATGATCAGCTGTAGGTCACAAGGTCTTCTCTGCCATCTTCTTTACAAGTCCTACTTGGGTAGGGGAGTAGGCTCACTTTGGAATGTGAGTGGGTAGCTTAGCCAAAAAAAAAAGAGAAAGAGTCCCTTTTTAATTCCCATTTATGATTTACATTTATAAATTGTCATTTTGATCTTTATCTAACTAACCACCATGTGTTAACGGGAAGAAGATAAATCATTTATCAAACGTAGCTGGTGACTTAGCAAAGAAACAGACAAGTTGCAGATGTATAACAAGATACCAGTTAGATTATTTACTACGTATTTTTCACTCTGATGGTCTCAGCATTGAGGGCTTTCTATACACATTGTCCTCAGGATTGATCACTTCTGAAGAAATGAGGAAAGAAAGAAAGAAATCATTGTTCTCCTCTGAGTTTCAAAAGCCTGGAGGTTCAGGCTTTTATGTAATTTACCAAAAAGTGAATGAATGCCTATTGATTTAATGATTTTACCACCATGTAGACAGGCTGAGGACAGATACTTCAGAGAAAGGGAGATGAAAATAGAAAGTTGAGCAGAGGGTTAGGGATCTTCACGTTTCCCTTGATCCAAGTGTACATTGGCATAGAAGCTCTAGATAGGTTTCTGGGGCCTATGGAGCAAAGATTTGTGTCTGTCTTTGTAGGATCACCACAGGAAATGCTGCCCACATTTTAGAGATCCCACATCCAGGATACACAGAGGTTGGAATAGCAAAGCAAAAAGGCAGGGAATGATGGAGAGATGGCCTGAGACAAACCTCCAAACTCTCATCACTTGGGAGAATATTCAACATTTTCCCATAACCATGAGAAAAAAAGGGGAGGGAGAAAAGTGGCCCAGAAGAGGTCTTGTGGAACACAAACTGTGTGGCCCTAACTACTGGATACCACACAGCACCCCGAGTCTCATCAGCTTCCAGAAATAGTGAGTTCAGTGGCCAATGGCCAAGAACAGGCAAGACACATTAAACCTCAGCAAGGCCCAGGGAGGCCAGGTGATTACTATGGATTGGACATGTGCCCACTCCTCCCATCTCCAGCTTCCTGGATACCACGGTATCTGAGCCTCCTCCAACATCAGACACCACCCAAGTAGAAGGGAAGGACAAGTGGGGAGTGAAATCCCTGAATTAACTGCCATGTGAACAACAAAGAAACTAAGTTTTAAACTGGAAGTGTCTGAAACAGGCTAGATTAAGCTTTTCACTGCTGACCTGGAAATTCCAGTTTTGCATAACTGATTCTATGGCTGTGAAATTAATATCAATTGTTTATTTAGTATACTTGCCCTCTAAATTGTGAGCAAATTGAGAGCAGAGTCCAATTTTCATGGATTATTTTATCCCTATGACCTAATAAAATGCCTGAAGTAAGGTAAAAAAGAGGCAACAGGTATTATATAAAATTAATATGAAATAAATAAAACTTATAATTTATTATTTAGTTAGTTGTCTCCTGTCCTGGTAAATAAGATTGCTATCACTTAAGTGAAATTTTCAACTTTCCAGTTCTTTTTTTTCTCTGAGACTGGGTCTAGCCTCAGTTTTCATGATAGCAAGTGAACATCTGTGATAATTTCTCTGATACTTCTGTTTTTCCCCTTCTATCTTTGCCAATCTGTTGTTTGCAGATGAGAGTTACCTATATGATCCATTCTTCACTCTCACAGAATAAAAACCTAACATAAACGTGCAAAGCTAGAGAAAGGAGTTAAAAAGGAAAAGCAAACATGAGGAAGAAAACTCTGACGAGAGACAAACACAGTAATTCTTTACTGTAAAGGCTCTCATAAAAATGTTTTTGTACGGTAATATGATCCTTTCATTACCATTAGGCAACAGTTTTCACAAAAAGAGAAATGGACCTTTCTAAATGTCTCTGAACAGTCAACAAAACTCTTCTCTGCATGTCAGGAAATCATTTTACAGTGCTGTTTATCAGTGATTTCTCTTCCATCTCAGCTGTTATCTCTTTTGTGACTGAATGAATGGAAATAACTGTGCAGGTGACAGAATTCCCCACCAACCTTGATAAGACACCTTGCTAAGTAATAATTTTCTACTTAAAGTGTTTCAATTCTAAGTGTAATTTTTTCGAAAACACCAAGGCTTCATTGACAGCAAGAGTCAATGACAGTTAAGACATTGACAATGTCATATGACAATGACAGTTAATTCAAGAACAGTCTTTTTACCCAAATGTGAAAAGGACCTTCAAAATCCCAAACCGTTGAATAGTATTTTCAGAGCATCACTTACGGAAACTGGGCTTACTGAAAACTTTCTTGCAGAATTCATTTTTAAAATATAGCTTGTATAATTTTTAACATAAATTTTGATTAAACATTAATTACTTGTAGTTTCTGCACTCCGAGATAATTTAACAGAGCTCTGCTATGCAGGTTTTTGCCTATCAGAAAAAAAGACTAAAGAAGTTGTATCCCAATTAGAAAGTTAGGATTCTTTATGAAAAAAAAAAGGAGGAGGAGGAGGAGAAGGAGAAGGAGGCCAAAGGCCAATCACAAGGATAGACTTTAGTTTTCAGAAAACACCAGGATAGACTACGGAAAAAGCAGCAATAATTGCAATTTTTCATGATGAGTTTTTTAGTTTCTATGCTTTTCTAATTGTATGTTAATGATATGATCTGGCTTAAATGAGATAGGCTGTTGTTCCCTTGTAGTAAGACTGGAAAGATAATTCTTCTGTATACTGGAAAGTATAAAATAATAATGAAAATGTAAACTGTAGGATCAGACTGCCATGTTTAGAATCTCAGCTTCCCTGCTTTTTAGTTATGTAATCTTAAGCAGATGAAATAATCTCCCAGTATCTGAATTTCTTAGTGAGAATTCTAATGCATTTACTTCAAAGAGTCATGAGGATTGAATGAGTTAATATATTTAAAGCAATTAGAACAGAGTGTATCCTGTTGTAAACATTAAACTATGCTGGTTATTTTGAGTAATTACTGAGGACTGGATTTTATTATCACACTCTAGAAATAACCACCATGTTCAGCTAGTCTTGCTATATGTTATGGCCAAAAGGATAGTTTAAGATCAACACTCTGATTTTCAACTCATCCTGCAAGATTTCAAGTGATATTTACTTGGTTTCTATCCAATAGTTCAGTACAAAACAAGATATTTATTTACCCCAGGATACAGAAAACTCATCTCAGAAAGCATACACGTATACTATACGTTCTGAAATTAGACATTATCCTTATAATGAATTACTATAATTGGCTTTATATTATTCTGAGAGATGACTGGCAATTCACAGTTGAAATTCTTATGGCATGCCATATAGAATCTAGAAGTTTGAAGTTTTGATTAGCCATTCATCCATCTGTGACTTAAAACCAGGCCTGTTGCAAAAGAAAAATGTTAGCACTGCAGGTAAGTTCTTGGCCATTCAAGTGAGGTGTCCCTTTATTCAGATCTGTGTCTTGATTAGATTCTTCATAAGAAAATATTTACTTTACTTTCTGCATAGTTGGTCATTAAATATGTAACACAAAATATTTGTACTGAATTCATTCCCTGGGGAATGTTCTTTGAACTCTTTAATGATCAATTTTTATTTATAAAAGAAAAGTTATTTGTGATAATATTTATGGAAAAATATCTAAAGGACTTTCAATATATTTCAAAATTTCTTTTTAAAGGACACTACCAAGAGTGGAGCAGTAATGCTCTATTGTCTAAGTCATTATAAAACGAATTTAAATAAACAGTGTTTCAGCATTGTGCCTCATCCTATATTGAAAGATACCATAGAAACATTTATTCAAAATTAATCATTGTTTTTACTGTTGGTGTATTGTCAGGACATTATTCACTACATAAAAGTGAGCCATAGAAAAGTTATTTTGGTTTTCTCAGAGAAAAGTGTGACCTCTTCCTGATAACAATTCTTTTTTTAAAAAGAAATCTTATGTGGCTCCTTTTTTGCTTTGGCCACTAAGAATATTGTTGTTTCTAGCAACTTTTTAGATTCTTCCTCCTCCCTCCCTCCATCCTTTCCTTCCTTCCTTTTTTCTTTCCTTCCTTTCTTTCTTCTTTTTACTAGAGTGTCCTTTTCCTTCTTTCCTGCCATCTTTATTGAGGTATAATTAACATGAGAAAGTTGTATCTATTCAAGTTATACAAAGTAATTATTAGATATACATATACATTGTGTAATGATTACTACAATCAAATTCATCAGCATACCATCACTGTACATAGTTACCCTTTGTGAGTATGTTTGTGTGGGAGTAGGAGGGAGGGCAGTGCTGAGGACACTTATAATCTACTTTCTTTGCAAATTTCAAGTAAAAAATACAGTGTTATTGACTATAGTCACCATGCTGTACATTAGATCCCAAGAACTAATATATCTTAAAACAGAAAGTTTATTAAGGTGCTACCTTTCTAAATTTTATTAAGTCAGAAACAAAGAAAATGCTTGTACTTGCATGGCAGGCTTAGTCCCTTTGTGTTGCTATAACACCATTTACTTGAGACTAGGTAATTTATAAAAAACAGAAATTTATTTTCTCACAGTTATGGAGGCTGGGAAGTTCAAAATCAAGGTGCTGGCAGGAGCAGGTTTGGTGTCTGGTGAGGGCTTCTCTCTGCTTCCAAGATGGCCCCTTATCACTGAATCCTCCAAGGGGAAGAATATTGTATCCTCACATGGCAGAGGGCAGAAGGGCAGGAGTAGCTTAATTCTGCCTGAAGCCTCTTTTCTCCAGGCCTTAATCTCATTCATGAAGGAGGAGCCCTAATGACCCAGTCACCTCTTAAAGGTCCTACCTCTTAATACGATCACATTTACTATTAAGTGTCAATACATGAATTTTGGAGGAGACATATTCAAATGATAGCATACGCTGAGAAAAACAAGAGACTGCTTATGGTTGGAGGGAACCAATCCAGAGTTGGGCCATCCAACTACACTTGGCTTCCCTGAAAGCCAAGAAGTCAGCATGTTTGTGTACCAGAAAACCATTCATGGTATACCACTGGAAAGCTCTGCTCTGTGGCATATTTTTATGATAGCCTTTCAAATTGGATACATTATTGAAACCATCCTTAAAATCGTTGTGGAAGGAGGCAGGAAACAATCAAACAAACCACAACAACAACCACCACCCCCCTCAAATTATCAATTAATTGGTCAAAAGCAGAAAAAAAAAAAGAAGTGCCAAGATTACAGAAATGCAGAATAGAGTTTTAGTAGCAGTCAGGTCATCAGCATTTTGCAGAGGTTTTTTAAAAACAAACAAACAAACAAACAAAAACCTCCTCAGTAATCCTGCGACTTACTATGTAAGAATAAATTTGAGTTCAATGCCCAGACAAAAACTCAGAAATCTCTGAATTGTAAGGAGACTGATATCGCTAAGACATAAGAAACACGCTGTAAGTAATTTGAAATTAATTTTGAAATCTATGCCTGAATCAGTATTTTAGTAAAATATATATAGCATTCAGTATATAATATGCTTTTAGCCATTTACATTTATTTACTTTTTGTTGTTATCTTTAAGTCTAAAAATGAAGGATCCTTGTGATTATTACAGTTGGATAACTGATAGAGTATCCTTCATTCTTTCAAGTAAGACTTTTGATTTCAGAATGGAACAAAATCAGGTGGTTTTACTCCTTAAAAATGTTATTCTAACAAGACTTATCTCTCCCTCTGGATGTGCTACCCAATGCAATTGCAGCAACCAAGTAGATTGTGTTATCTATATGCTGACAATTCCCATACTAACATCTTCAGCCAGTCAAAACTCTGGACTTGAATATACAGTTTCCCACTCAACATCACTGCTAGGCTATCTTGTAGATACTCTAAGTTTGAAATGCCTATAAATAATCTCCAGACATTATTCCCACACCTTTTCCGCCCAGAATGTTTCTCATCTCAGTTGATGATAATTGCATCTTTCCAGTTGCTCAGGTCCCTAATTTTCAAGTCCCTTGACCCTTCTCTTTACTTCCCGTGTTATAATCCATCAGCAAATGTTGTTGGCTTTATAGTAAAAATACATTCAGAATTTAACTACTTTCCTCCACTTCCTCCATTTTCACTCTAGTCTAGGCCACACTCATTGGCTACTGGATAATTGCAATAGCCTCTAACTTGTTTTCCTACGGCTGCTCTTAACCCTTTAGAATCAGTTTTCAACACAGCAGCCAGGGTAATCCTTTAACAGCAAGTCAGATCATGTTACTTTGTTTTATGATTGTTTGTTATGTTTGTGTAAGCTCTATAAAAGCATTGATTATAGTTTTGTTCATTTATGTATCATAGGTTCCTAGAACAGTATCTGACCTATGACTGAACTAATGAATATCTATTTTTTCAAAGAGAGCACTGATACTTAGAGAAAGAAAGAAATTTACTTCCTTAATATCTCTTAGGGATTAGAAGAATTGAACCCAGGTCTTTGGATCCCACTCCGATGTTCTTTTTCACTATCCTGTGCTTCCTCCTAGACATGTTGACAGAATCCTCAAGGTGAATATTAAGTTTTTTTTGAGGAAGCGTGTTAAACTGACTTGCAGAAGTCTGAGTTCAAGTCATGATTCCACCCCTAAGCAGGCCGAATCTGAGTACCACAATTTTTCACTTGCAAAAGGCAGTTGAACTAAGATGATATCTAAGGTTCATTGTGCAGCCAGATATTAATAAGTCCGGTGACACTACTCAATGTTTCCCAAGTCTTCGATAGCAACATAAATAACTGTCATTTGAAGGCATCAGCAGGACAAGAAAGCCTACCAAATATGCTAATTGCTTCTTAGATTCCTGTGTATAGCCAGATCTAGGAAACAAAGTGGGGCAAGGTTTCCCAAGGCTGATTGCTAACTGGTGACATTTGGTGCAGCTGGCACCCTCACTGGTGATATACGCAAATGTGGTTGTTTGGGTAAAACAATGTGACATCTAATTACTTATTTTATGTCTTTGCTTTGTGAAATCAAACTCATATCCAAATTAGGGGTATGATGCCTTAGGGTGTATGACAAGCCTTTATGTGGTTTTTCTAGCTCCTTAGGCTACAACTCACTGTGTATATATATATTTCTGTAAGTATTTGTGTTTATTCATCTACCTCAAATACAATTTTTTTTTGTATAAAAGACACTTTTCCCATCCCAATTTGCTCTTCATTCCAGCCAAACTAGTTTTATGATGGTTCCTCTTAATCTCCCTTTTATTTTTCTTGATCCTCTTTTCTTCCTTTCTTCTATTTTCCCCCTTCCTTCTTTATCTTTCCTCTTTTTATCTTTCACTCTTACTATTTTCCTCAAGAAGCGTCTACCCTCTTTCTGACAATCCTAACTCACCTCTATTTAAAGATGCAATTTACCTATGAGAAGCCTTATGTGATAGTTGTACTCAAGTCAGAGCACTGATTATCTCTTTCATCCCCAAAGTTTCTGGGGATTCTGTTTATTACCATTAATATTTTATGACTTGTAGTTCTTACTTGTTTCTTTGTTGATCATCTCCCTGTAGTCTTATACATTGTGGCACTCACTAGATTTCAAACTTCTTCAGTATGCTGACCTTGCCTTCTGCAACTCTTAAGTTTTCCTTTTCACATATGAGTACAGGTTTGGATAGAGTACAGAAAGCTCCCTAGAAGTCTGTGTTTCAGTCCTCTATTGCTTCATAACAAACCACCCCAAAATGTGATGCTTAAATCATCCATTTTATTGTACTCATGGTTTTGGAGGTGAGGAACTCAGGAATAGCTTGACTGGGTGGTTTGTCTTTTATCCCTATGGTGTAAGCTGAGGCAGTGGGACTGGAGGATATACTCCAAGGTGACTTTCATTCACTGTCAAGTGCTATGACATTCCTTGGCCTGCCTCTGCCTGCATGGCAGGCGGCATCTAGAGCCTTTCCAGTTCACTTGGGCTTCTCACAGTGCAGTCCTCTCGGGGTAATCACATTTCTTGCATGTGGTCACACTTCAACCCTATGCTTTAATGGTCAAAATAATCACAGGGCCTCCCAGATTCAAGGAAGTGAAGAAATACACTCCAGCTCTTGATGTTCGGAATGGGACAAGGTCACAGGACAGGAGGACATGCAGAATGTGTATCATTGTTGAGGTCCCCTTTGAAAAATATAATCTGACTAATCTGCAGAGGAAATTCAACAGTTTCATTTAAATGTACATTTGTGTAAAATGCACAATATATACATTGAAGAGTCAAAAATTAGAATGTCTAAAATGAATAAACCAACCATTTTAGACCAGCCAGCCAATAAATAAACATGTAGACTAACATTTTATTAAGAGAATCTGAGCAATTAGATTCTGGTCTCTGGTCCACCTGATAACTATAAAATGATGGCCTGTTGGTATTACGGGAAACTTTTCTTTGATTAAACTGAATGCAATTGTCACTAATTATATTGTAGAAGCTCTTGCTGTGCCACATATAGTGATGACACCACCCACCATGGTATTCTGTCCATAAATGGCCTCGAGTTTAGTTTGAAGTCGAACTTCTTAAGATACTTATGACTTTTTCAGTTTGGCTCTTCACTTTCAAGTGGCATCAATCCCAATCTGACAGTATTCTTTCAAATTCTGCAAATTAATCTATAAAACAAGCAAGAAAATGGATTGCATTGTATTACTTTATTCACTTAGCATGTATCAAAATGCTTTCTATGCTATATGTGATGAAAAGATAGATTTTGGTTAAATTGAATAAAATATCCTAGTTCTGAGATCTAAGATTACAATCCTGTGTGTATGTGTATGTGTGCACGTGTCTATGCATGTATTTTTGTGTATTAGGATTTGAGTGAGGTTGCTGATGTAGGCTATGTAGAGAACTAAATGGCCAGGCACAGTGGCTCATGCCTGTAATCCCAGCACTTTGGGAGGCCGAGGCGGGCGGATGACGAGGTCAAGATTTCAAGACCAGCCTGGCCAACATGGTGAAACCCTGTCTCTACTAAAAATACAAAAATTAGCTGGGCGTGGTGGCGGGCGCCTGTAGTCCCGGTACTCCGGAGGCTGAGGCAGGAGAATCGCTTGAACCTGGGAGGAGGAGGCAGCAGTGAGCCAAGATTGTGCCATTGCATTCCAGCCTGGCGACAGAGCGAGACTCTGTCAAAAACAAACCAACAAACAAACAAAAAACAAAACAAAACAAAAAACCACCTGTCTTACAGGTTTTTTTTGTTTTTTTTTTTTTGTTTTTTTTGTTTTTTTTTTTTTTTTTTTGAGGCAGAGTCTCTTTCTGTCGCCCAGGCTGGAGTACAGTGGCGCGATCTCGGCTCACTGCAAGCTCCGCCTCCCGGGTTCACGCCATTCTCCTGCCTCAGCCTCCCGAGTAGCTGGGACTACAGGCGCCCGCCACCTCGCCCGGCTAATTTTTTGTATTTTTTAGTAGAGACGGGGTTTCACCGTGTTAGCCAGGATGGTCTCGATCTCCTAACCTCGTGATCCGCCCGTCTCGGCCTCCCAAAGTGCTGGGATTACAGGCTTGAGCCACCGCGCCCGGCCCGTCTTACAGGTTTAAGAAGAACATTGGTATTGACTCACTGGATCTTATTCTCACCTACTAAATTCGAAGTTCTTTGAGATCAGTACTCACATCAGTATGGGAGAGTATTCATCTCTCATTTCGCCATGGACTGTGGCAATAATACCTGGCACATTTTAAATATGCAATAAATATTGAATACTCAAGTTTTGGAGTAGAGTTTCTATGCAACTAGAATTACTCCTGCTGGTAACCTGATACTGGTTTAACCGCACTTGGAATTTGAGGTCAAAATAGGCTACTTCAACTTCCCAGAACCTTGAGGAAACTTGTCCCTTAGGGCTGTTTGACTCATTGCGTTTTGTGTCAGTCTTGCTGTGCCTGATCTCCCACTTTGAGTGAGCCTATTATTTACACTCACTTACCTGCCATCTTAGAAACTGTAGATAAAGAATCTTTTCCAGAGGTCTTGGAATCAAACTTCTTTTACTGAAACATTACTGGATAGGGAATGAATCAGAAACATGTGGATTAAATTTCCCTGAACATTTCTTTGGTTATAAAAATTAAGGAAAAATAGTGTTTGGCCAGATGCATTGTGGGTAATGCCAAACCAAAATTGTTGAAAAATGTGTGTGCTGCTTAGGTAAACAAACAAATAATAATAATAAAAAAACAAATTTTATTTCCCTCTTGCCTTGTAAAACCTCACATTCACTGTAAAAACTTCAAGTCAGTTTGAAACTAGGTTTTATAAAAGGTGTTGCAAAGTTTATGGTTTCCCTCTTTGATCATTGGAGACAAAGAGTTATACAGATAAATACTTCTGAGAATGCACATAAGCAAGGCTGAAGTTTCTCAATAGATTTCAAAGGATTGAATGAGGTAAGATGTATTGGTGAGATTTATTTGATTGCTGAATATTAACTGGAAATTTCATCTAAAATAAGTTCTTTAGGAGAGAAGCAGCTGAACCTGAGTCCAATGGTTTAACTTGTTTAACATGTTTAAGTTAAACTTTTCTTAAAATATTCAGGGACAGGTGTGGTGCCTCACACCTGTAATCCCAGCACTTTGGAGGCCCAGTGGGGTGGATCACTTGAGGTCAGGAGTTGGAGACCAGCCTGGGCAACATGATGAAACCCCATTTCCACTAAAAATACAAAAATTAGCTGGGCTTGGTGGCGGGTGCCTGCAATCTCAGCTATTGGGGAGGCTGAGGCACGAGAATAGCTTGAACCCAGGAGGTGGAGGTTGGAGCAAGCCAAGATCACACCACTGCACTCCAGCCTGGGTGACAGAGCAAGACAGAAAAAATTCAGAAGCTTGGACATGATAGATGTTTATGAAAAGCAGGAAAAATGCCTTTATCATTGCAACAACAAACAGAATTGAAAGTAATTTAGTTCCCAAACCCTATTTAGTAAAAAGGAAGAATGTGAAGGTCAAAATAAACCTCATTGCAATGATTATTGTCATTCTGCTCATCCCTTCCATCAAAACCCCTCAAACAATTGCTTAAGCATGTATGTCCTTGTACTCAGCATAATTTAAGAAGAACCATGTGGATATGGTCCCTACTACATAGACTGACATTGGCTAGGGTATACCTTAACACAGAGCTCAGAACAGAAGAAGAAAAATGGTAAGAAAATAAATGGGCCAAAAAATATTTCTATTAGTGGCTGTCTCACTTAGTGTGCATTAAATATCACCTGAAAAGATCATTAAAAATGTAAGTTACAAATGTCCCATCCCCTGCCCAAAGATTTTGACCTGAACTAGGACCTAGGAATCTGCATTTTCAAAAAAGATTCGAGTTGATTCTGATGAAGATTATCCAAGGAGCACAAATGTGGATTTAGAAGGTAAAAGAGAAAACTTACTGAAATTGATATTGAGAAGGACTGAGTTAATCCTTCCCTGAGACTGGGGGAGACAAGGGCGCTGACTCTACCTACCTAGTGCCAGTTTGTGTAAATGCTCTTTTTAAATTATAATTATGAACCTCCAGAAATGCATCTGTTCATTCAATAAATATTTATTAAGTGCTAAATATGTTGTGAAAAAATAGAAACATGAATCTATGCCATCATGAATCTTACATTCTAGTTGCAGGATACAGTCAGTAGAAAGACAATAAATAAAATAGCTTGTACAATAGATCAAGTAGTGATTAAGTATCAAAAAGAGAATGTGGGAAAATGGGTAAAATTCTTGAAAAAGTTGAGAGAAAAGGCATAGTTGAGAATGCGACATTTGGGTAGAACTTAAAGGAGTCAAGGAAACAGAACAGTCACAGGAATGCCTTAGAAAAAAAGTGTCCAGGCTCGGGAACCAGCAGTTGGAAAGGACTTGAAGTATAAGCGTGTCTGGGATAGCAGTGGAGTGGGCCATGAAAGAGCAGAGGGCAGCAGGTAGGGGAGAAAGGCTAAACAGGAGGGGACTTAAAGGATCACAGGCTTTGGCTTCTCCTCTGAGTAAGTGGTATGAGAGGCCACTAGAGGGTTTTGAACCATGACAAAACTCACATGAATGTTTCCACCATATATGAAGTGGAAATTAAAATACCAATTCTATTATTCACTCTACCTCATTTACGGAGTTCAAGGTATGCAATATTTGTGTTGGGGAACTTTTGGATGAATGGTGCTCAGAGAGTGGAAAGGACTCGATAAAATGTGAAAAACCTGATCCTGTCCTCAAAATATACTATAATCTATGTGAGATTATATGAATCATTTAGTCTCTGAACAATTATTATCCAGAGCAGTCAATATTTGCCTCAATTTCTGGAGTTTTAAAGCATGTAAATATGGAGTATTTTCATTTAAGCATGAAGTAAATGAGAATTTGGTCATGTTAGAAAGGTGTCTGAGATCCATGGATTAAAGTATAGGATGTATATCTGCAGTAGGTGAAATTTCTCATTTCCATTTCCAAAGATTTAGGAGCTTAAGTAAACTTAGATAAAGATTTTATAGGAGACATTAAGAACAATAAATCTGAATCACTAACTTTCCTAAGCTAGGGTACAAGAAGATACAAACAAGTCATGTAATACATCTGGGAATAAAATGTTTCCGACCTCTCCAACATACAAATTATTCTTCACAAGTAAATTACAGTTAGTATTTCATATTATAGAACCTTGGGGTATTTTTTAGTTTTCTAGGATACGGTTGTGTTCATAGAAAACATAATGGTGTTTCAAATTAATAGATAGTGCTCTTGCTGGAATGAAATTCAATACACAAATATGAGCTGGTGACAGAGTTTGGCTATGTGAGGACTTTTATATGTGTTGTTGCCTGATTTTTAATTCTTCCTCAGCAACATCTTTGGTTTCATCTCCTTTCCAATTAATTAACAATGCCAGGTAAACAGTGTGACTAAATTTTTTTGTCAATTAACTGATATGTCATCTATCACCAGAAGGTATATCTTCAAATACTTGTTAATGACTTACATGTATTTTTTAAGGCACTGTATTAGTCTGTTCTTACACTGCTATGAAGAAATACCCAAGACTGGGTAATTTATAAAGACAAGAGGTTGAATTGACTCACATGGCTTGGAAAACCTCAGGAAACTTACAATCACAGCTGAAGGAGAAGCAAAGACATCCTTCTTCACATGGCAGTAGCGGAGAAAAGTGCTGAGCAAAAGGAGGAGAGCCCCTTATAAAACCATCAGGTCTCCTGAGAACTCATTCACTAACATGAGAACAGCATGGGGGTAACCACCACCATGATTCAATCACCTCACACTGGGTCCCTTCCATGACATTTGGGGATTATGGGAGCTACAATTCAAGATGAGATTTAGGTGGGGACACAGCCAAACTATGTAAGGCACTGATTCTTGGATTCTTTAATCTCACATTATTTCTATGTTAAAGAAAAGTGGTATTAAGGATGCTGCCTATATTTCCTAGGTTCCTTGATGTTAAAGATACTAAAACCTACTTAACATTATTCTACCTCAAGAAATATTAAAATAATTAAAACAATATTTAACGTAATTTTATGAAAGGTCATAAGAATAACAAATGGTGATTATTTGATAACCAAATATTAGAAGTGAAAGGATTAGTCTCATTTTCCAGATTAAGAAATGAAACTAGTTGCTTGCCAATTGCATGTAGCTAACCAATGTCAGATCTGGGTCAAGTCTAGTTTATCTCACTTTCAGCGTTGGGGTCTGGAATGTTCTACAAGATCAGAGCTTTAACAGGAGTCATCTAAGAACCGGTGGACTCTACGATGCATTATCAAAAGCCTTTAGACTAAAGATAAAGTGACCTATCCAGCTCCACACATACATTTAGTGTAAAATAGGGTCATGGAATGTTAGAATGGGAAAGAGCCTTGGAGAAGGTGGTTCAGCTCTCTCGTTTTTAAGATAAGAAATGTGTTTTGTGAGGTTTTTATGCTCCAGCTGCATCCTGGTTCTAGTTTCTTCTTCAAGTTGAAGAAGAACTATTTTCTAACTCCGTATTCTTTAAGTCATTAAAGCCTAAATTTGCTTGACATGATTATTTGAATTATGCCTCATTGGCATTAAAATAATAAAAAGTCCAGTCTTCTGCTTTCTAAGTCAGGTTTTCTAGTAGCAATCTCAAAATCTTGCCACTTTTGCCACTTTGCTACCCAGCCATTGAAAACATAAACTTCTGAATTATAAAAATAAAGAATTTAAAGAAAAAAAGCAATATTTGATTGAGTTGGCTGGGCTTTCTTTACTGTTTTCATATTCAAGTGGACAATTTGTACAATTTCCCTTACTTTGATCCTAGCTGCCCACACTACCAAGTTGCAAGCACAGATTACTTGCCCATTTCTTCATCCACAGACTTTGAAAGACTGGGGAAAAAAAATTCACCCATTGTGAAATTTCCAGACTGAAAGTGACTACTTTCAGTTGGTGCTGCTGACTTGGACCATATGAGAGGAGGCAGCTCCAGCCAGGGCTGCCCCCAAGCCACTCACCCTGCCAAACCTCTGGGGCCCGCCAACATCATTTCCTGAATGATGAAGCTCCCCATGTGTGCCCACTGGCATGCCCTTGGAAGATCAGGAATACCCAGTCAGGAATCAATTAATGGGAGAGAAGAATACAACACAGAGCTTTCTATTTAACTTGGAACTATGACAATCACGAAATGGCTCTGGGTATTTTGTGAATCAGATTGCTGTCAAATCCATGTATTTTTTTATTTGGATACACTTCAGTGATTGTACTGTTCTTTGGTAAAAACTGTTTGATGTTCAAAAACCTTGAAGCCATTTAGACCATGTTCTTTCCCTTTTTTCAAATAGAAGTTTGCATTTTGTCCACCACAAAGAGAATGCAAATGCCAAGAGGTCTGAATTCTCTTTCAAATTCCAAACCCACAAACTCTGGTGGGCTTTTCATCTTGGCTAGACACATTCCCTAGGGCTCTAGACCTTCCATCAAATGGGACAGTGTCATGTCCTAATGAGGAGTGTTTTAAACTGCAAGGTAGACTACCTGAATTCAAATCCCTTGACTGAAACTTTGAGCAAATTTCCTCATTTTCCTTAGTCTCAGTTTACTTCATCTTCCAATGGGGTAACAAAAGTAAAAATTTCCTTGTATTATTGTATGTGGAGCATTTAGGAACCTGACACATAATATTCAATTTTTGAGAATATTGGGAGAGGGGTATTTTTTTAAAACATAAATGAACTGCAATAATCTTTAATAAGATAATTTTTAGTAAAAAAGATTAAATAAGCTATTATGCAATGTTATAGACTGTCACTTTAAAAATCATTAAAAATTGTGAATGAATAAAATTTATGCAACAATTTCAGTTCAACATATTGCAATACTGCTACTCTTTCTTTCCCTTTTCTTCTTTTTTATGCTTTAGCCCAAACTAAAGTCATTCCCATTTTCACTAATCTTAAATCAGTATTTTCTCCTTATTTCCCTTGGTATGCATACCCCTGAGTGCATATCAAAGGGATCTGATACTTTTTAGCTTAATTTTAAGAATAATTTTCTCAAGGAAATGTTCTAATAGTGGCGAGAAACTGAAAGGGAATAGAAACAAGACTTGCAAAGACAAGAAAGCAAGAGGAAAGAAGGAGAGGAAAGAAGAAGGTTTATAGATACCAGAAAGAATGAGCTAGAAAATACGACTATGAAAATTCTGTAGGAAGAGGGAGGAGAAATTAAACTTATGTAACATGTGAATGCTACTAAGCCATCTGCAGTGTTTTAGTAGAATTCACGTAGATCCTGATAATAGATGAGTTGTGTAGAATGGGGGGTTTTGTGAGAAACTCAAAGTTAGGACTCAAAAATAAAATTGACTTTAGCAGGAACACTGCATTGGGGTGAGGGGCCAGCAACTGGGCATTGAGTGTTACATTTCTTCACAGGAATATTAAAATATGTGATTCATAGAAGATCCTGAAAAATATCTGTCAAGTAAAATGAATAAATAAATGAATGAATGAACAACAACAAAAAACAAACAAAATACAATAATCAAATAGGTGTTAGTAGTATAATGTAATTAAACTTGTATTTTTATTTCAAGTATAGAATTGTATGAATAGAATGTTCTGAGACCTGCACCATACTAATAAAAACTACATTATTAAAATAACATGAGACCAAAGCATACAATATTGAAAGGTCAATATTCTGGACTCTCTTGAATGAGAGGTGAAATAAACTAAAAGTGTCGTTCTTTTGCATTCTCAGTTTGTTAGAGGGGATACGTAGAAAAGTAAACTGGCTTAATAAATCTTCAATTCCTACCCTTTCTATCCCAGGAGATGCTGAACAGCCCAGAGGGACAGAAGCTACAGAGAGGGCAAAGACCAGTTCCAAGGATGGCTTGGAGGGGACAGCCATAGGCTCAAAGGCCTAGGGGTCACATATCTCCTGGTTGCAAAGCCTTCACCTAGGGAATGGTTAGCACTCAGATCATTATTAAACAAGACACATTTGTATACTAGAAAGTGGTTTCCTAGGAAATTTCCCTCATAGAAATTCACTCACCTCAACCTTCCAACCACACAAACCAAAGCTCTTGGACAGGAAGAAGCAGCTGAGGTTCCAGTTAACAGGCCCTTAATTTTCAGCCACTTCTCTATTGACAGCTACTCACCTGTAACTGTTGAGGGCTTTCACTTCCAGGCTGTTGTAGGTGGCATTCCCCAGTAGGAGATTTTGAGATGGAGATTGATGTGCAAGACATTTATTAGGAAGCACCCTGGGGATCAATACCAGTGGAAGGGAGAAGAAGAAGACAGAATTCTGTAGATAAAGAAGTTGAAATGTGATTTTCATACCAACATAGGAAGATTTATCATGCTGAAGACCTCAGCATGTCCCGTGGGGAGCTCTGGATCTGAGATGACACTTTAGAGTTGGGGTAAGGTGTCTGGGCTTTTATATCCCTGCAATGATTGGGATTGCATAGGAGCTTCTTTTTTTTTTTTTTTTTTTTTTTTTTTTTTTTTTTTTTTTTTTTGGCGTGATCTCACTGCTCCCTGCAACCTCTGCTTCCCAGGTTCAAGTGATTCAACTTCCTCAGCCTCCTGAATAGCTGGGACTACAGGAATGTGCCACCACATCCAGCTAATTTTTGTATTTTTAGTAGAGATGGGGTTTCACCATGCTGGCCAGCATCTCAATCTCTTGACCTCGTGATCTGCATGCCTTGGCCTCCCAAAGTGCTGGGATTATAGGCCTGAGCCACTGCGCCTGGCCTGGATAGGAGCTTCTTTTGAAAGTAGACATGATCTTAGGCAAAGCGTGTTTCTTCAGCTGAGACAATCTTTCAAGAGTGCTCATGGCAGAGGGCCATGCTCTGGCAGTACTGCCAGAAGCTGGGGAAATAAATTCCTCATTTCTGAAGGGCAATCTGAGCAGCACACCATACCATTCCACACAGGTACTTCCTATGTATTTGTTGCAATTTTCTTTTGATGTCAAAGTAAACAAATAAAGAACAGTAAAAGTAACTTTATTCCATAAGGTGACATTAAATCAGGTGGAATACAATGCTTAGCTAAAATCTGCATTGTAGAATCCCAATTGAACATTTCACTGACATCATGTACTTATTTTATTTTATTAGATGATTTTTGTCCAAAATTTTTATAAGTATTTAGTGGAAAGGTTGGGAGAGCTTTTTTTAAGTAGGCAATTCTGATATATAAAATAGGGCAAGAATTATTTTATTATTTGATCTGGCATTATGGCAGATATATGTTCTTGGAAAACACTTCCATTTCTGTTTCCACTTAACAAGATCTTTACAGTACAATGATTTTCATACCAACATAAGAAGACATACCAACACATACCACCTTAGAAGTGAACTAGCTTCCAAGTTTGTTGCTAAGCTGATGCTTGGAACTTTGAGTTGTTATGTAGATTTGTACTTCAAATGATTTTAAGTTTCACATAGTTGTTGCTCTATGATGTAGCACTATTGTTGCCAACAGATGATATTGTTCTTGTAAAATTCTGAGTGAATGATCCCCCTTAGATGATTATTATAAATAAAGATACCTGGAGTTGGTTAATGTCATCTGACTATATATATATTTATATGTAGTGGTAGAACAAAGCAATTTAGAGTGGGAAGAGGAGATGATCTATTCTCGGCATCTTGGAACTCTTCCATGATGTCACATGTCACCTGAGCACTGAAAGATAAGTAGGCGTTAGTGAGGCAAAAGTAGGAACTGAGGAGTATCCTTGGGAAAAGAATTCATGCAAATGAAAGCAGATGCAAAGGCCCTGAATTAGAAGGAGCCGATGAGGGTAAGGTTTACTCTTTTCCTTAGTTTGGTTCTTTGGTCTCATGAACCTTAATTAATTTGGAGCATAAGTAGTACTATGGCCTATGGGTTGTTCTTCATGATCTCCTCTAGTTTTGATGAAGTCAGTGCTAATGCTACTGATGAACTTTTTATTTTAAAGTAAATCCTACAAATTTGGAACCTAACAAAGAAGCAGCTGCTATTGCAGCTGCTTTTGGTTCTGGGGTGCAGGAAATCCCACTACCCCACACTGTCTAAAGGGGACCTCCTATCCATTTATCAGCTGTCTAAGATTCCTCCATTCAAACCTCATTTGGTTGACTTTTGAAGGCTTCTTGATTTTATAGGGAGTCATCATTTACAAAGAAGATATAGCTGAGGGGTATTATAATTTGGCAGAAATTTAATCTTCCTACAGTTGATCTAACAGAAAGAACCCTGACCCCATAAAAATGGAATGAATGGAATATAACGAGCCCTAGGGGGAGGTGGGGGAGAGAAAGTGGGGGAACGAAGTCCTCAGAGAAGGTCTTGGAAAGAGGAAGAAAACTTACAAAATAAAATTTTTTCCTACTTGGGAATTCAGCCTTGGGACTCCCCTAATTGCAAGAAAAGTTTACCAGTGTTGAACCCCACTATGTCTCAAGCAGTTTTCCTGAGACGTTTCTTTTCCCCACCTCCATTCTCCCAGTTTGTGTCCTGGGAGCACTAGCATGGGACGTGATGCTAAGATTTACAGTGCAGGTAAAGGAATGAATGATTCATCCCTATCTTTACTGCCTTGAAGAAGGATAACGAGGAAACTGCATCCCACAACAAGCTTTTGTCCTCTTTATTTTAGAATTGACAGAAGTAGCTGATTCAGGCACCCCATTCTCCCTTGCTGCCTCTCTCTCAGCAACTTAAAGCCTTTTATGCCTTTTGCCTTTGATATACTCCATGATTTTTCTATCAACTCCAGAGGCTATATTTTGAAAGTAAGCCCTACATTTTAAATGATATATGGAATGAATTCTAGTGCTGAAATATTTTGGAGCAGTAGCAATGGGTAAAAAAGGTTTTGTTGGTGGGGATCCTGACCAGTTCCTAGGTTGTATATATTTTGATGAGTATAATTTCCTTTTTAGGTCTTTGCTTGAGGCTGGTTTTGGAACTCAAACTTCACTGTAAATGGAAAATCAGTTTTGCTAGTATCTTGTTTCTCTGGTCCTCAGTTTCATCATCTGTGACCTAAGGAACCACATGATAGACAATCCTAAAGGTTCTTCTGTTCCAGCTTGAATATATTGGTTTGTGCACTATACGAAGGTAACTCTGTGGCTGGTTATCAGTACTTATTGAAGTACTTCCATAAAGGTCTGATTCTGTGCTGTTTGATGTTGCTTGGTAAGTCTTTCCTACCACTGTCCTGTCTGTAGGGACGGATGCACTGAAAATGCTACATAGTAGTTGGAGAAGATGACACAGAAAATGAATTGAAATGCCATTTACTTTCTCAGTTCTGAGAGGAGTTACTTATGTTTAGTATTTTTTTATGAAACTAGAGAAGGGTCAGTGACCTTGTGTACTGCTTTGATTTTTAAATGGCTTAATGGGACAAAACGGACACAATGTTTCACCCACTTAGCAAAATGTGACCCACAAGAATGAACCATCATTGTCAGCATCATTGCCCAGTACTTGTTAGGGTTATAATGCATGAGAGACCCCAGGCCCCATCCAAGAACCTGGTAAACTGTAGTCTTCTTTCTAAAAGTGTTGATTTCTAAGAAAGAAAATTATTATCCTATATTTGTATGAGACATAGCAGTTTATAGCACAGTTTTTTACCTTTATTTAATCTTGAGAACAATTTTATTGTATAAATATCATCAAGCCGATGGGTGAGGAATTTGACATACAGAGAGCTTATATAGTTATTAAGTGGTAGGGTAAGTGTTCAAATTCAGATATTTATGTTTTTATAACCAAATGGCAAAATAAATATTAGAAAATAAAATACTGCTTTCCAGGATTAGAAACTGGAAACGGCAACTAAGAGTTTTGAGTAATAATTTCTAAAAGTCCAAGAATAAGCAGAGTAAGAAGTTCAGTTACTGAAAGTTGGAAGGCATGAAAATGTCCTGCAGAAGGTTCTAAATCTTCTGTGAATCCCACATGCAAATGCAGGTGTTGCTTCTGTTGTGTGACTCCGTGAGAGGACTGAGGCCTGTCCACTCTCCACAATTTCAAGTCACCAAAGATGCACATGGGCCACTGTGACATATGTGACAGGCTGTGCAGCAAGCCAGGTGCTGGGAGACCCCTGGCCACAGCTCTTTGTGCTTTATTCTGTCTGTATGGAATGGATATAACTGTGGGTGAGCAGCGGTGGAACAAATAGTACATTTTTCATCCTATCTCCAGCTTTCCGGTAGGATCTTAAGCAGAGCTCCTACTCTGAAAGAGTTGAAGCCCAGAGTAAGGAGGCCTCAGAGTCCAGCCCTCATGTCCCAGGAAAGCAGTTATTTACATTTGTGCATGCTTCTGTAATTTGAAGCTACAGCATTTTGCTAAGTTGTTCAAAACGTTAAAAAGTCTTTTATGTATAAGATCTTCAGCTGAATCCTTAAAATGTCTGTGTATTTAGAAGAGTCATATAATGTATGAACCACATAACTCTTTGTGGGAGAAATGCAAAAGGAGGAGAGTCTACGTTGGAATCAGAGACAGAAGATGGCCTATGCTTTTTGCTGCTGCCTCTTCTTTCTTTTCCTCTTTTCCACCTCCTCTTCCTCTTCTTCTTCCTCCTTCTCTTGCATTAGTTGTTGAAAAATAGTGTATTTGTCATAGAGGTAGGACAGATTATTTATTTACCTTGCTATTATCATTGGTACAACTATCACTGTTTATCTTAAATTGACTTTCCACATATCTGGCTACATTAATGCATGTAAGTTTCACAATAGTTTCAAAATCTGATGTTTATTTTCATCTACATTTTCTGAGTTCTTTAGTTTACCTTTGTTAACTTGAAGAATCTGGCAGATAATGGGCAAAAAAGAAATAATCATTGAGTAAAATTTTTTGACTATAAATGTGTAGAATTTCTAGGAGGTTAATACAACAGATCAGCAGATATCCCTGCATGTGTCAGACTGAGTAGAGTTAGGAAAATTGCCCATGGCTATTTCTCTGTGGGGTGGAGGGTTGTAATGTGATATGGGTAGGGATAGAAATATATTTATTAAACACCTATCAGCAACTTTCAGATGCATGATCTCATTTAAGCCTTTAACAATTTTGGAAGGCGGATATTCCCACATCATTATGCATGTATGAAAAATCAGGCCCCAAGAAGTTAATCTGCTCCAGGTCATATCCTTTGTGGTGAAGCTGGCATTTAAACTCAGGTCTGTATGTTTCCAGGTTTGTGTATATTCTTTCTAGTAAATTACAAGTCTCAGAAAGATATCACTTAGTAAGGACATTTGGCTTCCTAATGACAGCGCATTCATGATATGATTATTAACCCTTTTTCAATTTTTGGAATCCTTGTCTGAGCAGACAGTGTTTACTTTTCTTCCTACCCCTTCCACACCTCTACTTTGCCTCTTTCATAGGTCCTTAGTGAGAGTAAAGAGAAAGAAACTTTCATCATGACACATCGAATTGATATTATGAGAATGGTCAATGTCAATAAGAGGAAATGTTTATCTTTCAGTTTGAGGAATCCAGAGGATTTAAAGTCTCCTGAAGCTCTTTTCGTGACACTCCTGCTGCTCTCATGATGCCTTGTCCTTGGTAATCAGATGTAGGTAGAGCTGGGGTCAAGGAAGCTATGAGATTTGAGAGAGCAGGAAATTTCCAGATGCCCAGCTGAATTTGTTTTGATTTGAGTTGCCTCAAAGTAGACCCCAAGACTAAGTCTTGGATACAGGTAGTCTATTTAAGAGGTGATCGCAGAAAACACAGGGAGGAACTTGGGAAGTGAGACAGGGAAGTGTGAAGAGCCAATACAAGGTGCTTAAATGAACAAGTTTTGCTGTGGGCTCACTAGCCTCAATTCCACCGAGGACTCTCTGAGAAAGTGAATGGGATGGGGAGGCTGAGTATTTCTTTATCAATTTCTGTTTTGTATGAATTAAAGTTTGCCCTGAGAGCCTTTAAGTCTCCTGCAGTTCTAGGTTGTGCGCGTCTTTGGTAGGTCCTGCTTCCAGGTTCCCCTCCCTGAAAATGCCCTCAGGCAAGGTCTAGAGAGGCACAGGTGGGAAGTTGTCCATTTTTTGTGTGTGAATTTTACTGTAGCTGTAAGTGAACTGGACAGCCAGGGAGTATGGAGCAGGGTATCAGTTGCATCTGTTACACAGGGTTCTATGATGGGAAACTTGATGGGAAAAGTACAGAAGTGCTTTGCCGTATCCATGTTTATGTGTGTGGGTGATTAGCAACGCGACATCTCTGGTGAGAGGTGTAGCTTGTACCATAGTTACAAGCATGGATTCTGGAGGTAGCTCTGCATTCCAATCATCTGCGTTACTAGCTGGGTGAACTTGCTCAAGTTATTTAATTTCTTAGTGCTTGTCACCCCATCTGTGTAAAATGAGGATGGCAATATAGAGAACCTACCTCAAGTGTGTTGGTGTCAGTTTTGAAAGAGAATATGCACAAAGCATTTACAACAGAGCCAGGCACAAAATAAGCACTCAAGCACTCCTTATTTCTGGTTATGAAGGAGATGCATATTGCCTTTTAAAATTTACATATGTAGAAAAATCTTCCTAGTGAATTTTTTTTCAGTAGAATGCTTTCTCTTATATTCCACAATCAAATTCTACTCTCCCAAACCCAGGACCTCACATATATCTTAACATGTAATCTACTTAAATTTTGAATTCAAATTTTAAAGGGTGAGAGTTTATAAAAGGGCAAAACAAGAAGAGGTTTTCAAAACCCAGAAGTGCTAGTGTTGCCATAAACAGTCTAGGTACCCTCAGAACTCCATATAACAGCACCCATAGATTCCATCACACTGACAATGGTGCATGACAATGACCACTACTGATGGTACATGGGTGAAATTCCATTTATATTATCTTATCAAGGCTATAGGGTAGATGTTGTCAGCTCAGTTCCTCAGATGAAGAGACAGATTCAAAGAGTTGAAATAACTTGCTGAAGATCCCACAACTGGTAATTTGTGGAGATGGGAGGCTGACACCAATGCATGTTTTTTTAACCACTATGTGCAATTAAAACACTGCAACAAACTAAATGTTATCCTCCACTGACATCACTTGAGATACTGTATACTCAGGGTGGTTTTAGAAGTGAAGCTTGTGTTGAGTTCCTGCTCCACTATTTGTGGCTTTGGGCATCACTTAACCTTTCTGAACTCTTTATGTTATATGCTTTCTGTAAAAGGAATAATGGCCTCTACCCCACAGACTTATTTTGGGAATTCTGTGACGTTACCTTAGTATTTTATAGTTTCGTATAAAGTAAACTTGATCATCTTAAAAGATAAAATTTTGAAATGAGAGGATGGGAATCTATTTGAATAAAAACAGTAATAAGAGACTTAAATTTCTTTCATAATCAACTTTATGCTACATATTTCCTAGTGTCGAATTAAAAAATTTCCCCTTCCTTTCCTCTTATTGATTCACTTCACAAACATATATTAAATACTTACTGTACACCAGGCATGTTTTATGTGCTAAGAATACAAAGATTAAAGTAACATGGTATGTATATTGAAATTGCTTAAAAGCTTAGAATCAGAAATCAGAAATTTTCTCAAAATAGTGGCAGAAAAACTCTGGTGGTGTGGTTTTATTTTGCCAACCTCTCCTTTTACAAATGTTCTTCTGCTTTCTACCTTCACAGAGAGAAAAAAACTAACCAACTCATAATTTTATTGGTCCTCTACTCCTTGTTTAGAAATAGTTAAATGTAAATGCTTTTAAATTAGTTTTGACTATATGTCAAGACCCTGTGAGAATATGTGCTCATTTATAGACAGACACTTCTGTCTACAAATTAGGTCCTTCCTAAATCTGTGAAACATTTAGATCTTCAAAACTATTAAGATTGTTGTCTTTGGCTCCAGATAAGCAGAATAAACAAACCCTTTTCCAAGTGGGCACTAGTTCTGCTGGCTCTTGTTGGCTTTTGAAGTTCAAGGAAGCTAGTAGTCTTAAAACAGCTTCTCCCAGAAACTGAGAACTTTGTAACAGGCTTCATTGCTTCATCTCCAGTATTTCTCCTAGGTGCAGATAACAGCGTTTCTATGTTGGCTGTGAATAGCCTTTAATGGTTTCCTGATTTGTGTTAATCTTTACACTTGTATATAATTAGTTATTTATCTACTCATCTTAGCCCAACACTAGCCTTAATATATTAATATATATTTTAAGTATCTTTCACTCCTAAGTAATTGATCAGTTGTAGGTGCAAATAGAGTTTGAAAATGTATTTCTAATTTTCAGGGGGAAAGTTGATAGACTTTCCTATTAATTTACTAGTTTTGATGCTTTCCTCTAACCCAGTGGTTCTCAAAGAGCCAGAATGTTCCCTGGATTTTTCTCTCAGGGGACTTTTGGCCATGTCTGGAGACATTTTTGGTTGTTACAACTGCTATTGCTGTCTAGTAGGTAAAGGCCAGAGATACTGCTCAATACCCTACATAGGGCAACTCCCTAAAACAAAGAATTATCAAATTCAAAATACCTATAGTGGTGACTTTGAGAAACTGTGTCTAATCTTTCTTATCTGAAAACTTTGGGAGACATAATAAGATTCTTCAAAGTTAATTCTTCCAGCCATAGTCAGATTTCCCAATGTCAGGATATGCATGGTCTTGACAATTTACTTTAGTTCATCAGCAAAGTGGGAGAGCCAACAGCACCCCACCCAATGAATTTTATTATTCCAAAATAAAACAAATCAGAATTTTGACTTCCTTTTATAGATTCTCTTGCCTTTATTTTAAATATTGTCTGTGTATGGATGGGAACAACATCATAATCTATTCATTAAGATCTCTAAAGGGTTAACCTGGCCTTAGCCAGTCAGATAGAAAGGTAGCAGAATAATGAATGCAATAACTTACTGTTAAAGAATTTGGGTGACCCTTGTGAACTACTCACACTTTTTCCAGAAGCTTTTAAAGGTTTTCTCACATTAATACCTTTGCTTATACTATTCCTCTCTTCCTTAAGTATAAAAATTATATCCATAACTGAAGGCCTAGTTGTCTGTAGATCACCTCAAGAAAAAGTGATCACTTCTTCCTTAAAGAAAATTTATGGATTCCAGAACTCTGTCTTCTGACATGTCAAAATAGATATGCAAATATATTCCTAACTATACATATCTTGTTTAAGGTATACATAGTCTCTTCAGCTGAATTTTAAACATTTCAACGGTAGGACACTCTATTTTATATCTTTCATTTTTCTCATAACATCTATCTACTGAACATGTAATTAATAGGCATTAAGTATATTTGGATTGGTCAGCCATATCTATGTGTTTTCCTTTTCTATGGAATTAAAGACCATAGTAAAGATAAAGGTATGTAAACCTTTATTATTCCTTAACTGTATAGGAACTGTGTGTCTCTAATGTGCTGAATGAAATTATTCATTGTTCCTTCTTATTTCATTATCCCTCAAATGCCATGTTTTAGATTATTTCATTATATTTTAAAGTACCAGAAAAAGATAGAGATAATGTATTAGCTAAAGGTAGAAAGACAGAGAGAGAGCCATACTTACTTAAATTAACCTATCTAGTATATTTTAAAACATTAGATTTTCTACATAGTTTTCCCACAGAACGTGCTGTCTTGTTAATGAAAACTCTGGGAGAGAGAGGTGGAGGGTGAGAGGTGAAGAAAGATAAGAATTTGGATGTGTTTTTCTCACAGGGCAGCCAGTGGTGGGAGACTTTGACCTAGACCCCTAAAGCTTATCTTGCATATTTGTTAATCATGTGGAAGAGGGAACATACAGATTTTAAACTGTTAACCACAATATAAACCACACACGTGAAAGGGTAGGAATGGAATGTGAAAGCAAGGCTCCAAGTTTTTCAATTCTGCATTTGCTTTTTTAAAAACTTTTCCTGTGTTCATACCATGAAGAACAAATCAAAATGTGATGAGGTAAACATTCTATATAGTCATCCGATGAGATCACAGTTAAATACTAACATATTTCTTTCCAGTATTCCCTTGAAACTGTTTGCATCTATTGCTTTCCAGTTCACAAGTAGCTTTGCTCTTCCCTTCTTGGTACTAAAAATTATCTTGGACCATTCTAGATTTTCTTTTCCAAACAAAACACAAAATTATGTATTGCAGATGTGAATTCTTTAGATTAAACATAGGATCATGGTTTAAGGTTTAAAGATAAGGTATAGCAGTCAAAATGTTTGCAGAGTATACTTTATCGAATATATATCATTTAATATCCCCAATGTGCCTACCATGTCGCCTACTATGCAAAATAATTCTTGTTGTTGTCTTGCTCTTGAGAAAATCTATTTATTTTCAAGACTCTCTACCCAATATTAACTTGCAAGCAAGCTTAATGTTACTATAGGGATGGTCGGATATGCCTAAAAAAATTATATTTAGAAAATACCAATTATGTCTTTTCTCAAACAAACACATTCCTTAAATACAGGAACAGTATGTAAGGGGTACATAGTAAGTCAAGCATACTTCATATAAACTTTAAGTATACTCCAAATACATAATCAGTGTATAACTGAATCACTGAATAATGTAGATAATTGACTTGACCTTACAACCTGGTTTACTGAGCCAGAATTGGGATTATTTCTATTAAACGACAATTCAGCATCTCATTCAGGCTTCTTAATTAGATTCATTGATGACTCAAGACAAATTTGTTTTAAAATGATAACTTGTCCACTATCCTGTTGTTTGTATTACAACTATTTTCTACATTATTTACATTATTACATTATTTCTAATACTTTTATTTTCTATAAAACATGATTCTGTTTGTCCCTATATTGGAAAAAATCCAGAATGCTATTGTGTGATTCAAAATAAAATCATAAAATTCTGCTCTGAATGTCCCTCTTACAATTCAGAATTTTATGATATTATGAACCTCTTAATTTCATTAGATTTAGTATCATTTTGTTGGCTTACATATGTAGCAAAAGCCTAGAGAGATACCTGATTCCTAGATGGGCTGGTTGTAGTATTAATGTTTGCCGTGTAACAATCATGTTTAAATTAGCTGCTTGCGCTGTGTAAGAGCAAGTCATTTATTGGTGCCTCATCAAATGTGCATTATTTTCCCACTGCTTTTCATAAGATTTCAGCAGCTGAGGGTGTGATGGCTGTGGAGGTGGGCTGGGCCAGTGACCTGAGGACTGGAAAATGATTGACAATCTGATATGGAAGATGGTTACACACAACGTTATCATTCTTCCTGGCTCTTAAGTGAAGATAAGAGGCTATGGCAGTGAGATTTCCATTTGTTGAAATGTATGCTATAAAAATTCAATGTTTTTTTGCTAGACCCTATCTATCTATCTATATATACAACCTGCCCATTAGTCACCTCATACATTTTATCAACACTTCATACTTCATTTTCTTCCTTTGACCTCAGGAAGATTCCCAAGTCATTCTAAAGCCCATTAGTATCTCTGAACACTCACAAGAAATCCATAAATGATTTCTTAATGGTCATTACTAAACAAGATTAGGTGATTTTGGATTGGCTAGAAGTCATTTTGTGGAGACTTAAAACAATCTTTAATATGCAAATTCTCTTGTTCTCTTTTGTTAATACTATCATCTTTCCTTTGAGTGTATAAAAATAATTCAAAATGTATAAACAGTGTGCCATCTGGGGAATGATCTATGATCTATAGTGATGTGGGAGATAGTATGACATAGAAACATAGGACTTAGAATAATAAAGAAGGAATCCAAATTCTTGCTTCACCGTATTTGAGTTGTGTGCTTTAAGTAAGTCACCTGTAAAGTAGGGATAATGCTAATCATGATCTCCTATGGTTGTTGTAAAGAAAAAAATGAGTATATACAATGTGCAAATTCCATTTTCATTCTCCATTATTACTTGGGTTTTTAGAGAGGAGGAGGTTGCAAAACTGCTATAGTTTACAACCAGAGTGAGGAATCTCAGATTGGCCTCCCTCCTCCCACACTCCCAGATGGTCCCTTGAATAAAACAAGCTGTAGACAAAGACTCCGTCATATGGTATCTAGCTCCTGTGGGCACCTGTGCCATCTGGGGAATGATCTATAGTGATGTGGGAGATAGTATGACATAGAAACATAGGATTTAGAACAATACAGAAGGAATCAAAATTCTTGCTTCACCATATTTGAGTTGTATGCTTTAAGTAAGTCACTTGTATGGATAATGCTAATCATTATCTCCTATGGTTGTTGTAAAGAAAAAAAATGAGATAACAAATTAAAATTTCTAGCACAGTGCCTGTTACACAGTAAGCACTCAATAAAGTTTAACCATTACTCTTATGTCTGCTTCTGTACTCAAGAAATCACATTGAGAAGACTTCTCACACTCAAAGGTGAGGAACCTTTCACAATGTGGTCACTAAAGGAATACAGAAAGAGGGTTAAGAAAAAATACCCTAAATGAGAGACCAGAATCTTCACTGAGACCCATAGTGAGGGGAATGACGCTGATTATTGGGGCTTATTAAGAGTCAAATTGTCCATGCATGATGACTCACGCCTTTAATCCCAGCAGTTTGGGAAGCTGATGCAGACGGTTGGCTTAAGGTCAGGAGTTTGAGACCAGCCTGGGCAATATGGTGAGACCTTGTCTCTACTAAAAATACAAAAAAATTAGCTGGATATGGCGGTGCATGCCTGTAATCCCAGCTACTCATGAGGCTGATGAGGCAGGAGGATCACTTGAGTCTGGGTGGCAAAGATTGGGCAATTAGCTGACATGGTGCCACTGCATTCCAGTCTGGATAAGAGAGCAAGACTCTGTCTCAAAAATAAAAAAATAAAATAAATAAAATAAAATAGTCAAAAGCAACTTTACAAATAAAGACTCAGAAATGGCTTGCAGTTTGGCTCTCTGAGTTATGCTCAGTATCATCACTTGGTACATTAGTTGATAGTCTGTTCTATAGTGGAAGTTGACCTAGGTTGCAATACTGGTTAGAAGCTGTAGAGTTATCTCTCACCAATTTATCACCTTTTTGAATGTATATAAAAAACTTTTGTCTGTATTCACACTCAACCTAGAACACTTCAGGGACCAAATGTGTAGGTTCTTGTCCCGCAAAAATTCAGTTCTCTGCAGACACCAACTAAGTGTCCTGTAATTGAGTTTGATTTTGATACTATCTACCTGGAGTTAGTGCAGCGTCATCTGTGTCGCTGCAAAGGACATTAACTCATCCTTTTTTATGGCTGCATAGTGGTATATGCATGGTATCCATGGTGTATATGTGCCACATTTTCTTTATCCAGTCTGTCATCGATGAACATTTGGCTTGGTTCCAAGCCTTTGCTATTGTAAATAGTGCTGCAATAAACATATGTATGCATGTGTCTTTATAGAAGAATGATTTATAATCCTTTGGGTATATACCAAGAAATGGAATTGCTGGGTCAAATGGTATTTCTGGTATTTCTGGTTCTAGATCCTTGAGAAATTGCCATACTGTCTTCCACAATTGTTGAACTAATTTGCATTCCCACCAACAGTGTAAAAATGTTTTTAGTTCTCCACATCCTCACCAGCATCTGTTGTTTCCTGACTTTTTAATGATCGCCATTCTAACTAGCATGAGGTGGTATCTCATTGTGGTTTTGATCTGCATTTCTCTAATGACCAGTGATGATGAGATTTTTTTTTCATGTCTGTTGGCCACATAAATGCCTTCTTTTGAAAAGTGTCTGTTAATATCCTTTGCCCACTTTTTAATGTTTTTTTTTTCCTTGTAAGTTTGTTTAAGTTTCTTGTAGACTCTGGATATTAGACCTTTGTCAGATGGATAGATTGCAAAAATGTTCTCCCATTCTGTAGATTACCTGTCCATTCTGCTGTGCTAACTAGAATAACTAGTTTAGAGAAGAACATAAATGACCTGATGGAGCTGAAAAAACACAGCATGAGAACTTCATGAAGCATACACAAGCATCAATAGCCAAATCAATCAAGTGGAAGAAAGGATATCAGAGATTTAAGATCAACTTTGAAATAAGGTGTGAAGACAAGATTAGAGAAAAAAGAATGAAAAGGAAAAAGCAAAGCCTTCAAGAAATATGGGACTATGTTGAAAGACCAAACCTACGATTGATTGGTATACCTGAAAGTGACAGGGAGTATGGGACCAAGTTGGAAAACACACTTCAGGATATTATCCAGGAGAAATTCTCCAATCTAGCAAGACAGGCCAACATTCAAATTCAAGAAATACAGAGAACACCACTAAGATACTCCTAGAGAAGAGCAACCCCATGACACATAATTGTCAATTTTCCAAGGTTGAAATGAGGGGAAAAGTGTTAAGGGCAGCCAGTGAGAAAGGTCAGGTTACCTACAAAAGGAAGCCCATCAGACTAAGAGTGGATATCTCTGCAGAAACCCTACAAGCCAGAAGACAATGGGGGCCAATAATCAACATTCTTAAAGAAAACAAGTTTCAACCCAGAATTTTGTATCTGGTCAAACTAAGCTTCATAAGCAAAGGAGAAATAAAATCTTTTCCAGACAAGAAAATGCTGAGGGATTTTGTCACCACCAGGCCTGCCTTACAAGAGCTCCTAAAAGAAGTATTAAATAGGGAAATAAAAAACTAGTATCAGCCACTGCAAAAACACACCAAAATGTAAAGACCAATGACACTATGAAGAAACTGCTTCAACTAATGTGCAAAATAATCAGCGACCATCATGATTACAGGATTAAATGCACATGTAACAATATTAACCTTAAATGTAAATGGGCTAAATGCTCCAACCAAAATACACAGACTGGCAAATTGGATAAAGAGTCAAGACCCATCGATGTGCTGTATTCAGGAGAGGCATCTCACATGCAAAGACACACATAGGCTCAAAATAAAGGGATGGGGGAATATTTACCAAGCAAATAGAAAGCAAAATTAGCAGGGGTTACAATCCTAGTCTCTGAGAAAATAGACTTTAAACCAACGAAGATCAAAAAGACAAAGAAAGGCATTACATAATGGTAAAGGGATCAATGCAACTAGAAGAGCTAACTATCCTAAATATATATGCACCCAATACAGGAACACCCAGATTCATAAAACAAGTTATTAGAGACCTACAAAGAGACTTAGACTCCCACACAATAATAGTAGGAGACTTTAACATCCCATTGTCAATATTAGATCAACGAGAAAGAAAATTAACAAGGATATTCAGGACTTGAACTCAGCTCTGGACCAAGTGGACCTAACAGACATGTACAGAACTTTCCACCCCAAATCAATGGAATATACATTCCTCTCAGCACCACATAGCACTTATTCTAAAATCGACCACATACTTGGAAGTAAAACACACCTCAGCAAATTCAAGGAAATCATAACAGTCTCTCAGACTACAGTGTAATCAAATTAGAACTCAGGATTAAGAAACTCGCTCATAATGGTTGAACTAATTTACAATCCCACCAATAGTGTAAAAGTGTTCCTATTTCTCCACATCCAGTTCAACCATTATGGAAAACAGTATGGCGATTCCTCAAGGATCTAGAACTAGAAGTACCATATGACCCAGCCATCCCGTTACTGGGTATGTACCCAAAGGATTATAAATCATGTTGCTAGAAAGACACATGCACACGTATGTTCATTATGGCATTATTCACAATAGCAAAGACTTGGAATCAACCCAAATGTCCATCAGTGACAGACTGGATTAAGAAAATGTGGCACATATACACCATGGAATATTATGCAGCCATAAAAAGGATGAGTTTGTGTCCTTTGTAGGGACATGGATGCAGCTGGAAACCATCATTCTTGGCAAACTGTCACAAGAACAGAAAACCAGACACCACATGTTCTCACTCATATGTGGGAACTGAACAATGAGATCACTTGGACTCAGGAAGGGGAACATCACACACTGGGGCCTATTATAGGGAGGGGGGAGGGATTGCACTGGGAGTTATACCTGTTGTAAATGATGAGTTGATGGGTGCTGACGGGTTGATGGGTGCAGCACACCAACATGGCACAAGTATACATATGTAACAAACCTGCACGTTATGCACATGTACCCTAGAACTTAAACTATAATAATAATAAATAAATAGATAGATAGATAGATAGATAGATAAACTCACTCAAAACTGGACAACTACATGGAAATAGTGGGTATTTACTAATAATGGGTTATTTACTGGGTAAATAATGAAATTAAGGCAGAAATAAAGAAGTTCTTTGAAATTAATGAGAAAAAAGAGACAGTGTACCAGAATCTATAGGACACAGCTAAAGCAGTGTTGAGGGAAATTTATAGCACTAAATGTCCACATCAGAAAGCTGGAAAGATCTGAAATTGACACCCAAACGTCACAATTAAAAGAACTAGACAAGCAAGAGCTAGACTAATTCAAAAGCTAGCAGAAGACAAGATATAACTAAGATCAGAGCAGAACTGAAAGAGATAGAGACATGAAAAATCCTTCAAAAAATCAATGAATCCAGGAGATGGTTTTTGGAAAGATTAACAAAATAGATAGACCGCTAGCTAGACTAATGAAGAATAAAAGAAGAACCAAAGAGACAAAATAAAAAAATGATAAAGGAGATAACATCTCTGATCCCACAGAAATACAAACTACCACCAGAGAATACTATAAACACCTCTATGCAAATAAACTAGAAAATCTAGAAGAAATGGAAAAATTCCTGGACCCATACACCCTCCCAAAACTAAACCAGGAAGAAATTGAATCCCTGAATAGACCAACAACAAGTTCTTCAATTGAGGCAGTAATTAATAGCCTACCAACCAAAAAAAGCCCAAGACCAGACAGACTCACAGCCAGAGGTACAAAGGGGAGCTGGTACCATTCCTTCTGAAATGATTCCAAACAATAGAAAAATAGGTACTCCTCCCTAGCACATTTTATAAGACACTTCTAATTTAAAACATTGAAATAAATGTGAGCTGTATATACATTAAAGAAAGATTAATAAAAACAATTTTTTTATTTAAATAAAAATTATTCAATCTTAATTATTAAATAATTAAGAATCATTAACACAATTATTCCAGTTCCATGTCACAGGAGTCATGAGTCTATCCTAGCAGCTCAGGACACAAGGCAGGAACCAGCCCTGGACAAGACCCCATTTCATTGCGCGGCACACTCACTCACTCACTCACATACACCCACACTCACTCATACCGGGACCAAGTAGACATGGAAATTCACTTCATGTGCACATTTTTAGAATGTGGGAAGAAATTGAAGTCTTGAAGAAAACCCAATTTGACATGGGAAGAACAAACACTACATGGACGGTGGCATGGGCTGGGAATAGATTCTTTTTTTTCCATCGGTGTTATCATGAATGGTATTGAACAAGACCACCAGGTTATTTCAGGACCTGAGGTACTTTGTTATGGCAGCTCTAGCAATCTAACACAGATGCTTAATAGAAAGTGTCCTGAAGTGGTGTTGGTGAGGACATGGGTGCTGCAGGTAGTGTAGTGTGAAGGAATCTAAGACCCCTAGGTTACTCAGCCTTGGGCATAACCTCCAAGCCCGAAAGGACATTGCCAGTTTGAATGTGGTTTGATTCTGTTAGGTCACCTGTGAAAAACAGGATTATACAACTTTGCCCTCCTTTAGCTTTCCAAGAATTTTTGAAGCAGGTGAGAATAACTCTCCCATTTGCTTTGTACTTGGTGTCAAAAGCACACTCAAAATACCCAACATATGTAGGTAAAGACTCGTATTTGGTTTGAGGCTAATGGGAAGAAGCAGCTATGAAACTTACTTCTGATTTATCTTCTTTTCCTTGTAAATTGGTTTAAGTTCCTTAAAGATGCCAGATATTAGGCTTCGTCAGATGGATAGTTTGCAAACACTTCTGCCCATTCTGTAGGTTGTCTGTTTACTCTGTGAATAGTTCCTTTTGCTGTACAGAAGCTCTTAAGTTCCCATTTGTCAACTTTTGCTTTTGTTGCGATAGCTTTTGGTGCCCCTTCTTTTCCTTATTCCTCTATTTTTGTAGATCAATATCAGATGTTAGAAAACATCAAATAGAAATGTTTCTACTTTTGTTTTGACCAATACAAGTCACTGGGGGTGTAGATAGTTAGATGAAATTAATTAATACCATATTCATTCCAAGCTGTTATTTATCAGACATTTATTGAGCCCTTACTATAAGTCAGGCATTGTGCCCAATTGACATTAGAGCTTCAATACAGGTAAGATTTTGTTCCTACCTTCATGGGAGTCTTACCATTTCAACTGGGAGGCAGGTGAGTAAACAGAAGGATACGGTAGAAATGAATAGTTACAGAATAACTCAGTGATGCTATAAGAATGCACAGGAAGGATGTTATCCCAGCCGAGAGGGTATTAGCGTGGCTGTGACAGGCTTCAACCTGTAGTTGATGCAGGACATGTGAATGAATTTTTTCAGGAAGATTAAGTATAGAGGAAAGGAAAAAGAATGGATGGTAACTAGAGAGTATGATAGGACAGAAAAAATGCTATCTTTAAGAAAGAAGAGGTAACAACACTGTGTTGCATACTAAAAATTTGCTAAGTGGATTGTTCTTATGTTGTTTTCTTGTCACAAATAACAATAACAAAAACAATTTGTACTCTATTTTCTTTAATTGTTCCACATTTACCAATCACAATGTATCTATCATTAGAAAATGCAATGATGTTATAAATTTTAAAAGATGAGAAATTTATAGAAAATTAATTTTTTAAATAAACCTCTAACCACTATTTCAAGGACCATGATTAAATAAAAATTACCTAAGAAAAAAAGAAATAAGTGAATAGTCACCTGAAGTAGAAAATGAACAAATTTGGGAGTTAGGATTCATTCACTCATTCAATGAACATTTATTGTTCATTGTTAGATTAACATGTTAATATGTTAGATTAGTCATTTTGGATTTCATGGAAAAGGCCTAGGTTTGCCTCTTGGCTGTGTCATTTTCTTGCTGTGTGGTTTCTGAGTAAGTCAGTAACCTAATGTGAGAGTCTCTGACCTCAATTGCCTTATTTACAAAATGAGAATTGGACCAGGATCACTCTCAGTTCTAAAATGATTCTCTGATGAACATTAAGAAGAATGTGTTCTTCTAGTTTGCATGAGTAAAATTTAAGGTTGATTCATTCTAATTCAGAATGCCTCGGGCCCAGAGTGTACAAAGTTAATGATTCCATACTGGAAAGAAGAGTGGTCAAATAATGGTCCCATTAGGCAGTAATCCTCTTATTTCAGAGTAATAAAAAAACACACGTTTATGACTTGCATGAAATAAAAACCTCAAGCCTTGGTTGTTTCTGTGAAAAATCTGTCATCTCTGTGCAAAGTGGTTTGCACTCAGAGGATTACTGTAATAATCGCTGACTTTTTTTCCCCATCATTTCATACTCGTTCTTTTCCCAAGAAACAATGGGGTTTTTTTACATTTCTTTATGAGCCATCATTACTCAATTGTGAAAATACTAAGTTTTGAAGGGCAAGAACCATCACTGGCTCAGGAGAAATTTATCAAGCAAATAAAAAATTTGTGCTGGTATCTCTTCCCTGTCTGATTAGGCTAAGCATCTCTCCTTTCTTTTTCTACCTGAATCTCAGCTGTCTTTTCATTTAGGTTGGTCGGTAGTGAATAACTGATACTTGTACGCTAGTAATTATGAACTTAAGATTTGATCTCATGTATCCCTTATGAGAATCCACGATGTATATACCATTATCCCTTTTCACAGATAAGGAAATTGAGACTCCGAGATATTGGATAACGTTCCCAAGACCATATAACTAGTGAGTGCCCGAGCTGGGATTGGAACCAAGTCTTGTTTATCCTCCAGTCCTTGTTTTTATCCATCTTACTATGTTCTGTCTCTCTGGAAGATTTAGCTGGCTCCCCAGTGAGCATGCTTATGGAATTGTTAGCATCAATACCGATTTCCGAAGCTCATGCTCTCTAATGGATCTTAGCCATGCTCCTCGCCTTGTTTCAGTGGTGATCACACTCATGTAAAGATTTGGGGCAACTAAACCTCTTCTGCTTGCCAAGACACGAGGCATAAATTTTCTCATATATGCATTTTTAAGCAGTCAAGCATTATTTGGATAGGGCAAATATTTGGTATTTTATTTTATGTTGTTTCAACGGGAAAATTACTTTGCAGAAATCTTGAAGAAAAGCATCTTTCTCTAAAGGAAGTGAATATAAGCCAAAGACAGAAAAGCAATTTACCAAGTAGAAGATGACAAAAATTAGTGGCAAACTGAGGCTACTCAAGAGAGTAGCCTCGAGAGAAGGGCATCGAGAGAAGAGGCAGAGTGTGGGCACAGAACACAAAGCAGTCACCTGGAGTGTTTTTATGGCCATATGACTTAACACTCTGGTGGGAAAATTGCAACTGAAACAGAATAACTGGAGAAGTCACAATAAAAAACTCTCCTCCCCGCCTCCATCCCAACAAAATGGCATTTATAGAATAGCAGCTGATGAAACAAGCTTAAAAGCAAGAAGAGAAAATCATGTTTTGGCACTGTAGAGTGAGTTGCTGGGCATGCTTTAACATTATTTAGATTCTATGATTAACCAAATGCTACTCCTATTCTCCCTATAAATTATTCCTCCTCTCTCCCAACACTGTACGTTAGCCTAAAATCCATGAATCATTTTGGAAAGACAGCTGTCCTGTGGGCCTGTTGTAACTTTCTAAGATGTCCTGCAGAATAAGGCTACCCACACCAGTTGGAAATTTATTCCGCTCTTTCCAAACCTTTTCCTTTGTTCATGGATGGCCTCTCCATTTCCCTCCTTTACTCTGGCAATGTGGCTGATTTTCAGGGGACCCTTCACTCTAAGAAAACCAAGACCACTGCTCCTCTTTAGGCATGCGGGGAGTTTCCTCAACTTAACATTTAGGCATGTGGGGAAAGAGTTTCCTCAACTTAACATTGCAGGTGGCCTAGATTCAGGCCCCAGAATCTGGGTAGTGCCAATGAATCTGCACAATAATGTATTCACAGCATCAAGGAGCCTCCAGATTCTGCACTTCAGAGTGAAGAAGTCAGCATCACAGTCTGAGCAGTAGAGGTGATCTGAGAGGTTTCTGTCCTTCCCAAAGTAAATCTTACTCCCTGGCATGGAGGGCTATCAAGAAGATTCCCTTCCTTCTTATTGTCACCTCCCATTATAGCTGGCCTTGAATATGCATTCATCTTCACCTCCAGTCCCGATTCTACAGCTTTCCAGTCCCATGCTGCCACAATTTCAAATGTATCTTGGCCAAATCAAGTTCTCTGCCTTCACTACTCAAGTGGCCTCTCCCTAAATCTCTCCTGTATCTGTTAAAAAAGTAACCAACCCTTGACTCCTCCCTCAAATTTCTCTCCTCATCTTTTCAACATTAACTCAATTTAAACAACAACAAAACTCCAAAACAATTGCTTCTTCATCAATAGTATGGCTGGTCTTCGCTCATTTTTTTTTTTTTTCCCCCTGTTACTGATGTTCTCCCAGGCTTTCCACCAGAGAGACTGAAATCATGTCCTAGCTGAGGCTGCTGCCTCCGGTCTTTTATTCCTCCGATCCTTTCTGCATACCATAGAGTTATGTGCTTCTTAAGACAATGTTTTCCTTGGATTTCTCCTCTCTTCAGAAGCCTGAAGTAGGATCCAGCATGTCTTAAATCAGCTCAAAATGCTTTGCTAATTTTTTAGATGTTATAGAAAATATCTTCAAATTTACTCAATTTAATTTCTTGCTATTCTTTAAACACATCTTTAGAACAGACAAGACAATTCTCATTCATCTCACTGGCGCTGGGTTAATTTTTAATATCATATCTCTCCTCACTTAGAAAGTTTGCAAATAGACTTTCTGTTTAGCTAGAATCAATTCATTAAAACCAGAAATCTCAGCTTACATCCCTTTTCATGAAGTTTTCTATGACTATTCCAGTTGGCAATCTTGACTAATTTTTTTTACTACTTTGATTTTCTGTTGGTCTCTCTCTTCTGATTGAATGTTGTATTGCATTGTTCTTGAATACTTTAAGGACACTTAACCTCATCTTTGCAATTAGACTGTAAGCCCACTGAGGATCAGAGAGTACTCTAAGTTCTTCTTCAAATAGACAGATTGGCTAATTTTTGCGATGTCCTTTCCTTGATTCCCCGATAAAAGATAAAATTTACTAAAATTTTTAAATAGCCCTTTGAAGTCTATGGAGTCCTTTCATATACATTATCTTTAAACCAGAAAGTCCTACTGGAATTTAATTACTTTATATTCTTAATCAGGAAAAGTAGCTGCTCACCACTCTGTAGAGTTGCAAGGTCTCCTTGGAAAAGGCTTTAGTACCTATCTGAGTAAGTGAATATATGCTGAATAGAATGCTAAAGCAACAAAAAGTTGCAAGGAGATCTTCTTATTCTTTAAGCCTTCCTTCAGTATAAGGAACTTTTAAGTGGCAGTTGGTTAGCCTGTATGAGGAGCCCAGATTCAGAACTGGGGAGCTCTGCTAGTATTAAAGTGGTCCCGACCAACCATCAATGACAAGTCTTTAAGTAAAGTTAACATTAAGATCAGACAACGATGGCACCTAGCAGGAGGAAAACAGTGAGCATTATACTCTATATTTGAAGCAGCAGCTATGTCTATGTTTTCCATTTGGAATCAGCTTTAAATCAACTCTCCTTGGGAATGACTTGCTCTGAGGAATAAAAGACCCCAAAGATCTGAAAACTAAGGCTGTAGTATTTTGGAAGATGAGGTCTACCTGAAGTTCAGTATGTTAGTCTGTGAAGAACCCAACAGCCAGCGATGGGCAGCATAAAAGGGATCTGATTCCCCATCAAATCTCTGGACACAACCATTGGAGATCACTTTGCCCAGGAACAACATTTCCTGAGTGTACTCAGGAATCATGCCTTATATGGCACATTCTGCTCTCTATCCTGAGGAAGTGGCTGAGTAAAAGAAGTGAAAGTGCTTTGATTCTGGGAATCCAGCTCTCTTTACTGGCCATAACACCAGGGAATGGGTTCACCCCTCCTCAAGGAGTAAAAATGAAAGGAAAGGAAAGTTTGTCTCAGCTACTGTGCATTGGCCATGATCAGTCAAGTCAAACCCAGCTTCCAGTACCTCTCTACCATAGTAAGTACTCTTTTCTCTCTTGGATACTATTAAGCAAAAGGTTACTTGGAATTAAAATGTGGATAGGATTAGGGCTTTGATAAAGCACAGATCAAATTTCTCACTACTCCTGCTATTCTTGACAAGCAAAAGTTCAGGCATTATATTCTCAAATTTGAGGGTTAGTCTATTTCTACATGCATGCAGAATGCAAACATTGTTCCATATTATTTTAATCTTTACAATAAACTTATAAATCAGAAAGGTCAAATATCACTTTTCCCATTTGAAATGTCAGCTCTTTGTATCTGACAGTTAAGAAATACATATTAATTATATAATCTTTTAAAATATCTAATCTCCTTTTTGACCAGGTGTGGTAAGCAGAATAATGGTCCACAAAAATGCCCACTTCCTAATCTCTGGAACCTGTAAGTATGTTATTTCACATTGAAAAAGGACTTTGTTGATGGGGTTAAACATCTTGAGACGGGGAGATTATCCTGGATTATCTGAGTGAGACCAATATAATCACAAGGATCTTTATAAGGCAGGCAGAAAGGTCAGAATCAAAGGAGATGTGATCTCAGAAGCAGAGAGAGACAGAGACAATTAAAGAGATTTGGAGATACCATGTTGCTGACTTTGAAAAGAAAAGGGCCACAAGCTAAGGAACACAGATGGTTTTGAAAAGCTGAGAGTCAAGGAAATAAATTCTCTTCTAGAGCCTACAGAAAGAAAGAGGAGGGCAGGCCTACTGATACCTTTACTTAAATTTGTGTTGTCATAAGCCACTAAATTTGTGGTAATTTGCCATAGCAGCAGTAAGGATCCAATATTCCAGGAGAAAAAATTAGTGACAAGTCTTTAGCCAAAACACTGAAAATGTGATCTATTTTACAGCTTGTATATTTGTGGGTGGAAAGCAAAGTTGGTAAAATAATTGGTGGGAAGAAAATTTTTTGGTGGTCCCCTAACAGATAGGCTCATTGTGTGTTTCTACTTTCCTGGCATTACCAAGCTCTCTTTGCAGACACATTCAGCTAACACAGCCAAATGCTAACTGCACTTCTACGTGCATGTCTTCACATTTCATACTTGGGTGTGAAAGTAGAACTGTGGGAAGGGCCAGGGCAGATTCTAAAGGGTCAGTGAAAATTTTTGTTTGCCTAAAGCTTTTCCAAGCTAAATTCAAAGTCCAGTAATATAATATTATTTCACAATATTAATTAAAATTGAGAATTTGCTTTTGTAATCCTGTGAAGAACCCTGCTTAGAAATGTGCACATACTTTTCCAGCTGTAGGGGTTCAAGTTCAAAGTTTTTAAGGTTGTCTATTCAACTTTTTTGTAGAGAAATAAGCTTCATGCTTAAAAAGTGTTCTTTTGTTATTTCAATTTTTACTAACACTCTATTTTGTTGTTAATAAGATTCTAGGAACATATTCTCATAATCTTCATGTTGTTTTTATTACTTGTTTTGCAGCTTTTCTTTTTTCTCTCTCTTTTTTAAATTATACTTTAAGTTCTAGGGTACATGTGCACAACGTGCAGTTTGTTACATATGTATACATGTGCCATGTTGGTATGCTGCACACACTAACTCGTTGTTTACGTTAGGTATATCTCCTAATGCTATCCCTCCCCCATCCCGCCACCCCATGACAGGCCCCGGGTTTTGCAGTTTTTCAATAGATTCAAACTAAGTCAACCCAGATCTAAGTAACAAATTTTCAGTAACTTGGTGAAATTTCCAAAGTCTCTAGCATTAAAAAAAAAAAAAAAAAAAAAAAAAAAAAAAGTTTATCTGGAGATAAGTAGTCTTGAATTCAGACACAGCTATAATTCCATAACATATTCAGCTACAGTAGGTAGAAAGCTTGAAATATTATGTGTAGCCTCTTACTCCTGATAATTACTAACAATTATTGAGCACTTACTGTGTGCTAGGCACTGTACTATGTATTTTACACTTATTGGCATGTGTAATTTTCACACAGCTCTGTGATGCAGTGTGGTGGGCTGATTGTGTTAATCATCGCATTTTTTCACACACTCTTGCATCCACACCTTTTAGTAATTTCTTTTAACATTGGCTGAGGCATGACCATGCGACTTGCGTGGCGAGTGGAACAATAGCAAACTGAATGCAAGCGGAGACTTGAAAAAGTGCTTGCACATTTCCCTTCTGTCACTGGGATCTCTGCCACCACCAGCAAACAGGCCATCAGCCTCCTGGAGAGACATGAGACATATGTGGAAAGGAGCCAAGATATCCCAAGCAAGGTCATCCTAAACTATCAAGCCCCAGCTTCTCTTCTGGGTAATCACAGAAGCCTGAGTGAGCCCTGACTGAGACCAGCCAAGCCCAGCCCAGCCCAGCCCAGATTGTAAGGAATAATAAATGGTTTTGGGTTTAAACTCTAAGTTCTAAGGTAGTTGGTTACTTAGCAATAGCTACGTGGTACATGTAGCTAATACTATTATTTTCAGTTTATATATGAGTAAACTAAATTTTAGAAGGATTATGTATCTTGCTCAAGGTTTTGTTTCCAGGCTGTTTGACTCTAAAGCTCATGAGCTTAACCACATGCAATCAACTACAATTTGGTAAACTGTGAAATGAATTGGTCAACCTAGAAATTGATAGACTAGTTCTTTATACACACACACAGACACACACACACAGACACACACACACACATATTATATATATGCATGTATATGTATGTGTGTTCATATGCATGTGTACACATGATGTTTCCCTTCTGAAAGGGCAGAAATGAGTATAATGAAATAAATAAATGTGGCATCATGGACTTTAGGTGATCATAATTGATTAGTTAATTTCACATGGGTGACACTTCACCTTTTGGGTGGGATAATTTTCCTATCATATAGAGCTTTTCTTATGCTATATAGGATGTTTACAAATCTGACCCTGTAAAATGTTACTAATGCCCCTCCAGTCATAATGACAATGAAAAATGCACCCACAGTACTTTCGATGACTCATTTTGGTCCCTATGTATTACAAGAAATTTCCGAACTTTCCTCCATGGGGAATAGGGAAGGGAGAGAGATATTGTCTCCAGCGGAGAACCACTCTTAGAATTTTTAATGTATTGGCTTTTACCAAACACATGTGGATTTTTTGTGGGTATGTATGCACTAATTTAAAATAATTTTAATTTAACTTTTAAGGCTTAATAAATTATTATCAGGCAAACACCTTTGACATCACCACTCAGGGAAAGAAGTAGTACTTTGTCAGTTAGCCTAGATACTTCCCCTATGTCCCCTGTCTCAGTTGTAACCCCCTCCATACTCTCAAAAGTAACTGCTCTTCTTTTACTCTTTTATAGTAATCACTAATTTTTGTGTGTGTGTGTGAGATGGAGTCTGGAGTCTTGCTCTGTTGCCCAGGCTGGAGTGCAGTGGTGTGATCTCGGCTGTCTCTAACCTCCACCTCCAGAGTTCAAGTGATTCTTCTGCCTCAGCCTCCTGAGTAGCTGGGATTACAGGCAAATTTTTGTGTTTTTCGTAGAGACAGTGTTTCACCATGTTGGCCAGGCTGGTCTTGAACTCCTGACCTCAAGGGACCTGCCCGCCTCGGCTTCCCAAAGTACTGGAATTACAGGCATGAGCCACTGTGCCTGGCCTATAGTAATGACTTCTTAAATTTTTATTTTAGCTTCATCATTTAAATGCATGTCTCTAGTCACTATATTTATTTGATTATACTTTTAAAATCTTCTGTATCAGCCTTTTTCAATCTATAGTTATTCTCTTCATTTCTTTTTCTCAAAATTAATCTGTGGAAGAATCTTGGATGTTTACTTATTTCAGGCTTAGGGCATTAAATATATGAGATTAGCACATTTTTTGTTTGGAAAAAAAACCACAGTAATATATTTTACATAGTCAACCTATGTTTAGTTAGTCTGTCACAACTATACATTGGTTCAGAAAAATATTGTCATTTTGGCCTAGTTTGTATCTGGGGATAATGACCCCTGACTTTCATCAGTTAGCATTAGGGCCAAGAAACACTTATGTAAACAGTGAGATTAATAATTATTTCCAAAACAACAAGCTTTGATTGGCTTCCAGGGATGCTATTAGCAACTCTTAGCCCATACTTATTCAAGAATGATGTCATCACTTGAGCCATATATAAATCACTTTTCAGATGATATAAAGTGATATAGAAAATAGCTTTTGCTTTCAACATTTTCTCTGTGCCCAGTTGTTACTTCATGACTTTTTCCTTCCAAATTAGAAAACAATCAAAGCCTGGTCACTTTGTGGGATCATGATGCTATCGTTTGGGCTGCTTTTTTATTTTCTTAGTTCTCTGCTTTAAGTCAGAATGATTTTAGAATATCAGCTTACAGAATAATAGAGAAGGTAAGTAGCTATTTGTCCTTTCGAAGTTGGCAGGTAGATTGATTGCCTGGAAATCTGAGTGCTATTCAAAACCAGCATATTGTGTTTTCTGGTTGTAATCACAATACACATTCATTACAGAAATCTTTTAGGAAAAATACAAAGAAAAATAACAAAAAATACAAAATACATGCCCTACTGACAGAGTTCATTCTCATTTTTCCTGTAAGCGTGTATGTTTAATGATCACTTTCAGGGACAGCATGCCACTGCCACTGCCCAAATCCTGTCCTGTTAGCACTGTGACAATGCTGCTTCTCATTTTGCACTGTGTGCATTCCTCTCTCCTGCTATGCAGTCCATGTGCTACTATACTCTTGAGGTTGCCACTATAAAGGCTCCCACCATGTTAACTCACCCACAATATAGCTTTGCCCATAATTCTGCATGGGACTGTCTTCTGTTGCACTCTTCAAAAGAAGTGTATCTCATCCCAAGACCTTTGGACTACAGCAAGCATACTTGTGGGACAGGTAGGTTCTCAGGCCACATTGGTCTGGATAGTTAATTAGAAAGCCAAGTAACAACTAAATCTATTAATCTATAGCCCAGGCCAATAATCTTCCTTGCTAGCTGTCACGGAAGCCCTCTCCTTCATCTTAAGTTGGAAAAGAGCTCATCATTAAGGGGCTTCATAAACCTTATTCCATCTTTATTTTTCATGTGATCTCTTAGCTTCACTAAATATTTATTGAAGGGCTACCTATTTTTAGGTCTTCTGGTAGTGGTTTTGGGCACCAGATTGATAAGTAAAGTGCATTTGTGACTCTCAAAAGCGTATTAATCTCAGTAGTTAATTAATTCTAAACCTTTTACACAACTTTGTATTTGACACTGCCTGGCACAGTGAAGGATCAGTAAGTGTTAGTAAATACAATGATTAGTAATCATCATTAGCTGAAGGATCCATGTATCATTCAAATGAATATGATCTGTAAGTAGTTAGAAATGCAAAAACAGATTTAAGAAAATACACGTGTTCAGGCTGGATTCATGCCTGTAATCCTAGCACTTTGGGAGGCCAAGGCAGGTGGATTGTCTTAGCTCAGGAGTTTGAGACCAGCCTGGGCAACACGGTGAAACCCTGTCTCTACAAAAATACAAAAAATTAACTGGGCATGGTGGTGCATGCCTGTAATCCCAGCTACTCAGGAGGCTGAGACAGGAGAAGCGCTTGAACTTGGGAGGTGGAGGTTGCAGTCAGCTGAGACCACGTCACTGCACTCCGGCCGGGGCCACAGAGCCAGACTCCATCACCAAAAAAAAAAAAAAAAAAAAAAAAATATATGTGTTCAATTATTTGTGTGATACATTGCCCATCCATCTGTAATAGCTTGAATGGTCCTAGAAAACAATTGACAAGGCTGGTAAACTGCAATTGTTTGCACACTTTCAACTTTATTCAGAAGACACATATGGCTTTATCGGTTCATTCTCCAATAATGCATAGTGCTCAACAAATTTGTGTAATAGATTTAGAATTAATTAACTACTGAGATGAATACTCTTTTGAGAGCCACAAATACACTTTACTTATCAATCTAGCTCCCAAAACTACTAGCAGAAGACCTAAAAATAGGTAGCTATTCAATAAATATTTAGTGAATGAATGAACTCGAGAATTTAGTTAAACAACCATACTCAGGAATATTGCAAGCCACATCTGTTTTCAGTTCTTCTAAGAAAAGTAGGCTCAAAGGCCTATTATATCATCAAAAGTTATTAAATTGATTGTAGGAATTGTTCCAAGTTCATGACTGCACTCTGAATGATAATCTGGTAAAACTAGAATGATAATCCCATAGACAAATAAAATATCTCTTAACTCATTCATTTATTGGTGTACTCAACAAACATTTATGATCACTCACTATATGCCCCTTACCCCTACCGTCAATATTAAGCAATGGGAATATAACAATGTAAAAGACTGGCATGGTTCCTACTTTTATGAAATTTGCAGTCTAACGGAGGAGACAAATAAATAGCTGATTTCAAGAGTATACAGTCCATGCTAGAGAAATACATTGCCTAACTCAGTGGTCTTCAAACTTGGTGGGCATCAAAATCATTTGGAAAGCTTTTTAAAAACACAGTTTGCTGGACCCAACCCAAGAACTTCTGATTCAGTGCATCTGGGATATGTCCCAAGAAGTTGTATTTGAAGTTCTCAGGTGATGCTGATGCCACTGGTCCAAGGATAACACTTTGAGAACCATTGACTTAGACTAAAGGAGTGTTAGGCTGAGCTAAACTCTTCAATCTCAGTATTTCAATTATAATTGAGGCCGGGGTAATTCATTGAAATACTAATTTGTATAGATATATTTATTGCTTCCTGGTTTTCAAGGAGAGAGTTGATCTGTAGCCATTTTTTTGCCACATATGTTTTTGGAAAGTGTAAAGCAGAAGCTTTTTAAACTAAGGGGCCTTTTGTAAACATCTACATTCCATTTAAAAGAGTTTATGAGGCAGTTGCGTGACTCATGCCTGTAATTCCAGCACTTTGGGAGGCTGAGGTGGAAGAATCGCTTGAGGCCAAGAGTTGGAGACCAGCAACATGGCAAGACCACATCTCTAAAAGAAAGAAAACCAAAGCAAGAATGCATATCCCATTCACAACAGACAAAAGAAAAAAACAAACCTAGGAATACCTCCAACCAATGAGTTGAAAGATCTCTGCAAGGAGAACTACAAACCACTCCTGAAAGAAATCAGAGATGACACAAACAACTGGAAAAATATTCCATGCTCATGGATTAGAAGAATCAATGTTGTTAAAATGGCCATATTGCCCAAAGCAATCTACAGATTCAGTGCTATTCCTATCAAACTACCAATGTCATTTTTCACAGAATAAGAAAAAACTATTCTAAAATTCAGATAGAACCAAAAAAGAGCCCAAATAGACAAAGCAATCTCAAGCAAACAGAACAAAGCCGAAGGCATCACATTTTCTGACTTTAAACTGTAACATAAGACTACAGTAACCAAAACAGTACCATACTGGTACAAAAACAGACACATAAACTAATGGAACAGAATAGAGAAGCCAGAAGTAAAACTGCAAACCTACAGCCTCGTCCATCTTTGAAAAGGTCGACAAAAACAAGCAATGGGAAAATCATTCTCTGTTCAATAAATGCTGTTAGGATAACTGGTCAGCCATATGCAGAGGAATGAAATAAGACTTCTACTTTTCACCGTACACAAAAATTAACTCAAGATAGTTTAAATATTCAAATATTTAAATGTAAGACTTCAAACTATAAATTCTTAGAAGAAAAATCCATTCTGGACATTGGTCTTGGCACAGAATTGATGGCTAAGACCTCAAAAGCAATTCCACCAAAACCAAAAATTGACACATGGGAACTAATTAAACAAAAGAGCTTCTGCACAGCAAAAGAAACTGTCAACAAAGCAAACAGATACACTGCAGAATGAGAGAAAACATTTGCAAACTATGCATCTGACAAAGGTCAAGTATCTGGACTTTATAAGGAACTTAAACAAATCAACAAACAAAAAACAACCCCATTAAAAAGTGGGTAGAGAACGTGAACAGACACTTTTCAAAAAAAGACATACAAGTGGCCAACAAATATGAAAAAAGTGCTGTAAATCACTAATCATTAGAGAAATATAAATCAAAACCACCATGAGGTATAACCTCATACCAGTCAGAATGGCTACTATTAAATAGTCAAAAAATAATAGATGCTGATGAGGCTGCAGAAAAAGGGAATGCTTATACATTATTGGTGAGAGTGTAAACTAGTTCAGCCATTGTGGAAAGCAGTTTGGATATTTCTCAAAGAATTTAAAACAGGACTACCATTCGACCCAACAATCTGATTATTGGGTATATATCCAAAGGAAAATAAACCATTCTACCAAAGAGACACATGCACTCATTTATTCATCAGAGCACTATTCACAATAGCAAATACTTGGAATCAAGCTAGGTACCCATCAATGGTGGACTGGATAAAAAAATGTGGTGCATATACACCATGGAATACTACACAGCCATAAAAATGAATGAAATCATGACCTTTGCAGCAATATAGATTCAGCTGGAGGTCATTATCCTAATCAAATTAGTATAGGAACAGAAAACCAAATACTAAATGTTCTCAGTTATAAGTGGGAGCTAAGCATTGGGTACACATGGACACAAAGATGGGCAACATTGACAGTGGAGACTCCACAATATGGGAAGGAAGGAGTGGGGCAAGTGCTGAAAAAGTAACTTTTGGATACTATGCTCAGTACCTGGGTGATGGGATCAGTCACACCCCAAACCTCAGCATCATGAAATATACCAATTGCATGTATTGGTATTGAGATCCAGCAGAAAGAAGAAATTTCGGCTGTGCTAGAGAAATCTGGGGTCAGTGATCAGAAATCTGTGATCAGAAGAGAAGCTTGCCCCATTTCATGATCATATATTAGAGACATGACAAGATCATATCCAAGAAACATGGCAAAAATGGGGCATCAAAGGAAAATGGTCCTGGGTCTGAGGGCTTCCAGCCTTGCCTGTGATTCCCTTACCCAAAATGTGGAGCACAGACACAAGAGAGGAATCAGACTTACAGGAGCCACACAAGTTGTGGAAATGGACATTCAGAGATTCTAAGAGACAACAAAGGGACTAATTTATCCCCATCCCCAAGAATCTGGTATGACGTAAGACTGAGTCCCTGACAATGCTGGAGGAGAAGAGCAACACAGCAGAAAGGGTTTCTTGTTAGGTGAACACAGGGAAGCTGCGGCAATGATTTAAATGGGTTGAATTGTAATGAATAAGTATTATTTCCAACATTTCTAAATTTGTGGGCTCAGATTTATACTTGTCTCTATTAGTTCATAAGACAATTGTAAAATTAGTTTAAGAGAAATTATAAAACCAGTAAACTGTCACTTGATATATATTTTTCATGAAGTTTTTTCTTGGGGGGGAAAGTCTAATAAAGAACTTCATACTTAACATGGGCTCAAGAAATATTTGTTAAATCGAAATGACTGTATTAGGATGTTTCCAAATTCTCCATGTGCATCCATGCTAAATATACATTTTAGGACAAGTGACACGGTATATTTTAAGAGAGGCAGTGTAGTGCTTGGGTTGAGCATATAGGTTTAGGAATCACCTGCTTAGATTCAAGTATGTTATACGATAATTTTGTAACCTTAGACAATTAGCTAAATGTTTTGTGCCAAGTTTGCATTTGAAAAACGAGTGTAATAATAATAATGCCCACCTCTCAGTGTTGTCACCAAGATTAAATGAATTATATCTTTGAGGTTTTAAATGCAAGACTTCAAAATTAATGGCAATGTATAGGCTGTAGCCAATTTACATGGGTGAGCTCATGAATAAGTTCCAAATAGATAAGAATGTGCCTTTTATTGTATATTCTCCTTGCAGACTTGGAATTCAGAACTTTTCTCAAAAAGCCTAGAATTTGTTGTTATTGTTGTTAAACTGTGATCTGTTTTAAGGTTTGATGAACTGAGATCCTGCAATATATTCAGTGCATTAACAGTGACAGTTTTAACATTGGCATAGAAACACTCTCAAAATATTTAAACATCAGCTAACTTGATTGTCTTTGGACTTCAATGCTGTCTTTATATATTTTTGTCCTTCATAACTCAGGTTATAAAAATATCATTACCTGAGCTAAAAAATGTGCAGGGCAACCATCCATCTTCCAAGCGTGGTCTGTAGAACATGACATATTACATAGGAGAATAACACAGGGGTGGGTTCCTCCTTGGTTATTTCGTTATACTAAACATCTGTATATTTCATTTTAGCTTGTATTATAGCTGGCTTTCTTGGTTACAGGCACACAGAGTATCCATTCCCCAAACAAGCTCTGTTTCTTATAACTCACCATCTCCTTTTTAATTCCTTAATTCCACTGGCAATTTGGAGTGGTCTGCTTACTCATGTTGTGTCTGCAGTTCTGGAGTCTTAGCCCTTGAGTCATGTAATTTTGGAAATCTTTGCCTTCTGCCTTATGTATTAACAGCAATCAGGCAGCCTCTTAAGACCTTCCTGGAAACATCCCAAAATACCTCAACTTTTATTTTGGTTTTAGTTTGAAGAAATATCAGTCAAGTTATCCCTGAGCTCCTAATTTTGACTGGCCACCCAGCTGAAGACAGCCTTAGAGATGTCTAGTTTGGCAAATCAACATCCTTGGCAGCAATTTGTGGATTTACTAAATGTCACACAACCAATTTGTATTATCAAGGTACCAAAATCACAATTCAGCTTTTTACTCTAAGGAAAACATAGAAAGCTTTTTATTCTGTGACTGATGGTTAGTACTAGAAATTCCTTCCTTTCTTATTTAGCTGATCAATGAAAGGCTAGGTTCCAAAGTAGGAAAAAACCTATGGGATTAAAGATTCACTAAGTAAAGAAATCTATTTAAAAAAAAATTAGTAGCAATTGAGGGATAAAAGGTTAGATGAAACTCTATAATCAGAGTTTATAGAATATGTGTTAATACACGTATTCAATAAAACCTTTTTAACCTACTATATACAGGATACATTGCTAAGTCACAGAGAAGGTGTGAAAAACTAAGACCCATTTTCTTGTCCACAAGAAGCTTATCGTCTAGGTTGAAAGGCAAGAAGATAAACAGGTGATTTCAATATAGAGTGTTAAGTGCTATATTAGGAGGGAGTACTTAGTATAATGACAGTACTAAGATAAAGCACCAGGAACAATATGGGGTTTGGGGTTAGAAGAATTTTCCTGAAGGTGTTCATACCGAAGCTATAATAAGAAAGGGGTAAATAATTTGGCCAGGAAAAGATAATGCATTTTGAGCATTCTAGGCAAAGGAAATAGCCGTGCAAAACCTCAATTATTGCAATCAAAGAGGGACGGTCTTAGAAGTTCTCACTCACATATTATGTTAATTTTGGTAAATTGTAAAAGTAGCCACAGATTCTTCCCATTTGTTGCATCCAGGTTCTTACAATGTGATGTCACAACTCCTCCCATAAAGAGGTGGAGTATATATTTCTACCTCTTGAGTCTGGGGTGGCCATGTGACTTGTTTTAGTCAAAAGGACATAAGCAAATGTGAAAACTGCTTGTGCTTTGGAGCCTGGCCTCTTGCTGAGCTAAAGGCCTGACACGACCACGTTTTATGAGCATGAACAAGCCTGTAGGGGGAAAGAGAGATCATGTGGAGGAAAACTGAGGCATCTGGGCTGACAATCTGCCAACTGCCAGGTAGGTAAGAGAAGCTGTCTGTGCAAGGCAAAATTAGCTTCACTACCCTGCAAAGATGTCTGTATCCTAATCCTCAGGACCTGTGAATATGTTATTTTACATGGCAAAGGGGACTTTGAAGATGAGACTAAGCATTTTAAGATGGGAGGATTATCCTGGATCATCTTGGTGAGTTTATTATAATCACAAGGGAGACAGGAGACTCAGAGTCAGAGAAGATGGGGTAACGGAAGCCAGGGTAGATACCACAGAGAGATTTGAAAATGGTATATGTCTGGCTTTCAAGATGGAGGGAGGAGTCATGAGATAAAGAACGTAGGTGGCCTCTAGAATCTAAAGAAGGCAAGGAAACAGATTCCTCGCTAAAGCCACGAGAAGGAACACAGGCCTGTGGATATCTTAATTTTAGTCCAGCTAGACTTCTGATCTTTATTTAGAACCCTCAGGAAATACAAACTATAACAAACAGTTGTTTTAAGTTACTACATTTCAGGGTGATTTCTTACACAGGAACTGCTGAACAATACACTGATCTATAAGTTCAAAATAAAAAATAAAGCAAAAGAGTACTTATATTAAGCTACTTAGAAATAGTCATTTTCTAACTCTCCTATAGACTTTTACGTGGGTTCTTTACATCTTCTGAGATTCCAAATGAGGATTTCATCCATTCTTTCATCCAATACAACCTGGTTGTCTATTGTCTGAATAGTAATGAACTAGACCCTGCAGTAGAAATTGGAACTTGTTTCTGCTTTCAAAGAGCAATTCTGTTCCTAGAAGTCTCATTTTGAGTATGTTGCTTAAGTCTCTAAACTTCAGTATCTGCATCTTCAAAAATGGGATAATAATAGTACTTAGCTTAGAGAATTGCTTTGAGACTCAGATGCGAAAATGCTTATAAAGCACTCAGCTTTACATGACATTCAGTAAGTATTCAACGAATGCCAGCAGAATTGAAAAGAGATGAGGGAAAACTAGATGGCAAATAAGAAGTCGGAAAGATAGTAATATGAGAAGTAACTCTTATTTATTGTTTGTGATGCTCTGGAAAACTTATGCTTATGTTTAGTAATAGTGACAACAACTCTGCAAGGTAGATTTTGTTATTTTTACTTTACAAATGCCAAAATTGAGATTTCAAAGGTTAAGTATCTTATTGGGTTGGTGCAAAAATAATTGCAGTTTTGCCATTACTTTTGATGGCGAAAACTGCAATTACTTTTGCACCAACATAATACTTGACACCACACAAGCAGCCAGTAGCACCAGACATCTAACCCTGCACTGTCTAATCCTTATATCCTCCATCTTCCTGTATCAGGTGGCCTACAGGTGACTGTGGCTAAATCGGCTGCAGCCAGGGTGGTCTTTTTAAAAGGCATATCTGATTCTGTCAGCCATGCTTTTACAGCTCCCCATTGCCTGTAGAATCAAGTTCAAAATCCTAACATTGTCTCTAAGGCTTCTCACCATCTAAATTTCCTTCTCCATATTGCTTCCCTGTGCTCTGGCTATACTGACTTCTACCAGCATGGTGAACACGACATGCTCTCCTCTACTTCAGGACTCTTCACACTGACTGATCTCTCTGGCACATCCTTCCCACCTCTGTTTCCATATCATTTTCTTCTCTGATACTTAGATTCCTTGGCTATGTCTTTTCTTCAATCTTTTTTCTTTTTCTTTCTTATTCTTTACCTTTGAAGTTCCTTGTCTTATCGCCAGTCTTTCCCTGTAGTAGAAACCTCCTGTGGCTGTTTGATCCAATAGTTTATCTTTTCTGGACACTGTCTACTGCACAAAGGAATGATCTCTCAGAATCTCCATTTCTAAACTTCATTACCATTCCCCACCTTCCTGTTCTCATCCTGCCCATTCATGCAGAGTTGAGCATCTGATTTAGGTGACCATTTTTTTTTTTCACTCTACCAAGAGTTTGGAGTTTTGAACAAAGAGATGTAGAGCCTAAAGGGGGCGGAAGCTGAATTATGTTAACAGCTCTCTAAAGCTAAGTCCCATCGGCTCCTACCTCTCAGTCTACAATTAGCCCTGGTTCCTATTCTTCCCAAGCTTGGTTGTTCACCTCATCTTTGGATTTCTAGTTGTTTTCAGTATCCTTCCAATACAGTCCTCTTTATCCTTAAACTAGCCAGATATGATTTCTCTTACTGCCAGGCTGTGAATTCTGTGAATGTAATTTGAGAATTCCGTCTCATTATCCACCTGTTATAAACCTGTTTAACACTCTGGTATTTTTGGAAGCATAATGGAAAAGACACTCATTAGTCTCTAGATTTATCTTTCAAAAATTTTGATGTTTGGTAGACTCTTTCAAAAAAGCTTCCATATTGATAATTATTTAATTAAAACAAGTCAACGTAAGCCTAGAGCCTCTATGTCTGTGACCATTGTGTCTCTTGCACTCCACTCAGCTTAGACAAACTCATCTCTTTGGAATGCTACAAGAGGACATTCTGTCCTTTGTTAAGGGACTTGAACAATCGCAATTATATTATTATGCCTACGTCTGTTGAAAAATTCCAGAGAAGGTTACAAAGAAGCATATGGGATTTGGGCTTGAATCAGATTAAATCAGTTTGGAATGAAAAAGCAAAGATAGTTTGAGCAGTGAACTAAATGTCACAACTATGAAAAGTATCGATTTTACTACAAACTTTTTTTCTTCTTTGAATGTCCTATATATCGTGCGTTCAGTGGTGTTCTTGTTAGTGTGAATGAAGCTATTGGTACTGTAAACATAACTTCTGTTACGTGATGTCTAGCTCATTTGAGTTATACTAGTATACTACATCAATTTCTTATCTATTGTCTTGTATTTTTATTGATACATCATGGTTGTGCATATTTTGGGGTGCTTGTGATATTTTTATACATATATACAATGTATAATAATCAAGTCAGGGTAATTGGAATATCCATCACCTCAAATATTTATCTTTTGTGTTAAGAATATTAAAATTCTTCTAGCTATTTTGAAATATATATAATATACTTATATATTATATATAAATAAGGTATATATATATCATATAAAAGATATATATTGAAATATGTAGTATACCTTATGTATGTCTTATATATGATATATATTGAAATATGTAGTAATTATAATTATAGTTAATGATAATTTATTATTATTGTTCATTATTGTATTATCAAATATTAGAATCTATTTCTTCCCTCTAACTGTATTTGTATGCCCATGAGCCAACTTTTCTTCATCCTCCTATTTTTTAACTATCCTTATTATGCATGTTTCTCACTTAGTTTGGGTTCTATGGTCATCAACTCTATGATACCCTCGCCAGAATTATTAATTTTCTGCTACTCTTTTCTTTTTCCACATTACTGCAATAAATCCTCAAGACTGAATTCAAGAACTCTCCTCCCTGTTTGAACATATAGGCTACTGAAAAGTGCAGAAGTAAGACTGTATAACTACCAACTAAAACTACTGCAAACTTAGGGTTTTCAAGTCCAGTGGAGCCCTCAGTGTTGCTTGGCAATTTTTTTCACTAAATGTGGGTTAACAGCCTCAACCTTTTCTCTTTTAGTAGATTACTTTGCCTCAGTTTTCATAGACAAAATAGAGGCCATCAGATATTAACAATTTCTCTTCCCTACATTATAAAACTTCCCGTGGTAGTATCCATCCTTCTTTTCTGTATAAGGGAAAATGAGTCAATATTTATCAGCTACGTGCTTTTTGTATCTCCAGCCTAACCCAAACTCTTGAACTACACTCATATTTCTTATTACCTATTAAACATCTCTACTGGGTATCCAATACACTTTTCAAACTTCACTGATTGAAGTTGTCCCATCATCTTCCCCATGCCAAGTAATGGCAACTCGCATCCTTGCAGCTCTTTAGGCTACACACTTTGGAGTTATCCTTGCCAGCCAAGTCATTATCATTTCTTGTTTGGACTATATCAATAACCTCCTAATTTATCCTCTTTCTCCCACAACATTGTGCACCTGCAATCTATTCTCAACATAGTATCTGGAGTTATTCTGCTAAAAATGTAAATCAGATTATATTTTCTGCCCCAAACTATCTGTGTGTTCTCATTTCATGCCAAGCAAAAGCCAAAGTATTTGCAATGGCCTTTAAAGCTCCATACCATTGGGTTCACCATTGCCTCTTTGACCTCATGGCCCACTATTCTCCTCACTTGTTCATCTCCTTGTTGTCCCTTGACTATGGTGGCCTTGTTCGGCCGTGGGCCTTTGCATTTGTTGTTCCCTTTGCCTGGAATGGTCTTCTCCATGATATTTGCCTGGCTTTCCCTTTACTTACTTTGGATTGTTGCTTGAATGTTTTCTTCTCATTGAGGCATTCTTTTTTATTTTTATTTTTATTTTTATTATTTTTTAGATGAAGTCTCGCTCTTGTCCCTCAGGCTGGAGTGCAATGGCATGATCTCAGCTCACTGCAACCTCCGCCTCCCGGGTTCAAGCAATTCTCCTGCCTCAGCCTCCCAAGCAGCTGGGATTATAGGCACCTGCCACCACACCCAACTAACTTTTGTATTTTTAGTAGAGATGGGGTTTCACCATATTAGGCAGGCTGGTCTCAAACTCCTGACCTCAGGTGATCCACCCACCTTGGTCACCCAAAGTGTTGGGATTACAGGTGTGAGCCACCACGCCTGTCCTCATTGAGGCATTCTAATTACTTTCCATCAGTGACAGATTGGATTAAGAAAATGTGGCACATATACACCATGGAATACTATGCAGCCATAAAAAAGGATGAGTTTGTGTCCTTTGTAGGGACATGGATGCAGCTGGAAACCATCATTCTCAGCAAATTATCACAAGAACAGAAAACCAAACACCGCATGTTCTCACTCATAGGTGGGAACTGAACAATGAGATCACTTGGACTCGGGAAGGGGAACATCACACACCGGGGCCTATCATGGGGAGGGGGGAGGGGGGAGGGATTGCATTGGGAGTTATACCTGATGTAAATGATGAGTTGATGGGTGCAGCACACCAACATGGCACAAGTATACATATGTAACAAACCTGCACGTTATGCACATGTACCCTACAACTTAAAGTATAATAATAATAAATAAATTTTAAAAAATATATTAAAAATTAAAAAATAAAATAAAATTGCTTGATACTCTACACTGTTTTCTATTTCCCTTTTATGTCTTAATCTTCTCCATAGTGCTTATTACCATCTAACATTCTGTATATTCATTTTGTTTGCCTCCTCTGACTAGAATGCAAGATCCATAAAAATGGGATTTAAAAAAATGTACCACTATACTTTCCAGTGGCTATGACATTGCTGGAATATAGTAGAACTTCAGTAACGAATTTTGAAATGAATGAATCTTTTTTTCCTTGCTAAAGAACTTTGTTTACACACTGAATCCAACTTTATTGCCCTCTTTAGGAACTGATTCATCAGTTATTCTCAGAATTTCCTGTGTTTTTCCTCTCTTTCATCTTAATATAGTCTTTAGGCTATAACTGTAATTAACAATCACTAATCTCTTTAAAAATATCTTCCTTGTGGTTTCCAGTTTAGGCTAATTTTCTATGAAAATTACAGTAAAGAAACACAAGATGGAATGAATGCCTAGGAAAGATAGGAGGCTGGAAGACAAAATTAGATTTTAAAAAATATCTGGAAATTGGAAAGAGGATGGGAGCAAGATGAAGGATGAGACAGAGTAGAGTAGAGGCAGCTATAGCTCAGAATATATGGAAGGGAGCTTTGAGGTGTGTGTGTGTGTGTGTGTGTGTGTATGTGTGTGTGTGGTTGGGACCATTGTCAGTGTATGGTGAAACATTGTCATCTTCCTGGTGGTGCCTAGAGAATATTTGGACCCCCCGTTGACAGGGAGAAAGAGCAGTAATGAGAAGTAAAGTTAAAAGGAGGAGAGTTATTTTTTGATATATGTGTATGTATTGCATCAGTCTGTTCGCCCATTTCCTCTCCCCATTGTTACACACAGAACTGTTCACTGGTGAGTTAGAATGCTGAGATTACAAGGACTTCTTTATACATCCAATGTTACAGCCATGTGTTGCTAAAAAAAAATCCTAGCGCAAAAGTCGATATATTTGCTGACACTGTACTAACTAATTAAAATCATGCCACATTTCAGTCTTCTTCATATTTAGGTCTTGACTTTTATGTACAGTTGTTTTTGTTAGATTTTTATAATTGGATTTCTGCTAGAGAGAAAAAACACATTTTTTACTCACATTAACTCTTTCAATTTCACAACAAATCTAAGAAAAATGCAACAACTGGAAAACTAAAACAACTGGAAACATTAAAAGTATCCATCAATATATACAAATATTGATTAAGTAAATTATAGTGTAATCTTACTATATATCATGCAACCTTTAAAAGAAAGGGAAGTAGATGTGTGTGTTCTGTCGTGGAAAAAGATTGAAGACACGTTTTCAATTGAAAAAAGCAAAGTGCATGATGGGATCCATGGACTAGGCACAGGGACTGTGAATTAGAAGGGAGTGCTTGGAGCACAGTCACCTGAAATATCTGAAATATCTGAATACCTGAAATATCTGAAATATCTGAATACCTGAAATATCTGAAAGTTTCCGGTTTCTGCAGATTGATGCAGAATGCAAATGCCAGGAGGGAGAGACCCTGACCACCAGAGTGCAGGATGGTGCTCATTCTCAAACAATTTGGTGTTTTGGATATCATAAGAAAAATGTCCAGGGAAAACAGAGACACTGGGGAAAGATAGTTGCAGTAACGAAGAGCAAAAGAAAATAAGAAAAAGAAAGAAGAAAAGCCAATTGTGTAGAAAATCCAGGAATCTGCCCCCAACACAGCAAATATTTTCTGAGATCTCTAAGCAAAGAGATTCTTTTGGAAGACAAACACTCAGGACAAAGGCTGTGTATCGATTTGAGTATGACCTACCACATGTCAAAGAAGGAATTGAGTAGACTGGCTGGACAGATATGAAGGTTGTATGGTTCAAACGAAATCTAATAGACCATTTTGGATCTGCCTCACTGGATTCACGGTAGACAGTGCCCTGTGTGAAGAGTGAAGATGAATTTTCTAGCGACTTACTAGACATAAAAGAAGACTTCTTTTAGTTTATTTCCTCTGGAAACCCTTGTGTTTCCAACTCCTAACTCAGAATACACTCTTGAAGACGTTGATATAAACAAAGTTTGTGTCTTTGATGGACTTGTAGATGAAAGCATTCAGAAGAAGGTGACATTTTGAAAGGCCCAGGAATGCTCTTTCAAGACAGCCTACTTGTCTGTCATTCCAGGGATACATGATCAGACACCAACATGGAAATAACTATCATTTAGGGATGGTGGCCATCAATCAGGTATTTGATATTCTCTCCACTTATTTTGAGACTCCTAACTGGCCTGAAGCATTGAAGGAGGGAATTTCTTCCAGAAAAGTTATGTTCTTCAGAGCACAGTGGGAGGACGGGCCTAAGATTGCAGCTGTAGAACAAAGCACTGGAGGCCCTGACCAAAGAACAGGGCAGAGGGTGGCAGTGACTCACACTTGCCTTTACTTGACATCTCTTGGACCTTCACAATAAGCTACTAATGACAGGGACCACATTTTGTACTCTTTTGTACTTCCTGGCTCACAGAACATACCCATATTTATATTAAGTAAAAACATTTACGTAACAAGGAATTAGCCCCAAACCACATGGCTTTGGATGTGTTTTAATTCATCTTTTGTACATATATCATTATCTGTGAAACACCTACTCTTTAGAGCTTGTTCAAATAATAAATATTGTTGTATAAAAATTAAATAATTATCATTTTAGAAGAAAAAAAGCAAAGCACAGCACAGTGCATAAAGATGATTCATTTACTCTGTGTGCTTTTTAAAAGGAGTATGTCAATAGATACATCTATTTTGGTTATGTGCAAGTATTCTTTTTCTTAAGATGAATTACACAAAGTGGGATTGATAATTACCTTTGGGATAGGTGAGAAGCAGGGAGGCTTTTGCTATTTATTTGTCAATTTTCTAAAATGTCTGTACCATTGGGTAGGTGGGAATTTTGTTGTGTTTGTATTTACCTTTCAGGATATGTGTGTTTATAATATAAAGATGTATTACTTATAAAATTTACATTAAAACATACTTATATAAATATAAAAATATTAAAAAGCAGTAGTTGAAGGTAGAGGTGGGGTTGGGGACCATTGTTTTCATTATAAGACAGCATACTTTTGATGTTATTTATTTATTTATTTATTTATTTATTTATTTATTTATTTATTGGGATCTTGAGCTTGTATTACTTTTACTTAGTGGAAAATAATAAGAAATATAGAAAAAAGGATAAAGGCAGCAGAGGAAAAGCATTTGAGAGCCTAGCCCCAGGCACCAGACTGCTTAGGTTTAAATCTTAGGTCTGCTACTTACCAGCTGGATAACCTTGGGTAATTTACTTACCTTGTCTATGTCTTAGTTTTCCCATTTGTAAAATGCAAAATAGAAATACTTTTCTTATAGGGTTATAGTGAGGATTAAATTATAAAAGTTAGTTTATATGGAAAAAGTGCTTGATTTAGTGTCTTGTACATAGTAATCACTACCTGTGATATATTATAAATATGTTCTTAGGTAAAGAAAAAGAAAAACACATAAACCACCTCAATCTCTTTTATTTTCCCCACCCTGACCCATGTCTAGTTTGACTAATAATTCCAGGGTTGGTAGTCTTTTCAAGAAGAAGAAGAAGGTTGAGGCTGAGCAATTGTTTGGGGCCTCTGAAGGAGGAACAGGCAATGGGAAGTATTTTCATTTAATTTCATATTTCAAAAACAAAAATTGCATTCTAAGTACTATGCCTTGATCAATACCTTTTTTCCTTCTATTGCCATCCTGAAAAATCTTTGTCCTTTTTACCAAGTTTTTTTTTTTTTTTTTAATATTCCACCTAATTTTAATGAATGGCCAAGCCCTACTCCCTCCAGGAAGCCTTTGATAAAGTTCCTGGTGCATTCAGAACTCTCTTGTATATATTGTTTTTCATCACATTTAGTTCCATCATATACTGTACTGTATATGTACATATACTGTATGGTCTAATTACAGGGACCACAGAAATTAGTTGTAATTTATTGTATGATATCATTATGTAGAAATACATCAGCAATATACTAATTACTATAGGTTTTCAGTATGTTTATTAGATTGGTAGTAATTTTTTATGAAAGAACATTGATTTTCCTTTGACCTTTGATTTTCCTATGACCTAACATATCTTATAAAATCTTGTACTTTCTTTTTGATTCTATTCATAAGTAAATCTTTAGAAGTGGAAATCTACATTTCATAATAGCAGTTTCCATTTCCACAGATGATTTACTCCTGAACCCTTATAAATGGCTTTCAGTCTACCATTCGACTAAAACTACTTTCATTGAGGTATGCAGCAACCTCTTACTTGCCAGAGGCAAATATGTATTTCAGTTCTTATTTTACTTAACTGTTTAACATCAATATCTTGATCACTTCTGGAATCTTCTTGAATCTTCTCTGCTGGATTCCCAGAACTTTGGGAGGCCAAGTTTGGAGAATAACTTGAGCCCAGGAGTTCATGATCAGCCTGGACAACATAGCGAGACCCTGTCTCTATAAAATAAAAAATAAATAAAAAGAAGAAAGTTAAAAGACAAATTTCTAATGATCTGTGGTACAATTAAAAATAAACACTTAGAAAGTGATCTTGCAAAGCCAAAATCACTGATGGGAAAAAATTTTTAATATAGTTCTTAGAAAATGCACCTCCATGGAAATTTTCTTTTACTCCCCAACGCTGCTGGATTCCAGGAGAATTTATTCTTGTCTCGCTTCCCAACTTTGGCCATTCTTTCTCAGTCTTCTTCATAGGCATCAACATCTAAGAAAATCTTCTGCAGGTCTTTCATGCCACAGCTGGTTAGTATAAGTATCAGAAATATAAATTATGATAAATTGGATAGTAAACAAGGTTACCATCATATTTAACAGAAAGGTTCTTAAGAACTGAACCATTGTAGAACAATATAGCACATCAAACAATATATTCTAGGGAAAGTATCATTACTGAGATAATATCATCATTTTGAGCATCCAGAATTTTTGAAAAGATATTTCTATAAGAAAGTTTAAAAAGGCTGGGCACAGTGGCTCATGCCTATAATCCCACACTCAGGAGTGTGCCAAGTACACATCATTTGGTGGCGCTGATAGGGGCCAGAAGTGCTGTTATTCCTCACTCCTCTTTGCCTTCAAAAGGAATTTTCTCCTTTCAGGCTCTTTACTCTCTCTTCCCAAGGAGAGGTAGACTAATTTCAAGATTGGTGAGTTTTGGAGGAGAACCTGGCAAGTGTAGCTCCTTCTTCTCCCCTTGGTCTTTGGGATTTGCCTGCCTGCAGAGAATCTGCTATAGTGGACCATATGGAAAGCTCAGTGGTAAAGGTTGTAAGCTTGCTTTTCTTCCTCCAGAGTAAGTGGGTGAATATGTTTGCTTAGTTCCAGGGCTCATAATCGGGAAGCTCATTGTTGTCACATGTTCCCTGGGAGTCCTACTTTTATGTTCATCTGGCTCACTCCTTTGCCCATCTCAACTGATTTAGAATTCAAGAGGCAAAACCAGGGGATTATTTAATAGTCCCTTCAAACTTCAATATCATCTTCCACATAGAGTTACTCTTCAATATATGTATCCTTATACACTGAAGAAAACTATCATTTCACGAATGTATTGTTTTACCTGTGGTAGTTTCAAATAGAAATCTTTCCATGATTTCATTAAGGCAAGACATAACCACTCTTAGGATGACTTCATTGTCCCGAAGAGACCAAAGTACATCCCTCTGTGATGCCTAAACATGTCTCTCTCACGATCATAAATTCAGCTTAGAATTCCTGTAGTCACACATTTTGTTCTCTATTTTTGCCATGCAGGTAACAAAATAAAGAAGATACTACCACCTAAAACGGTAGAAAAAGACTAGAAATGTGCAAAAGAAATTCTGCTTCCTTCTTTGGAAAATTGGATCTTGTCCAATATCATATGATTCTCCACTGTTCTAGGATTTTCTCATATTGAACTTAAATGGAAACTTCCAAACCCTGAAATTTTTTTCCAGAAGACATTTTTATAAAAAAGATAAAATTTGAAATTAAGCTTAGAGATCATAACAAATGAAAACCTCTTTTCTTTGTGGTTTTCTCTATTATGTAATAGTCATAAAGGACGTTTTATAATATTCAGTTTTGGGTATTAAAATATTACAGTCTTTTGTAGACAATTCCAATCAGCATCCCTAGTTTATATGTAAGGGAAATATTGAGTCATTCCAGGTTGCAGGGAGAATTCTTGTCACAGTTAAAAACTGAAATTCTAAGATTCTAATCCTAAGCCATATGAGGTCCAACCAGTTTAATTTAGCAAGGATTTTCTCAATAACTACCATGGTGTTATTCAGGGACTGTAAGAACCAAAAGTTAACCAGACCTGGTCCTCATCCCTGAGATTCTTGCTTATAAGCAGGAGAGATAAACGTGAATTCAAAAAATTGTCTGATCCTCCTTTTCTGAAAAACCAGCATAACAAGTTTGGGTATTGGCCAAATGGATTAGTGCTATGTTTGGGTTCCCGGATGCTGGATCTTTGGTTTGTAAGTGTTCTGAAGCAACCAGAAATGGGCAGAATTACTTGGTAAGTAAAAATATGAAAACAACCCCAAACCCCAAGTAAACCAAGAAATAGACAATAAAAAATATTTTTGGGTCGGGTGTGGTGGCTCAACCCTCTAATCCCAGCACTTTGGGAGCAAAGGAGGTCAGGAGTTGGAGACCAGTCTGGTCAACATGGTGAAACCCTGTCTCTACTAAAAATACAAAAATTAGCTGTATATGTTGGTGTGTGCCTGTAATCCCAGGTACTCGGAGGCTGAGGCAGGAGAATCACTTGAACCAGGGAGGTGGAGGTTGCAGTGAGCTGAGATCGTGTCACTGCACTCCAGCCTGGGTGATAGAGTGAGACTTCAACTCAAAAAAATTATATATATATATACACACACACACACACACACACACACACACATATATATATATATTTATTTATGGAGAGGTCCAAATTCTATCACTTTTGGAAGTGGAAGTCAGCATAAATTAAAATTTGAAAGAACAAGCGTCTGGTGGACACTAAGACCACATAGAGAATGAGAACAAGGCAGAAGGAAAATGAGAAGACCCCAAATCGTTGCAGAGAACAAGCTGGCCAGCTTGTGACTCATTTCTGGTGGCTGCTGGCCATACAAATTACGAGCTTAAGGCCTGAATTGGGACGACACCAGCCAAACACTGGATCATCGTGGTGCAGTGGAAGGAGGACAGGGATTACAGCAAATCATACAAGTAGTTGTTATTTTCAGCAAGTCCATGTTTCAAACTGGTACATCAGTATTGCCCCCTAGAAGTAGAAGGGTTATGCAGGAATGGGGTACCTAAAATAATCAGGAACATTGGCATGTATGCAGGATTTTTGGCCTTATTATATTTGCTTTCTTTTATGTCATGTGCTTACCTCTAGATCTGGGAGTGAGTAAGACCAGCCTAATGTGCTGAGATAGACATATTGGAAATGAGAGAAATGGGTGCGTCTCTAAAGAGAAAACTGGGATACTCTTACCCAATTTAGAAGAAAATAATTCCAGACTGGCAAAAACAGATGTCTTCCACAAAGAGGAAAGCCAAAATATCAAATGCAGCTGATGACAAGGATTATAAGGAAAAAAGATCTCTGAATTTATCAATAGTCCTGAATGTGAGAAAGGCAGTGGGCTGTTCTAGGAAAGCTTTGCAGCCAAGCAAATGCCAGTCTGAATCCCGGTCAAGCCACTTCATAATGTTGCAATCTCTGGCAAATCAAATAATCTCTCTGAGCCTCAATGGTAAAGCCAAAATTATGATTACTACCTAATAACTTGAATACAAAGATTAGAAAAACATAGGTAGTTATTATTAACAGTCTTCAAGAGAATAATCATTTCAGTGGTGAGGAATGAATGAAGAGGAGATAAAAATAATAGAAATATACCCCTAATACAAGAAAAGTAACCAATAAAGAAAATAGAGAAATCTGATGATAGCTAGAAGATGGCATCAAGCTAACCTTACTTTTACCACCCCTTCCACCTGCCATTATAGGGTAGATCTGTCGCAATAAGGCAGAAAATAAGGGTACTTGGTAGAAATAGTCAACTGAAGAGAAATATATAAAGAAAGGAGTTAAATGTGATAAACCGACAAGTAATTTAACATTTAATATGGAGAAAAGACCATTTCTCCTTCAAAACTAAAGATAAGGACAAGATGGCAGATGGAGATAGAGATGCTGAGGTAAGATGTGATTTAATCCTGAGGTCTGGACTTTATAGATAGCTCATTTCTCTCTCTCTCTCTCTCACACACACACACACACACACACACACGCACTTGACACTTGAAACTTACTGAAGTTTTCTAAGGCAAGTGTTGACTCCTGTCCAATTTCTCCTCCTAGAAGAATTTTCCTTCTTTGTTTACTATGAAATGATCCTTCTTGGATTCTCATTCTCTCTTAAACCTTGTCAATATCCTCTCTTTCTGGCTGTTTCAGAAAAGCTGGTGCTCTCCTGGCTTCCAGTCTTGGTCCTCTTCTGCCATTTTTACATGCCTGGGTGAGCTTGCCTAGCTTCCCATTGCTTCAATTTAGTCTCAAATACTGATAATTCCAAAATTTATGTCTCTGGACCAAACTCTTCTCCAGCACTCAAAGACTTCTTATACAACTAATTGGCTACAGGCTGGCTCTGGCTAAATGTCTTTCAGTCTTAATATGTCCAAGATAGAACTCTATATTCACTCAAACCACTTCCTGCCCCAACCTGTGTTGCCCAGATACCCCTCAAGGAAGACTTGTATTCAGTAGCTGGGAAGGTTGTCAGCAAGCAGTCTCAGTTGTCAGCTCCCACAGGTTTCTCCACAGCTTCAGAGAGCCATCTTACCTAAGACCATGCTGTGCCTGAACTGGTCTACATCCAATTACTGAGTACAGTGAGAACACAAAGCCCCAGCCATTTCAGCTCCCTTCAGGACAACTTTGATGAGCCACATGCTACCCAGAGCTCTTGAGAGACTGACCAAGGCATCAGGCCTGCATTGCGATTCATCTTCTCCTTCCACCTAACCCTGCTTCCTCCGCCTTCCTTCTACAGAATTTGATCTCTAATAAATACTTGTCATGCCAGTCTTTGTTTTGGCATCTGCTTCCAAAGAACACAACTCACAGCACACCAGGACACTTGTTTTCCAAAGCAGAAATCTAGGTGTTATCTCTCTCCCGCCCCCCTCATTCACCAGTCTGGCAATTCTTTCTCCTAAATCTTACCATTCTAGCTAGTTTCTCTACTACTCCCTACTCACTTCCAATACTCTAGCTCAACTTTTGCATCCTTGGCAGGTCTATCTTAAACTTGATGGTTAAGATTCTTTCCATTGAATGGACCCAGAAGGGCCATTGATTTCCTCTTTGCTGAATTGCAGGTTTATAAGTCTCTCTTCTTTATTTAACTGTCTGCTTCTCTGGGATAGAGGCCAAGTTTTGTTTTTCTTCTTGGTATTCAACCTTCCCAAAACTTCACTCACACCCTCAACTCCATAGCAGAAACCTTACCTAGTCCCCAACACTTAGAGAAACTCTGTATGCATTTGGCTAATTAACACATCAATAATATTGTCCAGGTAAATAAGATTTAAACAATACCTAATGTGGTATTGCTTAAACCTACAGTTAAATAGTTGTGCCTTATAGAGAGCTTGTCTATAAAAATGACTTAAACACATCATTCACACATCATAAACCTGCCCCTTTTTCATCTTTTTGTTATACTTCATTGTGAAACAGTTAGCTGTAATATCCCCACAGAGAGTATTTCGTGCAGGTAACTCAGTTCATTGGGAGAAGAGAATAGATTTTAACCATTGCTTATTTTGTATATTTGTAGCTCCAGTTTGCCAAGTCTGAAAAAGCTACCATCATGCTATGTATATGCTGTATATATAACATGGAAAATTATCTGTGGTCAAGGGAAATAACTAAATAAGGGAGGTTAGGATCCATCCATGTGATGAAATGTGGTTTAGTATTAAAAAGCAAATCCATTCCCAGAGATAGACTAGGATGATACTTGGAAAATAATCTCATATGGTTAAATGTAGGGCCCTGAAAAAAAATTCAACCTAACCATCTCCTCTGTAGCATTTTCTTTTTTTTTTTTTTTTTTTTTTTTGAGACAGAGTCTTGCTCTGTCGCCCGGGCTGGGGTGCAGTGGCCGGATCTCAGCTCACTGCAAGCTCCGCCTCCCGGGTTTACGCCATTCTGCTGCCTCAGCCTCCCGAGTAGCTGGGACTACAGGAGCCCGCCACCTCGCCCGGCTAGTTTTTTGTATTTTTAGTAGAGATGGGGTTTCACCGTGTTGGCCAGGATGGTCTCGATCTCCTGACCTCGTGATCCGTCTGTCTCAGCCTCCCAAAGTGCTGGGATTACAGGCTTTTTCATTTGATTATAATTTGAATATATTTTCATTTACTTTAAGCCTTTTCCTTGGAATTACCTATTCCAAGATTCTTAAATCAGTGGTAAGAGAACTGTTGGCCAAAGTTATGGCATCCCTTATACAAATGATCTTTTTTAATTATACGACTCTGCTTTAAAAGCAGCTTTATGCAGCCAAGATGTTTTAGTTTATGATTTGCAAGAATTGCTTTGTGATTTTTGCCACTGAACCTGGTCTTTTTCCTCTCTCCTTTGCAACTCTTGTTTTGTTTGTTTGTTTGTTTTTCTCTCTTTGCTGAGGTCATCTGAGAAAGATAGAGAGGCTTATCGGTAATTGCACATTGCTCTTTTTGTTTGCAATTTAAGACGGAAATCTTTCAAAGAAAATGGAAATTGGCATGGATCACTCTTATCCCTTAGAATTTCAATTTTCATTAAATAGATGTTTATGGAGCACCAGACTGAACCATGCACTGAAAGTACATGTGTTCATATGTCTAAGAAGCCATGTCTTATGGAGAAGACATTAAACCCTACTAACAATTCCTAATCAGTGTGATGAATGCTGTAAGGGTAAGCACAGAAGGCTTTGGAAGCACTAAATGAACATCTGATTCCGCATTGAGTGGGGCAGTCTCCTTTCTGGGTAGGTGACACTTAGTGTTTAAAAGAAGAATGAGAGTTATCCAGGGAACAGGAGGAAGTCATACATTAGACAAGCTGGAAAGGGCCTTCTAAGGAGGAAGGAGTTTGTGAAATTGCAAGAAATTCTCTATTCCTTATAAGGAGAGTGAAAAGAAGGAAATAATAACAGATGAGACTGGCGAAAAAGGATGATAAAACTATAAGCATTTACAATTTTCCATCTCTGATATTCTAGGAAATGTGGATTTCAGAGATAACAGTCCTTATTTCCTGAGTGGGGTAAAAGATTGAAATGGAAAATGAAAGAAGCTGAAAATTGCCTCACATACTAAAAAAGATGATAGACCCATTGGGAGAACAAAGGATTTGGGAGATAGAGCCTTCCAGTCAGGATGGAGAAATAGGCATGTGGAAAAGTTGAGGAGGTGGTGGAGATAGAGGGAAAGAGAGAGACAAAGAGAGACAGAAACACACACACACACATACAAACACACACATAAGACAGTAATAATGAAAGACACATGATAGAGAGGTAGGGACACCTAGAGAGAACACAGACAGGCAATGAGGGAACAGAGACAGAGATCGAGACATTCGTTGAAAGACAGACATTAAACAAGGAGACAGAGAAAAGGAAAGACAGCAACAACCACAGACATGAGAACCTTAAAGAAAGGGAGCTGCTGTTATTGAGGTTTTTAAGAAGATTTCTTGTGTATTGTGTTATGCAATGCCGTTTGTTTTTCCACAAAGAGTTTAGTAGAACTACCCTGCTTATCGATGTTTTTGGACTTACAGTTTTTCTTCTGGATGTATTATCATGGTCAGCCTGGCTCCATAGATGCCCAGTTATGTACTATAGTGGTAAGCAGTGATGAGATTAGGGAAGGCTTGTGCTCCCCATTAGGGTTTGAGGTTCCTTAGAGACCAGCTCATTGTAGTTAGAGGGTGACATTTCTCTGTTTTGACCCCAGAATTTATGCATAAAAAGCTCTGGGGAATCTGGTTGCATCTCAAGAAAAGCAGCTTGGGCCTCACCTGGCCTGGGAAGTCTTTCCAATCCTTGCAGACCTGGTTAGTGCCCTGTTTCTGTGTTCTCACAGCACTCTGACTCACCCTGTTCACCACAGGTAGAACATGGGGGAACTTTATTCACATGGGGTGTAGCCTTGTAACATAGTTTGAAGTTGGGTAATGTGATGCCTCCAGGTTTGTTCTCTTTGCTGAGGATTGTCTTGGCTATTCGAGCTCTTTTTCAGTTCCATATGAATTTTAAAATAGGGTTTTCTGCCAAAATGAATAGCAACAAAAGCAAAAATTGACAAATGGGATCTAATTAAACTAAAGAACTTCTGCACAGCAAAGAAAACTGTCATCAGAGTGAACAGACAGCCTACAAAGTAAGAGAAATTTTTTCCATCTATCTATCTGACAAAGGTCTAATACCCAAAGGTCTGGATATAAGACTCTAATATCCAGAGTCTACAAGGAACTTAAACAAATTTATGAGGAAAAAAAAAAAACACTAAAAAGTAGGCAAAGGACATGAAGAGACACTTCTCAAAAGAAGACATTCATGCGGTCAAGAAACATATGGAAAAAAGCTCAACATCACTGATCATTAGAGAAATGCAAATCAAAACCACAATGAAACACCATATCATGCCAGTCAGAATGGCGATTACTAAAATATCAAGAAACAACAGATGCTGGCTAGGTTGTGGAGAAAAATGAACGCTTTTATACTGTTGATGGGAATGTGAATTAATTCAACCATTGTGGAAGACTGTGGTGATTCCTCAAAGACCTATGGGCAGAAATAACATTTGATCCAGGATTCCCATTACTTGGTATATACCCACAGGAATATAAATCATTCTATTATAAAGATACATGCATGCACGCATATGTTCATTGCAGCACTATTCACAATAGCAAAGACAGGAAATCAATCCAGATGCCCAACAGTGATAGGCTGGATAAATAAAATGTGGTACATATACAACATGGAATACTTTAGCCATAAAAAGGATCATGTCTTTTGCAGGGAGATGGATGTAGTTGGAAGCCATTATCTTCAGCAAACTCACAAAGGAACAGAAAACCAAACACTGCATGTTCTCACTTATAAGTAGGAGCTGAACAATGAAAACACATGGACATATCAGGGGAAACAACACTCACTGGGGCCTGTCAGGTTGAGGAGAGGGAGGGAGAGCATCGGGAAGAATAGCTAGTGGATGCTGGGCGTCATATCCGGGTAATGGGTTCGTCTGTGCAGCAAACCACCATGGCACACATTTACCTATGTAACAAACCTACACATTCTGCACATGTACCCTAGAACTTAAAATAAAAGTTGAAGAAAAGATAAAATAAAATAGGTTTTTTAAATTATGTGAAGAATGTCATTGGTAGTTTCGTAGGAATAGCACTGAAGCTGTAAATTCCTTTGGGCAGTATGGCCATTTCAACCATATTGATTCTTCCTATCCATGAACATGGAATGTTTTTCCTTTTGTTTGTGTCATCTTTGATTTCTTTGAGCAATGTTTTGTAATTCTCTTTGTAAAGCTATTTCACCTCCCTGGTTAGCTGTATTTCTCAGTATTTTTTTCTTTTTTTGTGGCTATTGTGCATGATATTGAGTTCTTAATTTGGCTCTCAGCTTGAATATTGTTGGTGTATAAGAATGTTCTGATTTTTGTACATTGATTTGGTACCCCAAGACTTTGCTAAAGTTGTTTTTCAGATCAGACAGCCTTTGGGAAGGGAACATGGGTTTTTCTGGGTATAGAGTCATATTATCTGCAAACAGGGAACGTTTAACTTTATCTCTTTCTACTTGGATGCCTTTTATTTCTCTCTTTTGCCTGATTGCTCTGGCCAGGAATTTATTCCTTGCTTTTCTAATTCACCATAGCCAAGTCTTGAAGATTCAGTGGTTTACAGGTATCTGCTAATGAACATTACTGTCCCCACACAACCTAGAAGAAACAAGTAGAGGATGTTAAGAGACCTGCTCAATGTGAGGGTAATAGTAAATGGCAAAGCCAGGTCTAGATCATAGATCCTCTAATGTTTGTGTCTCTGCTATTTTGACTCTACAATATTGCTCCTTACCTGAATGGAGTTCAATTAGAAAAAGGATAGATACCTCACAAAACACAGTCCACAAACTTAAGCTGTCTCTAGATTACAAGGAGATCAAGTGGAAATTGTTTGTGGTTTGATCCAACTTAAAGCTTTTTTTTCGATAAACTATACTGATTATCTCTCTTGCCAATGGTCACATATCTTGATATTCTTGTTTTCTCCTGCATGTTATACATGACTTACTATGGATAGTGAATTACAGTGGAACAGGCCAGGTTGAGAGGTTACAGGACTTGAAATTGGCCTCTTCCACTGTAATGAGCAGGTTCTGTGCCAGAAACAGACTCATTTACAGGAGAGAGGAATAACTTCAACCTGAACTATTATATAACAGACAGTAGCTGGTCCAGCAGTCTGGGGTGTGTGAGAAACTTGTCTAATGAGGGAATTGTTATTTCAATTGGGAAAATAGCCTTGTAATAGGGAGTATGAGAGCAAGTGATAATCTGGAATCCTGGATAAGAGAAATGGGCAACGGGGAGAAAGAGTAGCAGGAAGCAGAGGCCCTGCCCCTTTGCCTTTAACAAGAAGAGCACAGTAGAGAACTGAAAAATGCAAGGAAGGTTTTATTTCCAAAGATTTCTGAGTACATAAATAACCTAAGAACTCAGACACTAAATATGCATGAAGAAAGTAATGGCTGGACTAACAAAAACAGTAAAGATATCAAGTCAAAGAATATGGAGATGCTTAAAGTCAGTATGCCTAAAGTCAAGATTGGTCCTTGTAAATGTGGTTGTCTAAGTGTACAGACTGGAGTCAAGACGGAAAGAGAGAAGAGGGTTGCAGAGTCTAAAGAACAGCAAAGGCTTAATGCTTCTTTATTGAATAGATAACAGTACTATTTTGGAACAGCAAACTTAACTGTTAATACAGACATGTACAAAGAGATGGAGAAGTTTTTCTAAAGGGTACTTGAATCAAAACAATATGCTTGCAGCACAAAACCAATAATGCAAAATGTCTGTTAATATATGAAATATCGGGGTAATGCTAAGAATATATCATTCAGTTAGAGTACGCATGAGGAATAAGCAAATATTTTTATTTACTTACATTGCCAAAAAAATTTTTTTAAAGTTCATTTTTATTGCCTTGATGTTGAATAGAAGACTGGGGAGGGAGACAAAATCACCACAGGATGAAACATTTAAATAATAAAAATAACTGAACTTTTAGGCACAGGTCTCATTTATTAGGACTGAATGAATCCAAACTCTCCAATTGAAAGCTATTTTAAGAGAGAGCCTGGTGATATAGTCTTCCAAAAAGCCACCACCTTCAGAAATAGATTCTGCCTGTTATCCAATAATCAGCTGGCAACATAGGTGTTTAAGATCAATCTAATAGACTTTGTTTGCTTAAAAGCTAATCATTGCTTAGGAGCCACAGTAACTACAAGTTGGGTGATTGCAGTGCATGTGTTGGCAATAATCCCTAAAAGAATTTAAAAGTATCAAAGTCATGGATAAGAACTCAAAGAACTAGTGATGATTCTCTGGAGTATAGTTTAAATATTAGTTCTGGTTCCCCACCAGGGGGCATCCTGAACCCCTTTAAGGGCAACAGTCAAATTAAATGCTTTGTCCTAGCTTATGGACAAAGGAGTGGATGTAATGGACTTTCTTTTACTCGTCTAATCTACTACATAAACTCATGCTAATGTACCCCTGCATAGCCTCGTACTATGACTACCTAGTCTACTCTTCATCATCTTAGTATTGAGAGATGGGAGATTAGACAACAGAAAAAGGAGATTAATACAGACTTTATAAGACATAATGTGGTCACATCCCATCTCTTGGCCCAGATTTAAGAGTATTGGGGTTTTAAAGGCCCAGTGGCTTAAAAACAACTAACCAACTAAACAGAATCCTCCCAAATACTTCATTATATTTACCACATGAGGGAATTTAGCATTATAAATAATTCAGCCCAAGTGGCACTTCTCAGTGCAAATGAACTCAGGTCATTTTGCAACATTAACTCTGATGATTTTTGTTCACACTTATTTTCTAGCACAATCTTGGTTCATCTCTAATGGGCTAGTTATGTCATCCATTTAAAATAGGTTCATCCTGCACTCCCACAGAAACAATGCTTATTTCTCAAAAATGATAGTTGCAAAGAGAGGTCTAATTTCCCAACATAGATTGATTTGTGTGTGTGTGCAATGAAAAGAATCTATGTGCTTTTTGAAGTGGCCAGGGTCACAGTGGCTGTAATCTAGTTGGTCTAAATTAAAAACAGACTCTTGTCCTGGTATGCTGAGTATGAGTCCTAGTTGTGTAACAAGTGGTTATTCCACTTTTTTGAGTAGGCACCTAAGACTGACCAACATCTCAGGGAAGTAGAAAAAATGAAGATTGTTAAGTGTTTCTGGCCAAGATAGAATATTATAGTAAAATGATGTATTTTCCTGTCATGATATGTGATAATGCATGTGAATTAAATAATACAAACAGTACCTTTAGATTTTAATTAGAATGATCATCAGTTACTGAGTAATTTTTGAGGAGTCACTCTTTTTCACTAATAGGAAATAAAAACTCCAAAGATAATGGAAGAATTTCATTGCTACATTTAAATATAGATTTCTAGATTATTGTTGTAATAGGTAACTTATTAGTGGGTAGTAGGAACTACTTACTGACTTCAGGATTTTCCATGATAATATAGTTATGCTAAAGGGAATATCAAGGTTTTGCAAATTATAGACTGGTAAAATTCAGATCCCTTAGATATTTTTTAATGGTCTCATTCATCATTTCTCCTTTGTCTGCATAGTTTATAAAAGTAGAATTCCTAGCTCTAATTCATCTTTGGAATGTTATGTAGATTTCACACCTCTCCTCACTGCCTCCCCACACCCTCCCAGCCCCATTCCCTACCAGATTTCAGCATTCTGCTCTCTATTCTTTCCCCTCTTTAAGTGAAAGAAATTGAACGCCTAGTACCTCCTCCCACAATACTAAGAAGCAGAACAACGCTGTCATCTGCTTCATTTTATGGACACCAGTGATTTTCCTGTAGCAGAATAACTGTTGATTAAATATTTTCCATGCTCCTCTACATTTCCTGGTTCTGCAGCTCTTGTTTCCCTGACTTAAAGCAAAAATATTGCTTGGTTAAGATACCATGCTCTATTTCAAATCAGTTTGCCACCAAAATTTGGTTATTGGAATGTCCTTTAAAAGGCAAACTAACCATATTTGAATATTACCCACATGAGCAAAATCAACCAACCATCTCCTCAGTTGGTTCATAAATTTAATAAGTGATTTTTCAAAGACCTTTTTATAGTTATCCCTCCTTTAGAAATAAAACCTCAAAGCTGATTTCTAGTTATGGCTTAATACATTTATCAAAACATAAGTTAATATATAAAAGCACATTTATATTATCTGCAACATTTACCTTTTCCAGCTAGAGAAAGTATGATGTTTATCAGTTATTGTATTAATAATAGTCATTGGAAGATGTTATTAGGGAAGTTATACCATTTTCAAGATGTGTCATAAAAATATAAGCCACAACAGCAACAATAGCACCAACTCTAACTCTGGTACTGCTACTACTGTTGGTAGTTCTGTGTCTACTGGCCCTGTGAGATAAGCCTGACAGCTACACTTATTTCCAAGTTAAGAATAAGGAAACTGAGCATACTTCAGTGACTTATTTTAAGGTCAAAGCACATACCCAAGGTAGAAGCAAGGAAAGAAACCAGTTTTTCTGACTTTCAAGAATACATAGTTGGGTACTGGGTTTTTGTTATGTTAACAGCACCTGACATATCAGGGAAGTTTACCTCTTATCAAAACAAAATAAACATATTTATATGAAAAATACCACATTAAAAACTTTTTTTATCAATCTTGAGACCCCAAATTTCATCATCGGTATGACTGATTTTTCCCATCCTCCAAAACTTTGTGTTTCTGCTTGGTCCTAAAGCATTGGAGAAATTTATTCAGATATTGGTCAGTAGTCTGCCACAGTTGAACTGCAGTTACAACATTAATCCAGTTTACATTGTAATTTAGTCTGAAGTTTTGCTGTTTCTATGCTGCACTGGGCACAGAAGATTTTTATGATCAGGGAATCTTGGTGCCTGAGATCTTGGCTCCTTACACACCCTATTCAACCATTCCCCCTTTGAAGTCTTGCCACTTTCTTAGGTTGCTGTTAGAGCATATGCAGGCAATACTTAGGGGACTTATAGATCTCTCTCATTTTTCAGGTTATGTTTCAGCTTATCAAATACATAACTTCTCCTTTCTGCCTGACTTTCTGACCCTGAAAGTATTATTTTCTTTCTTTCTGCCTGAGATGTAGCCAAAGTCGCTGAGGCTGGGGTTGCAGCCTGGTCAAGAAAGAGTGGATATAAGGAGGATACCCACCAGTTATCCTGCCAAGCACACTACAGTGAAAAGGTCATCATTAGTGGCCCTTTTAGTTATTTGAAACATTTACTGAGCCCAAAGCTTTCACCTTCTATTCTAGGCTGAAATGCAGAGAAAATTTGGGCTGTTGATATTTGTATATATGCTATAAGGAGTAGAAGAAAATCATATCTTTCAATTCTTCTTAATAAGTGGAAATAACTGGTGACTCTGAGCAGATTCTGATTAAAACAATAAGGTATTAGCCTTGTTTTGCAAATTTTAATGAGTTTTTAAGTAAGATTTTTGAAAGAAGAGGAAAGTATATATACTTGACTGCTATTTCCATTGTCAGTTTATCATTGACAGTCACAAATCAGAGGGAAGTGCCAATCATCTCCAGAATGTGAGAATACAGCATTCTTCACAAGTAGTGCATGGGGCCAGGCACGGTGGCTCATGCCAGTAATCCCAGCACTTTGGGAGGCTGAGATGGGTGGATCACCTGTAGCGGAATAACTGAGGTCAGGAGTTCGAGACCAGCCTGGTCAAGATGATGAAACCCCATCTCTACTAAAACTACAAAACTTAGCCAGGCATGGTGGTGCATGCCTGTAATCCTAGGTATGGGGGAGGCCGAGGCAGGAGAATCACTTGAACTCAGGAGGCAGATGTTGCAGTGAACCGAGATTGTACCACTGCACTCCAGCCTGGATGACAGGGTGAGACTCTGGCAAAAAAGGAGAGCAATGAATGGCTTATTTCCTTTTCTTTATATTCATTTTTTTTTTCTGTACTCAGGAAAACTATTCATAGTAGAAGTATAAATAAAATGTTCCCTCTGAATCTGGATAAATTATTTGATCTGCTGTCAAAAGTCCTTTCTTTGTTTCATAATAAAAAGTGTACATAATTTATTCCAGTTTCAGTTCCCCTATGAACAAATAGCCAATTCTGGTGCTGTGTTCAATATTTTTACTTCAGAACACTGAGAAGGCATTGGGTAAGAAGCACCACCTGCTTAGGGAATGATTTTCCCTGCAATGACTTTGGAAAGAAAGGAGTGTCTTAATTTAATCCAGTATCATGTGTTGTGTATCACAGTATGTGAGAGCTTTAGATCATCGACGGAATTTTGATACCAAGTCTCCCATATACTGCAGTGCTATGTGGTTGTGGCTGAGTCTTAATGCACCCTATGATGTCACTTCCCCATTATAAAAACAAAGGAAGAGAGTAGTGATTTATTTTGATACTTTATTTACTTGCTTCTCAACTCCCCACATGATCTTTAACAAAACCGGCTTTTCAGAAACAGATTAAGAAGCCTTGAAAATAGTTATATCCAACACTTTTGTGGAAAGTCAGGATACAAGAACACATGAAAGATGGATGAATGTGGTGGTTTGTAATGTGTTACCAGAATCTATTTTCATCCCATGTTCACTGTAGCATTAGGACCCAGCAATGCATTTTAGGTTAAAGAAAAAGGGGAAAAAACAAAAAGAAAAAAAGGAAATCATCAGAAAGTAATTAACTTATAAATCTTTATGTTCTGTTTTAAACTTCGAAATCCCCATAAGAGCCAATCAAAATTCCAAGAATGACCGACTGTGCTCATTCATAATAAAGAGGCACACTAGAGAAGAAGTTGAGAATATCATACCTATGCTTAGTGATATGATGTTTTGAAAGTGAGCATACAGTTGGAAAAATACAGTTTCATCAGTCCTGTCAGTGGCTTTTGAACCAGGGAAGAACACTGAGACCTGATGAGGGTCCATACAAACCTTGGTTGAACACGGTTGTAAGATATATCACCTAAACTATAGGTAGGGACCGGTGATGGCCAGTGCTCACCTGTGGAAGTATTTTCTTTAATGTTTGACTAGGAGTTATCGAACTGTTTTTATAAGGCACCTCCAATTTGGCTCAGAATAGAGCCAAAAACTTAAATACTAGCTCAGGCTCCCACAATATCTTGGTTTTCTAGGTGGCACTACAACAGGATTTTCACTTGGCCACATTGCCCATGGGGAGCTGTACCACCCTCTTGCCAAGGTTAGAAGGCCCCTCAGGGTAAAAGCAACCGTCCTGTTTCTGTTTGTGGTTGGACTGAAGATGTGACTAATGACCCCTGTGCCCAAAAGAAAAGCAGGTGACATTAAGGTTCGTGCAATATTGACATATTAAGAGGGTTTTCACAACTCAGGAAACTGTCTTAGCTGAGTTGGTTCTCCGAAAATGTTGAGTCCTGTTTTCCGTGGCATGGTGCAGCTGATGTTGTCACTCTGTGGTCAGGAGCAGGAAAGCTGGTGGGGTGGAGAGAGATTAGCGGTCTAGAAGTATGTAATTGGTATTTCATGGCAACAGGGAGTTGACAGCCCTCAGGGACCACAAATGGAGGGGAGGACCAGCAGCTCAACTGGATTCAAACAAACTATGATTGAAAAAAAAAGTAAGAGAGACATATATTCAAGCAGTTAAGAATTTGACAAATTACTCTATAGATGAATTCCATATTGCCTTCCTTAAAAGGTAAAGTGTTAAGTGAGATAATATATGTAAGGAAGTTAGCATAGTGCCAGGATGATAGTGATTAATTTGTTGAAAACCTGCCTGCTTTTAGGTTTTCTGCATGGGGAGCAGTTGGGCATAACTTAAGCTTAGCAGAAGTATTATTTCATTTAAATTTTCCCCTTATTTGTACTAGAGAAGTTAATCCTTATTTCAGATCTTGTACCTGACACTGGGGGTGGAAAAACTCCACTCATGAATTTGGAGAGGGCAGGCACACGGCTACGGCAGTTGCCGTCCAACTGAGTGTGGTTAGTTTGTGTAACTGAAGCCAAGCAAAGCTAAGGCAGTGCTGGTACATGGATCCTTCTGTTAGACTAAATAAAGAACAGTGAACCCATTTTTATGGGGAGGAAAAGAAGAAAAAATTATTCCTAACAGTAGGGGATGACTTGAGTCTAGGAACCTCAGGCTGTGTCTAAATGTTATCAAATATTCAGATGAAACTGTGCAAAAATTTACTCAGTCATCCAGATGTTTCCAGAAATACAATATTTTGATTTCATGTAGATGAAATCAGGGAAAGATTGGATTTTATTTTTCTGGCATTGTGAGACACAGTCTCAGTATCTTTCTTATTGTCTGCTGTGTCTCTCTACTTAGGACTATGTTATGGGGACCAGCACAGCTGCTTTCTGGGGTTGTCAGTCCCCGGCCTGGGTCACTCTTGAATCTACAAAGGGCTGTTTGTTCTGTGTGAAACTCACTTAGGATGGAGCCCAGTTTGTCACTTGGGTCATTGGAATGAGCCAGCTGAGTTTAGTATCCTTGTGATTTCAAGTCAAAGAATTAAAATATACAAAGTCATGGAATTTAACTTTCTTCCTACCCCTCAGATCTCTCTGAAGGAGATCAATGAACAAAGGTCCTTCTGATGTTCAAAGAAACTAAATAAGTTTACATTCACAATGACACTATATCCTGTATCAAAAACAGGTTTGCAAGACCAGTTCTTCACTCAGGACAAGATCATAGAGAATGAGAAGGTTGGGAATGGGTTTAGTACAATACAGCTCACAAGGCAGGTATTCCAGATGCTGACTTTTGAGCAAATGAATTGGAATAGTTCAAACACAGGTAGTTTTGACATGAAGATCCAGATGATTAAACACAACTTTTCAACTTCATTTATCTTATGTAGAAGAGACACAAATAGAGCATAACCTCAGTCTTCTGAAGGACTTAGATTCAAATTCTAAGAAAATTATTCATCATCTTGAAGCTTCAGTTTTCTCAACTATAAGAAAAAATTTAAAACCTATCAGGATTTTATGAAATCATATATTTGTAAATAGTTATACCTAACTTACAGTAGGTGCTTAATAAGTATTAGTTTTCTCCCCAGTTGTCTTTTTAACCCTTTCCTTCAGCATGACTTTAGTTCCAATCATAAATGCTTAGCATGCAAAGGAATGAAAGGCAAATGCTAAGACAAATATCTTAGAGAAGGTAAATTTTAGTGATCCACTCACCAGGAGCAATACATTTAGAAGAATATTGGTAATAATTGATTAATTTATGGTGATAAGTATATTTTAAAGTGATTTTAACAAGTTCATCAAAACTCATGGGATGGGGGTGTGGCCAAGATGGCCAACTAGAAGCAGTGGCATTTGGAGGCTCCCACTGAGAAGAACCAAAACAGCATGCAAATCCTGCACTGGCAACTGAGGTATCTAGGTTCTATTATCAGGACTGACTAGGCGGTTGGTGTGATCCACAGAGAGCAAGGAAAAGCAGGGTGGGGCATCAGCCTGCCTAAGATCCCACATGGGGCAAGGGGAGTCCCCACCCCCAGCCAAAAGAGGTGGTGAGTGAGCATGCTACCCAGCCTGGGAAATTGTGCTTTTTCCACGGGACTGTGCAACCCACAGATCAGAAGATCCCCTTTGTGAGCCCATGCAACCAGGGCCTTGTGTCCCAACTACAGAGCTGCGCAGATTCTCAACAGCAGCTCAGCTGGAATCCGCCTAAGACTAACAAGTTCTCAAGGAGTGGGGCAGCCATCATCACTGTGGCTACCTGCTGTCTAAGCCATCTGAGCTTCCTGGGGGAGGGTCAGCAGCCATCACTGCAGCTGTCAGCTGCCTAAAAAACTGAGCTTCCCAGGGAAGGGACAGCAGCCATCACTGCAAGCTGCTACCTACCTAAGACACTGAACTCCTGGAGAGAAGGGCGGCAGCCATCATGATAGCTCCAGGCTGTGTTTTTCCCCTGCTGGAGCCGGGGAGATTGGATGACTTCCTCCCAAGGGTTATTCCCCACAGCGCAGCATATTGGCAGTGGCAGACAGTGGCCAGACTGCCTCTCTAGGCTGGGCCCTGACCCATCCCTCCTCACTGGGCAGGGCCTCCCTGCAGAAACTCCAGTAACTCCAGCCAGGGGCTTAGAGACAGAACTCTGATCTCCCTGGGTATCACCCCCTAGTGGGAGGGGTGGCCATGGTCTCCATGGACCAGCAGACTTAGTGTTCTCTCCTGCTAGCTCTGAGGAATCTAGGCAGCCCAGAAGAGTGGGTTTCTTTCCAAGGTAGCATACCCCCTCCACCAAGGGACAGCCAAAGTGCTTTCTTAAATGAGTCCTGGTTCCCATGGCCCCAACTGGGTGAGACCCCCAAAGAAGGGTCGCCAGACACCCTATACAGGAGTGATCCTACTGGCATCATATCAGTGCCCTTCAAGGTCAGAGATCTCAGAGGAAGGAGTAGGCACCCATCTTTGCTGTTCTCTCGTCTCCTCGGTGACATCTTCAGATGCGGGAGGGATCCGGATAAATAGGGCCTGAAGTGATCCCCTAGAAAATGGCAGTAGTGGCTCCCTACAGAAGAGGGACCAGACTATTGAAAGAAAAACAAACAAACATGCAGAAAGCAACAACAACAGCATCAACAAAAAAAAATCCCCAGAAAAACCTCATCCAAAGGTCAGCAGCCTCAAAGATTGAAACTAGACAAACTCATGAAGATGAGAAAGAATGAATGAATAAATGCTGAAAACTCAAAAGGCTAGAGTGCCTCTTCTCCTCCAAATGATTGCAACACCTCTCCAGCAAGGACACAGAACTGGATGGAGGACAAGATGGCCAAATTGACAGAAGTAGGATTGAGAAAGTGGGTAATAACAAACTTTGCTGAGGTAAATGAGCATGTTCTAACCCAGTGCAAAGAAGCTAAGAACCATGATAGAAGGTTACAGGAGCTGCTAACTAAAATAAGAAGTTTAAAGAGGAACATAAAAGACCTGATGGAACTGAAAAATACAGCAGAAGAACTTCAAGAAGCATACACAAGCATCAATAGCCGAATCAACCAAGTAGAAGAAAGACTATCTGGCTAAAATAAGGCAGGCAGACAAGATTAGAGAAAAAAAGAATGAAAAGAACAAACAAAACCTCTGAGAACTATGGGACCATGTAAAACGACCAAACCTACGACTGATTGGAGTACCTTAGGGAGACAGGAAGAATGGAACCATGTCAGAAAACACGCTTCAAGATATCATCCAGGAGAACTTCCCCAATCTAGCAAAACAGGCCAACATTCAAACTCAGGAAATACAGAGTCTCCAGTAAAATACTCCACAAGAAGATCAACCCCAAGGCACATAATCATCAGATTCTCTGAGTTTGAAATGAAAGAAAAAAGGTAGATAAACATACTTGTGCATATTCCCTTCCCTGTGTCCATGTGTTCTTATTGTCCATGGTGGCTCATGCCTGTAATCGCAGCACTTTGAGAAGTGGAGGTAGGTGGATCACCTGAGATCAGGAGTTCAAGACCCACCTGGCCAACATGGCAAAACCCCATCTCTACTAAAAATACAAAACTTAACCAGTCATGGTGGCACATGCCTGTAGTGTCAGCTACTTGGGAGGCTGAGTCAGAAGAATCACTTTAACCCAGGAGGCAAGAGTTCCAGTGAGCTAAGATTGCCCAAAGTAATTTTTAGATTTAATGCTATTCCCATCAAACTACCATTGACATTCTTCACAGAATTAGAGAAAACTAGTTTAAAATTGATGTGGAACCAAAAAGAACTCTTATAGCCAAGACAATCCTAAGAAAAAATAACAAGACTGAAGTCATCACGCTACCTGACTTTCAACTATACTACAAGGCTACATTAATCAAAACAGCATGGTACTGGTGTCAAACAGACGCATAGACCAATGGAATAAAATAGAGATCTCAGAAATAAGGCCACACATCTACAACAGTCTGATCTTTGACAAACATGACAAAAACAAGCAATGGGGAAAGGATTCCCTATTTAATAAATGGTGCTGGAAAAACTGGCTAGCCATATGCAGAAAATTGAAACTGGTCCCTGCTTCCTAACACCTTATGCAAAAATTAACTCAAGATGAATTAAAGACTCAAATGTAAAACCCAAAACCATAGAAGCCCTAGAAGAAAATCTAGGCAATATCATTCAGGACATAGACATGGGCAAAGATTTTATGATGAAATGGTCAAAAGCAATTGCAACAAAAGCAAAAATTGACAAATGGGGTCTAATTAAATTAAAGAGCTTGTGCACAACAAAAGAAACTATCATCAGAGCGAACAGGCGACCTACAGAATGGGAGAACATTTTTTCAATCTACCCATCTGACAAAGGTCTGATATCCAGAATTTACAAGGAACTTAAACAAATGTACAAGAAACAAACAACCCCATAAAACAGTGGGCAAAGGACATAAACAGACACTTCTCAAAGGAAGACATTTATGTGGCCAATAGATGAAAAAAAAGCTCAACATCACCGATCATTAGAGAAATACAAATTAAAACCACAATAAGATACCTAATCTCACGCCAGTCAGAATGGTGATTATGAAAAAGTCAAAAAACAACAGATGCTGGCGAAGCTATGTAGAAATAGGAACACTTTTACATTGTTGGTGGGAATGTAAATTAGTTCAACCATTGTGGAAAGACAATGATTCCTCAAGGATCTAGAACCAGAAATACCATTTGACTCAGCAATCCCATTACTTGGCATATACCCAAAAGAATAAAAATCATTCTGTTATAAAAATACATGCACACGTATGTTTATTGCAGCACTATTCACAATAGCAAAGACATGGAGTCAACCTAAATGCCCATCAGTGATGGACTGGATTTAAAAAATGTACATATATACCATGGACTACTATGCATCCATAAAAAGGAATGAGATCATGTCCTTTGCAGAGACATGGATGAAGCTGGATGCCATCATTCTCAGCAAACTAACACAGAAACATAAAGACAAACACTGAATGTTTTCACTCATAACTGGGAGCTGAACAATGAGAACACACATACACAGAGAGGAGAACAACACAAACCAGGGGCTGTTGCAGGGGCTCAGGGAAGGAGAGCATCAGGACAAACAGCTAATGCGTGCAGGGCTTAATACCTAGGTAACGTGTTGATAGGTGCAGCAAACCACCATGGCACACGTTTACCTATGTAACAAATCTGCGCATTCTGCACATGTATCCTGGAACTAAATAAAAGAAAAGAAAAGAAAACTCATTGGATGCTTGCATAGTGTTATAAGTTCTATCTATAAAGTAGTTCGTTTTTGAAAAGGATCACACAATTGGATCCACTATATTTCATGAAAAGAATGCCAAAGGAAATAATAGTATGGCTAACTCCACAAATATAGCACTTGGTGAATTAGCTAGTGTATTTAAAAATCCTATGAGCTGTCTCTGTTATTCTCACACACAGATTATGGAAGTTGATCTTACCAGGGTAAGATTCTTCTGTGGTAGTCAGTACCTGCCTTATATTATGACTACACACTTGGAGTACTCAGTACCTACTGGAAATACTAGTTTCTGCCTTTATTGTCACATGATCTCAGACATGGGGTCTACAGTGAGAAGCTGCTGTGTCGCAGTCTACATTGGAAGCATATTGGCACCACGAAATGAGGGGAATATTTTGAGCCCTGGCTCTAATTAGGAAGTGCATCTTCAGGACACCTAGGGCTGAATGTAAACATCCCTCACTATCTCAGGGAATCTGGCCAGCAGAGAGAACATAGCCAGAGAGTAGTCAGCTGAGGGAGAGAGCCAAGAAACAGGAGCATGTATTTTAGAGAGAATTTTAGAAGGAAGAAAAGTGCAAAAGCAATCGAGTGATAAAGACTATACTTAAAATGTACCTCAAGTAAGCCATCAGAATAACCCAATGCCAGAGAAGAGTAGAGGAGACAAAAAGAAAGCACTGTGGGAAATACAGAAAATCTGCAGACTTAGAAGAAGAATTCAGCTGAGATCAGAAGATATTATCGTCTTGGTCATTTCTCTGGCCAGTTCTGCTGTGAGGAAAAGCAGAATACTGTTATCACAACCGTACTGGATAGTATTTAGCCTATTGTTAATACTTTGGTTTAAGTTTGGGTATGGCAAATATAGCTCTCATGTTTATGAATGGGTTCAAACAGTTTCAAAATTTTCTATTGTTTTTATAACGTCTCAAGTTAAACATTTTATCAGACATGAATGCCTAGACTAGGTAAATTCAGCTTGAATTTTACAGCTAAATACTGATGCCTGGAGTTAACAAAACTAGGTAAGAACCAATCCTTAAAGACTATTGTTTCCACAAGCATGTATGTTATCAGAAATTTTTACATTGTGCTATAATTGTGTTTTTATGTCTTTTTTTTCCCCATATACATGAGCTTTGTGGGACTGATACTACAACTTAGTCATGCAAATATACCCAATGTTAAACATAGGATATTGTTGGTGCTTCATAAGTTTGTTAAATATTGATGTGTTTGTGTGTATATATGTGTGCTTCTCTGAATATTAGTAAGAAAAGAGAGTGTGACCCAAAAAACAAAGTGAATTATACTGGAAACAAATATCCTTGGTTTTTCATCTTGCATGTTGTAATCCATCAGCCATTACTTTGCTTCCAGGAACATTATACTAATTGACATGGGTTGTATATGACTGGCTGATGAGATCATTTAGTAAAAAGTGATAATAGTAAAGACATAGAGGCCGGTAAGTCTGAAGATTCAGTCTCATATATTATTCCATGGAAGCTATTCAGAAATTTCTGTAATCGAACCACGTGCTTAAGGTCAGGCCTTGTCGGTAGATTATAGCTCATTGTGGGACTCGATCTATAAGAGAAGTTGACAGATTAACATGTCACTTGGACCAAAAATACTTGTAGTTGTGTGAACTGAACTGGGCCTCAGATGGGCAGGGTCAAGCTGTACAACTCCAGAATGGCACCACTCACATTGTCCTCTATGTGAATTGTCCTCTGTAGAGTTGTGCAGCAGACAATCTGTGAGTTGATATATGCAGCTCTGGAGGGGAGGTGGATTCCAATGTGTAGCAGATACTGTCAGTGCCTGACCCACATCACTCAAATATCTCAATTTGCTCTGCCTGCTTTCAACAGCCAGTTGAGCACATGGATTTATCATTTCCAATCCTCATCCCTCAGTTGTGAAAAGTGGCAGATCAGAAGTACTGAGGAGTTAATACCCTTACCCTTCACCAATGAATATGGAATTTGGTGTATGCCATCTATGTCCATTGAATAAAAAATTAAAAATTGCAATTAGAGTACCCAGTGAGTCACAAAGTGCTCAAATGAATGTTGTTTTTGTTTCTACCCAATATTACAGACTTTTAAAAGTAATCTGGTTACAACTTTATTCTGTTTTCAGAGCACAAAGGAATTAAATAGAAAAATAAATCTTTTCTATTAGCCTTTCAGGGAGCTAAATGGCAGGAAAATTTAAATTTAGAAAAGGTGAAACAGAAACTCAGGATGTGACACAGCAATTAAAAATACATTAGGAAATGCTGAGTATGCTTACACTTAGACAAACGGGGCATAGGCCTAGGCCAGTGCTATCCACAGTTACTAAAACATACTCATTCCAGGGGATGTCACCTATTTGAAAATAGGCGGGAACATGTAATACTGAAGATAGTTTAGTATAGAAAATTAAGATAATGAGATAAATTTTTCATATTGGTTGTAATATAGGAGCAAAATAATTAAAAGGAGAAAGAAAAGCAAAAAGGATAGGCAGAGAGTATGATAAACTGGCCCTTTTAAAAAGGACATACATATAAAACACTCTTGTAAAAGGTGGCAGAATTTAGATGTGAAATAATGAAAGAGGAGGATATTCGAGGGGAGTGTTTATTGTAAAGGAGTAGGGAAAGATATCAGGACTGGCTGGCAGAAATGGAATGTGGCAAGTCAGTAAATTCAGAACGTATACAGGACCACAAAATCCTTTGTAGGTCACTTCTGGGGACTTTATCAGCTTATGTCACTCCTCCACCCAACACCCCTAAGAGCTGCTCATCTCTCTCAGAATAAAAGCCAAAATCCCTCCAATGGGACCCTACATGGTCTTGTCTCTTACTTCTCTATCTTCATCTCCTGTGACTCTGCCTCTTGCTGCCTTATTTCTGATGCACTGGCCTCCTTTCTGGGCCTCAAACATACCAGGCACAGTCCCCCTCAGAGCCTTCACACAAGCTGTTCCGTCTGCCTAGGAGATATGCACATAGTTCACTTCCTCTTCTCCTTTAAGTCTTCTCTCACATGTAATCTTCCCAGTGAAGACTGCCATGATAATCCTATCTAAAATTTCAGTCCTTCCATTGACCACCCTGCCCTATTATATTTTCAATTAATATTTTTCACCTTCTAGTACAATGTGTAATGTATGTTATATTTACATTTTATTTAACTCTCTCCTTCCCCCTTCCCTAACTAGAATGTAAACACCTTGAGGGCTGGAATTTTGTCTACACTTTTTCATTGACATATGTCAATGAAAATCTCACCTACAACAATGCCTAACACATAGTAGGGATCCAATGAATGTTTACAGAATGAATGAAGGAATAAATAACGACTTCTTGTTTCTTCTGGCAGTCATCAGCACCAGGCACAAAATAGTTGTTGAATAACTGAATGAAAGAATCAATAAATGTTTATGAGCTTGACTTAGAAAGTCTTATAGATATTGAGGTAAAGTTTCAAATTAGGCTGGACGTTGGTCACAGACACCAAAATGTAAATCAAAACATTATTCAAAGAACAGTTATTCTTTCCAGCTATTGGCACTTATAGTTTAATCTTCAGCTGTAAAATATGTCATCATAAATCTCTTGACTCCAACATCTCACTTTCCTAGGCTAGAAGATAGGAATTTTACTTAAATAAAAATTGTGACATAAATACAGTTTCTGGGACAGAATTTCTGGCATGGCTAAGAGTTATCTGGCCTAGGAGGAAAAGAACCTAATCTAGTTTCTCTACTTTCCAACTCAGTGGTTACAAGTAATTAGTTACTCAAATCTAGATTTTTGCAAAATTGTAATTAATTAAATGTGTTAATACTGACTATAAACATAAAAATATTAATCTTCTTAAAATAAATATATTATTTTCAAATAAGAAACATTAACATATAAAATATATTATACATACCAGTGAGCTAAAAGTATGTGAGAATAAAATATTCTTTAAAAGATTTGAAAATACAATAGCTTAAATTTAATACGAAAAAAATTGATTTGGGGCTGAAGTCAGTTTCAAAACGGCCTTAGTATTTGTTTTTTCTGAAATAAATGAATCATACACAATCTGAAAAGATGACTTTTTTCCATAAATGCCTCAAACTCTAGCCATGTTTCCACCATTACCTCACAGTAGAGGGAAACTGACAAGTAATGACAGTTATTCTCACTGTTTTTGCTGCAAAATCCATCTTTCTGTACTGATCAGCATATTTTACTTGAGCCATAGACTGAATATGGCTAGTTGCCTTTAAAGCCATGAGATTGGATGAGCCCATGTCTTCCTGGGTCCTTTTAAATAAGACTTGCATGTAAGGAAACATTCTTGCAGATGAGCGGTGACCAGTAACAGGGATGCAAATTTTGACAATTCATTGTTATTTTTTTCTATCACTAACTTGCAGTGACATCCCAATTTACCATAAACTTGAGAGATATCCAGGTAGATTATACTTTGACCATGGCCATGTGTAGATTTCAAGCAGGAGGCCAGTTTTCATGTTGCCTTTCTCTTGGAGGGGATGCTACTTAACAGTGATGTCTATTTTCCTTCCAAAACAAAACACTATACCATCAAATGCATTAATACTTACTTATCTTGAATTAATTTTTGTATAAGGAGTAAGGAAAGGATCCAGTTTCAGCTTTCTACTTATGGCTAGCCAATTTTCCCAGCACCATTTATTAAATACGGAATCCTTTCACCATTTCTTGTTTTTCTCGGGTTTGTCAAAGATCAGATGGCTGTAGATGTGTGGTATTATTTCTGAGGACTCTCTTCTGTTCCATTGGTCTATATCTCTGTTTTGGTACCAGTACCATGCTGTTTTGGTTACTGTAGCCTTGTAGTATACTTTGAAGTCAGGTAGCGTGATGCCTCCAGCTTTGTTCTTTTCACTTAGGATTGTCTTGGCAATGCAGGCTCTTTTTTGGTTCCATATGAACTTTAAAGCAGTTTTTTCCAATTCTGTGAAGAAACTCATTGGTAGCTTGATGGGGATGGCATTGAATCTATAAATTACCTTGGGCAGTATGGCCATTTTCATGATATTGATTCTTCCTATCCATGAGCATGGTGTGTTCTGCCATTTGTTTGTATCCTCTTTTATTTCACTGAGCAGTGGTTTGTAGTTCTCCTTGAAGAGGTCCTTTACATCCCTTGTAAGTTGGATTCCTAGGTATTTTGCTCTCTTTGAAGCAATTGTGAATGGAAGTTCATTATTGATTTTGCTGTTTGTCTGTTACTGGTGTATAAGAATGCTTGTGATTTTTGCACATTAATTTTGTATCCTGAGACTTTGCTGAAGTTGCTGATCAGCTTAAGGAGATTTTGGGCTGAGATGATGGATTAGAGACTTAAATGTTAGACCTAATACCATAAAAATCCTAGAAGAAAACCTAGGTAATATCATTCAGGACATAGGCATGGGCAAGGACTTCATGTCTAAAACACCAAAAGCAATGGCAACAAAAGCCAAAATTGACAAATGGGATCTAATTAAACTAAAGAGCTTCTGCACAGCAAAAGAAACTACCATCAGAGTGAACAGGCAACCTACAGAATGGGAGAAAATTTTTGCCATCTACTCATCTGACAAAGGGCTAATATCCAGAACCTACAAAGAACTCAAACAAATTTACGAGAAAAAAACAAACAACCCCATCCAAAAGTGGGCAAGGGATATGAACAGACATTTCTCAAAAGAAGACATGCATACAGCCAACAGACACATGAAAAAATGCTCACCATCACTGGCCATCAGAGAAATGCAAATCAAAACCACAATGAGATACCATTTCACACCAGTTAGAATGGCAATCATTAAAAAGTCAGGAAACAACAGGTGCTGGAGAGGATGTGGAGAAATAGAAACACTTCTACACTGTTGGTGGGATTGTAAACTCGTTCAACCATTGTGGAAAACAGTATGGTGATTCCTCAAGGATCTAGAACTAGAGATACCATATGACCCAGCCATCCCATTACTGGGTATATACCCAAAGGATTATAAATCATGCTGCTATAAAGACACATGCACACGTGTGTTTATTGTGGCACTATTCACAATAGCAAAGACTTAGCATCAACCCAAATGTCCATCAGTGACAGACGGGATTAAGAAAATGTGGCACATATACACCATGGAATACTATGCAGCCATAAAAAGGGATGAGTTTGTGTCCTTTGTAGGGACATGGATGCAGCTGGAAACCATCATTCTCAGCAAACTATCGCAAGAACAGAAAACCAAACACCGCATGTTCTCACTCATAGGTGGGAACTGAACAATGAGATCACTTGGACTCGGGAAGGGGAACATCACACACCAGGGCCTATTATGGGGAGGAGGGAGGGGGGAGGGATTGCACTGGGAGTTATACCTGATGTAAATGACGAGTTGATTGGTGCTGACGAGTTGATGGGTGCAGCACACCAACATGGCACAAGTATACATAAGTAACAAACCTGCACGTTGTGCATGTGTACCCTAGAACTTAAAGTATAATAATAATAATAAAAAAAACTTACTTATATTTTCAACAGATTATCTCTTTTTGTAACTTTTAATCACACAGGAGAAATTCTTATAGGATATTAGGTGAAAAGTGCAGATAACAAAAATGATGGATTCTAATTGTATAAAAATATATACAATTTGAAAACTGGCTTTGATAATTTGGTTTTGCATTAGAATATCTTCATTTAGAAATCTGGAAACAAAATTTCATCCTATGCTGCCATTATTATTATTATTATTATTATCATCATCATTAATTTTTAGTTTTTGAGATGGAGTCTCACTCTGTTACCCAGGGCATAGTGCAGTGGTGCAATCTCAGCTCACTGCAACATCTGCCTCCTGGGTTCAGGCAATCCTCCTGCCTCAGCCTCTCAAGTAGCTGGGATTACAGGCACCCACCACCACCACCACCACCACACACACACACACACACACACACACACACACACATATATATAAAATGGGTTTTTGGGTTTTTTTTTTTTGTATTTTTAGTAGAGATAAGGTCTCACCATGTTGGCCAGGCTGGTCTCAAAATCCTGACCTCAAGTGATCCTCCCGCTTTGCTCTCACTGCCATTATTATTGTCACGTCCAATTTTCTTAGGTTCTCTTAAATGGAAGAAGGTCACAATTACTATTAACTCCTTCTGTTGACCATGTAAGCTAGCCTATGGACTGCTCCAAGGAAAAGAAGTACTGGGGCTTAGGATTTCAACATATGAATTCTGGGAAAGACACAGCTTAGTCCATTATAGGAAGTGACTGCTTAATGAATATAAGTCTTCCTTTTGGGGTGAAGAAAATGTTCTGGAAATAGTAGTAATGGCTACATAACACTATAAATGTGCCAAATGCCACTTAGTTGTACACTCAAACCAGTTAAAATGGTAAATTTTGTGTTGTGTGTATTTTCTTTAAAAAGTCGTCACCTAGTCATGTTGATTTGATCTTGGGAGATGCTTCAAATCAGAATACATCTTGCCATCTCTACCATTCTAGTCCAAGCCACCATTACTTCCTGCATGATATATGTCAATAATTTTTAACTAGTTTTTTTTGTGTCCATCTTTGCTGTGCTTCAATCTTTACTCTGCCCTAAAGGCAGTTTATTATTATTATTATTATTCAATTGCGTTACTCCCCTGATTAAAAATTTTCAGTGGTTTCTCATTTTATTTAAAATCATATACAAAATTTCTGGTTTTAACTACAGGCTCATTATGCTCAGGTATTGGCCTACATATCAGCCATATTTCTTTTCCACTGATTAATTTGCTTTAGTTTCAATCTGTTGTTTTTTAATTTTTGAGCAATCCAGGATCATTCTCATCTCCAGGCTTTTGCATATGCTTTTCTCTTCATCCCCACTATCCTGCCTTCGTTTTTTACCTACCTAACATCTATCATCATTCTTAACTTAAATGTCATTTTTCAAAGGGATTTTCTGTGATTTCTTCATCTAAATTATTCTCTTTCATAGTACCCAATTTCTTTCTTCTGAATACATAGAACAACAAAAATATTAACCACTAACTTATATTTATCTATTTATAATGTCTGTCTCTTCCACCATGTTGTAAGCCCTGTGATGGTACCAACCATGTTTATTTGGTTCATGGCTATATCCACAGCATATAGCGCAGCATGCACTACATAGTAGGCACTCAAAAATACTATTTGAATGAATAAATAAATGAAGAAAATGATAGAGTTAGACTAAAAGATTTCAAAAGCTCTATCCACCTAGAGATTATGCAGTTTGTAATTAAATTATCTTATTTTCCTTAATTTTAATGATTGCTTAAAAGCTCACAAGTACTGACAATATCCCATAAGTAATCTTATAGTGCTCTAGTGTGGCTCTTAAAAACTTCCAGTTAAGCACACACTATGGACCAACTCCTGCTGAAACAGGAGTTTGACTCAATAAAGAAATAAGTGGATATTAATAATAACAAAATCCAATATATAGTAGATTTAATCAATAAAATGAGAAGTTAGCCTTTGTTTTCCTTAGTCAGTGTATTAAGGAAAAAAGAAAAGACCAAAGAAAATGAAGTAAGAAAAAAGATATAACCAAGGATGTAATTAAAGAAGTTTGACGGATGGTAAAAATAACTTGCCAAAAATAATAATAAAAAACAAATGCAGGATTATCTAAGAAGGTATAAATTACTTTAAATGACTCAGAAAAAGGTAAAATATATAAATAATTGTATTGAAGTTCTATTCTTATTAATGACATCAGCTCAAAATGATTTATAAGCCAGTTCTATTCAACCTTTAAGGAACAGATAATTACTTTGTTAAACTTTCCAAAACATTAAAAGTGTTGAAAAACTTTAAAATTCATTCAACTGAGCTGCATAATCCTGTTAAAAAAAAGAAAAGAAAACAGAAAATAAAGGAAAAAAATAAGAGGAAACTATAGTTCAATCTCATTTATAAACATAATTACAAATAAGTTAAATATTTACAAGTTAAAATTAGCAGTTTTTTCAGAGAATAATGTAAATGATCCAACAAGATTTATTCTAGAAGTGTAAGAATGATGTAGCATTTGAAAATTTATTAAGATAATTCACTAAATTAACAAATTAGAGACCATTATACAATTTTGTTATTACAAAATGGTATTACTCATGAAGCAAACCATTCCTTTTAAAAATTGTATTGTTTTAAATTACCAAATAATCATTGTACATATTCATGGGGTACATAGTGATATTTTGACACATGTAATGTATAGTGATCAGATCAGGGTAAATTAGTCTCTCCATCATCTCAAACATTTATTTCTTTGTAATTTCTCATTTATTATGATTAAACACTTATCATTTTCTCCCTCTACTCTTCCCAGTCTCTGGTATCCTCTATTCTACTCTTTACCTCTATGAGATCAACTTTTTAAGCTTCCATATATGAGTGAGAACATGCAATGTTCAACTTTCTTTTGCTGTTTTATTTCACTTAACATGATGTATCTCAGTTCCATCCATGCTGCTGCAAGTGACAGAATTTCATTCTTTTTTATGTCTGAATAGTATTCCATTGTGTATATATACATGTTTTATTTATCCATTCATCTGTTGTTGGACACTTAGGTTGATTCCATATCTTGGATATTGTGAATATGACTGTGATAAAGATGGGCTGCAGATGTTTCTTCAATTTAATGATATCCTTTTCTTTGGATAAATTACCAACAATGGGGTTACTGGATCATATGGTAGTTCCAATTGTAATTTCTTGAGGAAATTTCATACTGGTCCTTATAGTGGCTGTACTAGCTTATATTCCCACCAACAGTATAGAGGAATTCTCTTTCCTTTGCATCCTTGCCAGCATTTGATATTTTTTGTTTTTCTGATCATAGCCATCCTAAGTGGGGTGAGATGGTACCTCATTGTGGTTTTGATTTGCATTTGTCTGATGATTAGTGATCTTGAACATTTTTCCATGGATTTGGGCCCATTTATATGTCTTCTTTTCAGAAACGTCTGTTCAGATCCTTTACCCGTTTTTTTTTTCTTTTTCTTTTCTTTTTTCCTGTTGAGATGTTTGAGTTCTTTGTATATTCTGGATATTAATCCCCTGTCAGATAAGTAGTTCACTCCCAGTCTATAGGTTACTGTTTCACTCTGGTGATTGTTTTCTTTGTTGTACAGAAGCTTTTTAGTTTGATATAATCCCATTTGTTTATTTTTGCTTTTGTGGCCTGTACTTTTAAGGTCTTATTCATAAAAGCTTTTCTCAGACCAATATCTTGAAGCATTCACCCTATGTTTTTTTTTTTTTTTTTCTAACAGTTCATTTTTTTTATCATTTTGGGTCTTATATCTTTGATCCATTTTGAGTTGATTTTTGTATAGGTGAGAGGCGGGGAGTCTAAATTCATTCTAGTTTTAGTCATTTATGCCAGTACCATGCTGTTTTGGTTACTACAGCTTTGTAGTATATTTTAAGGTCTAGGTGTGGAATACCTCCAGCTTTGTTCTTTTTGCTCTTTGTCTAGTCAGGGTCTTTTATGGCTTCATAAAAATTTTAGGATTTTTTTCTATGTCTTTGAAGAATGTCATTGGTATTTTGATAGGGATTACATTGAATCTGCAGATTGCTTTAGGTACTATTGTCATTTTAACAATATTAATTCTTCCAGTTAATGAGCATGGGACATCTTTCTATTTGTTTGTATACTCTCCCATTTCTTTGATCAGTGTTTTGTAGTTTTTCACTTCCTTGGTTAAATTTATTCCCAGGTATTTTGTTTGTTTGTTTGTTTGTTTTGTAGCTATTGTAAATGAGATTACCTTCTTGATTTCTTTTTCAGTTACTTTACTATTCGTGCATAGAAACACTACTGATTTTTGTATGTTAATTCTGTATCCTGCAACTTTACTGAATTTGTTTACTTATCCATTCTAATAACTTTTGGTAGAATATCCAGGTTTTTCTATATGTAAGATCATGTCATCTGCAAACAGGAATAATTTGCCTTTCTCTTTTCCAATTTGGATGCCCTTTATTTATTTCTCTTGACTAACTGTTCTGGCTAGGACTTCCTCAACACCATTTTTAATAAAGTCAAGCTAAAAATAAGTAGGTTGTTCCTTAATTTAATAAAAGAAAAAGGAAAAACTTAGCAAATAGCAAACATAATACTTAATAGGGGAACATTAGTGTATTTTAATTAAAGTCTTGATCAAAATAAGGGTGCCTAATTCTATCACAACAACTGGAATGGGAGTTCTAACCAATGCAATGAGGCAAAAAGAAAAATAAGTTAGAAATATAGACCAAGAAACTAACACTTTTACTATTTGCATACAATAGAATTGTCTGAGAGAAGGAATGGAACAATATTTAGTAAAACAGGTTGAAACAATGTCAAAATACAAAATCAATCTTTTCTATTAACAATAAAATCTTAATTAGAAAAATGAAAGAAAATAATCTAACTAAATAGCAATAAAATTATTAACTATATTCATGAATAAACAGCAGAGTGTGTAAGATTTTTTATAGGGGATACTATGTAATTTTATTGATGTATGTATAATAAAGCCTGAATAAAAGTTTAGTATATGAAAACTCAATAAAGGTGTTAATTAAACCAAAATAAATGTATAAATTAAAGAAAATCCTAATTAAAATCCCAGTATTTTTTTAAAATGAAGGTTATGAGTTTCTTTTAAAATTCTTTTGAACAAAAAAATGCAAGGATATCCTAAAAAAATTAACCAAGATAAACAATGGGAGCGTAAGTTGGGAAGTTTTGTTTTATACCTCTTAAAGAAGACAGAATTGTGCTCTTTTTTTGGAAGGGAGTATTATTGGGGCAAATATTACAAGAAAACTAGGTTTAGTTTTGGAAGCTGATGTTGTCTTTCTTTAGCTGGGTGAGCAATTGCTTTGCAAATCTCACTCAGTCAGGTTCTAAGACAAAGATTTGTAGGAAAAAATAGAAAACTTCACCTTGTCCCTAGACCAAACTACATCCTCTTATACAATATACTGGAAGTTCTATATTTTGAGGTGATTACTGGGCACTACTCAGCCAGTATAAAGCTGATGCTGCACATTTTTATCCTTATCAGTCTCTAAGTATTTATTATTAATTTTTGAGGAATCCAGAAAGGAAGATGGTGAGTAATCAACACTCCCATAAGGAAGTTGTTTGTGAAATCTCAAAACAAACCAAAAAGCAAAAAGACACCTGTTAATTACAAATACAAGTTTAAAATTGTACTTCAATTTAATTTCAAATATTTGAATTTCAAATTTAAATTCAAGTTTAAATATTTCAATCCTAAATTCAAATTTAATTTGAATTTTAAACCAATGGGAAGATGGTGTTAAGGTAATTTGTTCTCCATTTGTTTTAAAAACTTTTATCTCTATCTCACATAAAATGGGATAGGATGATTATACAATCACAAAAAACTACTGACATTAAAGAAAAGTATGAGAGATTATTTTGACAGTGTGGAATGGAGGGAACCTATAAAAGCCTATAAAAGCCAACAAACCTATACAACCCAAAAGCCATTAAAAATGAATGAATTTCTCTAAATAAAAATTAAGAATTTCTGCACAAGGAAAGATCCATCAACAAAGTTAAAAACCAAGCAACACACTAGGAGAAACTATTTGCAGCAAACACAACAGAAAAAGTTAAGTCCTTTATTGCAGCAGTCCCCAACCTTTTGGACAGCAGATACCAGTTTCGTGGAAGGCAATTTTGTCACAGACAGGGTCGAGGATGTTTTTGGGATGATTCAAGCACATTACACTCATTGTTCATTTTATTTCCATTATTACTACATTGTAATATATAAGGAAATAATTCTACAACTCACCATAATGTAGAATCAGTGGGAGCCCTGAGCTTGTTTTTCTGCAACTAGATGGTCCCATCTGGGTCTGATGGGAGACAGTGACAGATCATCAGCCATTAGATTTTCATAAGAAGTGTGAAACCTAGATCCCTCGCATGTGCAGTTTACAGTAGGGTTTCATATTCTTGTGAGAATCTAAAGCCACTGCTGATCTTACAGGAGGTAGAGGTCAGGTGGTGATGCAAGTGATGTGGAGTGGCTGTACATACAGATGTAGCTTTGCTCGCTCACCCACCACTCACCTCCTGCTCTGTGGCCTGATTCCTAACAGGCCACATACAGGTTCCTATCCATAGCCTGGGGATTAGGATCCCCTACTCTAGGGATTTCTACAGTTAAATAAGGAAAAGCAAATAACCTAATAAGAAAAGTGAGCAAAAGTTATACATATGAAATTCTTCAAAAAAATATAAATGACTAGCATACATTTTAAAATGTGCTTAAGTTCCTTAGTACTGAGGCGAACTCAAATTGAAGTAGGAATGAGCTATCTTTCTCCATCAGTTTAGCAAAACTTAAAGAGATTGATAATGGCCAATGCTGACTGGTATGCAAACTGGTGCTCTCATGAACTATTCATCAGTATTTAACCCAGCTCTACATTTCTGAAGTCAATTTGACATTATCTTTCAAACTGAAGACTTACATATTATTTGACCAGAAAATCCACATTGAATTATACTTATTTTCTTCCACAATGAAGGCTTTCTTAGATACTGCCCTTGAGCATGTGAGATCACAACTCACATTCATGCTCAGTCCAATCAAGAATGTTCCAAGGCTACAACTCTGAGCTCCTCCTCACATGTTCAGCTAAAGTTTCCCAATCCTACTCCCATACAGCTGGGTCAGCAAGGGTTTCCAGTCTAAGCCCCATGGCATCACAATATTGGTATCCCTCCCCTATAACAATTTAGGTAAAAGGTCAAGAACTCAAAATAGAAATGAAGTGGGGAGAGCACTAGTATGTATGTGAATGGTGGGTTTTGGAGCAAACTATGGAGCATGTGCCTTGGCCAAAGGAATCCATATTTATAAAAGAAATATTTTTAAATGTTGGTTCATTAGTTCATCGTGGTTAGTTTCCCCTAACTGTTCCATTCTTGACCAGCCCACATACCTTATATAGGACCACTGCAATCTATTGTAGGCTCTAAAGGCGTTGAAAATCTAAAAGCAAGCTGTCTCATTATGGTTTCTTTTCCTAGATGGCTCCTTGACTCCTCTGCAGATGTACAAATTTCTTCCCTAGTGTCAAGTCTGTATACCAAGGGAATGGGGGTGATGGTGAACAGCATTAAGCTACTAAAGCTCCAAGTTCTCTTCCTTTTGACAAAGGTGCCCACTTATCTTTTCATTACAAAGTCACTTAAATGACTCTTCCCAGAACACTGTAAATTTGCTACAGCTTCATTGCTCTCTTCCTCTAGAAAGAGATGCATCTGATAAGTCCTGCATTAGAAAAAAGCTAAAGTTCTGTGTCCTAATCCCCCAGTCACATGAAGACTAGTAAGAAAGCTATATATTTCAAGAAATACGGACAAATAGCAAATACAAAATTTGTTCTGCCTTCTTACAGAGAAAGGGTTAAGGAACCACAACCTCCAACTTAAAGGCCAAGGTTACTTTATTCAGTTAGGAGAGTAGGCACTGTTTTCACAGAGTAATGAACCACAGTTTTTCTGCCCGACAGAATTATAATACTGTCAAGTATGGTAAGACAGATGATCCTATGTAAAATGATATTTTACAAAGCAAAACAGATATAACTCAGTAACTGTGCATCTAATTGACTTAATTGCCTCATTTATCACATGACTTAAGTGAGCTGATGTTTTCTACTCTGCTTCACCCATGTAATTCTTGAAATATAAGAGCCGAGACATGGTGCCAGGCATGAGCGAGAAATTCTGTCTCCTGAGAAAAGATATCACTCGACTGATGTTGGCTTTGGATTCCAGTTTATTGAAAAATCAATGTCCATTTGTGCGACCAACACATATGGCTTTCTTCCAGGCTGATGATGGCTTTGGGAGGCCAGCTATCACCTAATGAAGTCAGATCAGTTTACCCGGCACCTGAGTTGTAGTTGGCAAAGTGACTTTGTCATTAAAACCAAGTTTATCATTCCTGTTGGTGTTGTTCTTCCCACTTTACCCCCTCCTCTCCATTTCTCCTGAAATCACAGTATTTTCTCTTATGCAGATAACAGACCAATGGCTCCAATTTTTAACATTTCAAAGGGACTCAGTGTGATGTTTGGTACTCAAAGGATAAACAACTTTTTTTAAGTCTGTGTCTTTGATGGCATAGAGAAGTACACACATACATACACACACACGTACATATATACACACATATATATACACTCAAGACTGAGTAGGACAATACACATATATGTATGTGTGTATATATATGTGTGTAGTCCTACTCAGTCTTGAGTCAAAATAGATGATTTTAAAAGTCAGAGCCAGGTTTGTAACAGGCTTAATTGAAATTCATCAGTTTAACTGTTTTGAGTAAATCAGCAAGGCTAACTTTGTCTAATGTGTTCATTCATACATTTCCATAAACAGAATTCAGCTCGTATTTTACATATGGCTTTTAAAAAATTATCACTAAAGTAATACCACTTTCCCATAATTAAATGGAGTGGCAATCTAAATTACAATACTTTTTTTTTTTTTTTTTAATCCCTCAGTGTTCTCTTCCCCTGGAGAATACCATCAGAGTGGTAGTCATTGGCAACAGAAGCTCTGGCAAGACAGATTTTTTTTTTTTTCTCTCTCTCCCTGAAATCTGCCAAGAGTAACAAATAATTCTGTTATAAAGTGCCAGCTCAGCCATGAAGCATAGTTGCTGGGTTCATATTTGGCTCCATCATGTGAAGACCTCTTTTTGCAAGGGTAGCAGGAGCTCACAAAGTCAATGAGAGGATAGAGAACCAAGCATGGAGGCTGGGTTTAAACCAAGGCACTTCTATGCCAAGAGGGAAGAATCCAAAATATTTTAGTTCAAACAGACTGGTCTAGAGCTACTGCTTTATAAAGGATACGAAGGCTGCTGCTGCTGCTATGAAAGAATCTAAATGGTTTCTTTTGTCTGTGTTTCTTGCTGAAGAGTCACAGTCCCATGTTGGTTGGGCCTGGGACATTTGCTTCCCTTCTGACCGATGGTGCTCCAAAGAGAAAGGATGTGATCTTTTTGATTTCTTCCCACGAGGAAAAGGGAGTTGATGGGAACCTGCCCCATGTGATGAAAGTCATCTGCAGTCAGAGGAGCAGCACCTAAACTGGGAGGTTGTGAATAAAAACTGCCAGAGGGTTTCTGAAGGGTTCAACATGTGCCTGAGGTGCCCAGAACGTGTGCTCAAAAGAAGCAACTGAAAGCAACAATGAGTATATGGTCATTTGTGTTCAGCATTCCTATAGAGTTGAAATCTAAAACGAAGATCTAAAGTTCACAATGACTTCAACAGATCTGAACGGATAAGTATTATAAACTGGAAATGTTCATGGGCAATTTGAAAGATTCAAGCTCCCCGCGATCTTGATCAGTGAAAGAATGAAGTCTACTGAGAGTGATGGAATAATGAAACATGCAAAATAGTTTCTTAGGCAACATAATAAACAGGCAACCGATGGACAGGGAAATAATCTAGTTGGGAAGTAAAATCTATTGTAAAAACCTCAAGGTTAGGAGGAAATATAGACAGGACATAAATTCACAGTGTTCTACAGTTGTAGTAAGGCATATCAACAAATGGATTTAGGAGACATATACATCATTCCAATACATATATGCAAATTGCTCTTTTTACATAGTACTTTATCACACAATTAATTTGTTTTTCCCATGCAGTCCTTGTTTATAGCAATATGTTGATTTCTGGGCAACAGATTTATTTTAAAAACTCTCAAGTGGGAGAAATAAGAGAGAGAGAGGAATATACATTTAATGAATGTTCAAATAATGTTCCAGGCATTTTTTCATGTCTTATAGTTTAATTCTTACAAGAAACCTTCCATATAGCTGCGAGCTGCTCACATTCCAGATAATAAAGCTGAGATTCAGAGAAATGTATGAGATCTGTCTAAGGTCACATAAAGCAGAAACCGATTTTGTGGATGTATATTTAAGAGTTGCATGAAGTCATAGTCAGGCTCTCACTATCCACTGCCCAGTCTGACTTCTGGCTCATCACTTCAGTAAAATAACACTAGCAAAGGTTAACAGAAATTTCCAGGTGACAAAATTCAGTGGATATTTTTCAGTCATCATCTAACTTCAGGCTCAGCAGCATCTCATTCATGGCTCGGTTTTCTCCTTCTTGAAACACTGTCTTCCACAGGCAGGGTGTCACATGTGAGTGGTTATCTTTTTCCCTCACCAACCACTCCTATTTTGTTCTCTTTCCAGTGTTAACTACCCTTACTGACATTCCTCTCTTGTTATTCTTTTACCCATTCCTGGGTGATCTTATACAGGTCCACATTTAATAACCAATGAGAAGCAAATATCTTAGTGAATGCATCTCGAGACCAGACCTGTAACTTTTAAGTCCAGTCTAATCTACAAAATGACCTATGTGATACCACTTTTTGGAATAACAATAGTACTCTGAAATTAAAATGTTAAAACTGAGCTTATAATTTGCCCCATCCTGCAAAAAAAAAAAAAAAAAAAAAAAGAAAAACCCAACCAATCAACAAAAATAAATAAATAAATGTACGCTTGATCTTTTCCAACGTCTTCTGTCACAATGAATGGTACCACCATAAATTACATTTGCAATCTTGTACTTATTTGCATGAAAATTGCCTGTTAGTCAAAATGTTAATATTGCATCTCCAATCTGCTACAGCGCTGTTCAAAATAGTGGGAAAATAGCTGTGAACTAGACAGGCAGAGTCTCTATTGTCAAGGATTATACAATCTAGGAAAGGGACACAGTAAAAAATAAAGAGGGTAAATGCAGTAGAGTGTGGCTGAGAGGGCTGCTTTAACTAGGAAGTTACCAAATAATTTGAGACTTGGATGATGAAATGAGGCAGCCACATGACTTTGTGAAGGAAGAATCAAGAATCTTCCAAGGAGGAGGAGCAGCAACTGTAAAGGTGCTGAAATGAAGATGAGTTGTATTTGTCATATGAGCTACACATAAGCCGGTGTGGCTGGAGTATTATATAAGAAGATAGTGGAGGGAAATAGGGTCAGAAAGTTCTATAAGACAAGGACATTCACATCAGATCTTTGGAGTAAGAAAGAAGTAAAATAACAACAAAAAAGAAAGCTGAGTTAGCAGTTGAAGGAAAAGTTACATTTACTTTAAAAAGTTAAACCATGAAAGAATTTCAGATAATGGAAGTGGCCTGGCATACACTCAATCTCCATATCTATTTTCATACTGTCCCCTTTTCATGTATAATTGGAGGCAAAACATGGAGGCCCTTTAACTGATGTCTGCATGATGAAAGGGCAAAAACGGATGAGTTCAGAAAATTGTGAGAAGACTGGAAATTTTGGCTAATACATTCCTTGTATACAAAAGATTGAGCATAGAAATTCTATTGACATCTAATTGTTGGCATGTGCAGACTAAGTGTTACCAAATGCCTTCCTAAATAGGTACGGGGTGGTGTGGAAAGAAATGTTTCTCTGTTGACTAAACGGTGAAAGCAGCAACCTATTAACAGAATTATTCTCAGAGGCTGAATGCTAATTGATTTTATGTGCATGTCAAGGAGTCAATCAATGGCAGGCTTGCAGTAAAATAGCAGAGTAAAGAAGAATATACGAAGCAGATTCCAGTTAAATATGGAAAGTATCTAATCTTATCTCTGGAAATGTCTACTTTAATGACCATGTAGCTGTTCTTTTTGCCAGTTTGGCATCTATAAACTTCAGCAGAGTCTCCTCAATTTCATTCTGAACACTTATAGATGCACATATATTTTTTCTTTTTTTTTTTTTGAGACGGAGTCTTGCTTTGTCACCCAGGCTGGAGTGCAGTGGCGCGATCTCGGCTCACTGCAAGCTCCGCCTCCCGGGTTCACGCCGTTCTCCTGCCTCAGCCTCCGAGTAGCTGGGACTACAGGCGCCGCCACCACGCCTGGCTAATTTTTTGTATTTTTAGTAGAGACGGGGTTTCACCGTGTTAGCCAGGATGGTCTCGATCTCCTGACCTCGTGATCCACCCGCCTCGGCCTCCCAAAGTGCTGGGATTACAGGCGTGAGCCACCGTGCCCGGCGCACATATATTTTTTCAAAAGGAAACCAACGTTGTAACTTCATAACCTTTAAACATTTTATTTGTATAAATTTATGAGGTACAAGTGCAATTTTGTTACATGCATAGAATGCTTAGTGGTGAAGTCAGGGCTTTTAGTATATCCATCACCTGAACAGCATACATTGCACTCATTAAGTAACTAAAGTGAAATTCGTATCATGTGAAATTAACCACTTTAAAGTGCACAATCAATGGCATTTAGTACGTTCACAATGTTGTGCCACCATTACCTCTATCTAGTTCCAAAAGGTGTAAACAACCCAATGTCTACCAATAGATGAATAAACAAGTGTGATATGCCTGTAAAGTTGAATAGCATTCAGCCATAAAAGGATATGATACTGATACATGCTGTGATATAATACTGATACATGCGGTGATGTGGACAAACATTGAGAACGTGCTAAGTGAAAAAAAAACCCCAGATACAAAAAGTCACATATTGTATGATTTCATTTATATGAAATATCCATAACAGGTAAATCCATAGAAACTTCATAAGTTTTTATATGATGAATGATGCTGAATTCTCCTTTAAGAACTATGAACTTTTGTGAATGTAGGAGCTGCACCTTATTCATCTGTCTCCTCAGCTCTCGGCATACAGTTCCTGACACATAAAGAGAAGGCTCACTGTATTTCCAAGGTTCTTATGAGAGAAGTGGAACCAACAAGATACATGCATACATACATACACATATACATATATGCACACACATATACATGAATGTTTATAGAGATTTGTTATAAGGATTTGACCTTACACAGCTATGGAAAAGGAGAAATAGTGTCTGTGAAGTTTAGTTCCTGAACTTGGTGCTGGGACATGATGCCCACAGGCAGGTGACTGGAAAGAGAACATAGTTGTGGAGTGGGTGAAGCAAAGACAAATTGGAAGCTGTATTTGAACTGGAGACCTCAAAAATGAACTGGAATCCATAAGCATTCCCCTTTGCCTCCAAGTTTCCAACTTTCATGATGAGGATTTTCTGCAGGAAGAGCTGGTGTCCCTTTGTCAGGAAGCTAACCACATGCTGGGCCAGGAGTCAGAGAAGATGCAGCAGGATCTGGAGGAGTTGGGGGCCTAGCTGCTCCAGCCTCCAGCCAGGAAGCCAAGAGGTCAGCATCAACTGGCATGAGCTGCAACAGCAACAGTGCCTTATGCCGTACCAATCTTCTCAGTACCAGAAATAGATGGCTGGGATTTTACTTCTGCTTCTTCATCTGGGCTTCAACTGACCACGTGAGGAAAAAAAAAAAAAAAAGCGGATGTGGAAAATGCAATTCCAGCTTAGCTAAATTAACGCAATGCAAATTTCAAACACCGAGGAGGCTCATAGAGTAAGTTAGTAGGGAGGTGCAAGAAGCAGCATTTTGGCAAGCACTTTGGTACTTCCCTTGCGTATAGAGTGTGTGAGAAGTATTTCGCAAGGACCTTATATAGACCGGAAAATGGATTGGGCATTTTACCAGCATTCTTATTTCATTATACCTTCACAATAACTCTGTGACATAGTTACAATTTTTATTACCATAACAAAAATGAAGCAGGGAGGCACAATATGCAGATAAGTCACGATCCACAGTGAGCCTGGGTAGCAAGTAGCTGAGCCAGGAAACTGAATTTAGATCTAGCCCATTACAAAGCCCATGCCCTATCCACTGTAGTACACTGCACCCCAACTTGATTTTGTGTATAGTAAAGTTTTCTGCTTCTCTTCTTTCCATCTTTCTCCTTTTCTAAGGAACTAAAAAAAGGTGGAAGGGGCAGCGTGGGCATACATTTCTTCCCATGTAACTGATATATAGATGACCCCGCTATGAAACTTGTACTGTTTCAGTGATGCCCATCAGAGATGGTAGGAAGCTCAGCATCAGAAATGGGGTCTTCTCTTTTTTCTCTCTTAGGAGTGAATTATTCTCTTCCTTCTGGTGCCTGTGCTCTGCCCTCTGCTGTTAAATTGACTTTTATCACCTCCCAATAATCTACCCTGAAGCTATGGACAAGTCAAATTCTGAGACTTATTCACTTGTTTGTTGAATCTCACAAATTTCCTTAAAAAGTAGGCCATTTTGCAATGTCAAAATGCTTGATGGTATCACAGAAAGGCTTCATATATAACTTATATAGCCAAGAAGGTAGATCAATACATTTTATACATTATTTGCCTAAGTTGAGGCACAAAAGTGGTAATAGCTAACATTTCTCAGCACTTACTATGCAAATGGCTCTGAGATAAAAGCTTTATATGTATTATTTTCTTAATTTAAATGAATACCTAATGGAAGAGGAGGTAATTATACATTGCTATATTGCAAATGAAAAACCTGAGGCTTACAGAAGTTAAAAAACTTGCTCAAAGGGTGGTGAGCTAATCAGATCTGTTTGATCCCAAAGCACTTGGTCTTCATGTTCATGAGATGCCATTTGAAACTCATCAGCAAATTCTTGTTATTACTTAATGAATATCCATTGAGTGCCTGCTAGGTGTGCAAATAGTGATAGCAAATTGAAACACCATGGTGCGGCATAAAATGAGAAATATAATTATAATCATATTTTTTGTCTTCTAGTAACTCTCTTCAAAGTCAGTTTCTGAAAGACATACTGTACTAATGTTTGAGAGATGAAAGCACAATCTTTGAAGGGTCTTTCCCAAAAGGATGGGAACGCAGTAATTCCCTTCAAACCCCTGCTCTCCAAAGATGTTAAAATTGCTCATTTTAATAGACAGCAATTAAGTGAATCTCAAAACTGCAAATATAATTGACAAAATTTATTCAATTTCAGCTTTTTGGCTGCACAATTTGTGTACACAAAACAAACAAGTAAAGTATAGGTCTTATTTGTGCTCATTTTATCTTTTCATTGCTATACACTGTGAAGATAGGGACCTCTACAATGGAAGAATATAACTTAAGGTAACAAAATGCTCATGAAGATTCCTGCTGCTAGTCCAGCAGATTCCTTCTCTGCCTACTTTAGATTTTACTTTTGCTGCTGGTGCTGTCATTGTCACTCTCCCTAAAGTTCTGGTTTTCTTTTTCATCTTTGATCTTTAATGTGTCCACAGTAGAAACGCCATGGAACTGGATTAGAATGGGAAATTACATTTTTTTTTTATTATACTTTAAGTTCTAGGGTACATGTGCATAACGTGCAGGTTTGTTACATATGTATACTTGTGCCATGTTGGTATGCTGCACCCATCAACTCGTCAGCACCCATCAACTCGTCATTTACATCAGGTATAACTCCCAATGCAATCCCGCCCCCCTCTTCCCTACCTATAATAGGTCCCGGTGTGTGATGTTCCCCTTCCCAAGTCCAAGTGATCTCATTGTTCCGTTCCCATCTATGAGTGAGAACATACGGTATTTGATTTTCTGTTCTTGCGATAGTTTGCTGAGAATGATGGTTTCCACCTGCATCCATGTCCCTACAAAGGACATGAACTCATCCTTTTTTATGGCTGCATAGTATTCTATGGTGTATATGTGCCACATTTTCTTAATCCCGTCTGTCACTGATGGACATTTGGGTTGATTCCAAGTCTTTGCTATTGTGAATAGTGCCACAATGAACAAACATGTGCATGTGTCTTAATAGCAGCATGATTTATAATCCTTTGGGTATATACCCAGTAATGGGATGGCTGGGTCATATGGTACTTCTAGTTCTAGATCCTTGAGGAATCACCATACTGTTTTCCATAACGGTTGAACTAGTTTATAGTTCCACCAACAGTGTAAAAGTGTTCCTATTTCTCCACATCCTCTCCAGCACCTGTTGTTTCCTGACTTTTTAATGATTGCCACTCTAACTGGTGTGAGATGGTATCTCATTGTGGATTTGATTTGCATTTCTTTGATGGCCAGTGATGATGAGCATTTTTTCATGTGTCTGTTGGCTGTATGCATGTCTTCTTTTGAGAAATGTCTGTTCATATCCCTTGCCCACTTTTGGATGGGGTTGTTTGTTTTTTTCTTGTAAATTTGTTTGAGTTCTTTGTAGGTTCTGGATATTAGCCCTTTGTCAGATGAGTAGATGGCAAAAATTTTCTCCCATTCTGTAGGTTGCTGTTCACTCTGATGGTAGTTTCTTTTGCTGTGCAGAAGCCCTTTAGTTTAATTAGATCCCATTTGTCAATTTTGGCTTTTGTTGCCATTGCTTTTGGTGTTTTAGACATGAAGTCCTTGCCCATGCCTATGTCCTGAATGGTATTACCTAGGTTTTCTTCTAGGCTTTTTATGTATTAGGTCTAACATTTAAGTCTCTAATCCATCTTGAATTAATTTTCGTATAAGGAGTAAGGAAGGGATCCAGTTTCAGCTTTCTACTTATGGCTAGCCAATTTTCCCAGCACCATTTATTAAATAGGGAATCCTTTCCCCATTTCTTGTTTTTCTCAGGTTTATCAAAGATCAGATGGCTGTAGATGTGTGGTATTATTTCTGAGGACTCTGTTCTATTCCATTGGTCTATATCTCTGTTTTGATACCAGTACCATGCTGTTTTGGTTACTGTAGCCTTGTAGTATAGTTTGAAGTCAGGTAGTGTGATGCCTCCAGCTTTGTTCTTTTCACTTAGGATTGTCTTGGCAATGCAGGCTCTTTTTTGGTTCCATATGAACTTTAAAGCAGTTTTTTTCTAATTCTGTGAAGAAAGTCATTGGTAGCTTGATGGGGATGGCATTGAATCTATAAATTACCTTGGGCAGTATGGCCATTTTCATGATATTGATTCTTCCTATCCATGAGCATGGTATGTTCTTCCGTTTGTTTGTGTCCTCTTTTATTTCACTGAGCAGTGGTTTGTAGTTCTCCTTGAAGAGGTCCTTTACATCCCTTGTAAGTTGGATTCCTAGGTATTTTATTCTCTTTGAAGCAACTGTGAATGGAAGTTCATTCATGATTTGGCTCTCTGTTTGTCTGTTACTGGTGTATAAGAATGCTGGTGATTTTTGCACATTAATTTTGTATCCTGAGACTTTGTTGAAGTTGCTTATCAGCTTAAGGAGATTTTGGGCTGAGATGATGGGGTTTTCTAAATATGCAAACATGTCATCTGCAAACAGGGACAATTTGACTTCTTCTTTTCCTAACCGAATACCCTTTATTTCTTTCTCTTGCCTGATTGCCCTAGCCAGAACTTCCAATACTATGTTGAATAGGAGTGGTGAGAGAGGGCATCCCTGTCTTGTCCAGTTTTCAAAGGGAATGCTTCCAAGTTTTGCCCATTCAGTATGATATTGGCTGTGGGTTTGTCATAAATAGCTCTTATTATTTTGAGATACATCCCATCAATACCAAATTTATTGAGAGTTTTTAGCATGAAGGGCTGTTGAGTTTTGTCAAAGGCCTTTTCTGCATCTATTGAGATAATCATGTGGTTTTTGTCTTTGGTTCTGGTTATATGCTGGATTACGTTGATTGATTTTCATATGTTGAATCAGCCTTGCATCCCAGGGATGAAACCCACTTGATCATGGTGGATAAGCTTTTTGATGTGCTGCTGGATTCGGTTTGCCAGTATTTTACTGAGGATTTTTGCATCGATGTTCATCAGGGATATTGGTCTAAAATTCTCTTTTTTTGTTGTGTGTCTGATAGGCTTTGGTATCAGGATGATGGTGACCTCATAAAATGAGTTAGGGAGGATTCCCTCTTTTTCTATTGATTGGAAGAGTTTCAGAAGGAATGGTACCAGCTCCTCCTTGTACCTCTGGTAGAATTTGGCTGTGAATCCATTTAGTCCTGGACTTTTTTTGGTTGGTAGGCTATTAACTATTGGCTCAATTTCAGAGCCTGCTATTGGTCTATTCAGGGATTTAACTTCTTCCTGGTTTAGTCTTGGGAGAGTGTAAGTGTCCAGGAAATTATCCATTTCTTCTAGGTTTTCTAGTTTATTTGCATAGAGGTGTTTATCGTATTCTCTGACGGTAGTTTGTATTTCTGTGGGGTCGGTGGTGATATCCCCTTTATCATTTTTTATTGCATCTATTTGATTCTTGTCTCTTTTCTTCTTTATTAGTCTTGCTAGCTGTCTATCAATTTTGTTGATCTTTTCAAAAAACCAACTCCTGGATTCATTGTTTTTTGGAGGATTTTGTGTCTCTCTCTCCTTCAGTTCTGCTCTGATCTTAGTTATTTCTTGCCTTCTGCTAGCTTTTGAATGTGTTTGCTCTTGCTTCTCTAGTTCTTTCAATTGTGATGTTAGAGTGTCAATTTTAGATCTTTCCTGCTTTCTCTTGTGGGCATTTAGTGCTATAAATTTCCCTCTACACACTGCTTTAAATGTATCCCAGAGATTCTGGTATGTTGTATCTTTGTTCTCATTGGTTTCAAAGAACATCTTTATTTCTACCTTCATTTCATTATGTACCCAGTAGTCATTCAGGAGCAGGTTGTTCAGTTTCCATGTAGTTGAGCGGTTTTGATTGAGTTTCTTAGTCCTGAGTTCTAGTTTGATTGCACTGTAGTCTGAGAGACAGTTTGTTATAATTTCTATTCTTGTACATTTGCTGAGGAGTGCTTTACTTCAATTATGTGGTCAATTTTGGAATAAGTGCTATGTGGTGCTGAGAAGAATGTATATTCTGTTGATTTGGGGTGGAGAGTTCTGTAGATGTCTATTAGGTCTGCTTGGTGCAGAGTTGAGTTCAATTCCTGGATATCCTTGTTAACTTTCTGTCTCGTTGATCTGTCTAATATTGACAGTGGAGTGTTGAAGTCTCTCATTATTATTGTATGGGAGTCTAAGTCTCTTTGTAAGTCTCTAAGGACTTGCTTTATGAATCTGGGTGCTCCTATATTGGGTGCATATATATTTAAGATAGTTAGCTCTTCCTGTTGAATTGATCCCTTTACCCTCATGTAATGGCCTTCTTTGTCTCTTTTGATCTTTGATGGTTTAAAGTCTGTTTTATCAGAGACTAGGATTGCAACCCGTGTCTTTTTTTGTTCTCCATTTGTTTGTTAGATCTTCCTGCATCCCTTTATTTTGAGCCTATGTTTGTCTCTGCATGTGAGATGGGTCCCCTGAATACAGCAAACTGATGGGTCTTGACTCTTTATCCAATTTGCCAGTCTGTTTCTTTGAATTGGAGCATTTAGTCCATTTACATTTAAGGTTAATATTGTTATGTGTGAACTTGATCCTGTCATTATGATATTAGCTGGTTATTTTGCTCGTTAGTTGATGCAGTTTCTTCCTAGCCTCAATGGTCTTTACATTTTGGCATGTTTTTGCAATGGCTGGTACCGGTTGTTCCTTTCCATGTTTAGTGCTTCCTTCAGGGTCCCTTGTAAGGCAGGCCTGGTGGTGACAAAATCTCTAAGCATTTGCTTATCTGTAAAGGATTTTATTTCTCCTTCACTTATGAAACTTAGTTCGGCTGGATATGAAATTCTGGGTTGAAAATTCTTTTCTTTAAGAATGTTGAATATTGACTCCCACTCTCTTCTGGCTTGTAGAATTTCTGCCGAGAGATCTGCTGTTAGTCTGATGGGCTTCCTTTTGTGGGTAACCCGACCTTTGTCTCTGGCTGCCCTTAACAGTTTTTCCTTCATTTCAACTTTGGTGAATCTGACAATTACATGTCTTGGAGTTGCTCTTCTCGAGGAGTATCTTTGTGGTGTTCTCTGTATTTCCTGAATTTGAATATTGGCCTGCCTTACTAGGTTGGGGAAGTTCTCCTGGATGATATCCTGAAGAGCGTTTTCCAACTTGGTTCCATTTTCCCCATCACTTTCAGGCACTCCAATCAGACGTAGATTTGGTCTTTTCACATAATCCTATACTTCTTGAAGGCTTTGTTCATTTCTTTTCCCTGTTTTTTCTTTAGACTTCTCTTCTCACTTCATTTCATTCATTTGACCCTCAATCGTTGATACTCTTTCTTCCCGTTGATTGAGTCGGTTACTGAAGCTTGTGCATTTGTCACATATTTCTCGTGTCATGGTTTTTATCTCTGTCTGTTCATTTATGGCCTTCTCTGCATTGATTATTCTAGCTAACCATTCTTCCATTCTTTTTTCAAGATTTTTAGTTTATTTGTGCTGAGTACATAATTCCTTCTTTAGCTCTGAGAAGTTTGATCGACTGAAGCCTTCTTCTCTCAACTTATCAAAGTCATTCTCTGTCCAGCTTTGGTCCATTGCTGGCAATGAGCTGCATTCCTTTGGAGGGGGAGATTTGCTCTGATTTTTTGAATTTCCAGCTTTTCTGTTCTGCTTTTTCCCTATCTTTGTGGTTTTATCTGCCTTTGGTCTTTGATGATGGTGATGTACTGATGGGGTTTTGGTGTGGGTGTCCTTCCTGTTTGTTAGTTTTCCTTCTAACAGTCAGGACCCTCAGCTGTAGGTCTGTTGGAGATTGCTTGAGATCCACTCCAGACCCTGTTTGCCTGAGTAGCAGCAGCAGAGGATGCAGAAGATAGAATATTGCTGAACAGCAAGTGTACCTGTCTGATTTTTGCTTTGGAAGCTCCGTCTCAGGGGTGTACCCCACCATGTGAGGTGTGGGGTGTCGGTCTGCCCCTAGTGGGGGATATCTCCCAGTTAGGCTACTCAGGGGTCTGGGACCCACTTGAGCAGGCAGTCTGTCCGTTCTCAGATCTCAACCTCCGTATTGGGAGATCCACTGCTCTCTTCAAAGCTGTCAGACAGGGTCGTTTGCTTCTGCAGAGGTTTCTGCTGCTTTTTTGTTGTTGTTGTTTAGCTGTGCCCTGTCCCCAGAGGTGAAGTCTACAGAGACAGGCAGGCCTCCTTGAGCTACTGTGGGCTCCACCCAGTTCGAGCTTCCTGGCGGCTTTGTTTACCTACTTAAGCCTCAGCAATGCAGGGCACCCCTCCCCCAGCCTCACTGCTGCCTTGCAGTTAGATGGCAGACTGCTGTGCCAGCAATAAGGGAGGCTCCGCGGGTGTGGGACCCTCCCAGCCAGGTGTGGGATATAATCTCCTGGTGTGCCGTTTGCTAAGACCCTTGGTAAAGTGAAGTATTGGGGTGGGAGTTACCCAATTTTCCAGGTGTTGTGTGTCTCAGTTCCCCTGGCTAGGAAAAGGGATTCCCTTCCCCCTCGCCCTTCCCAGGTAAGGCGATGCCTCACCCTGCTTCAGCTCTCACTGGTCGGGCTGCAGCAGCTGACCAGCACTGATTGTCCAGCACTCCCTAGTGAGATGAACCCGGGACCTCAGTTGAAAATGCATAAATCACCCATCTTCTGTGTTGCTGGTGCTGGGAGCTGGAGACTGGAGCTCTTCCTATTTGGCCATCTTGTATTTACTGGGAAATTACATTTTTAAAGAGAGGACAGGAGACCAGGCCATGGTGATCTTCTAGAAGATCATCTGTCTCATTTTCCCCCACTGCACACTGGATTCCCAACTGCAATGGTCAGCGGAGGTCTGCTTGGTCTAGGGTTTTACTAGGATTCTTTAACCTAGAGCTTCAACAGAGTTCTGCGACAAAGGAGTCACAGAGATGACTCCTCCACAACACAGGATGAGAACTATGGTTTGGCATTAATTTTAACTTATGCTGGTTATATTGAATTATATATGACAGGCAAATGGGTTCTGATACAAGCTTCAATTCCTCCTTTAAAAAAATTATTTTTTGGAGACAGGGTCTCGCTCTGTCATCCAGGCTGAGGGCAGTGGCATGATCATGGCTCACTACAGCCTTGACCTCCTGGGCTCAAGCAATCCCCACTCCTCAGCCTCCTATGTAGCTGGGACCACAGGTTCACGCCACCACATCCGGATAATTTTTTTGTAGAGACAGAGTCTCATTATGTTGTCCAGGCTGGTCTCATGCTCCTGACCTCAAGAGATCCTTTCAAAATGCTGGGATTGCAGTCATGAGCCACCATCCTCAGCCAATTCCTTCTTACTACGTGAATTAATTTGGCTGGATATGGCTCAGAAGTAATCTTTCATAATGATTGGTGATTTTTTTTCTTTGTATGAGGTCTGCTGATCCTCTTTATTTGTTTTTGTTTTTGTTTTGTGATGTTATTACCTGTAGTCTCTTCTTATTTTGCAAATTTTTTCAAAGTTTACTGTATCAAATGAGTTGCTCAAAGGGAAATCACTTTCTTCAGTCTTTCTCCAGATGACCTACTACTGATCATCCTTTACCCTGGAGATCCTGCCCTGAGTGCCTGGGCTCTGTGTCTCTTGTTCATGTGTTTTTTTTCCTCCTTAATCACGGAAGTCTGTGTCCTGCCTGTGCTGTGGCAATACTTTCCATGTATGGAATGGCTACTATGTATTATCTCTCACTTTCACAGTAATCTTGCAGAATGGTATGATCATTTCCATTTCATTTCACAAATAAAATAAAATAAAATACTAAGGCTCAGAGAAATTCAGTTACTTTTATAAGGTCACACAATCAAGATTTAAATCTGTTTGACTTTCAACCTCAGAGTAACTGAAAGGTTGCTTTATCCACTTCCCAATTTAGTGAGAATATTAACTATTAGACTGGATAGAATTATATAATCACTGTAAGGCATAAGGCTTGGGTTCAAACTCTGTTTATGTCTTTACTATATGCTTAATTATAAATAAGTTACTTGAACTCTCTAGGACACAGTTTCCTCAGCTGTAGAATGGACATAATTACATTATTTAACTCTCTGGCATATCATGAGGACTAAATGCAATACCACCTGTGGTATGCTTAGGACAGCGGATAGCATATAGGAAGAGTTCAATAAATGCTAGCTGCAATTACTATTGTTGTTGCTGTTGTTTCATGTCCAAAATGTAGTCTTCTATTACACGGAAACATGGGTATCATATTTACTGAGCAACATCAGTGGAAGTCCTTCATGACTGTAGGAGTTCAGAGGTTTGAGTGTTTAACCATTTCATACCCTCTGTCACATGGGGCCACATCTATGCTGGAAAGGAAGAAAATATTTTTAAAATCAGTGTTTTCCAAGCTATGGTAATATTACCACGTTTTTTTGTTTTTTTTTTTTTTCCTGCAGTGACTCTGTTCTTAAATATGAAGTGAAATGTTCACCAAATACTACACAATGCCTAATGTAGCCTCATTCTATAAATCCCTATTCATGGAAAACAATCTTGGCTTGGCTTTGGTGTCTATAAATGTGAGGATTAGAGTCCAAAATCGACTCCCTGGAAAAGCTGACCAGACAGCAGTTAACAAATAACCCTCCAGCAAGAATAATTCCCGGACGAGCTGGGCAAGATCAGGACTCTCACTTCCCATAAATCTTTGACCAGGCATTGCCCTTCTTTCTGGGAACTACCATCCTGCTTTCCCTCCCCACCCCTCCCATATCCTCCCGTCCCCTCCCTCCTTTCCTTCCTTCCTTCCTTCCTTCCTTCCTTCCTTCCTTCCTTCCTTCCTTCCTTCCTTCCTTCCTTCCTTCCTCACTCCCTCCCTCCCTCTCTCCCTCTCTCCCTCCCTCTCTCTTTCCCTCCCTTCCTACTAAGGAATTAAAGCAGACATCAAAACCAAATTACAAGACTAAGCCTTTTGTATGCCAGTGTCTGTAATACTATGTGTGCTATGTGTATGTACGTAAACTTGAAAAGTTAGGACCTCAAGGGCAGGGACTGTATGTGGTCCTACTCTCGACAATGCCTAAAACACTGAGAGGTCACACTCTATGCCAAGGCCACAGAGTAACTGAGGTGGGTTCTGTTCTCAAAACAAACAAACAAGTAAACATTCTCAGGAGTTAATCTCACACTTGGTATTCTATGACATTGTCCAGAATACCTCAGATATATTTGGGGAACAATTATATTGAAATAATAGATAAAAAGGTAATGAAACATTGGGCCTCCTGTTCTTCTGTTAAGAATGATCTCTGCAAAATGAGGAAAAGGAAGCCTTGGTGATTTAATCAACAATCTCCCTTCTGCTTTGCTGTACAATGCCTATTAGATGCACAGTGGTCTTAAGCACTTAAAATATTGAGGTTGACTCTAAACTGTTCTTCTGGAATTGGGTATTCTCTGGGGTTTATCTACACTAGAACACTGCTCACCTTAGTGAGGTGAGTCAGCCTCTCCTAGTTCTCTATATAGCTTATTAATTGAGCTGTCCCTCTGCCAGTGGTTTCCAAACACAGGTCTATGACAAGATTTCACTGGTGTGAGGTAAAGTGAAAATAAGAAGCATAATGTAGTGACTTTTTCTTAGGACTAAATTTATTTAATTGAAAGCAAGACCATTTACTCTGAGATTATGTAATTCCTGTATTTTTGTGACAAAGAGGCCTTTCTTTTATGAAAGGATCTGCATAAAAGAAGCTTCAGGAAACCATGATATTAAAGTATGGGAAATGGGAAATGGATAAACTGCTCTAGGCCATAAATGGTGTGTGTGTGTGTGTGTGTGTGTGTGTGTGTGTGTGTGTGTGTGTTCATTGTTGGGCACCCATGTCAAGAGGCCATGTGACTGGACAGTCCCTAAAGACCACAGAACCATAATGTTATCCTTTTTGTTGTTGAAGAAAGTACTTCCCTAAGAACAAAGGGTCTAATAAGGAACTCAGTGGGGGACGTTAGCACCACTCAGATAGATGCTAATGCAGAGGGGTTATTCCACACTTAGAAGGGGAAGCTATTCCACACTTACAGACAAGCCTTTAATTGTCACATTGCCTATTGCTCTTTTAGGATGTATTTCTTTCTCTGGGCTGCTCTTGGTGTACTTTAACATTCAATTTCATGAGAAATAAAATTGTGTCCTAGGAATGGCCTTGATGAGCATCCAACAACTAAAAGAGACTATGAAAAGAAAACAGTGTGATAGTGTTCCTCATAATGATGATGCATTAAGGGTACATTATGGCTCAAGTTTTCTAGAACACAGAGTGCATCGCCAGTGTTGTTCAACACTGCTTTACTGAGAAGTGCAATCAGACAGCAAAATAAAAGAGAGAAAAATAAGTACTTGATATACATGAGGCATTTAATCATCTTAATCAAAATAAAGTGAATTAGTGATGTAGTTGAAATTTTGAGAAGCTGCTTTTAAATGCCATTTTTGGATGTCATTAGTGTTTATGAGAAGTGAGTGACTGTGCTCAGAAGGGTAAATAACTGGTCCAGGTTTACACAGCTGGAGCATGGCAGAACCAATTTCAAAATCAGGCTAAACTCCTGAGCTAATGGGCTTTCATCATTCCTGCAGATTAGTGATACAGAGCTCTTTGAGGACTATTAGGAACAAGGATTATTATTCTCATTTTGGAGAAAAAGGAAATAGATGTATTGGGGGGTCTAGTAATCACTCTAAAAACAAGAGTGTTTCTTAGAGTAAACACTCTAAGAAAATCAAATCCAACAGTGTGTAAAGAGAATTATACACCTTGACCAAGTGGGATTTATTCCAGGTATGCAAGGTTGAGTCAACATTTGAAAATAAATTAATGTAATCTATGGCATCAACAGACTAAAGGAAAAAAAAAAACGTAATTACAATAAATGCAGTAAAAGCATTTGGCAAAATCCAACACCCATTCATGATTTTAAAAAAACCAAAAAACAAAAAACAAAAAAAAACTTTCTACAAGCTAGGAATAGAGAATTTCTCCAACTTGATAAAGAACATCTGCAAAAACCCCACTGCTAACACCATACTCAACAGTTATAAACTGGGAGATTTCCTGCTGAGATCAGGAGAAAGGCAATCCTGGTTCACTATTCCTTTTCAACATCATACTGAAAATCCTAGCTAATGCAATAAAGCAAGAAAAAGAAAAAAAGGTTTACACATTGGGAAGGAAGAAATAAATTGCCTTTGTTCACAGATGGCATGATTGTCCATATGATTTAACAAAATCTGATTTAACAAAAGAAACTTCCTGGAACTAACCAACAATTACGGAAAGATTGTAGTATACAAGAATAACATACAAAGGTCAAGTGCTTTCCTATATACTAGCAATGAACAACTGTAAATTGAAACTAAAAGCACAATATCATTTGAAATAGCACACCCCAAAATGAAATACTTAGACAAAACTGTAACAAAATATAAACAAAATCTATGTGAGCAAAAATGCAAATCTCAGATACAAGAAATCAAAAAAGAACTAAATAAACAGAAATATTTTATGTTCAAGGAAAGAGTCAGTATTATCAAGATGTCTTTTCTTCCCAAATTGATCTATAGATTCGATGCAATCTCAATCAAAATCCCAAGAAGCGATTTTATGGATATTGAGAAATTGATTCTAAAGTTCATATGGAGTGGTAATAAAATCCATAATAAACAATAAAATTTTGAAGAAGACAAATAGAGTTGGGCAGTTGACACTACCCAACGTGAAACTTTACTATAAAGGTACAGTAATCAAGATCATGTGGTTGGTACTGGCAAAAGAATAGGGAAATAGGTCAGGTGTGGTGGCTCATGCTGGTAATTCCAGCACTTTGGGAGGTCGAGGTGGGTGGATCATGAGGTCAGGAGTTCAAGACCTGCCTGGCCAACATAGTGAAACACTGTCTCTACTAAAAATACAAAAAAATTAGCTGGGTATGGTGGTGGGCTCCTGGAATCCCAGCTACTTGGAAGGCTGAGGCAAGGAGAATCACTTGAACCTGGGAGGTGGAGGTTGCAGTGAGCCGAGATTGCACCACCACTGCACTCCATCCCTGGTGACAGTGTGAGACTCCATCTCAAAAAAAAAAAAAAAAAAAAAGGGAAAATAAATCAATGGAACAGAGAAAAGAAAAGCTTCAAAATAAACCAACACAAATTTGGTGAACTGATCTTGACAAAGGAGAAAAGGCAAAAAAAAAAAAAAAAAAAAAAAAAAAAACAGCAACAAAGGTGGTCTTTTCGGCCAATGGTTCTGGCGAGCTGGCCATCCACATGCAAACAAATGAATGTGGATACACATCTTACACCCTTCATAAAAATTCACTTGAAATGGATCATAGACCTATATGTAAAACACCAAACTGTAAAACACTAAGAAAATAGGCTAGGAGAGAAATTCTATACAATCTTGGATTTGATGATGACTTTTTAGATGCTATATCAAAAAGACAATCCATGAAATAACTTATTGGTAAGCACATTTTTTTTCTGTGAATCTAAAACTATTCTGAAAAGAAAGCCTGGTAAAACAACTCAGGTAATAAACAGTGAGTGGGTAGGAATTTTGTAGAAGAAGAAGAAGAAAGCAGAAAGCAGAAAGCAGAAGAAGGAGAAGAAGAAGGAGGATGAGGAGGAGGAAGAGGAGAAGGAAGAAGAAGAAGAAGAAGAAGAAGAAGAAGAAGAAGAAGAAGAAGAAGAAGAAGAAGGAGGAGGAGGAGGAGGAGGAGGAGGAGGAGGAGGAGGAGGAGGAGGAGGAGGAGGAAGAGGAAGAGGAAGAAGAAGGAGGAGGAGGAGGAGGAGGAGGAGAAGGAGGAGAAGGAAGAAGGAAGAAGAAGGAAGAAGAAGGAAGAAGAAGAAGAAGAAGAAGAAGAAGAAGAAGAAGAAGAAGAAGAAGAAGAAGAAGAAGAAGAAGAAGAAGAAGAAGAAGAAGAAAGAGGAAGAAAGAGAAAGAAAGACGAGGAGGAGGAAGAAGAAGAAGAGGAAGAACAAGAGGAAGAAGAAGAGGAAGAAGGAGAAGGAGAAGAAGATCACATCCCTAGAGAGCACTGGAAGGGGTCATGGAGAGTTGGTTCTAGACCTTGCTCTGCAGCTAGTCAGCGCTGTATTTCCTTGGGAAAGGTATAACCCCTCTAGGCTTCATTCCTCATGTACAAAATGAAGCAGGTGGAATATATGATCTCTAAAGTTCTTACATCCCTCCCAATGCTCAGTTTTGGAACAAAGCAATCAAGGTTACCCTTGAGGAAGCTCATATAGGATTTAAGGGGAGCTGAACAGATCTTATTATCACAAATTATCATCTTCACTACCTGATGTGCCCAGTATTAGACACTCACTTTTTTGTTGTTGTAACATACATTTCCTTGAGTATATTAAGATGAATATCAACCCCAGCCCTAACTCTGCTTCTCAAAACAGTTGCCCTTAGGAACTGTTATATCTAAAGGCATAAGGTTAACTAATGTGTATCTTTTCAGGGAAGAGGAATCAAAGTAAAATCTGGTATATATCAAGTGTTTGAAACATTTAAGTAAATGAATGGATGAGTCAATAATTGTAAAGAAGAAGGGTGTAAAGATAAGAGAGCTACAGATGTGCAGAACTGCATTAGGGTCATAGAAGGAGCGATGAACCCTAAAAAAAGAGCATCTCCAAGATAGCTTTGCCTGTTTCATACTTATGCCTGTGGCTAGCCCTGAGGCCTTATTACACACCTCTTCTTGTCAATCATTCATTTATTGAGCACCTACTACATACCAGAAACTGTACTCAGCATCTGGGATCAATGGCAAGTGAACAAAGGGAATGAATCTCTGTCTCAGAGCTATTTGCCTGGCTCCTTGTTAAATGCCCTTACAGCAGGGTAGATACCAGGATTTTTGCTAACTTTCCAACTCTTGACATCCTTCTGTACTCATACCAAACTCAAGAAAGAGTTCAAATGCCCCTTTCATCTAATTTCTCAATCCTCATTGCTTTGAAGGCTAACAGAAGTAAAACTTTTCTTAGTTTCCCTACTGTGAATAAATGCTGCCCCCTTCTGGAATATTGACAGAAGAATAAGGAACTGACAGCAGTGAAAATTCTTAAAGTTCATGGAAAATTAGGGTTAGAAAAGACTTTAGTTAAATCTCATTGTTTTATCCATGGGAAGTTTGATGCTTGGAAAGGTCAACTTGCCTGTTTATATCTTGGAAGAGAAGAGAGTTAGTAATAACAGGGAATACAAGACAGGACTGAAACCTATGCTTTCTATTAGGTTTCCTCCTTTCAAGTTTACTAGACTGGGGATAGGGTTATAGATATTTTCATTGTTCCTATGCATGTGTTTATCTACACATTTCCCCTCATTTTTCATCCTATTCATCCCATGCTTTCATCTCTTTCCTATTTCCTGTTTTATAGTGTAGCGATAGGCAGGCTCACCTTGAGAACCCAATGCAGATTAAGAGCAGTCTCAAGCAGTGCCTCTGTCCATGCACTTGTGTGTCTTCTAACTTTTTATCAATCTGTGACATCTTTTATAGATTTCTGGGAAAAGACATGTAAAAGTACACTCTTTATTTATAAATTTAGGTCTACAGGAACAGATCTACCATTATCTTCTCTTCCACTCATTCATTCAGTAAACACTTATTGACCACCTACTTTGTGTTATATGTTGTGAATACAAAAACAAAAAAGACAAAGTCTCTGTTCCCTAGGAGTTATCACTTATTGGAGAAGACAGAAAAGTAAACACATGATCAGAGGCAGTGGCATGGGAAAGACCCTCCAAGAGGAACTGTCAGAACACAGATGGAGGCATTGAACTCAGACTGAAGGAGGGAGGGAGGCTACCTGGAGGAGGTGGCGTCTTACCTTCCAGGTGTCTGAGGATTATGTGTAAAATAAAGGGGAGTACAAATATCAAATTGTCAACAAAGTTTTCTAACATGCCTATTCCATGCTTTAACCCTCGAGAGGCCTCAGAGATTTGTAAATCTCAAAGTGAAAATATCTGCTTAGTGATTACTGAAATTCAAGGATATAAACATCTGATATAATGTATGAGAACAAATTTTATACATCAAATAAATCACTTAGAAACATCACTTTTAATAAAATCATGATAGTATCAAATTTTCTTTTCATCTACTTCTGTAATTGATATTCACATATTTATACAGCTCAAATTAGTCCCATGGTTTGTAAAGCCCTTTTCTTTACTGAGTATCTGTGTCAGCTTGTGATTAGCAGACTCTATAGGGTGTCTAGTAAAGAAAAAGAAAACATAAAACTGGAAAAAGATCTAAAAGTACAATCGGGAACTCAATGAACTTGATGCTTGCAAAATGTTCTGAGAAGGAAGGTTATTTATCGCGTTAACAACACCTTGAAGTCTGTTTTAGTGTATTGTAGTGGAATGCAGATTTAATTCAGAGAAATGTGATTAGAAGAGAAAGAGGGGTAGTTAAATCCTGGATGGATCTTGGGCAAGCCATTTAATCCCAAGTCCCAGATACAGGGCTACCTCTAGCCCATATGGTTCTTATATACAAATTAGAAAAAGGCTCCCCCGTCTTTGTGGGTGTAGCCCTGCTGGCACTAGGCTTGAGGAACAGAATGTGGGATGGATCTCAGCCTTTTCTTACTCGTTAGTTGTGTCTCTTTCTGTAGTGAATAACCTGCTCAAGCAGATGTAGTTGCCCTGGCCAGAAACCGTAACAGTAAAATGGAGTTTGTATATCTTTTATGTACCTTACAAGGCGGCTGCAGGTGTCTCATGAAACAAACAAACAAACAAACAAAAACAAAAAGAAGTATAAACATAACACACATGAGTTGTATTATACCGAATCTAATGCTCCATATTTGGAAGAAGGAGTTCAGTGAGAGTGTTGTATCAACAATCACAGATACTCTCATTAGAGATGCTCACAAGAGAATTTATAGTTGCTAATTAGACACCTGCTGCAAATGTCATTCAGGATGGCCCGAGGAAGCTCATGTTCTGTGGAGTACAGGAACACTGATTTCTTGGAAGGATTCTTCTGCTTGTGATCAAAATTCCAAACAGCAGAGCCCCAGCCACTTCAGAGAAATCTGGATCCTGCTGCCTAACTTCACAGGTGGCTGTAGGCAGAGGACTGTGTTGACGGCCAATGGCCGCAGGTGCTGAGAGCCACCATTGATCTGTTAAGCACACCAGAGGCACAGCTGAGCCAGCACTCTCGTCTTTCTTTTGCATTATATTGCATCCCAAATATTTGCTATTTTTTCTAGAAAAATTAGCTCAACATGTATCTGTTTTAAAAATATTTCTAATAACTACGTTTTAGGTTTTATGGTTCCGTTTAATTTATAAAAATTCAAATTACTGTGGTAAAGCAATTTTCATTCTTGAAACCAAAATAGGAGGATGTACTCTGATTTTACACCTATGACACACACTCAAACATACTAAGTGTGCTTCCTCATAGGATCTTTGAACTTATGATGTATATATAATACTTGGAATGCTCTTCCCTGCATATCTACACAAATAGCTCATCACCTCTTTTAAGTCTTGGAGGTTTGGTTTAATAATGTTGATGTACAATAAATATTTATTGAATTGAATTGCACATTGAAGGTGGTGGGAATCATTGACCCTTAATAGGTTATTTTGGACCTATTACTTTTTGAAAATTACTTAAAAATCTCTCTATATAATTATCCTTCTATTTAAAGCTGATGTTTATTACATTCCATTATTCATAAGTAGCTTTAAATAGGATTATCCATATTTTTCCTAAGTGTTTCTGCTCTTCAATAATCTGACAGACAAGCCAACTCCCATGTTTAACATTAGCTTCTAGAGTTACAAAGTGTGTGTGTGCGTGCGTGTGCGCGCGCAAGCACATGCATGTAAAATAATATTTGAAATTTTTGGTGACATCCAAGGCACTAAGATAAAAGTATAAAATAAAAAAGTCACAGGGGCAGTTGATGGATAGAGAATGACAGTGATCTAGAGGCCTTGGACGCCATTCTTTTTCCCGCCTTGAAGTACTACCTTCTCATGTACCTCATACTCTCTACTTAATCCCTTATCCCAAGTTCATGTCCTTTGCAGGGACATGGATGAAGCTGGAAACCATCATGCTGAGCAAACTACCACAAGGACAGAAACCCAAACACCACACGTTCTCACTCATGGGTGGGAACTGAACAATGAGAACACTTGGACACAGGGCAGGAACATCATACACTGGGGCCTGTCGGGGGGTGGGGGATAGGGAGAGGGATAGCATTAGGGGATATACCTAATGTAAATGATGAGTTATAGGTGCAGCAAACCAACATGGCACATGTATACCCATGTAACAAACCTGCATGTTGTGCACATGTACCCTAGAACTTAAAATATATATATATGTGTGTGTGTGTGTGTGTGTGTGTGTGTGTATAAAAAATCCTCACCCTTTCTGAAGAAATCTTCCAAATTACTTGGATTGGCCAAATCATAGTAGAAATTACATTCTAAAAAAGCAAACACACCAAAATTTTAGCAGTTGTTTTAAAGTTTACATAATCTCTCATGTCTTTAATTGACCATAATGTGGTTTTTAAAGTCTATGATATATGTATTTTAAAATAAGTCCACATATATATGGTGAACCAATCTTTGTTAAGAATGCCAAAAATACACGATGGAGAAAGGATAGTTTCTTCAAAAAAATTGTGTTGGGAAAACTGGATATACACATGAAAAATAATGAAATTGGGACCTTACTTTACATCATACACAAAAATAAACTCAAAATGAATTGAAGACTTAACTGTAAGAACAAAAACTCTAAAAGTTCTAGAAGAAAACACAGGGTAAAAGCTTCTTGTCATTGGTTGAAAAATGACTTCTTGGATATGACACCAAAAGCACAGGCTATGAAAAGAAAAATAAACAAGTGGGATTACATCAAAGTAAAAAGATTCTGCACCAGCAAAGGATGTTTTAACTTTTAGGATCGGGGTACACATGCAGGTTTGTTACATAGGTGAACTGTGTGTCATCGGTTTTGATGTACAGATCATTTCTTCATGTAGGTAAGTAGCATAGTACTTGATAGATAGTTTTTCAGTTCTCGCCCTCCTCCCACCATCCACCTAAAGTAGGCACCGGTGTCTGTTGTTCTCTTCTTTGTATCCATCAGTACCCAATGTTTAGCTCCGACTTACAAGTGACAACATGCAATATTTGGTTTTCTGTTCTTGTGCTAGGTTGCTTAGGATAATGGCTTCCAGCTTCACTCATGTTGCTGCAAAGAACATGATCGCCTTCTTTTTTATGGCTGAATAGTATTCCATGGTGTATATGTAACACTTTTTTTTTTTAATCCAGTCTACTGTTGATGGGTATTTAGGTTGATTCCATGTCTTTGCTATTGTGAATAGTGCTGCAATGAACATACACATGCATGTGTGTCTTTATGGTTAAATGATTTATAGTCCTTTGAGTATATATCCAATAAAGGGATTTCTGGGTCAAATGGTAATTCTGTTTTTAGCTCTTTGAGGAATCATCACACTGCCTTCCACAATAGCTGAACTAATTTATACTCCCACCCTTTTCTTCGCAGCCTCACCAGAATCTGTTATTTTTTTTACTTTTAAAATGATAACCATTCTGACTGATGAAAGATGATATCTCATTGTGGTATTGGTTTGCATTTCTCTAATGATTAATGTTTAGCATTTTTTCATATGTTTGTTGGCTGCATATATGTCTTCTTCTGAAAAGTGTCTATTCATGTCAGGAAAGGAAAGATTTAACAGAATAAAATGCAGTCTATGGAATGGGGGAAAATATTTACAAGCCATATATCTAAAAGGGGTTAATTTCTAAAATATATATGAAACTTCTACAACTCAATAGCAAAAAAAAAAAAAAAAAAAAACCACAAACACAAATAACGTGATTAAAAAATAGGCAAAAGACTTGAACAGACATTTCTCCAAAGAAGACAAAAAAATGGACAACAGGTATATTTAAAAAAATGCTCAACATCATTAATTATTTAAAAATGCAAATCAAAACTACAATAAGATATCATGTCATACCTGTTAGGATGGCTACTATAAAAAAACAAAATATAACAAGTGTTGGTGATGATGTGGAGAAATTGGAATCCTTGTACACGGTTGGAGTGAGAATGTAAAATGTTGCAGCAACTATGAAAAACAGTATGGAGGTTCCACAAAAATGTAAAAATAGAGCTAACTTAATACTCAGCAATCCCACTTCTGTGTATACATCCAAAGGAAATAAAATTATTGTCTCCAAGACATGTCTGCGCTCCCATGTTCATTGCAGCATTATTCACAGTAACCAAGATATGGAAACAATCTAAGTCTCTATCAACAAATTAATAGAAGAAGACATGTAGCATACACATACAATAAAATATTATTAAGCCTTAAAAATGACTACCTGCCATTTGTGACATGAATAAACCTAGAGGACATTATACTAAGTGAAATAAGCAGCATTTGTCAAAGAAAGACAAATACTGCTTGATTCTACCTACCTGAGGAATCTAATATAGTCAAACTCTTAGAAACAGAGAATACAGTAGTGGTTGCCAGAGGCAGGAGAGTAGACTGAGAAATGGAGAGTTGTTGTTCAGTGGTATAAAGTTTCATTTATGCTAGGTGAGTAAGTTCTAGGCATCTGCTGTACAGATTACTGCCTATAGTTAACAATACAGTATTGTGCACTTCAAAATTTAAAAGGATGAATCTCATATTCAGTGTTTTTACTGCCAAAACAAAATAAATAAAACCAAACAAAAATACTCCCCAAAACAAAAAAACAAAGGAAATAAGGAAAACTTGTGAGGTGTTGGACAGATCTATTTCCTTGATGTGGTGATGATATATTGTGTTTGGATTGTCCAAACTCTTCAAATTGAACATATTAAATATGTGTAGCTCTTTGTATATCAATTATATTTCAATAAGGCTGTTAAACGGTAAAACAAACTGCTTTTTAATTTGATGTTTCTTGACAATACAACATTATGATCCTGAATCTAATCACACTATCAGGGTCATATCTCAGATTGACCACTTACTAAGAGTGACTCTAGGAAAATTACATAATTGCTCTGGGTCTCAGGTTTTCATCTGTAAGATGGGGATAAAAATATCCCAGAGTTACTGAGAAGAGTTAATGAGATCGCATCGTAAGGTGCCTACTACACTGACTGGCATGCAGCAAAAACTTAACAAATGTTAGCTCGAATTATGTTTTAGTATAGGATGTGTTTAGTATATTCTTAAATGTTTCTTCCACCATGTTTCAATGCTTAGCATTGTCCGCTTTACCTTTCAATCGCTGGAGAACTATAGGGACCATGATTAGACTGCCAGATTCTTATCTTAACATATAATGAGAGCAGGAGATTGTGGCATCACTGATGAACTGTGCCTGAATCTCAGGGCAAGTCTTGTCACTACATGCTGCCACTGTCTACTAGATGGAACTGCATGTGAGTTATGGTGTCTTTATATCCATTTTCTTCCTTGTCAAGTTCACGACTAAGCCAACTGTTATGGCCAGGGTTAGGTTCCAGTTCATGCTGAGGTCTGAAGGGAGTGGGTGGATGAGTAGATAGTTGAAAGAACACTTAGAGGGCCATAAGCAGGTGAAATGTAGTTTTATTCAGCAGCTCTCTCATCAGCAGATTACTCACACTAGTTCTTTTACATTGTTTGCCTTGTCTCAGCTGCTTGAGCTGGCCACTCCCACACACAGCTGCACGGCTGGCTCTCTCTTGCCTTCAGGGTCAGCAGTTTAACTCTTTCTCTCTCTGGGTATGAGTGAGCCCAGCTGTGTTCTGTCTCCCCACTGTCCATCTGTGAAGATGGACAGCTCTGACTCTCTCTCTCTCCTTCTCTGGGTGCAAGCATGTCTGTACAATGTTAGCAAGGCAATTATACCTTTTACAGACAATAGTGGCTTAGAGCCAAATGATGAGCCTTCCCATGTTATGGCTACATGGCTGTGATAACAAGCGGAATTATATACCTGCACTCTAAAATCATTGAGTCATGTACGATGTAAACATCCTATCTTGGCCTATCCTTGACCAAAGCACAGCCGTGTTCCTCATATTCCTCTTATTTGTTTTTACCTTTCAGAATATCAACTATTCAAGGGCAAGGGAGAATTAACATTTATTTAATACCTACTCTATGCTGGAATTTGAGCTAGTGACTCTAATACACCACAACCCTTTTCATCCTCATTTTTACATATAAGAAACTGACTGAAGAGGTTAAGTGATTTACCTAAAGTTGTAGAGTTATTAAGTGGCCAGTTGGAGGTTCCACTCCTAGTCTCTCTCATTCCAAAGCCCCCCATGCATTATGAATTAAAAGGCTATTCCATAAAGAAACTGAAGAGAGAATTTTACTCTCAATTCCAAGCAGACTGTTACTTTTATTCCAAAACACTCTCCCTGTCTTCTACTTATTATAGCCCTACTTCGTCCCCAGGTGTTAGCACAGGTGCCACCTCAGTTCCTTCTTAATAATCTAACCTCTACGATCTTTTCTTCTCAGCAATTTTGGTTTGAGAGCAAGCATTGTTTGTGGAAAAGGAGATATGAGAAGGTAGAAGAGCCATAATATTGTGGCTTAAATGTGACCTTATGAAGGAGAGAAGAAAGGAGGCTTCGTGGAATTGTCCCAGAACACCTTGCAGTCTAAAAGTTTGGCAAGGCCACTGGGGAGTCCTTGAGTCAAAATCTCTCAGGCACGGATCTGCCTTAGTGTCCTATTGTGCTCAATCACTGGCTGGCACAAGCCCATGTAAGAGGGAGGTCTCCTAGGGCCATTTTTATGGCTGTCATGAGAAGACATTACTAACAGAGAGACTATAATGAATAAAGTTATGAAAGTAGGAAAAGGCATGCCATTATAAGAAATGTGCCCAGCATTCTAGTATGGCCCAAGTCTAGGGTATGGGTGAGACTATGTTGGGGGATGAGAGAGTTGTATATCTATATCTATAGCTATAGATAGAGATATATCTGGAGGCAGAGGGAAGCTTGGTAATGTAAGACTGTTGTCATTATGTGGTCTGGACCATCAGCATCACGTGGGAACTTTTTGGACATGCAAATTCCAGGGTACCCATCCCCAGATTACTCAATCAGAATCTCTGAGGGGTGGGGCTTGCAATCTGTGTTTTAAGAAGTCCTCCAGGTGATTCTGATGCATGGTCAAGTTTAAGAACCAGGGCATAATAAGACACTGAAAAGTCAGGTATAAGCTTAACCAGAAAATATTATCAATCCAAAGTCAACTCTTCAGGGATATGCTGCACATGGTTTCCTCATTGTTTAAATCAGTGTTTTCCAACCTGAATTATAAATTGTAGGCTTGAAAACTAAATTCTCTACCTTGAAACCATGTAAATATCTCATTCCTTATCAAAATATCGTTGATTCATATATGAATTTATGTCTGTTGACTCATAGTTTCATGTTTTATTCACATGAATAAAGCTTGAAGTCCTTCCCACGCTGCTCTAGCACTGGCACACCATGGCAGATGGACCTCCTTGTGGATGTCCTCCTCATATTGCTCGAGCTCTGAGTATGCACATCAGGCTGCTCCCTGAGTAAAAGCCATTCTCACCATGATCCAGTTTTGACACTCCATGCAAAGCATTATCACATGATCAGGATTATGGTTCAAAGTAATTGCTTCCTGGTACACCCTGATTCATTTAGTCTCGCATACTATCATGCCATATATGTGTGTGCATGTGTGTGTGTGTTGCATTTAATACAAGATTAAAACTCCTAACAAGCCTGTCAACTAAAACCAGGAATCTGTTGCCAAAATACCAGAAGAATCTGTAGCTCTTAGAATCTAACAGAAAAGAAACTGGAGATGGAGTGAGGGGTGAAGCTTGTGGGACATTGCTTCCTGGGAGATAGTGTTCTCTCTGGTCACGTGTAGAGACGTGAAGAGCTCTGGTAACAGTGTATGCTAGGAATTGTAGTTTTATATTTACTTTCCTGTAATGAGACCTGGGATTCTGCACATAAAAAAAAATGTGTTCCCTTAGGATCTATTCCAGAGTTATTGACAATGTTATTGGAGTCCAGGAATACATGAACTTTTGTTGGTTGGTTCATTGGTTGTAGTTTCCCTGGTGACTCTAGATTTGAACATCTATTTGGGAGCCACTGTCTTTTATGGATTCTTAACAGATTTTGGCAATTTTGCTAAAAATTAGCAACCGTAATAGCACATAAGAAGATAAGGCCATAGGAAATGGACTGAAAACTGAGACAAGAATAGACTGAGATGACAGAAAAATTGAATTATATACAATGATAAAATAATGAGATAGAAAAGGAGACTGGTTAAGAAAAAGTTTTAGTGGCCTTAAACTTACAGTGGCAAAACTTGACAAAGAAAAGAGATGAATTAATTGGGTAAAAAAATAAAATGGCTATGTGCAAGACCAGAAAGATGCATTCATTCAATACATATTTTTTATCACCTATGATGTGCTGGGCTGTTGAAATATATTGGTGAATACATGATACATGGATTCAGCTATAATTGTACTCACACACTGTAAAGGAGATAGGCACTTAATAAATATTCAAAAAATACACATTAAAACTGTGATAGCAGCTATGGGGGAAATCTATGGGTGCTGTTAAGGGCATATAACATGTTAAAATTTGTATTTAGTCAGGGTTCTCCAAAGGGACGGAATCGATAGGATATACATAATATATGAGAGGAGATTTATTAGGATTGGCTCACACAATTATGGAGGTTGAAAAGTTGCATGACAAGCCATCTGCAAGCTGGAGACCCTGCAATGCTGAAAACATCAAACTCAGTCCAAGTCAGAAGACCTCAGATCCAGGGAAGCTGATGGGGTAACTCTCAGTCCGAGGCCAAAGGCCTGAGAACCCAGGGAGCCACTGGTGTAAGTCTTGGAATTTAAAGGCCAGGGATCCTGGAGTTGTTGCGTAGAGACAGGAGCAAAAGAGTGTATCTCAGTTGCAGCAGACAGATCAACACATTCACCTTTTCCCTGTTTTTGTTCTCTCCAGACCCCCAGCAGATTAATGACACCTTCCCACACTGAGGGCAAGTCTTTCCCACCTGGTCCCCTCAGACTCATATGCTAATCTTCTCTAGAAACACCCTCGCAGACACCCCAGAATAATGCTTTAGCAGGCTTCTAGGTATTCCTTAATCCAGTCAAGTTGATACTAAAATTGACATAAGACTAATCTAGTCTAAAAGAGAAATAACAATGTAAAAATGTATATTCAAGAGGAGGACAATAACTGAATAACTGAAAGAGAAGACAATAATAGAATAACTGAAATAGAAGAAGTAATCTGTCACAATGGAATACAATTGTATGGAGTTCAAAATACTAGGATAGTTAGATGAAATTCTCGGCAAAATTACCAAGAAAGGAGATAGAGATACCCTCTGGCACAAAAGTTAAAATCTAAGAATAAAGAAAAAATTCTTCAAGTGACAAGGGAGAAACAGGTGACTGACAAAGATAGAAAATGAGTTGTCTCAGATGTTGGCGAGGCTGCAAAGAAAAGGGAACGCTTATACACTGTTGGTGGAAATGTAAATTAGTGCAGTTACTGTGGAAAGCAGTTTGAAGATTTCTTAAAGAACTCAGAACTTAGTTGACCCAATAATCCCATTACTCTATGAATATCCAGAGGAAACAAACCATTCTACCAAAAAGACACATGAACTTGCATGTTCATTGCAACACTATTCACAATAGCAAAGCCATGGACTCAGCCCAGGTGCCCATCAATAATAAACTGGATAAAGAAAATGTGGAATATATATACCATGGAATACCATGCAGCCTTAACAAAGATCAAAATCATGTCCTTTGCAGCAACATGGATGGAGCTGAAAGCCATCCATGTTTTCATTCTATTTTTAATTTACTAGTGATTTCCTTTACATATTGAAAAATCATTCAAATTACATTTTTCTCATTATTATATGAAATAAACACAACTTAACATAGACACAACTCTGATATTTAAGCATTCCATATTGTATTTTTTCTTTTTTGTCAAAAGCTACAGAGCTGAATAAAATTTCCTTTGTAGAATGCGTTTCTGTCTATATTACCTGTTTTTTAATTTTCTTTTTTTATTAGCAATTTTTATATTATGTCATTTGGCATATAAACATGTTTAGTGATTTATATCATATAACAAATATCTTTATTTAAGCTAAATATCGAGTACTTATGGACATAAAGATGGCAACACTAGACGCTGCAGGCTACTAGTGGGAGGAGGGAGGCGAGGGCTAAAACACTGCTAGGTACAATGACTCACTGCCAGGGCCAGGGGATCATTCGTACCCCAAACTTCAGCATCACACTATGTACTCAGGTAACAAACTTGCACATGTGGCCCCTGAGCCTAAAATAGAAGTTGAAAAAGAAAAAAAAAATGAGTTGTCTTTAAACAGTTCTGCAATGGGAAATTTTGGGAAACAGTGAATCATCATAAAAAACTGGAGAAGAAAAGCCTATAATACAATAATTTTATAGTCACACAAGTTGTTTGACAAGTTGTGTTTATGTCGTGTAATATTGAGAGGAATGTAGCTTGAATGATTTTTATATGTAAAGAAAGTCACTAGTAAAACAAAAAGAGAATGCACAATTTCTATATCACTGGAAATAAGTGAGAAAGCATAAAATATAATAAAAATATAAAAAACTTATACAGGCAAAGATACATATAGTAAATGGGGCTAAACTTGTTTAAATTAAAAAAAAACTAACCAAATGCTGCTCAGAAGACATAAAACAAAAATTAAATTATATAGATAGCTTAAAAATAAACAGGTCTGCAAATATTTATGAGACAAGTAACCCTGGTGGCAATTTTAATAGCAGACAATATAGATTTTAAAGTGAAAGATATTCATTAAGCCATTGAATATAATTTTACTTTGAAGAAATTGTAATTCATAACAAAGATAATAAATCACTAAACATATTTATATGCCAAATGACATAGTATAAAAATTGATTTAAAAAAAGAAAACAAAAAGCAGGTAATATAGACGGAAACACATTCTACAAGGTAAATTTTATGCAATTCTGTAGCTTTTTACAAAAAATCTACAATGTAGAATGCTTAAATATAGGAGTTATTAAGAGCAAACTTACAAATACATTTCAAACTTTTACTCCATGAACAGATAAAATGCTTTGTTTCCAAACATCACTACACATTAAATCAAAATATGCAATATGTTCCAGGATATAAAAAGTTATATAGGATATATTCCTAATAAAATGAAATATTAGAAATCAATTTTAAAATTTCAGTACATTAAAACTATTAAATAATTAATTAATGAATTCAAAAACTCTTTGATCACCTACAAAAAAGGTAACCTGTTTAGAACTGGTGCTAATGGGGCAAATGAGATATTAAAGTGTCTGTTCTCTGTTTCTGACTCTGAATCACAGAGAAAATTAATGTTAAAATTATAGATTAGAAATTTTTTAATTAACAACTGTACATCAAAATTATTCAATGCACCCAATGTTACAGTGAGAGAAAAATTTACAACTTTATGTTATTTCATTATTAAACAAAACAGCATATTCATCTATTAAATGAGTATTTAATTCAAGAAATTTAGAAAATTTAGGTAAAAAGCATGCAGGAGAAAAATCATCAAAGAGAACTCTTAAAAATAAAATGAGAAATTAGTAAGTAAACAGAAAAACAGTAACATTGGTTTAAAAAATCAAAGGGGTGTCTTTTTAAGAATTAAAAAAAAACAGAAAAATACATATAAAATTTATTCAATAAAAAATGGAACATAAAAGTTTATAAAATTAATAATCAGAATATATGTAAACAGAGGGAACACTGAAATATTTCAGAGCATATATACATATTTCTACCTTGATAAATTTTAAAACTCAATAAAAATGAACATTTTTCTAAATAAATGAAGTTATAAAATTTGCCTCGTTATGAAATATAAGCCAAAAATCATGGAGAAAGTATAGCTCTGGAACATGGGAAATATTAAATCTTTTATCAATCATTCATATAAAATTTACACAATCTTGACAAAATCTAATAAAATGAGCACAAAAAAGGAAATTACATATCAACATTACTTATATTTAATGCAAGTAAGTATCCTAAATAGTTACAAGTGAGCTAAATTTTAACAAGCATAAAATAATAACGGAATTACTCAAAAAAATCAAAATTAAAAATATAACACAAGAAAAGGAATTAAAATATTATATTCCCTCAATAGGCCCAATGACATATATGTAATCATTTCAATAGATGATTTTTAAAAACCATGAAATGATCAACTACTATCAATTCAGATCTTAGTATATTTATTCAGAAAACAGTAATTGAACATTTACCATATGGAAGTTTCATTTCTTGGTACTGGGGATACAGCAGGGACCAAAAAGACAAAAGTCTCTATTCACATGGAGTTGATATCTTAGTGGGAGAGTCAGATAACCTGAAAAATGTTAGTTATGTAGTACATTAGTGCTCATAAATGCTCTGGAGAGAAACAGAGGGTGACAGGCAGATAGGGAATGCTGTGGATGGGAGAGTGAGTTGCAATTTTAAACAGAATGATTAAGGTGGCTCTACTGGAGAGATGCCATTGGAACAGGGACTAGAAGGGGCAAGGGAATTTGGAGCAAAAGGATTCTAGGTAGAGGGAACAGGGCCCTGAGTGGGAAATATGTCTTGGAAATATGCTCAAGGAATAGCAGGAGGTAAGTGTGCCTTGAGCGGCGTAAGGGAGGAAGAATGAGAGGTGGTGACCCTGGTTGTATAAGGCCTTCAGGGACATTTTAAGGGCTGAGGGTTTTGTTCTCAGTGAGATGGTGAACCATTGGTGATTTCTAGTGCTATGATCTGACTTAGGTTTTAAAAGGATCCCCCTGGCTGCTGTACTGTGAATAGATGAAAGAGTGGTATCAGTTAGAAAAATATGCAGTGTATTAATATAGTATATTGATATGGCATATGCATATACTTTAAATAAATATATATACATTGGAGTATGCTCAGATTTTTATTACCTTCAGTGGTACATGAATAAAAATGCCTGCAAACCACTGTTCACAACAGCAGAAAGTCAGCAGGTGGCTGATATTACTTGGGGAAGGGGGCAGACTCCTCTAGTGCTTAGTTTTGAAGAGCTAATTAGTGATAACACCTGCTAGAAACAGAACAGCTGTGATACCCCAGGATTTTGGCAACACTAACAGAGAGAAATGTGGGTGGGACCTCAGTCCTGAACTGTGTGGAGTGCTCTGTGCAAAGATTTGAAGCTGAAATGTTAGTATATGTATAAGTCACCTGATGTTTCTTTATATTCTTATGAACCTTTAAAACAACATTGAGACAATCAGCATGTAATATGTATGAAATTTGAAACATGGTATTGATATGAAAATTGTACATTTTCTATTCTTATTTACACATGCAATTTATATTCACATAGTTTAAACGTGCTCATTTTTAAAACAATAAGAAAAAAGGCAAAAAATGAATGAAATGTACCCATTATATCATACTACAAAGTTAGATAGCTAGTTAATAGCATTTTGTGTGTGTGTGTGTATATATAGTGTGTATATATATATGTTTATATCCTTGTAGTCACATATGCAGTATCCCAATAACAATTACATAAATCATTAATGCATATTTCGAAAGTAAATTCGATTAGAGTAGAACAATTTTTTTAGTTTGCTTACCTTAAGTTTGCCCTCAAACAGAAGACATTTACTTTGAAATACTTTTTACTCTGATTCTCTTGATATAGGTTCTATTGACATATTCTTGTGGAGATTAAATTGGGGAGATGCACAAGCACACAAACATTTACGAAAATGGGACCAGATCTTTATATTATTTGTTATTTAGATACATTCTCATGATTATCTACCTATTTTGTTAATACTTTAAAAAAATAATTATGTTAAATATACATTCTCACAAAAGTATTTAATATCATTGTAGCCTTCCACAATATAATACTTTACTGGATCAGTCTTCTATTTTGGCAGATCTGCATTGTTTAGTATTTATCTCGATTTTAGAGAGCACCAACCTCACCATTCTTTGTGGCACATCTTTGCACACTTTCTTAATTGTTTTCGTATTCTGGTTCTAATCAAATGGAGGATACAGTTTTTCAGATGTTTTTATTTCACAGGAAGCCATAAACTTATTGTTTTTATATTTAATATACAGTTTTCTAACAGAGTAGAATACAAAATATGTATACAGTTTAAATATAAAACTGGAATTTCAAAGAAATTTCAAGCCACTGGCAGGCTACTTTGAGAGTGGGGAGGCTAGTAGGGTGTGGGGAAAATCAAATTTACCTGTATCATCAAAGTGTCTTTGGTGGATAAATTTGAGAAGCATTCTCTCAAAGTAGAATTTTTAGAAAAAAATGGCATGTATTTTTATGACTTTTGATCCATGTTACAAAATTTTCCTCTAGGCAGGTTATATCACTTTGTATGTGTAAACACTGTTTCGATTTGTTGGAAGGTAGTATCATCTTCCACTGAAAAGGCAATTTAAAAGTATATTTTTAAAAAATCATGTGCACAGATTACTACTAATTAAGTTTCTACGTTTTTCTTTATTCTGATGATAATTATGTCATCATCTTGAAATGCTGTTCATGTAAACAACCTCTTTGGAACTTTAGCTAATTTTTAACAAATACAATGTTCTTAATTATCTGACTTCCACAAACAGACAAGGATTAAAGTGAATTTCAAAATTACTCCACAAGGGTGGGCAGGCCAGCTGTCCCCAAATTGTGTAAAGCAAGTATTTATAGATATCCAAATTTATTTTAAAATAAAATAATCACATTCTGCATAGATTTTGATTTTTAAAAATACTCCTAGCTTGTCAAATGGTTGTCAGCCCAACTACAGTTAGAACTGAACATTGTTCTGTGAGCATAGCAATGAGAACTGTTAAGTGGACAGTACTGTGGGAAATAGTTAAATAATAGTCTACAATCAATTCTGATTTGGAAAAGACATGGTATGAAACCTATTATGAGATGCCTTTTGTAATTCACTGGCGTGCCTTTCTCATATCAGTATAACTTCTTATGCTTTATGAATAATTGATCTAATAATACCCATAGTCATTGTAGAAATATTCTAAAGTTACATACATAATGTAAATTCAAATAAATTAGGTAATCTATAAGCTCTCTGAAAGTAGGACAGTCTCATCTTTGTCTCTAGTGCTCGGCTCGGTATCCTACCATAAAAAAGACGATCAATATAAGGTTGCCAAATAAGTAAAATGAGGAATACTGCCCCCAAATTAAGATATAACAATTTATTTATTTGTTTGTTTGTTTGTTTAGTTCAAGACGGAGTCTCGCTCTGTTGCCCAGGCTGGAGTGCAATGACATGATCTCTGCTCACTGCAACCTCCGCCTCCTGGGCTCAAGTGATTCTCCTGCCTCAGCCTCTGGAGGAGCTTGGATTACAGGTGTCCACCACCATGCCTGGCTAATTTTTGTATTTTTAGTACAGATGGGGTTTTACCATGTTGGCCAGGCTGGTTTTAAACTCCTGATCTCAAATGATCCACCTGCCTCGACCTCCCAAAGTTCTGGGATTATAGGTGTGAGCCACCGTGCCTGGCCAAGACATAAAATTTAAATACCCACTTCAGAGATGATTTTCAAATTCACTAATTTAATCAACATTAATTGATTGTCTCCTATGAGTAATGTGCTGGAGATACAGTGGTGAACCAAACACTGTCCCCAACCTCTGTATCCAAGACATTTGTGGCCTGTGTGCAGCTAATGAGACAGACATGCTCCTCAAACCCCATCTCTCCTCTCTACCAAGAAAGACAGTCTGTCTCACTAGAATCTTATCAAATTCCAGCTGGGACACACTAGCATAGATTTATACTAGAAATTAATAATTACAACTACCCTACTTCTTTTCTTCTTCCCTTTCTTTGCTCTAGCGACACTAGTCATCTTTCTGACCATGGATTCTCTAAATACTTTCCATTCTCAGAAATTTTGTCTTTGCTGTTCCATCGATGTGGAATGCTGTGCTTCAGGATTTTCTCACTCAGGATTTGGATTGAAAGCCATCTCCTTAGAAAGATCTTCTCTATTTTCTCCTCCCCAGTCTCAACTAACCATCCTCACTCCAATCACTTTGTGATATATCAAACTGTTTTATTTTCTTCATAGCAATTACAACTTTTCTAAATTATGTGGTTTATGATTTCCTTCATACAGAATATAAATTCCATAAAAACAGACTTTTTATGAAAGCAAATTTGTCTTGTTCACCACTGTATCCCAGTAAGTAAAAGGGACATTCAGATTTCTTTGCAATTCTTCCTTTCTGTCCCTCCTTGCCCCTCCCCCATCTCCAAAGAACTGCTTTTATTTACCTTATGTCAGCTCATACTTCCTAGAATTTTATACAAATGGAAGCATGCACTCTTTTTTGCCCATTTGGCCCATCTTTAACTCAGCATAATTATTTTGAGATTCTTTGATGTACAGTGTGTAACATTTTATTGTTTTATGGATCATGATTTTGGTGTTGAACACAAGAAATCTTCGCATAATTCAAGGTCAAAAATGTTTTCTTCTCTGCATTATTCTAGATATTTTATAGTTTTAGATTTTACATTTAAGACTATGATCAATTTGGAGTTTAGTGTACCTTTGTGATTATATTGGGTCCATCTGGTTAATCCAGAATAATCTCCCCATAGCAAGATCCTTAAATTAATCACATCTGCAAAGTCCCTTTTGCCTTTTAAAGAAATATATTTACAGGTTTGGGGATTAGAACACAGATATCTTTGCAGGGGGTGGGGAGCATTATTCTATTATTCTACCTACCACAAATGAATTATTTTAAGCAACTATCCCTGGATTTTTCATATACAAGTGACCTTCATATTGCCCTAAAGTGGTTTGCTATAGTGAACAACTTGAAGACAGGAATGTTAAGACTGAACACTGACCAAAACTTTGCCACTAAAAACTCACTCGATTTTTAGTGGAAAGAGTATAGGCTTAGGAATCAGTGAGATTTCGGTTTAAATTCCAAGGATTTCAGTTTTGGCTCTGTGATCTTGAACAAGTTTATTTACTCTCTACTTTCGGGCTTCTATTTCAGTAATGGGGTAATAATGTTTATCTTGTTGATTGTTTTGAAGACTAAAGAGCTAAAGTAAGTTACAACGCCTGGATAGTACCTGACACATAAAATATATGATGCTAATTTGCATGTATCTGCCAGAAACCTTTGCTTCCACTAAGCTGTATTTTTTTTTAATACAAGGGGATGCTTTATTTATTGCTGATACTTATAGTATTGTTTTTATCTACACTAAAATCATTCATCTTCATATTACTATCATGGCTAAGAACACACTGATATAGAGGTTAAGAATTATAGAGCCCTAGGTCTAAACCCTGATGGCTGCATGTGCTAGTTGTGGAAGATCAGGTCCTTTGTTTACTCCTCAGTGCTCTTACCTCTTAAATGAGGAAAGTGATAGGACTGACCTACCTCATGATCTTGTGAGGATAACAGAGATGCAGGTGGAGTGTTCCTTTCAGGGCTGAGCACACACGCATCTCATTCCTGGGTTGGGTACAGCCTGTGCTGCAATGAGCTCATTTGACCCTTAGAGGGAGCTCCATGTGAGTGAGAATCCTGTGAGGCAGATGAGCTGTGTGGTGGTGTTTTTTTCTCTGGATTCTGTTTTTAGCAAAACTGATTAAGGGGTGATTTAAATGCACAGATTCACTGCCACGTGATGTTATATACGCATTTGTTAAATTCTGAAGCAGAACATTAATTTAGGTTCAGTCTAACAATAATTTCAATTATTTCCCAAAATGCTCATAATGTCCTTGGCAAAATCAGAAAAATTCAAATAAGTTCACACGCCAAAGTAACCTTCAGTGGCTGACCAAGTTTGTAAATCTAACAACTTATGAAATCTATTTTTCATGTATATGTGTGTGTGTGTGTGTGTGTGTGTGTATATATATATATGAATATATTACACTAAAATAGGCAAGGCAGCAATCATTTTGAATCTTTCAAACCATAACCTTTCAAAGAAATTAATTCTTCCTGTGACAAAGATTGCTGAGGCAATCAACTATAAATGGCTTTCACGGAAGCAAGCCCAAATAGAAGGGAGTTACAATTAACTTCAGTTCTCTGGATAGCCCACAGAAACCCTAAATTTATTTTCAGCATATTGAAAAAATGAAAACATAAAACCAGAAAGATGGTACATTCAACACCAAAACCAAGATCAAATATTAATAAATAAAAAGAAGGCACATTAAAGGGGGGACTTAATGTAAAATTTACTCCTCACATGGCAAGAAAAAGATAATGTAGTTTAAAAATGTTTCTTCCAGGGAATTATTGAATTCAATTTTTAAAGCAATTTACATGAACTGTTTTCTAAAGGGAAGGAAGGTGCTCCCGTGAAACTTCATGGTGAAACTTCATTTGACTCTGAACTTATATTTGCAACAGTTTGGTTAAATTTCTTTAACATGATGAGGCATGATCCTGAGTTTGAGCTCCACAGTCCAACTTTGCTATTTCCCTAACACACCCTGTACTTCCGAGGTCTCCATGATTTGCTTGATGATTGCTTCCAGTAAATATTCCTCTGTCTCCACCCTTGTTTGCTGCCAAACCTCCACTTAGGCTGGCGGAGTTCAATTATCCTGTTTTCTCAATAATCCTTCCCAATCTTCCCCCTCCTCCTGCACTTCATGTAAATCTATTTATTTCTTCATGTTTCCCACAACACATATTCTATTCCAGTTATTGGTTTATAGACTTGTCTTCATGACTGAACTCTCTACTTTGCGTGAACAGTGGCAGTGCCCTTATTTAATTCAGTATCAACAGAACCTCCCAGAGTGCAGAACAACATAGATACTACATAAATGTTATGAAATCAAGTTGGATTTTGTATGGCTAGATACAGATGGTGCCATGTATCCATGATCATTTTTGAGTCTGTGAGATGATGCCAGTGATGATAATGGTAGTAATTAAAGCACATAAGGAACCACATTTGCAAAATTAAGAGATGATTAAATGTTTTCCTTCTTTCAGAAATAGTGATTCATTATGATGTTCATTATATGCAAGTTCATTTATTAAAATGAGTTTATTAATATTTTAGGCAAAAGCAGAACAAGTTAAAATTACTTATACCTAGACTAAAGTACCTCATTATGCATATTCAGGGAAATCTTAGGTACAGAGAGAAAATGCACCTTCATGATATATTTTGGGGTGCACTAAGCAGACTCTGATGGCTAAAGCTTCCTCCTATCTCCTTTATTTATTAGCTTCTCCACACACAAGCTAGAGTGATTTGACTTATTTAAAGAAGATATCAGACCATATCATTTACCCGCTTAGGACTCTCTAATGGTTTCCCAATCCTCTTAGAATAAAACACAACCTCTTTTCTTCAGCCTCTAGTCCCTGCACAGTCTGGCCTCTGCCAACCAGCCTGGGCATTTCTCACTGTGTTCTGTTTCATTCACAAGCTACAGTCAAATTCTCCTTTCTTCTCTTAGTTGAAGACACCAAGTTTGGCCCCACTTCGAGCCATCTCCCCTGAAATGTGTTTCCCTCTTTAGAAGACTTGCCCCACCTTGCCATTTGGATCTCTCATTAAGGACACTTTCTTAACCTTCTCTGGTTGCTTAATCCAGATAGTTCCTCAAATCTTTCAAGAATGTCATCTTGTTTTATCTTTATGATAACTCTTAGCACTACCAAAACTCTTCTTGTTATTTGTTTATCTTTGTGTTTCTCTCCACTTAAAGTTATAATTCATAAGAACAGATGCCTTGTTCATCTCTGTGTCTCGGAACCCCTAAAAGGAAAATAGGGGCTCAAAAGCACTTCTTAAACAAATGAATGGATAAATATACCACCGGAAACACAGCTACTCATTCTTTTTAGGTTTTTTCCCTAATGTTATTTTAAATTATTTCTTTGGGCATCGGGGATAAGAATGTATTCAGCTAAGTTCTCTTAAATGTTTAGAAAATTAGATTAATAGAAAGTATCTGCACCTTGAGATGGAAATGGTGAAAATACTCAGATATCCTAAGACAGGTATGTAGTTTCCGCTAGAATCAAGGAGACATAGAGAATACAGGAACTTGCTCAAGGATATTAGCTGAAAATGAAATCAAAGAAAAGATGAGAGGAAAGTAGGGTCAAGAGAAGCTTTCTGTTTTTATTTTTAAAATGAAAGCAATATATCTTTAAACATGTTATAGTGGCAAAGATTATATTAATCAGGATATGTGCTATTGCAGACATTTGAGATTTATTTTTCACATCTAAGGTGATATAAATTACTCAAAGGATAATGTAACCTTTGGTAGGAAGTACTAATATGTAATTATTGCCATAATCAGGGTGAGACTGTTGGATATTTATGAAGGAAGGGATCAGAAAAGAATTTTGGTATACCATGTGAGAACTTAGATGCACCTGGGTAAATAAGGATTGTAATACGCAATATACCATCATATATATTAGGGACGTTTTGGGCCATATTGACTGGGCCTGCTTCTTGTGGCTCAAACAGTGAGACCTGGGGTAAAATCCCTTTTCTGCTTAGGTTTCTTCATTTTTAAAATGGTAAGACTATATATCATCAGCTCTAAGGTCTCTAACCAGTCTAAAACCTCTATAATTAATGAGAATGTTGTAGAATGCACTGAAAGCAGGAGGAAAGCATATAAAGGAGTCCAGGTAAGCTAAAATTCATCTACTGCAAAACTCTGCCTGATGAGCTTATATGTCACTTGGAAAGCACATTACCTCTTTTAAAGTATAGTAAATCAATTGTCAAATAGCACTAACAACGCCATACAAACAATTTAAGATTGCAAAATATTTCCTGGTGAAATGATACATTTTTTAGACAGAAGAAACTAAAGAATGATTTGCTATAGCATTTTTGAAATTGTGGAATGCCAGTTTTATAAGACATTAATAGGTACGATGTAACAAATGAGTTTGATGATCAAGTAAGTACAAAAACATTGCACCTGTTTGGGAGATTCACGAATCTTATCAGTATATTAAAGCACCTGAGGGATTCGTCAGTAAACAAACTCTATTAGTTTTGAACATACATTTTATTCATTCATTCAACAACTATTCATTAAGTTCTACTACGAGTCCAAGCTCTGTCCGAGGTACTGATATATCAGTGCCAAAATAGACACACGACCTTGTCCTTGTAGGGCTTATATGCTGGAGGCTTGGGATGGAAAATAAACAATTTTTAAAAAGTAATTTAAAATATGATAGGAAATGATAAATGCTAAAAAAGTTAGAGGATATTAGGAGAATTAGGGGGGCTGGTGCAGGGGTAGGAACAAGTTTTATTCAGTATTACAGAGCATGGTCCAGAGAGGCCTCATTGAGAAGATGGCATTTGAATGAAGAGGGAAGTGAATTATACACATAGGCAATTGGGGGAATAGCATTTCGGGAGAGGAAATAACCAATGCTAAGGCAAGAACATGTCCAATGTTGAAAAGCCAGGGGGCCATTGTGGCTGAAGCAAAATGAGCAAGAGGGATCATCCTAGAGAGGAGAAGAGAGAGGATATTTTATGAAGATCCTGATGGGCCACTTAAGGCTTTTGGATTTTTCTCAGAGTCAAATTGGGAGCTTCTGTAAAGTTTTGAGCACAGAAATAATGATTTGAGTTATAAAAAGATCACTCCAGCTGCTGTGTGGAGAACAAACTATGTAATTGCAAAGACAGAAACAAGGAACCCACTAGGGGTCCATTGCAGTGATCCATGAGAGATAACTAATCTTGATTAGGAGGACAACAGTGCAGATGATGATAAGTGGCAAGATTTTTGGATATAGAGTCAAGAGAACTTGCAGATTAGATGTGGAGTATGATGGAAGGAGAAGTGTACAGGATATCTTTCAGGCTTTTGTTCTGAGGAACTGAAAAGATAGAGTTGCCATCAACTGAGATTCGGGGAGCTGTGTGTGAAGCTAGTTTTTTGAGGGGGAAAGATCATAAATTCAGTTTTGTGTTTGCTGTCTTTCATAGATGTATAAATAGAGGTGCTGGGAAGGCAGTTTGATATGAGCCAGAAGCTCAGAAGGGAGGTCTGAACTGGAGATAAATCTTTGGAAGAAATCAACATATCAACTATATTTAAAGACATGAAAATTAAAGATATCACCAACCAAAATTGTGTCCATAGAAATAGAAATGGACCAAAGATTAAGCCTTGGAGCCTCCAACATCAAAGAGCCTGGGAAGAAGGAAATAGTCCAGCAAAAGACACTGGGAAGTGTCCAATAAGATACTAAGTAAATCAGGGGAATGTGGTGGCCTGGCATAAAAATAATGAATGTATATCAAGGAGATGGGAGTGACAACTATGTCACATGCTTCTGACAGGTCAAGTAAGGTGAGGACTGAGATTAAACACTGGAATGAGCAACGCAGAGTCACTAGGAACCTAGACGAGCGCAATTTTAGAAAACTGGCGGTGTCAACTCCCGATGAAGTGTGTTTGGGAGAGAATTAGAAGAAAGGGATAATTGGAAATAGTTAGTATAGCAGCTCTTTTAAGGAGTTTTGCTGCAAATGGGACTTTTTTAGAAAGTGGGAGAAAAGTAGGCCAAGAGAAGTTGTTTTCCCTTTTAAAGTGGAATAAATAGGCATATGCTTGTATGGTTACAAGAATGATCCAGAAGAGTGTAAAGAATTGATAATGTAGGAGAGAAGGGGAACTTGTTAGAGCATTTTTCCTATGGCAACAAGTGAGGCTATAGACATCAGCTTTAGATATCAAGAAGTCTTTAGATATCAGCATGGATATTTCATTTATGGTAACTGGTAGGAAGGTAGAGTTTAAGGGGGGAGATATTGATAGATAAGTAGGAAGGGTGGTAGGAGTCTATAAAAGTCTTCTCCTGATCATAGAACCTTTTCCCCTCCCTCTCCAACTCCAACCCACAGGTGGATTTACTAATACAACCCGTGGAACCAGTATGCCATAGCATACTGGAAAACATTGATTTATTGCCATTCATTCAATTTAGCAAGGTATTACTATATACAGGAAGGATAGTCCTGGTCACATATATGATTAGTGTTAGTAAAATTTTCCTTTTGTGTAGATAAACTAGTTGAGTACCAAATGATCTAATCAGCTCCAATTAATTCTCCACCTAAAGTTATCAGTGTAACCTATGTTGATGTTATAATTCACAGGCCATTCTTCAGTCTCATACATATAGACTCTCAATAAACATTGGTGGAATGAATAAATGTATTAAGAAGCTATGTGTTTTTCTAAACAAAATAGGAGGCAAAATATGGCAATCCATTTATTTTGCTAATTATACTAAATTAAGGGCAATTTAATTTTGAAGTCAGATTATTTAGAAATGTGAGAATTATAAAGTCACTGTTATCATTATATTAACTTTCTCTTGTGGCTATATCAAATTACTAAAATTTTAGCAACTGCAAATGAGACTTCTTTATTGTCTCACAGTTTTTTGGGTCCAAAGTCTGATACATGTCTCACTGGGCTAAAATCAAGTTGTCAACAGAGCTGTATTCCTTACTGAAGGCTAAGTAAGGAAACAACTACTAAGGCAAAACACTACTCCTGGGCCCATTCATGTTATTGGCTTAATTCAGTTCCTTGTGGTTGTAGGGCTGAGGTTCCTTCCCTGCTGGCTGTCAGCCAGGGGCTGGTCTTTGCTCCTAGAGGCTGCCTGTATTCTTTCATCATGCTTTCCATGTGGCCCTCTCCAGCAATGGTGGGCCAAGTCCCTCTTATACTTTGAATCTCTGCCTTCAGTCAAAGAAAAGTAGAAAATTCTCTGCTCTTAAGGGCTCATGTGATTAGATTTGGCCAATGTATAAGAGATAATCCAGCATAATCTTTTTGGAATGTTAATCACATCTGCAAAGTTCCTTTGCCATGTAATTTATTTACAAGTTCCAGGAATTAGGGCAAGGACATATTTGGGGTACATTTTGCCTATCAGAATATTTAATCTGAAAGATTCAAGGCATTTTTCAAAACAGATTCCTATAAAACTATGCTTTGTCTATGTGATAGAATATTGTAGATATTTCCCCATTTTACCTCTCAAAAAGAGAGGTAAACATTAATTGTAATTTCCTAAATATCATTCGTTCTCTTCCCTTTCCATTTCATTTCATCCCATTCCATTCTATTCAATTCCAGAAACTTTGGTTGAACAACTTCTATGTGCCAGACACCATGCTACATGCAATGGATATAAAAATGGAAGTCATTTTCTTAGCTTGTAAGGAGCTCACAGTCTAGCTGGGGAAACATCTCAAACACAATTTGCAGCAACAGAGTGTGGTCGGTGAACATTAATGGACAAAGAAATTAAGTTAGAACTGCTTGGACTTACCTTATCCTTCTATACTCCTAATGCTATACTGGACCCCAGGAATATTTCCAAAGTAACTAGGTTTTCAAAGAGTCCCAGTGGTCTTTCAAAAACAATTTTCTCCTTCACCTGTGCCTTCAACTGCCTGAATAAAAGGCTTTTTGGGCATTGCCTTTTGACTGTAAAGGAAAACATTTCAGGGTTGGCATGAGCCTACTAGTCTGTCTATAACTTAACTTTTCAAGGTGAAATAAAGCCTATAAAAATCAGGCCTCCCCATGCTGGTCAATAGAGTGGGGCTGGGGAGTCAACTTGGTAGGCTAGGCTGTGGCCAGGCTATATGTCTAAATCCACCTAGGATGCTCTCTGACTCTCTGGCAATCAGTCTGGCTGTGGCTTGCAGAAGACTGCTGCGGCACTTCTTGGCAGGGCTGTATTTAAACAGCAGCAATTTGTTTTACAGCCCCTGGCACTGTCCTTCACAGACCAACTGCCTTTCATCGACACAATCAAGACAACTGGCTACACCATTGTATTGTCTTGTCTTGCACTTTTGGATACCAATATTTCATAGAAATTGCAGTTTCCCCTCTTCAGATAAAGTTCTTTTATATGATTCATTAAATTTCTCATTCATATGTTTATTCATTCCTTTTATTATGCATCTCCAGAATGTAAAACTGTATGCTTTAGCTTTAAATGTACACAGATTTCCTCCTTTTTTTTTTTTTTTTTTTTTTTTTTCTTGAGTCGGAGGCTCACTCTGTCCCCAGGCTGGAGTGCAGTGGAGTGATCTCAGCTCACTGCAACCTCCGCCTCCTGGGTTCAAGCAATTCTCCTTCCTCAGCCTCCCGAGTAGCTGGGACTACAGGTGCCTGCTACCATGCCTGGCTAATTTTTGTATTTTTAGTAGAAATGGAATTTCACCATGTTGTCCAGGATGGTCTTGACCTCCTGATCTCATGATCCACCCACCTTGGCCTCCCAAAGTGCTGGGATTGCAGGCGTGAGCCACTGCACCCCACCCCCTCCATTGTTTTTTAAAGGAAAGAAAAAGTTAGTTTGGCTTGGCATATATAGTTAAGTTAACCAGAAGTCTGTGGGGAGGGAAGCAGGGATATTATTCACATTTTTGAGCATCCAAACAGACTGACCTGCCAGAGGCTTTGGATAGGGTCCTGCAGACACTTTGCTGTAGCAGGTAGGGCATTAACTCTTTCATTTTGGGACAGTGAGTAGGTTCAGGAGGTCCTAAGCATCAGGAGTGATGATATATTACCAACTGGTAGAAATGTATTAAAATATTTAAACATTTGATATGGTTATTCTGATCATAACCGTTAAATATTAATCCTGAGAAATAGTAATTTTGTGAATTTAGAGTTAAGTTCACCATGGGTAAAACCTTTGTGTTGTTCATTATTTTGACCCATTTATACCTCTAAAACTGCATCCTAGAGTAGGGTTTCCCAAATCTCCCTCTTTTTCAGAGTTACCTGGTAAGTTTTATTTTAAATTTTACTGGTTTTTAAAAAACTATTTAAAATATAACATGTGCACATGGTTTTATAAAGTCAAACTCTTTAGGGAACTGGAAAATGAAAAGTTAAATCTCTTGTCCTATGGTGCTTCTACCTATAGAATGACACTCGAGAACAATTTACTTTAGACTGTTTCTTTCCATGGTTGCTGCCACAACTAAAGGCAATAGTTTTATATCTATAATTCTGACCAACTTTAAATAGCTTTAATATAACTGAAGAAAACTTCAAAAAAAGTACAGATTACCAGGTCCTTCCTTGCTAGAATCTGATTCAGTACATTTATCTTGGGCTTGGGAATCTAAATTTTTTTTAAGTTCTGATGTGATTATTTTATTCAACCAGAGTCAGAACTAATTTACCAGGGAAAGAAGGGTGTGGACAGTAACATAACCATGTGTTCTTATGAAGTTCTTTGCTCAACCAGCGTAAACATGCTTGGTGTTTTGACCCTAAATAATGGTGGAATTTTACAACATACAAATTTTTCCTCACTCTAAAAACACCTTACCCTGCTTTCTTTATTCTTTTTTTATTTTCATATCTTTTACATCCATCTCTTAAATTTGCCTTTTATAAACCTTTTTTGTGTGTCTTAGAGTTTATATGTTAACCCTATTTGCCTGGTTTTCTACCCAGATTTAGAAAGTTGAGTAAATTGCTGTTTCATGTCGTTATCCAAAAAAAAAAAAAAAAGAAAAAGAAAAAGAAAAAGTGTTGGGGGGGCACAGTGAGGGGCCATTAAAGATTGTAGAAAGCAGAGTTATCAAAAAACATGATTAGAAATTTCTGGGAAAATGTACAATCTTATAATCAATAGAATACATCTTCTCAATACTTGGAAACTCAGCATATCAATTTAACATAGTGATCTATATTTAGCAAAAATTACTCATCACACTTAGGAGCATAAAATCTCTATGCTCATTTCTGCCTGCCAAAGCATTTAATGCAGCTCTAGTTATTTAGGATAAGGATGGCACTGAGTTTTCAAATAAAAATTTCTGCTGTAGGACACACTAAATTACTGGGAGGATTAGGTGATAGAAAGCATGAATACACACTGAAAATAGGACATGGCATCTGTCAGACTCTGCTAATAATTTTCTGTCCTTATGCTAAGCCTGTCAGCATTGCCAATATTCTTCACAGAGGTAGCTAGCCTTGTGTTCTGAGTGAATGAAACAACTAAGTCAGTTTTGTCTGACATTTAAAAAAAAAGTTCTTAGCCATACCATGTCTTAATAATTTCTCAATGTTTGATTATTGTTCTGCAGAAGAATTTAAGTTTAATCATTATTTCCTATGAGAGACATTGTTCTCAATTTTCACAAAAGGATCTATAGCTATTCCTGAGAATCTACACCACATAAAAACAGGGGAAGGGAAGTTTGAAAAAAAAAAAAAAAAAAAAAGCCCACCATTTTTTCTCCTAAGCCAACTTCTTTTTTTCAGAATTTAACAGCAGAGTTTTCTGATCCCTAGACATACAACCTTGGACTTAGTGTTTCATCCTTTACTTTCAGCTGACTCCACTCCCCTCCTATTCCCAATTCCTGTACATGCAGTTGTAAGCCACACCAATACTTCCTTTAAAATGTCTTGGGCAGTGAACAATTGGAAATTAAAAGTTTAAAAATACAATTTACGATAGTATTGGAACCATAAAATACTAAAGAGTTAATTTAACAAAAGATACACAGTATTGCTTTACTGAAAACTACAAAACTGCTGACTGAAATTTTAAAAGACCAAAGTAAATAGAAAGAAACAGCCTATTTATTAATTGGAAGATTCAATGTTTTTTCACTGTCCATTTTCTCCCCATTTATATAGGTGCGTGTGTGTGTGCATGTGTGTGTGTACACATGTTCAATATAATCAAATTCTCTTCATCCCATGTGAGTGTTTTCTTTCTTTCTTTGTTTTTTGAGACGAAGCCTTGCTCTTTCACCCAGGCTGGCGTGCAGTGGCACCCGCCACCACGCACAACTAATTTTTTGTTGTTTTAGTAGAGACAGGGTTTCACTGTGTTAGCCAGGATGGTGTCAATCTCCTGACCTCATGATCCATCCGCCTTGGCCTCCCAAAATGCTGGGATTACAGGCATGAGCCACCGTGCTTGGTCCCACGTGAGCTTTTTAAGACTATAAAAAAGCTGTTTCTAAAATGTATTTGGAAATGCAAAGGACCTAAAATAGACAAAAAGTTATTTAACAAAGAAGCATTTGATTTCAAGATGTGTTACAAAGCTGCAGTACTCAAGACAGTGAGACAGTGTGGTATGGGTAAAATAATAAATATGGATTAAAATATAGAATCTAGAAATAGACTCACATATATATATGATAAAATAATTTTCAACAAAGTCATCAAAGCAATTCAATGAAGGGAGGAAAATCTCACAAATGGTGCCACAGGAACTGGATATCAAAAAAAAAAAGGGCACTTCAGCTTCTGCATCATGATATACTCAAAAATTAATTGGAAATTGATCATGGGCCCATAAGGAAAAGCTACAATTATCAAGCTTCCAGAATGAAACATAGACAAATATTTTCAAATTATCTATCTATCTATCATCTATCTATCTATCTATCTATCTATCTATCTATCTATCTATCTATAAATCTCAAAAGGCTTACGCCTAGAATACATAAGAAGGAATTCCTACAACTCAACAATAAGACATTTAATTGTCTAAAAAAAGGCAAAAAATTTGTGCAGATACTTCACAAAATATGATATATGAATGGCTAATGTGCACTTTACAAAACACTCAACAGCATCGATCCTCAGGAAAACGAAATTAAAACATACATTGAAAAAAGATGGACAATATCAAGCATTTTAGAGAATGTGGAGCATCTGGAACTTCCACATATAGTTGGTGGGAGTGTAAAATGGTACCACCACTTTGGAAAATAGTTTGGCAATTTCTTAAAAAGTTAAACATGTATGTGCCATATGACCCAGCAGTTACACTCTTAAGTATTTACCTAAGAGAATTTAAAAACAACTCTAGAAGCTTTGTTCTAGAATGTTTACAGCTCTTTTATTCATAGTAACCCCAAACTGGAACAAACCAAAGTATCTATCAACAGGAGAATAATAGTTAAATAAACTATGATATCCTCATACAGTGGAACAGCCATTAAAATAAATGAACTACTGATACACATAACATGAATAGATTCCAAAAGCATGATGTTGAGTAAAAGACAGAAACAAAGTACTATATAATTTATGATTCAATTTGTAAGAAGTTAGAATAAACCAAAATAATCTATGGGAATAAAAATCAGATGAGTGGTGGCTTCTGGGGAATGAGGGAGAGGCGTTACTGGAAAGGGATAGGAGGGAAATTTTTAGGGTGTTGGAAATGTTGCATGTCTTGATAACAATGTGGTTACGTAAGTACACTCATTTGTCAAAATGAACAAACTATATACTTAAGATTTACTTTTGTAAAGTAGACCTTAATTTAAAAATTTGAAAATATCTTCTGGATTTGTTTATTATCACTTATTACCTTATTTCCGGCTATGAATATTCTGCATTTATTTTGTTGCAAAAACAAGGGAGTATGTTGAATACAGAATTCTTATCGTAGAAAAAGATTGTTCATACCCCAGTGAATGGCCCAGTGTGTGGCACATTTTGTGTTCTCACTGGAAGTCTTCACAGGTATAAGCCAATTGCTGAAATGTGGCTCTGGCTTAGCTATTCCACAACATCAAGCATTATCTCATTTGTTCATTCAGAATTCCAAGCTATTTACAAACCAGTGAATCCCTTCACTTCTCTTGTGATGGTTAATTTTAGATGTCAACCTGAGTGGATTAAGGGATATCAAGAGAGCTAGTAAAGCATTATTTCCGGGTGTGTCTGTGGGTGTGTTTCTGGAGGAGATTGGCATGTGAGTCAGAAGCCTGAGTGAGGAAGATCTGCCCGTAGTGTAGGGGAACACTATCCGGTTAGCAGGAGGCCTGAATAGATAAAAAGGCAGAGGAAGGATGAATTCACACTCTGTCCTGGAGCTCGGACACCCTTTTCCCGCCCTTAGACATCAGAACTCCAGGTTCCCCAGCCTGTGGACTCCAGTGGTCCCTGTGGGTTCTCAGGCCTTCATCCTTGGAGTGAGAGTCCTTCTACTGGCTTCCCTATTTTTTCACCTTGCAGAGGACCTATCATGAAACTTCTAAGCTCCCATAATCAAGTGAGCCAATTGACCTAATAAACCACCTTCTCATCCATCTATCTGTCTGTTTACCTATTTATCCTATTGGTTCTGTCCCTGTGAAGAACCCTAATATACCTGTCATTCATGTCGTTCTTTGACACTGTTCAAAATACAAGTTACTTTATTTTTCTTCGCTGAATCATCATCTCTATTGTGTTCAGTGCTCTTCTCCTCCTCCCCACTACTTCAACTCATATTTGCATAGTTTTCCTTTCTGACAAATTTTTAAATATCCTCTGAAACTTTTTCTTATTGTTCAAAAGAAAGAAGGAAAGAAAAAATTTAAAGAAAGAAAAAAAGAACCTCCTTAAGGAGCCAAAATTATTCACAAAATGCCTTAGATTCATCCTCGCATCAGTTCAACCGGGGACACTTAAGACTTTGCAGCCTTCTCAAGTGGAAGCTGCTTATTATCACACTCAGGCCTGCATATGGCACTATGCATTCTTATTATTTCTGATTAACCTAACTAAAATGTATATGTTTTAATATTTTAACAAAGACTCCACAAACATCAGTACTTGTAATTCAATGCCATAGTTAACCGCCACTTTCTGCTTATCTGTTAATATCCTAATGACTCTTCCACATTCACTAAGAACCCCGATATCTGACTTTGTAAGTCTATCTCTAATTCCATCATCATTCTATGTCAATGTCCATGTAGCTGTCTCATTCAATATCCTGGTTTTCAAGTGCTGACTTTCATTTCCATTCTATTTTAGCAGCCTACTTCTATATCTTCATGATGGACCCAGCCATTGCCCATTTTGTTAGCAGCTTTATGGAGAAATAATTCACTTACCATAAAATTCACCTATTTAATTGTATAATTCAGTGGATTTTAATATATTCTCAGATATGTGAAACAATCACCACAGCTATTTTGGAGAACTTTCATTACTTTAAGAAGCAAGACCATATCCTTTAGCTCTCATCCTTCTATCCCCCCATTTCCCCACTTCTCAGCCCTGAGCAACTAATAATCTGCTTTCTGTATCTATAGATTTCTCTATTCTGGACTTTCATATGAATAGAATCATGTAGTATAGAGTCTTTTGTGACTTGCTTCTTTCACTTAGTATAATGTTTTCAAGGTTCCTGCATGTTGTAGAATGTATCAGTCCTTCATTCCTCTTTATGGCTAGATAATATTCTGTTGTACACACATACTACATTTTGTTTAACCTCTTGTACACTGATAGACATTTGGGCTGTTTCCACCTTTTAAATGTTATGAATAATCCTTCTGTAAACATTCATGTACAAGTTAGTACGTGGACATAGGCTTTCCTTTCTCTTGGAGATATACTTAGTAGTGGAATTGCTGAGTCATATAGCATCTTTATCTTTATATATTGCCCACTTCTTAATATCCAATATCTCACTCTCTGGCCATACATCAAGCTTACTCATTTTCCTCCTCCCTGTACACCTACTCTTCAAACATATAAAGATTCAATTTCATTTTCTCCCAAATTATATAATCTCTTCTAACTTTATTTTCTTGCCTACATACCCCATGGCCTATTACTTGAATTGCTCACTTGACAACCTCAAATCACTCGCCTTCTTTTTTTTCTGTTGTTGCAGAATATAAGTCCTAGCTTTGGATTAATCCAAGCATTTTCTGCTTTTAAACAACTTTCTGGTTTGATATCATTGAAAATCCCTAGTTTCTAACCTCAGCTGGACTTTTGGTGCTGTTTGTCTCTAAAAATCTTCATGAAAAGACCCCTAGCTCACCCTCCCTCATCTTCACCACTAACCTAACATCACCATTGACTGTTAACATAAGAAAGTAATTTCTGTTGTATTTGAGCCATTTTATATTTGAGGTCTACTTGTTATAGAAATTTTCTTAACTGAAATTACACGGGGCTTTCTTTTTAAAAGATTTTTCTTTTTTACTTGAAGTGTGAATTTTAAGTTATTTTTTAAATAATAAATTGTGTGATTCTTAGAATTAATGTCATAACTTGTTCTCTGATGATCCTATATAAATTAGTAGATATGACAACTCTGGTGATAGTTAGATATTATTAGTCTACATGCCACTCTTAGAACAATATTTCTCCTTTCCTATTAGTATCATAGAAGTTATAGTTTTCAATTCCAGGGAAATGTACAACATGCACACATACACATGTGAAACATTCAAACTAAAAAAAATAGCAAGTTGATGAGCAGAATAATCTGAGTAGCTATTAAAAGAGATCTAGGCAAGACGCTGTCTCAAAAAAAAAAAAAAAGAGATCTAGATGCTGGACAAATGTTTTCATTGTTTTAAGTACTTGACAATTAAATAATCTTGGAATTTTAAGCCTTGCAAAACTTTCACCACACCTCTATTTACCATATACACAGTTGGTTGTGCAGGTAGGTCCCACTAGTGGGCTGTGTGAGTAGAATCTTGGGTTACTTTTCTAAAAGAAATGATAAGTTTACCTTGATATCACTTTCATTACAAACAGGGACATAAATTTTAGATGGCCTCATTGCAGCTTAGGCCAATTTCTTTCTATAAATGTAATATTATGCTCCACTATGGATGCCTTTTGTTCAGATTGTTCCAAACTATTACTCAGAAGACAAACGTTTAACTTCATAAAGTAGAAAAGGAGCACCAGCAATTTCTTAAGAGCCCCTTTGGCCTTCTGCTTATTTTCTTTGAAGTGTTACTTTAGAAGGCAGGATCCCGTAGGTGAAAATATACTGACCTGAATGTCATAAAATTGTGGGTTCATACCCTGGCTCTGCTACTTATTATGTATGGACTCCTGAGTGAACTACTGATCACCCTAAATCTTAGTTTTTTCTCAATCTCAAATAAAAACTTCTTAGGGTACTGCTGAAGAGCTGATAAGTGTAAAGTACATGGGATGTAGTTTCTTCTTGTTCCTTTATTTCCTTTGGGTCTAGCCTGATTTCTTCTTGATTGAATTAACACAATTTCTCAATGACTTGCATATCAAATCAGCTTGGCAAAATTTTCATGTGCTCCAGATAGAATATCACTTAGAACATTTGTCCTTTGGATCTGGTTCATGCATTATTTAAAAAGCAAGCATAATTTGTTGATGAGATTAAATGTGTAGAATCTAAATATTAAAATATTAAAATCCATTTTCCATCAAAGGTAGTCTGACTCTGAAATTGTTTCTTAGTATTGAGAGAAAGATACTAAGTCATACTCACCCCTCTGAGACCAGTAGGATCAGGTGTCACCAGTCTGGGGTAAGGGTATCCTTAGATCTCTGCAGCTGCAGGTCAATACAACTTCAATACAGTATAGTGTAATACAATACAATGAGACATGATATAATAAAAATTTAGTAGAGGAGGAATGTTTTGAATAGTATTTACTCAAAGCAATATATGTGAGTCTACCACTCACATCCACTTTCTTATTTTCCCTTCAGTTCTCAATTCCCTGTAAAATGATTTTGGTACTCTCTACTTTATTGAGACCATTTTGAAAAGTAGCACATAATCTCCAAACTGGTAAATATTAGGAGCATCTTTCAGTCCTGTACTCACCTGCTGAATTTCATGCTACATATAATACCTGAATTTTTCTATCATGATTTTCATAAACTACTCTGGTTTTTACTATCTCTTTAACTGATCTCTGTTGCTCTGTTTAGGAATCTCTCTCCCTATGCTTATCTTCTTTTCATTACCTTTCCACCAGGATTCATTTTCAGCCCACCATTCTTTTCAATGTGTGTGCTCTCTCTTGAGATGGCCCCAGTTTCAACCGTGGTCTATGGGACTACTTTATTGATGTATCGAGTCCCGCCTCTCTACTAAGCTTAATAAATGTTTGTGAATGGATCTTAATTGTATACCTCCACCTAGGATGTATGATTGGGGCCTTCTAGTGCAGAAACAGTCCATTTAGTGCAGAAACTGTTTGTGCACAGTTCAGAACATTCAGAGCACTACTGACACACTGTTGTGGCAGACCCTGTTATTGGTCTCCTTAATCTCTATTTCTTCACGTATCGTACTACAGAAAGTTCATTTCATTTGGGGTGTCAAAATATCAAAACTTGGCCAATATGACATAAAGGAACTCTCCCACAGATTCTAGAAAGCTTTACTTTTTTGATATAGGCATTACACTTGTTTCTGTTCTTTCTACCTGGAATGAAAGCCAGGGAAGCAATGGTCATGGTGATACAATGAAGTGACTATAAGGATGTGAGCCATGCATCGAGGGACAGAGCAGCCTGGCCCATTGATGGAGCTTCTGCATCAACCCTGTACTCCTGTATTAGATATAATTAATTTCAGCTTTGGGGAAAATAAAATCAAAATAACAGTGGCATAACAAAATAAAAGTTGATTTCTCTTTTATGTTAATGAAGTCTAGGAATGAACAGTCCAGGATTGGTATGGCAACTCCTATCGTTAGGCACTCAGACTCCTTGAATTTTGTTGTATAGTCACATAGTCTAGCCATTATATCTACAATTTAATTCATGACCAAGAAAGGACAAAAGAAGGACATAATGTTTTCCTTTAAAAATACTTTCTGAAGTCACACAGGACATTTCTATTTACATCTTCCAGCCAGAAATTAGTCATACAGTCATACTTAACTGTAAGGTAGCCATGTGTTCAGCTAAAAATAATAAATGTTATTGCAAAGAAAGAAGGCAAGAAAATTGGGGGCCGTAATTAGTTATCTCTGCCCCCAACTGTATATCTTTGACTTTTTGATAAATAAATAAAAAAAATTATTCCTCATTTGACTAGACCTTTTAAGATTCCATTACATGCAGCCAAATGCAATCCTTAATTAATTCAGAATTTGAATCCTAGAATAGGTACTGAAAGTAACACAAGATAAAATGTGGGATTGACTGAAAGAAGAAAGTGGGGGCACTGTGCAATACAGTCTCAGGGTGCATTCTGGAAAATTTGTGATGATGCTTCTGTAGAATTAGGTAAAACTGCTGTGTGCTGTATTTTAGGAAGCAGACCATATGCCTCCCTTGGCTTTACCATTAGGAAAAAATGATAGGACAGTTCAGACTCTTGGGGTGTGTGGGTTACTTTATTGTCACTCTCATCAGGCCATTTTATAAGCAAAGAGGGAAGAGTTGTTTTAATCATTTATTGTGGTATAATAAACCACTCTAAAACTAAGCACTTCAAAACAGCAATTGCTATCTCTTACAGTTCTTGTGGATTGACTAGGCTTGGGTGAGTGATTGTCTCATAGGATTGCTCATGTGATTTTATGTCAGAAGATGAATAAGACTGAAGTCTTGATTGGCCTGGACATCCAAGAGGGCTTTTTCTTTTCCATATCTGGTGCTTTAGCTAGGGTGACTTGGCCAGCTTGGGAGCTGGGAGCCTCTTTCTTCAGGTAGCTTCTCCTTGTGGCTTGTTGGGGTGATCAGACCCAACACCAGGTCGTGGGGGCAAGGAAGTCCGGCGGAGTCAAAGGATTGAGAAAAAGACAGTTTGAGAGAGAGAAGTGGGACCAGGGGGCCATTGTGATCATGGAGGCTGTGAAGGCCCTGAGCTCTGGGAGCCCACGTTATTTATCGGTAATCCAACAGAGAAACAGTGGTGATAATGTGGAGGTAAAAAGGGCAGTTGCATGATCTACAGCTGTGATGGTTTAGCATTTATAAGGAACATATTCTGCTACTTGAGATAATGGGAATACAATTGATCTAGGAGCCTAGGAAGACTAGAAGTGAGGAGCCAGCAAGTCTAGACACATTCCAGAGGACATTATGTCAGACATGCAAGCCCTGCCTTAACTTTCTTCCCAATACTCAGCTTTTTCCCCTGACAGTGGCTAACGTGGGGTTTCTCACAGCAATGATCATCTCAGGGTAGTCATGCTTCTTCCATAATCATTGACCCACAAATAAAGTATATGAGAGACCCAACTAGAAGCTACTAGGCTTCTAGTGACCTAGCCTTCAAAGACATGCAGCATCACTTTTGTCCCATTCTATGGTCAAAAGTGAGTTAACTAAGTTAACCTAGATTCAAAGAACGGGAGCTGTACAAGTTTGTGAATACCAGAAAGGGTGATTTACAGGTATACCTCGTTTCATTGCACTTTGCTTTATTGTGCTTCACAGATACTACATTTTTCACAAATTGAAGGTTTGCAGTAACACTTGTGTCAAGTAAGTCCACTGGTGCCATTTTTCCAACAGCATGTGCTCACTTCATGTTTCTGTGTCACATTTTTGCAATTTTCACAATATTTCAAAGTTTTCCATTACTATTATGTCTGTTACAATGATGTGTGATCAGTTATCTTGCTGATCAGAAGGCTCTTACTGCTGGGAAGGATGTAAAATGTTATTAAAATCTCTGGTAACTAATTTGGCACTGTTTTATAAAGCTGAATGTGTGCCTACCCTAAAAAACTAACAAGTTCATGTCTGTTATTTGAAGAAACTTGCACATGTGCACTTAAAACTATGTGTAAGATAGTTCACAGCATCATTGCTTGTGTTGGAAGAAAAGCGGAAATTACCCAAATATCATCAAAAGAAGAATGAATACATAAATTCCTAAATACTTAAACAGTGGAAAATTGCCCATCAGTGAAAGTCAATGAATTACAGCTATGTGAAACAATATAGATAATATCTTACAAAATTGAATTTTTTAAAAGCATGTTGCTGAAGACTTCATACTGTCTGATATTTTTATAATACAAAAAAGCAAAATTATACAATATATTGTTTAGGTATACCTACCTATGTGAGAAAACTACTTTAAAGAGGCAGTGACATCATGAACATGAAATTCAGGTGGCTGCTAATCTTTGCAGGGGAGAGAAAAGGGATGGGAATGGGCAGGAACACGTAGGTGATTTTAATATAAAAGTAAGATTCAAATTCTTATGTTGAGTGGTTTAGGTTTATGCTTTAAGCTCACACATATGTCACAATTCTTTTGCATGTATAAAGCATTTCATAATAAAACACTTTTAAATTAATATACTTTATGTACTGATATGAAATGCTGTTTAAAATAGATCATCAAGTAAGCCAGCTATAAGGGTTTGTTTGGGACAGCCATGGTTTACACCTGGCATAATTGCTAACTGCAGCATTTTTCTCCCTCAGATCAGCCCAACTGAAATGTAAATTATATGTTTACCCTATTTTTTTTTTTTTGAGAGGGAGTCTCGCTCTGTCGCCCAGGCTGGAGTGCAGTGGCCAGATCTCAGCTCACTGCAAGCTCCGCCTCCCAGGTTTTCGCCATTCTCCTGCCTCAGCCTCCCGAGTAGCTGGGACTACAGGCGCCCGCCACGTCACCCGGCTAGTTTTTTGTATTTTTTAGTAGAGACGGGGTTTCACGGTTTTAGCCAGGATGGTCTCAATCTCCTGACCTCGTGATCCGCCCATCTCGGCCTCCCAAAGTGCTGGGATTACAGGCTTGAGCCACCGCGCCCGGCCATGTTTACCCTATTTTTAAGTAAAAAAAATTACAAGATGTAGAATGATGTTTATATTATGCTTCAGCTCATGTAATATGACCTAATCAAAAATATACAAATATAACGTTAGGGAACAAATAAGAACATTAGTTATAGTTAACATTCTGAAGAAGAGGACATATGGAAACTACTTGGGAAACAAGGATACCTTACTAATGGATAGCAGTAAATGTCTGCGGAGCAGGAATTGGAAGACAGGAGTGAGAGACTTTTCTCTGTAGATCGCTTTGATCTGTTAGAATTTTGTGCCCTTATTCACAATAGCAAACACATTGAATCAACCTAAATGCCCATCATTGACAGATTGGATAAAGAAAATATGGTACAAATATACTATGAAATACTATGCAGCCATAAAAATGAATGAGACCATGTCTTTTGTGGGAACATGGATGGAGTTAGAGGCTCTTATCTGTAGCAAACTAATGCAGGAACAGAAAACTAAATACTGCATGTTCTCACTTATAAGTGGGACGTGAATAATGAGAACTCATGAAAACAAAGAAGGGAGCAACAGACCCCGGGGTCAACTTGAGGGTTGAAGGTGGGAGGAGGGAGAGGAGCAAAAAAAAAAAATAACTCTTGGGTACGAGGCTTACTACCTGGGTAATAAAATAATCTGTACAACGAACCCCTGTGACATGAGTTTACTTATACAATGAATCTTCACATGTACCCCTGAAACTAAATTAAAAGTAAAAACAAAAAACAAGAAACAATTTCACAGCATATAAAAAATTATTTTGTGCCTTATGCATGTATTACCTATTTGGATAAGCAATTTAAAACAGCAAAATTCATTTTTAATGCAATGTGATCCATGCCATGATAGCTATTATCACACCAGCTTTCATTTATTAGATTCTTATTTTGTATGAAGCACAGTTCTCAACACTGTGGCTACATTAGATTCTGACAGCAAATCTAAGACATAAGTAGCACTACTACTAGCTGTGTGACTCTGAAAAGTTGCCTCATTTCTTCTGTGAAACTATTCTTATTCTATCCTATTTATACTATTCTTTTTCCTGCCCATTCTGTGATGTCACATATGTTAACTGTTAAGCATTTGCTAAGGCAGTAGCTATAGTAGAAAGTGTTCTGGATTTGAAGTCCTGAGATCTCTTGCTCAGCTACTTACCATCTATATACACCTGAGCAAGCTGCGTTGGCTCTCTGAGAAAGCCTGGATTTTTCACTATAAAATAGATACAACATGCCTTCTGATTTTATAGACTTCTGTGTGAAACAAATGAAGGCAGAAAGTGGAAGTGGGTTCGAAACCAGAATGCATCATTCAAATATGAGTTACTATTATTATTAAAGACCTAGTGTAACATTTCAATCAGGAAAGCCGTAAATCAATAGAGATGTTGTAACTGAAAACTTGAAGACCTTTTTTTTTTTTTTTTGCATTCAGCACAAGTGCCATTTCGTCCTTGCTTGTTGCTTTATATAGTCGATAGTTTTATGCATAGCAACAGCCTTGAAACGGATCCACAAGAATATAATGAATGTACTTTAAGCAGAAAATGTTAAATGATCTATGTCTTTTGTTACGGGCTAGGCCTCAATTAATTCCGGAGGTGGTTTTTCTCAGTTGAAACAAAAGCGAAAAACCTGATGTTGTTTACTGTACATGATTAAATTCAAAATTTGGTGATAAAATGGTAATATAAATTGAATTGTGGCCTTTTCTCTTAAGAAAGCATACTGACAATATTCCCACAGAATTTATTTAGCTTAACTCTCTTCTTTTGTATAATTTGAAAGCTTCTTCTTTTCCTTCTTCTTGCAGCAAAACAACTATGTGAAATACTGCATTACAACAGCAGAGAAAGGCCTTCCCAGAAATTAAACCGAAAAAATGTGGAAGAATTTGATTTTATTGATTAGAAAAAAATAACATCACGGAAAAATATATGCCAAGTGTTCTAGAACTAAAAATCTTTCAATTCCATATCTATAATGATGGAATGCTTGAAAGGAGAAAAGAGGCAAAATATATAGCTTTCTTGTTTACATAGCACTGTAAAGTTACCTGGCAGACTTGTCTAGGGTTTGGCGTATTTTAGTTTCTCTTGGCTCTTATGATAGCGGAAACCCAGGAAAATCTTCTAGAGAGTTTTGTCTAATTGGTGATTTTAAAAAATCAATTTATAATATCAATAGGCTCAGACAACTCAGTTTATTTTTGCACAAAGTTTTATTTTTCTCTCAATAGTGTCCCATCCTCCCCATCTCCTCCACAGCCTCTCACCTCCCTCCAGGGGCACTCTGCTGAGTAGCTTTCCAAGGGGAGAAAGAATGTTTGAAAATGTGGGGAAGATGTGAATTGCAGCCCACATGAAAATCTTTATTTAGATAGTTTTTATCTAGGGATTTAAAAAATGCCAACCAAGGTACTCAATCCTATTTTCTTAGCAGAAGCAAGAGAATAAAAGAAGGAGGTGGGCAATGTTTAGTGTACCTGCACCCTGGGAGGTATGCAACATTTCCTCTTATTTTACATGAAACTTTATGATTTTACTGTTATCCTATATTCAGGGCTCACAGCATCAACTACAAGAGCTTGCCGGTGGCAAATTCTGAGTGTGGGTTTTGGTGTCGACCTGACCTCACTTCAGATTCAGATTGAGTATTTTTAGGCCAGATAATTGGACTGCCTCAGCAGAAATGACCAGAATTTTCCCTACTCAAAATAACCGAAACAAAACAAGACAAAATTTCAAATAATAATAGTAACAACCAAAATGAGTAACTGAGAAAAAAGTCTCAATCATCAAGGTTTATTAAGCTAGCTTTAGGGTGCCTCCAGGAAAAACACAAGACACAGGCACATCTGTGGCTGTTTTTACTAAGAGATTTTTTAGGAGATTTAGTATTTACACATTTCCTTAAAAGGGAAAAGGCAGGTAAGAAGAAGGGCAGGTAGGGAGGTAAAGTGAATAGTTACATTCCTGTGAGACACATTAGTGCATAGTAAATCTACAGTTTACATAAGAGAAGGTGAATATTTGAAGATAAAAGGGGATTGAAAGGAAAAGTCAATTATGCAGATGTCTCTGGGCAGGTAGGAATGAGTCTTGTCTTTGTTTTACACCTGGGAAGATAAGCTTGTAATTGACATTATCAGTGTGGAAATGAACAGGCTCTAGTTTTAGGAGCTAGACTTAGACTGTAGGCCTAAAGTTACAATTGGCATGCCCTTGTTTATGGGAGTACAGCAAAGAATTTACTTATGAGTGATCTGTGGAGGCAACCCTTTGTAGATGTCTGAGGTCTTCTCCCTTTCCCTGGGAAACGGGCTGATGGATAATGTTGGTAACAGCTATTCATTTGAAAAAGGGCGTTGCATGACTCAGCCTCCCAGCTTAATCTTCCCTTTTGCATAAGAAGTTTGGGGGACCTCAGATTTTTTATTTTCCTTTATGATAGTAACCACATTTAGAGCAAAATGGTCTAAATGTATGTGTACTATAATGGAAAGAGATTCCATTTGAGGTCACAAGATCTGCATTTAGTTTTCTAGGATAAGCACTCACAAGCAAGGTAACCTTAAACTCTTCAGCCTCTTTCTTCATCTGTTCAGTTGGGGGAAACACTCTCCTAATTTCCCCATAGGTTCCTGTGCAGATGAAACAGTGGTAATTCTCAGTGGTTGGCAAACTTTTTCCATGAAAGGCAAGAGTAAATATGCAGGTCTTGCTGGTAATTATGGTCTCTGTTGTAACTACTTAACTCTGTTGTTGGAGGGCAAAAGCAGCTATAGATAATATGTGAACAAGTGTGTCAGTGTCCAATAAAACTTAACTTATGAACACTTTTGTGTTCATAGGCATTTGAATTTTATATATATTTTACATTTCAAAAAAAGCTATTTTTTTTCTTTTGATTTTTTCCCTCAAGCATTTAAATATGTAAAAATCATTCTTAACTCCTGGCCATACAGAAACAGCTGCTGGGCTGGATTTGTCTCACGGGTTGTAATTTGCTGACCCTGGTGTATATCAAAGCACTTAATAAACGTACATATATGTAAGCAGTTGCTAAGTTGTGTAAAATCGCAGTGGAATATCTAAGGTCCATTTAAATTTCATATTTACATTCTTTGTCACTCCAAACTTGATGAGATTCCTGCTTGCTGTGTCTGTGACATTTCAATGTTGTCCCAAGGAAAATCATTTAAGAGGGGAGGCTATTTTGACTGAAAGAGTTCCAGTTGCATTTCCCATCCAGAGATAAATGGTTGTAGAATCAGTCAGCATTTGAAATTACATGAACTATTGACTTGTCTCAAAAGCCTGAAGCATCCTGGTTTTCCCTAGATAATGCAGACACCCCTTTTATACGTTGCATGTGCATCATCACAGAACCTCTCACACTGAGCTGTGATTGTCTGCTTAGGTTTTGGTATCCCAATAAATTATGAGCTTCACAAAGGTAGAAATTAAGCACTAGTACCTCCTGGCAAAGGTATTTGTTTATTTATGCCAGTGATATTATAATTTATAATAAAAATATATATTTGGTCCTCATCTAGTTACTGGCACAGAGCTCCTAAAATTCTTGGGATTTCCAAAGTGGTGTCTTTTATGCACGTATAAGATGACTGGTGTCTAGGGGCTCCTAAATAGCCTCAGGATGGGGGCTGGTTACCAGGGGAACAAACTATTTGATTAGAGGGTTGGAACTTTCACCACTGGGGAGGGGAGAGCGTCTGGAGGTTGAGACCATCACTAATGGTCAATTATTTAATCAATTATGCCTTCACAATGAAATCACAATGAAATCTCAGTAAAATCTCAAAAGGACAGGGTTCAGAGAGCTTCCAGGCTGTTGAGCACCTGGAGGTGATGGGAGGGTAGTGAGAGTCTGGAAAGGGCGTAGAAGTCCCACGTCCTTTTCCTCATGCCTTGCCCTATACATCTCTTCCTTCTGGTTGTTCCTGATTTATATCTTTCTATAATATACTGCTAATCTAGTAAGTAAATTGTTGTCTTGAGTTCTATGAGCCAATCTAGCAAATTGTTGAGTCTCAGTACGAGGTCAGGGGAATCTTGAATTGATAACCACACAGTCAGGAGCACAAGTCACAACCTGGACTTGTGATTGGTGCCTGAAGTGGACACAGTCTTGTGGGACTGAGCCCTCAACCTGTTGGGATCTGATGCTATCTCTAGGTAGATAGTGTCCAAATTGAGTCAAATTTTGGGACACCCAGCTGATGTCAGGGAATTGGTCTGTATGTCGGGGGGAAACCCATACATCTGGTGCCAGATGTGTTTTGTGTGAGCATATAGTGAAACAACTAAGGGTTTTCTATACAATGTTCCTTTTTAGCTAATGAAGGATTTACAGGGCTGGCAAGAATACAGGAAAAAAAAAAGCAGATAAACTAGATGGAGGAGTCAGGGTAAATGTGAAACGTGGGAGTTAAAATGATAAAGCTAAAGGTAAGAGTATCACAGAGAAGTATGTACCACTTGATCCTGCATGTGGCCAGCCCACTTGCCCTATGATCTCCAACAGCAGAAGCATACTTCTCTCTCTCTCTCTTTCGTTTTTTAAATTGCCAGCTTTTAAGTTCAGGGGCACATGTGCAGGTTTGTTACATAGATAAACGCGTGCCATGGTGGTTTGCTGCACAGATCATCCCATCACCCAGGTATTAAGCACAGCATCCATTAGCTATTCTTCCTGATCCTCTCCCTCCTCCTACCCCCTGCCCTCCAACAGGCCCCAGTGTCTGTTGTTCCCCCCATGTGTTCATGTGTCCTCATTATTTAGCTCCCACTTATAAGTGAGAACATACAGTATTTGGCTTTCTGTTCCTGCGTTAATTCGCTAAGGATAATGGCCTCCAGCTCCATCCATGTCCCTGCAAAGGACATGATCTCATTCCTTTTAATGGCTGCATAGTATTCAATGATGTATATGGACCATATTTTCTTTATCCAGTCTATCACTGATGGGTATTTACGTTGATTCCATCTTTGTTATTGTGAATAGTGCTGCAATGAACATATGCATGCATCTTTCTTTATAGTAGAAGAATGTATATTCCTTTGGATATATAACCAGTAATGGGGTTGCTAGGTTGAAAGATATTTCTGCCTTTAGGTCTTTGAGGAATCGCCACACTGTCTTCCACAATGGTTGAACTAATTTACACTCCCACCATCTGTGTAAAAGTGTTGCTTTTTCTCCACTACCTCACTAAGCACCTATTGTTTATTGACTTTTTAGTAAAAACCATTCTGACTGGCGTGAGATTGTATCTCATTGTGGTTTTGATTTGCATTTCTCTAATGGTCAGTGATGTTGAGCTTTATTTCATGTTTGTTGGCCACATATATGTCTTCTTTTTAGAAGTGTCTATTTATGTCCTTTGCCCACTTTTAAATGGGGTTGCTAGTTATTTTCTTGTACATTTGTGTAAGTTCCTGGTAGCTGCTGGATATTAGACCTTTGTCAGATAGATAGATTGTAAAAATTTTCTCCCATTGTGTAGGCTGTCTACTCTGTTGAGAGTTTCTTTTGCTGTGGAGAAGCTCTTTAGTTTAATTAGATCCCATTTGTCAATTTTTGATTTTGTTGCAATTGCTTTTGGCATCTTCATCATGAAATCTTTGCCCATACCTATATGGTATGGTATTGTCATAGGTTTTCTTCTAGGGTTTTTTTTTTTTTTTTTTTCATAGGTTTTTTCTTTTTATATAGTTTTGGGTTTTACATTTAAGTCTTTAATCCATTTGAGTTGATTTTTGTATATGATGTAAGAAAGGGTTCCAGTTTCAGTTTTTCTCATGTGGCTAGCCAGTTCTCCCAGCACCATTTATTAAATAGAAAATCCTTTCCCCATTGCTTATTTTTATCAAGTTTGTCAAAGATCAGATGGTTGTAGGTTTGAGGTCTTATTTCTGGTTCTCCATTCTGTTCCATTGGGCTGTGTGTTTGTTCTTGTACCATACATGTGGTGCCAGATGTGTTTTATGTGAGAATATAGTGAAAATATAGAGAATATGCTGTGTTGGTTACTGTAACCCTCTAGTATCACTTGAAGTCAGGTAGTGTGACAACTCCAGTTTCTTCTTGCTTAGAATTGTAGAATTGCCTTGGCTATTTGGGCTCTTTTTTGGTTCCATATGAATTTTAAAATAGTTTTTTTTTCTAATTCTGTGAAAAATCTCAATGGTATTTTAATGGGAATAACATTGAATCTCTAAATTGCTTTGGGCAGTATGGCCATTTTCAAGATATTGATTCTATCCATGAGCATGATTCCTTTCCATGAGCATGGAATATTTTTCCATTTGTTTGCGTCATCTCTGATTTCCTTGAGCAGTGGTTTGTAGTTCTCCTTGAAGAGGTCGCACTTCCTTTGTTATCTGTGTTCCTAGATATTTTATTCTTTTTGTGGAAATTGTGAATGGTAGTTCATTCGTGATTTGGCTCTTGGCTTGACTGTTGTTGGTGTACAATGATGCTAGCAATTTTTGCACATTGATTTTATATCCTGAGACTTTGCTGAAGTCGCTTATCAGCTTAAGAAGCTTTTGGACTGAGACAATGGAGTGGTCTAGATATAGGATCATGTCATCTGCAAACAAATATAGTTTCACTTCCTCTCTTCCTATTTGGATGCCTTTTATTTCTTTCTCTTGCCTTATTCCCTGGCCAGAACTTCCAATACTATGTTGAATAGGAGTGGTGAGAGAGGGCAATCTTGTCTTGTGCTGGTTTTCAAGAGGAATGAGAAGCACACGTCTCAATGTGGGGCTGCATCACATGTACCCATGATCTGAAGACACACTTGGAGTACCTTGACTGCTCTCCAGACATTATTAGAAAAGATGGTGAAAGCATCTGGGAGATGATGTCAGATTAGTAACCACAGATACCTATATTCTCTGGTCTTGCAAGATGATGTCTTGGCCTAGAGTTGAAAGGTAGGTAGTCTGTCTTCAAAGTCTCCCTGCTTCTCCTTTCATGACCTCTCCTCTGCTCAAATTTCCAATCTGTGCCACACCTCACAGGCCTCTGATCTTAGCTCTCCATTAGCTAATTACTACTGATATCTGTTAACTTATGATCCTTTTCAGCAGCATTTTCAAAATCTTAAACTGCTCCAAGGGAAATGAAAAGTCTTCATGGCAAAACAAGTTTGAAAACTTTGAAAATCTGGGTCCCGCTCTGAGAATCACAATAGGTACCTGCACAGATGTATAAAGCCTCTGAACATTCCACAGTAAAGTGACTTGTGTAAATATTGTTTCACCCAGCATAGCTCAAATGTATTTAATTATGGAAATTCATTTTAGATAACACCTATTAACATCTCATGGATTAGTTTTCTCCATATTCTAACTCACTTCAATTGAGCAAACACATTTACAGAAACTACTTGCTGCATCAAGGAATTCATAAGTGAGAGCAGTGATTCTTCCCTTTGTTCCAGGTAGTTAGGCATGAATGGAGCAGGAGAGGGCTCTCCCCTACCCACTAGGAATGTTGGTTTGGCAATTATGACATTGTCTCTCTAACAGTGATAAATTGGGAGTTGGCACCAGGGACAGGCCATTTCCTGATAGTCCACAGCTGTTGTACTAAAGTGTTAATTGAATGCAGACACCAGGGAGAAGAAACTTCCTGGGCATACACATTAAGAGACAAAATGGCAGAATATGACGTTCTGGGGTGTTCTGAAAAAGGAGGAAAATCTCAGATGGGCATGCGTACAACTGCCTAAACACACTGCACATGCTCACCTTCCAAGGGTAAGGAGGGCACTGCACATGTGGGCAGCCCACACTCAAGGGAGAATCTCGGGAAGGGGGCTGCCTATAAAGTCCTTGGATCAAAGTTAAATACTGCACTTGAGCTTCGTGCCTGCTTGGGTCTCTTCCAAGCATATTTTCCATTTCTCTCTTTCTTGTTCTAAAGCCTTTTAAATAAACTTCCACTCCTGCTCTGAAATTTGCTTTAGTCTCTTTTTCTGCCCTATGCCCCTTAGTCAAATTCTTTCTTCTGAGGAGGCAAGAATTGAGATTGCTACCGACCTATATGGATTCACCACCAGTAACCTGGATACCTTCCACCAGTAATGCCTTCATGGACTTTAGAGTCTAGCAAAAAATAACCCACTTTGGGGACAGATGCCTTACAATATTATTCCTTATGGTATATGAATGCTAACAGAATCGCTTTTAACAATTAAGGTGTTTGCACAACGTCCCCCACAAAAAGGATTCTTTAGGGTTAAAATATTTTAGGCTCCATGATAAGCTTCAAGGAAGAGAAGATACTTTTAGGGAGGGGCCAAAGTCCAGTATTTCTTAGATCACATTATACATTGTGCATCTCATTCCACATAGCTATAAATACACTTTGTAGCACAGTAGAAATGCCATTGAACTTGGATCAGGAGATGGAATTTGAATCCTGGCTCTGTTGCACATTCTTTTTTGCCTTGCATCCAAATAATGTCATGGTTTTATATTTAGAAAACACAAGAGAATATACCTCTAACTGCTAGATACTATAAAAGAATGCAGGATGGACATTGGTTACAAATTTATATGTAAAAATCAATAGCTGTATGTTATACTGACAATAACTGGTTAGCAAATTTAATGGGAGGTAAGCTCTCCTTTATAACAGCAACATAATACCATAAACGAGAGCTAAATAAAACAAGAAATGTTCAGAATCAAAACAAAGAAATAAAAAAACCCAAATTTTTCTGTTAATAACAACAAAAAATCTAAACAAACTTACCTAGACTAAAGGGAATAAAATACTTTGATCTTAGGAAACAATAAATTTCTCCTAAATTCATCTCTGTAGATGATATACTGCCAATCAGAATTACAAGAGGATTTTGGAGAACATACAAAATTATTCTAAAATGTGTAAACAGCTAGGACGATGTTGAAAAGGAAGAGGAATGCGGGGAACTTGCCTTACCAGATGCCATTAGGAAACTTTATTAAAGAGAAAGAGGAAGCTGCACGGATGCTTGGGACTATAGTCATGAATACAACAACAGTGCCTGGGCAATCAATTAATGTTGAATGAATGAATGAATGAATGACAACTCTTACCTTATACAAAAAACATAGCTAGCCCGTCGCTTCTAAATGATGAAAAGGACGAGACAATATTAAAGATGCAGCAGTAAAGAGCACTGGATCTGAAGCTGAACTCTGGGTTTGAATCCTGGTTCCACTACTTGCCAGCTCAGTGGCCTTAATTAAATTTCTTAACCTCTCAGTGCCTTGCTTTTCTCATCTCTAAGATAACAACAGTTCTTTACAAGGGATGACAACAGTTCTTTCTTCATACGGCTGTTGAGAGTAAATGCATTATCCACCTAAAGCCTGTGACGAGTGTCTAGCACAGAATAAGCTCTCAGGAAATATTTATTGAATGAAAAAGGAAAGGACAGAAAATTATAAATGTAGCCCTTGGTCAAAGGTCAATGATATGGCATCTCACATTTAAAAATTTGCTGTCACTGCAGCAAGTATGCTTCACTGTCCACAAGTATGATCTAACAAGTCAATCTCAACATGTTAAACTTCCTTTCATCCCAACTGTGTACCTGTAAACTAACAACCTAATTGCATGATTTCAACCAAACCTTATTGTAACTTCAAACTGATTTTTCTCTAGATTCTTATATAACAATTTCTGTCATTTCAAATACATCAGTCTCTGCCAACAACCTCATATTCTTCACCTTGTTTACTCTTTATTCCCACTCCAACTGTTCTTACACTTTTCTAAGCATCTACCTCTCTTCCTTTCTCCAAAAACATCTCCTCCTTAGAAATTTGCTTCATTTCTTATCTGTCTTAGAAATAATGTCTTTCTTGTCAGTATAACAAGCTCACTGGCCCTTTTTTATTTATCTTGCACTTATAATGAAAATCCTATAAGTGAGCAGCTAAAAGGAGGACACATTGGTGTCACTAAAAGTTTGTTACTTTCCAACCTCAGTTTTCCTTTTCGGAACACACAGTCATACTTTTGCCACATCCTTCTCTCTTCAATTCCTCATATATTTCAGCTTGTGTTCAATTTTCTAAGCTGCTTCATTTCTGAAACAATCTTTTGAACATTTTGATTCATCTCTTAATTTTCTGGAGTTTTTGATCAAGTGGTCTTTCAAGAATGACTTATAGGCATTTTATTTCTTGAATCCTTTTATGTTTAAGAATGCCATGGGAAAAATATCTTGACTGAATATAATATTCTTAGATTATGAGCTCTCACATTCAGAATTTAGTGAACATAGCTTCATTATCTTTTGGTATTGAATGTCTGTATACTGAAATTTGATGCCAACCTAATATTTCCCCCCAGTAGGTATTTTTCTTATTATGCCTGGATGTCTAAAAATAAATAGCCTCATGATATGCCATGGTGTTGAGCATTTGCCATCAAAATATCTTGCCATGCTGTTTTAAATGTTTGGAATGAAATCATCCTAAAAAACAAAAAAAGGGGCCTATGTGCCCTTTGGATGGTAACTTTAGGTGTTTCTTCACTTGAAATAATTTGCTTATTTTATCTTTCAATAATTTCTGTTTTATCTGCTGAGTTTCATACTTCAGGGACACCAATTGCACTTACTAAAGACCTGGTTTGCCAATTCCAGCTATCAGATTTACTCCGGCTGCTTTAATGTTTGTCCTTTTCCTCTGCAGTTAGGAGCTTATTCTGTCTTTATCAGCACTTCCATATTCAGACATGTCTACTCTGTTTTGTACTGCTTTAAAATGATGTGTGAGTTTATCATCTTGGGATTTTTATTTGTTTCATCTGCTCTTTGTTCCTCTACTCCTCTTTTATTGCATTTATTTGGTGAATCAAGTGTATTTTGTATCTACTTTACCCCTTCTACTTATGTTTTCAGCTGTATCTCACTATGTTGCTTTATAGTGGATCTCAAACTTCAGAATGCATAAAAATTATCTGGAGTGTTTGTTAAACCACATATTGCTAGGCCCAACCTTAGAGTTTCTGATTCAAAAAGTAGGAGGTAGGAGCTGAGAATTTGCTTATCGTAACAAGTTCTGAAGCTCATATATTGGGAACCACTTCTCTACAGAATAAAATATTCATCTTTGAATTATCATAGTCTACTATCAGGTAATCTTATTCCACCATGTAAGCAATGTTAAGAAACCAAAGACAAAATTAATTGTATCTCCTACTCCCCTTTGTGTTTTTGTTGACATGTATTTTATTTCAATGAATGCTAACATTCCATATGTGGTTATTATTTTCATTTTATACTGTTAATAGATTTTTAAATAAATGTTAAAATATATTCAAGATAAAAATAATAAACACATATTTTACATTTACCTATATGGTAGACACAGCCTTAGGGTGCTCCTTATCATGATCCTGGACTCCTGGTCTTCACGTCCTTGTGTGATCCCTTCCACTTGGGAGTGGGCAGAAGCTATGACTTGCTTCTAGCCAATAGAATATGGCAAACATGATAGGATGTCACTGGGTGATTTTGTTACATTATGTAGGATTCTGCCTTGCTAGCAGACTATTCTAAAGACTCTTCTTGCCAACTTTATGAAGTTAGTGGCTGTATTACTCAGGGCTCTCCAAAGAAACAGAGCCAATAGGATGGATGGGTAGATAGGTAGGTAGGTAGGTAGACAGAGTTTTATTACGAGAAATTGGCTCATGTGTTTTGGAAGCTAAGTTCAACAATTCACCATCTGCAAGCTGAAGACCCAGGAAAGTACGATATAGTTCAGTCCAAGTCCGAGGGCCTAAACCAGGGGAGATGACAGTGTAAGCCTCAGTCTGAGGGCAGAAAAGGATGGATGTCCCAGATTAGGAGTCAGACAGAGCGGGAAATCTCTGCTTTCCTCTGCCTTTTTGTTCTATTCAGGCCCACAATGGATTGGATGATGCCCACTCCTATTTGGGAGAGCCATCTGCCTTCTCAGTCCACCAATTCAAATGCAGGTCTCATACAGAAACATTCTCATGGACACACCCAGAAATAATGTTTAGCCAAAATATCTGTGTGCCCTGTGGTCCAGTTAAGTTAACACATAAAATTTACCATCACAGTGATTACATAGCAAGAAACTGCAGGCTGTCTCCAGGAACACTGCAGTCAAGGGCCCGCCTTCAGTCTGACCATCCCAAGGAAATGAATTCTGCTAACTAACTACCTGAATGAGGCTTGAAGCAGATTCTTCCAGTCAGTAATCCAAATGAGAAAGCAGCCTGGCTGATACCTTGATTGCAGCCTCTAGGACCCTGATTTGAGGACACAGTTAAACTGTGCCTGGATGCCGGAACCACAGAAACTGAGATAATAAATGTATATCACTTTCAGCTGCTAAGTTTGTGATAATTTGTCATACAGCATAGAAAACTGATATAACCTATACACATAGCATGTGAAAACAAGGCTAGAAGTCCCACTTAAAACTATGTAATGTCTTTCAAAATTTAAGCTTAAAGAGGATATTTTACACTGTAAGAAAATGCTCATTGATTTTTCTTTCTCCAGGGCCTAAGATTTTTGTATTAAAATAACTAATCCAAATAAATTTCACCTTTACATTTTATACCTGACAAATTGCTTTTTTATAGAAGTTTAAGAAATGATTGTGAATTCTGTTAATGATTGGTTTAATTAGCAACTAAATGTCAAATACATCTCTTTAAAATAGGAGATACATGCAAAAAATTACTGTTAAGAGTCAGAGTAGAACAAAGTTCAGAGTAGACATTGGATATTAATAACAATGTAAATTTATTGCCAAATTAAAATTAACTTAAGGTTTAAATGAGACAGTATAGGCAAAGACAAAGAGAAAATAGGGAAGAAAAAGCATATTATCAGGAATTGAGAAATAATGGAACGGGGGAAATGAGGAGTACTTTTTCTTCCTATTTTATGTTTGCCATTCCCAGAATCAAGGAATTATATTTTAATCACATGCAAGCATCAACAACAAAATACTGCGTAATAAGAAAATAAAGTACAACTGAAAATGAGATAGTTTATTTGGAATGAATTTGTTTCTGAACTTTCATAGTTATTTAATTCTATCATTAAAATTTCAAACTATTAGGTTTTATCCACCTCCAAGTAAACGAAAGGCAGCATTCCAGAAATAGTATAAATCCATTTGATGAAACAGAAATTAGGTTTTACTATGTGTATAAAGTAGATAACTCTTTTAATACGTGATATGAAGTATCTGATTCTACAGAATTTTTGGACACCAACCTGTCTGCTTCAGTAAATGGCACGTGGAAAACTATGTTATGTTTCCATTTCTAACTTAAAAATAGATAGAAGGTACTAAAATTCTGAATCTGTTCCAGTAAGCATATTCTTGACATAGTTAACACCACTGCCTGTTATGCTTCTCAATTTTAGTTCACCTTAGGTCAAATCAACCTGTTCACTCCTTTATAACCTAAGATGCATATCTGCAAATTTAGAGGAACAGAGTGAACCACTGTAAAGAAAAAGAAAGAAAGGAAGGAAAGAAAGAAAAATAAAGAAGAAAGAAAGTAAGAAAACAAGAAAGACAGAAAGAAAGAAAGACAGAAAGAAAGAAAGAAAGAAAGAAAGAAAGAAAGAAAGAAAGAAAGAAAGAAAGAAAGAAAGAAAGAAAGAAAGAAAGAAAGAAAGAAAGAAAGAAAGAAAGAAAGGAAGGAAGGAAGGAAGGAAAGAAAGAGAGAGAAAGAAAGAAAGAGAGAGAAAGAAGAGAAAGGAGGGAGGGAGGGGAGGAAGGAAGGAAGGAAAGAAGGAAGGAAGGAAGGAAGAAAGGAAGGAAGGAAGGAAGGAAGGAAGGAAGGAAGGAAGGAAGGAAGGAAGGAAGGAAATGTATCCTCATGAGGATAGATCTGCCATTTTCTTGCTGTATTCATAATGACTGAGTCCATACATGTTGCAGGAACTGCAAGAATAAAGTCAAATCAGGGAAAGGGTTTACTTACCTGGTAAGAGCATAAGTTCTGATGTTGTGGTGCCAATCCTGATTATTTTTCCCAACAGACATCTGCGCTGATCACAGACCACAGTAATTACATTAATCATTTTTGTTTCCTCAGGAGCTAGGGAACTATACCCAAAGAAGCAATATGATACTATTAATAGAAAAGGATTAGAATACATCCTGTTCTTACAGTTCCTAATTTGAGGTCTACAAGCTAAGACTTTAAGCCCCAATTTGGGATCTAAAACACCTCATCCAGGTGTTTCTTACTGTTTGTAATAAGAACAGTAATGCTAGATTAGGACCATTTTATCTAGTAGATAGTAGATGGAGGCTAAATAATTAGGATCATCTTTAATGTGGATAATTTCATGATAACAAATATGTAACCCTAGTTAATAAAATCTTCTTAAAAGAAGTAACACTCTCTTTGTATTCTTATATTCCATCAGATTGTATACATCAATATTTATCTCCACACAGACTGTTCTTAATAAGAAAATAAATGATGCTTGATTTTTAAATAATATACTACTGTGAATATTTATTCTTTGCTGTTTTTTAGAGATATTCAGATACTAATATAATAGAGTAAGTTAATTGGTCACTTTTATTTGAGAAAGAACCTTAACAAAGTCAATTTACATGCTTGCTGATATAAATTGCCTCTCTTCTGTTTTTTTTAAAAAGCGATACATTGCTTTTAATGCCTCCAAGTACCATATATGTACTTTTAAAATTTATACAGTTTCTTTAGAGAAAATGAACTTAATGACACCATAATTAATAATGCATTTATGTGCTAAATTTCCCTATGACTTCTTTGGTCAAGTCTTTTTCGCCTCCCCGCTAGTCGTCTCAAATCAAATCAGGAGAAATGTCCCCTTAGCAAACATGTCGCTTACTCTAAAATCTATACTATTATGTTTCTTGCTGAAGCACTGATATACTGAAGTCTGCATCTTTCACTCTTCAGTTGCATTGTGTGCTTTTTCTCCTGTGCTATCAAGAGAAGAGTTAAATTCTTTTGTCTCTCTGAGAATTTAAAAATGGAATTTTCAAAAGCAGAATACCTTTCAGACAGTTATGCAGCTGCTTTCTTAGCGATATCAGTAACTAGGCTCTATCATTTAATGAATTCTACAATAATTTATAATAACCTACAAGTAAATTTAACAGACTTCCAGTTCTAGAACTAGCTTGGAGAAATTACCCTAAAAATCCCTTGATAAAAGTAAGTAAGTAAAACCACAAAATAAAACAAAACAGAACAAAAATTTTAAAATATAAAGCAGAAACAAAGGGAATGCTGAAAACTAGTAAGCAAGCATATGAACTGAAACTCCGGCATACACCAAAGATACCTAAAGTTTGTATCCTCTGTGAAGGAATACATTAGAAAAAACCTGCCAAGCACAGAGACAACCAGGAGGCTTAACTCTCTTGACCTCAGTTGGGTGAAGGATAGATACATGTAAAACCAATTCACAAAACAGGAAGTACAAATGGCCAAGAAATGTATAAAAAGATGTGCAATCACCTTAGTAATGGAGGAAAAGCAAATTGAGACAATAAGAAATATAATTTTCCACCTATCAGATTAGCAAACCTTTTTAGTTGGACAATATTAAGTGCTGTGGAGGATGCTGAGTAATGACAGTGCTAATGCATGGCTGATGGGAGAGTAAATGAGATCAAAGTGGTATCATTTAGCAAACCTGAAGATACTCACACCCTTGGACCTATCAGAGAAATTCTCAGACCAAAGAAGAACAAAATGTTCATTATCATATTGTTTATAACAGTAAAAAATTTTTAAAAATGTAAAAAACAATATACATTACCATCAATAGAATGTTAGAAAAATAAATGGTAGCATATTCCACCATTTACAATGGGTACTGGGTACTATCTATCAGTGAAAAATATAAACTAAATCAAAGCTATATAGATAAAGGGTAAATTCCAGGAATAAAATGTGATTTTAAAAAATCCAGCTGCCAAATGATGATACCATACTACATGATTTGTATAATGCTTAAAGACATGTGTCCAAACAATATATACAGTATTTATTTAAAGTAAATGTATAAAGCATTCATAATATATTTAAAATGCATCCATAAAATCCATGTATTACAAGTAACAGTATTAAAAATTGTGGGAATAATAAACACATTTAACATGGCTATAATCTCAATGGAAGTAAAAAGGGGTATGAGATCGAAGAGGGGTAAGATAAACTACAATTCTAATCTGTACTGCCTTGTTTATTTTTTAAAAAAACAAATTTTCTGTAACAGTTGTGAGGGTGGATTAAGTGTTAAGAAAAGTAAACTGTTTCATCTTCTATTGGTGGAATGGTAAATTGCAATGTCTTTGGAAGGCAATTTGACAGTATCTATCAAAATGTAAAATGCATATACCTATTAGTCATCAATTATATTTCTAGTAATTTATTCTATGAATATATTTGATGTAATAAAAAGGTAAATATAGAAAGATATTTATTGCAGTAATGTTTGTAATAGCAAAACTTTTGAAACAACTTAAAGGGGACTGATTAAATAATTATATGCCCATGAAGTGAAAGTGCAAAATGAATGATGTAGCTCTCTAATGGCTGAGAAGAAAAGATCCTTGATATAAACTGAGTAAAAACAAGCAAGGCAAAGAAGAATGGCACTGTATGTACACAGATGTGGTCTCATTGGTGTAAGAAATATATATGCTTAGAAACAAATCTGTGTAAGCATATCCATGAAAATATTTGGAAGTTTACATAAATTGTTAAAGACAGGTGCTTCTATGGAGGAGAACTGAGAGAATGAGGTGAAATGAGATTTAAATTTCATGGTATATGCTTTGTACAAAATTGGGTAAGATAAATGTGCTGGGTTGAACCATTATATATTTTGACCTGTAATAGGAACAATTTCATACAGCTCAATCATCTAATATGCATGATGTAAAGCATGGCTTAGAAGGCTTCCACTATGAGGCAGGTGGATTACTTGAAGTCAGGAGTTCAAGACCAGTCTGGCTAACATGGTGAAACCCTGTCTCTACTAAAAATACAAAAAAATTATCCAGGTGTGGTGGCACATGCCTGTAGTTCTAGCTACTCAGGAGGCTGAGGCAAGAGAATCGCTCGAACCTAGGAGGTGGAGGATGCTGTGAGCCGGGATTGCGCTGCTGCTCTCCAGACAGAGAGAGAGAGAGAGAAAGAGAGACAGAGAGAGAGAAAAGACTTCCACTATGACATTCAGAGCACTTTAACAAACAGACCGTATAATAGGTCTGAAGGCCCTTTTGCTTGATTGCAAGTAGAACTTCCAGGAGCTTAGGTGAAGTAGAACAAGGGTCAGCCAGTCTCTTGGGACTGGTGATCTGGGTTGAAAAGCCAAGTGCACCAGGGTAGCAATGCATGGTCACAGAGACTGTGCTGGGCACATATACTATCTGGAGAGATGAGTTGCCAGTAGCAGAGCTTGATGATTATTAGCAAGCCCATCCTAGTGCAGTTTTGACAGAATGCATCTATTGGCAGGAGTGTGAGAGGCAGCAAATGCTTGTGGCTTGTTCTTGCTCTGACTGCAACATTAACTTAGCCTTTACCTGGCTGAGTGCCTGACGCTCTCCTTAGAAGAGATGCAATTATCCCCTTGCCCTTTTTAAAAATTCTCTCATGTCACTTTGTAGTCTGGCTGTAGCAATGTTGTGCCTGATAGCTGGTGTCTCATGTGAGCCTTAGCCAAGGGTGTCATTACCTGGAGAGGGTACAGCGATGTAACCCTACACCATGATCTATAGTGAACCTGTGAGTGCTACAACCCCAAGCTTTTACTGGTTCAACACTGAAGCCAATCTGCCAGGCAGAAGGGAAAAGAGATGATTTGTTTGCTCTGGGATTGGGTCATTGCTGGCTGACTCTATGAGTTAAACGGGCCCCCTCTAATTTCAGTGTTCTCCTATTGTATGGGGTTCTTTTTAAGTGGTGTGGTGTCTCTGTGTGTGTGTGTGTTAAATTTTATTACATTTACTAAATTTCCCTCTATTTTTCCCTTGCAAGAGAATCTATTAAACTAATTGAATTCATTTACCTTATTTTGGTTTCTGTTCATTCATTAGTTCATTCCTCCATCAATCCACTAAACATCACCAGTAAAACTGAAACTAAATATTAGACTGGGGATGAAAAGCAGTACACTATAGTGGTTAGTAGCATGGTTTCAGGAGTCAGAAACCTGGGCTCTAGTCCAGGATTATCCGCTTACTTGATCTTACATTAGGTTTTCTAATCTCTTTTTGCTTTGGTATCCCCAACATATAAATAGAACCTACCTCATAGTGCTATTATAGAAATTAAATAAGATAATCAGTATAAAGAGATCTGCACAGAGGATGAAACACAGTAAGTCTACAATACATGTAAACTTTTATTAATAATGATCTATGAAAATTGTTTACTTTATCCTTATAAATGAGAGCCATAGGTATAGTTCTATACCTAGGCTATGTCTGAAACAAAGATGCAGTTTCCATCTTATTAGAGAGGATATTTTAACAGGCTCTAAACTGACCCTCTTATTCTTGTTCAGGAAAATCATCTGGATCTGGAGATGGATAGTCTCATATCCAAGGTCTTTGTTCAGAGAAGCCAGAGGCAAAAATATGTTACCCTCTTCCTATTCTCCTAGCTATCCAAATAAAATGCAGCTTTAATATTCTTCTGGGTGGTACAACTGAATTTTTTCTTCTCTTTTTAGTCCTTACATGAGGACATTTATAACATCAACCAATCTTTCTAAAAGCTAGACAATTCCTTTATGAAATATATTTCAAGGGTTTATTACAAAAGTATACAAATAGCTCTCTCTGTTCCAAAAAAATTAGTCAACCGCTATGATTTGCTATCAAGTCACAACACAAAACAGACCTGCCACAGGGCTTGGAGCGCTCCTGTAAGGTTTTGGAATAAAGACTCTTAAAGGTTCTTTCTCCACTTAATGCATTCCCTCTTACACTTCTGAGCTGATCAGAATTCAATCCAGTGAAGTTTAGAAATAATTTAATAGTATTTCATTCTTCCTGCTATTAACACCAGAGGCCAAAGTTGACAGAATAGACATCATCTTCAATAAGATTTTGAGGCAGAAACAACTGTGTTTCATGAATGAAAGCCTCTTTGCACACAAATAAACTTGGCATAGACTATCATCTCCATCATCTCTCCAATTGCACCTAACTAACATTTCAGAGATTCAAAGAATACAAATAAATAATACACTTTGACAGGATGGATTCCAGCTTCCAACATGCTGGGTTTCCTGTGACCTAAAGAAAATATTCTGAATTATTTCATGCATTCTCTTAAGGACAAATAGCCGATTCTCATGAATAAGCTGAAAATCCTTCAAAGCACAGTTAGTAATATGCAGCCTCAGGACTTAATGTCAGCTCTTAATTTTGTGTAATTTCTTAATGTGTTCCTGTTTTCAGCTCCTCTATTTATCTGTCGTAAGTATTCAGGGATTTTGAACTCAGCCCCATGGGTAGAACCTACCTTGAATGTGTTAAAATTTAATGACCAACAGCATTTATCTTCCCACCAGTCAAGCTTCAGGTCTCAGCTCCATCATCATTTCCTTATATATACTTTTTCCCCATGATACATTCTCATATCTCCCCATCTTTTTTCCTTTCTTGTACTTATTAATTTGAATGGCACTCTTATCTAATTATTTGATTCCTACCTGTCTCCTCTACTAGATTCAAATTTAGTGGAGGGCATAGTGGTATGCACTTATAATCTCTGCTACTCAGGAGGCTGAGGGGAGAAGTGGGAGAATTGCTTGAGCCCAGAAGTTCGAGGCCAGCCTGGGCAATGAAGTGAGACCTTATATTTAAAAACAAAACAAAACAAAAAACTCCTTGAGGACAGGTAGCTTCTAGTTTTGCTTTGTTTACCTTTATATTCCATTGCTTAGCAAAATCTCTAGAATTTAGCAATGAATAAAAATTATTAAATAAATGAAAGTACACATAAGAATAAATTTCCTCCAAATTGTTTCCTTTTACCTTTCCACAGTCATTCCCATATTTCTTCATGTTCATCGAATCCATATTTCATGGAATTAATTGTCCCATGCATCTGGCTGAATCCCAATTAAACCTTTCCTCTCTTCCCATTGGTAAGTTCAGGAAACCAACCCTTTTCCCCATTGTAACATTCCCATCTACTATGCCTTAGACCATCCCACATGAAGTAGATGTTGTGAGTCAGACACAAAGGAAAACAGACCCCAAGGAGGCAAAGGCAAAGAGATGAATTTTAAGTAATTCTAAAAAATGTTAACTGTGCCTCTAAAGCACTAAAAATCTTTTCCTGAGATTTAGCCATATAAACACAAATCTAGGCATGAAATAGTTTGCATAGTGTTAGAATGTTTAAAATATAATTCAAATGTAATATTCACCAATTTTGGAGATATTATAAATAACATAAAAGAAACAATTGACACTTGGCATTTGAATTTAGTATCTGTGGTTTAGATTAGTTGGGAATGACCATGAATGCCACCAAGAAGTATTAATGTATAACTTGGGCAAGAATGTCTACCCTTCATTATGGTGTTTAGAGTAATAAGTAAACATATGTCAGCACTTAGCACTCAAAGCAGATGTGCAAGGCAACACTCTAGTAAAATATCTAATTATTTTACTGGTATTCTTATTTCAATTAGTGAAATTCCTTATCTGAATTAAAAGCATTCTTGATTTGAGAAATTACAATCTCCAGAGTTATTCCTCAGTCTGGTATAGACTTACTGACAATTCACATAGTCTCAGGATTAAACAATTCTTCCAACTTTTAATATTACAGATTTCTGATTATTTAATCATTCTTTCATGCACACAGCTTGACATAACAGTATTTAGGAAAAGAAAGTAAAAGAGTTAGTGAAAAGGCTCCCAGAGGGAAAACTACTAGTAAATATGGATTTCTACCTCCTTTTTTTCCTTTTATATCAACTCTAGAGGGTGGAAGTTCTGAGAATAAGTGAGCCTTCAGAAACTGCCATTTCTACACATAGAGGGAAAACTTGATAGCATTTCACTTGGGGCATTCAATTTACCTCTTATCCCCACAACACAAACAAGATAAAGGAGAGGATGTCTCAATGGCAGATTCAGTCTAATTTACAACGATGGCATACCAACTGCAAGCAATAGGAGAAGAAAGACTAAGTTAACAGTGCAGGTGGCATCTGTAAGCCATAGAGCTTTGATAGAGTTTCAATAGGCTGTACATGTTCTATAGTCAAGACTAAACAAACAAACAAACACTAAAACTAAAACAAACAAAAACCTCAAACATTTGCCAACGATTAAAAATGTATCTTTCCTAGAGGGATAAAGGGAAGGGAAAGGTTAAAAAGGTGAAAATAAAGTTCTGGTAATAACTGATAAGCAGCAGAATGAGGTTAAATAAAAAAGTAAATTCCTGGATGCCATGTACATTTTTTTCCTGTTCTGAAATGGAGAGTGCTTTGAGTTTAAGATGAGGATAATTTCTTATCCCTCTGTATGCACAAGTTGGTTTGAGACAAAAGGCCCTGCCTCCTCCTGCTGGATGCCATTCTAAGAGACAGTATTTCTTTACGCTAACTTGTGCATTAGGCTCTGCTGGTGGAGGTCGTGTCTGAATGGTGACAGAGGGAATATGAGCTTGAACTGCTATTCAAGGAAAGATAGCTCTTCTTCCAGCTCATCTCACTCTGTCTTATCTCCACTTCCAATTTGCTGGCTGCTAAAAATGCTTGCATCTGGTCTTTAAAAACATTCTTTACTCTCATAGGCATCTTAAGGAATAAGATTAGTCCCAATTTCCCCAGAGATGAACTCTCTGCCTCATGTTCTCCAGCTGCAGAAAATCCGTAAGAACTCAATGAAGCTGAGTTTATCAGTCTTCATCCACCTGCTATATCACGTTTTTAGGGCTCTGATGTTTCTGGGCCTTCTAGTCTCTTCCCTTTCCATTTTCAGCCTGTCAAGTCAATGTGGTTATCATTTTCAGGCACACAACTTCAACACATTCTCTGTGCTTGATTAACTTGTAGTTGGAAATAGGTGTAAGAGTTGAAGATTGCATAAGTGCACATTTGCTATTTCTACACTAAAGACCTTGGTACTGAGTTGCAGGTTTGAACTGCTGATCAGAATTTAGCCAATCCTAAGAAAAGAGGTTCAGGTCTGACAAATCTGCCTTACTTCGAGTACTCTCTGCTCTCACTGTCAGTGATACTGGAATTTTTAGTCAAGATTCTCAGAGGCTTCCATCATCCTGGGCTTTAAGGGATGGTGATGAGCTTGGGGACCCCATAGGCAACGCAACCTAACTAAGGTCTTAGCAGTTTGGAATTATTATTATTATTTTTTTAGATGGAGTCTCACTCTGTTGCCCAGGCTGGAGTACAGTGATGTGATCTCAGCTCACTGCAACCTCCACCTCCTGGTTCAAGCGATTCTCCTGCCTTAGCCTCCCAAGTAGCTTGGGATTACAGGCACATGCTACCATGCATGGCTAATTTTTTGTGTGTTTAGTAGAGATGGGGTTTCGCCATGATGGCCAGGCTGGTCTCAAACTCCTGACCTCAAGTGATCCACCCTCCTTGGCCTCCCTAAGTGCTGGGATTACAGGCGTGAGCCACCACGCCTGACCATCTTTAGTTACTCTTAACGTTAATAACAACTCAAGATTTATCACCTACTTAACAATTTATAGAGACAGAATTTTTAAACAGATTGACTGTACATATTGTCCTAAATTCTTTTATTTGACATACAATAAATGGAATGGAGTATCCTTATCTAAAATCTAAAGTGCTCATAAGCATTCTGATGAATTTTTCTTATTGGGGAAAGCTTTCTCGCTAAATATGAAAAAAAATGCGTAAGAACCAGCCTGTTTGGTTCATATCAGAGCTTTGGAAAAAGCAGCACGTATATTGGCAGATTATTTTCAGTAGCATTAGCATAATCTAATTAAAAATGAAAATACTTGCATTTACTGGTATTTCCTAATATTTAAATAGGTATGGCTAAATTACCTCATCCAGCAGGATTTTTAAAAAGATCATATTTGAAGGTGTACAGTGAAAGCAGCAATGAGGGATAACTTTATTATATTATTAATTTAGGAGTTTTCTTTCTTTTCTTTTCTTTTCTTTTTTCTTTTCTTTTCTTTTCTTTTCTTTTTCCTTCCTTCCTTCCTTCCTTTCTTCCTTCCTTCCTTCCTTCCTTCCTTCCTTCCTTCCTTCCTTCCTTTCTCTCTCTCTTTCTCTCTCTCTCTCTTCCTTTCTTTCTTTCTCTTTCTTTGTTTGTCTCTCTGTCTCTTTTTAACTAATCAAAAGAGAGCTGAAGTATTGAGTTATTTCATTTGAATCTTATGAGTTCATAGGAATGTTCTTTGTAGCGGCAATGAAGAGTTTGCTTTTTTGGCTGGGTTGACAAATTATTGAAGTTTCCAAGTCAAAATTATACTCTCTAACCTTCAGTGGTAAAATTCTATAAGGAATTAAATAGATTCATAGTAATTTTCCAAGTTAGAAGGACTTTTACAAAATTTGTAGAGGCCCTCATTTATGGAAACATGGTAAGGTCTTCTACGTGGGCCACCATAAAAGGTGCCTCCAAAACCTTCACAATAGAGTCTCAACTCTTCTTCCATAGGTCTTTGCATTAGTCAGGGTTCTCTAGCGGGAAGAACAAATAGGATAGATATATATATGAAAGAAAATTTATTAAGGAGAATTCACTCACACAATCACAAGGTAAAGTCTCACAATAGACTGTCTGCAAGTTGAGGTACAAGGAAGCCAGTGGTGATCAGTCCGAGTCCCAAAACCTCAAAAGTAGGGAAGCCGACAGTGCAGCTTTCAGTCTGTGGCCAAAGGCCCAAAAGCCCCTGGGCAAACCACTGGCATAAGCCCAAAAGTCCAAAAGCTGAAGAACTTGGAGTGTTATGTTTGAGGGCAGGAAGAATCTAGCACGGGAGAAAGATGAAGGCCGGAAGACTCAGCAAGTCTGCTCTTCCATCTTCTCCTGCCTGCTTTTATTACAGCTGCTTTGGCATCTGATTAGATGGTGCCCACCCAGATTGAGAGTGGGTCTACCTCTCCCAGTCCACTGACTCAAATGTTAATCTCCTTTGGCAATACCCTCACTGATGCATCCAGGAACAATACTTTGCATCCTTCAATCCAGTCAAGTTGACACTCAATATTAACCATCATAGTCTGAAAACTGAAGAATTGGAAATTTACTTTCATCTATACACAGAACATCAAAACCTAAACACTCATCAGAGAATTCAACAACAAAAGAGTAGAGATTCAGCAATTTTGTCAGATGCTTGCTTGAAAATATTTAAGATTTGAGCATTAGTAAAACATGTTCACTATCCAATCCTCAAAAGATTTCTGGCCCCATTCCTTTAATTGTCATCAAAAAGCAACCTACTTGAGCCGTAGTATCTCAGTTTTCTAGAAAAAAAAGTATCTTCCCTTTGGACTCAATATTATGTCCTTAGCTTTTAAATAGGATCAATACAGGAAGAATCCATTTTTAGAACATTTCTGTAGCTTTGGTAAAACCATTTTTCACTGTTACTCAGTGCCTTTATATACAGATCTGTGTGATAAATTCTCCATAGAATTTTGTGTCAAGAAGTGTTTCTCTCCCTAAATTAATACTGGCCTTCCTTTTTATCAAATACTTTGTAACTTTGATCAAATATTCTTCACCCCTTCTTAATTTTTACAGAAATCTCAAGTTAACTTAAACTCGTTTTGGGGTTATTGACTCATTTCAGGGATCTAGTTACTTATATTTTCTTCTCTTTCTTATTAATTTCTAATTAACCTTTTTTATTGTGGAGTTTTGGTCGAACATCTAAATTATATCAATTCTTTTTGAAATAGATGAGGTATAAGTATAGTGACTATATACCCTGTTTTTTTTTTCAGGGACATTCTGATTTCAAGTGGTTTTATTCTTTTACTTAAAGATTAGTTGAAATCTCATGATATGCTTCCACATACATTTGTAAAAATTTCATGAAAATAAATTCACCAGCCATTGGAAATTGGAAAATCTCTGGATCCCAATTTTGGGCTGAGAGAATATTGTCACAAAGCTTTATATCATAAATAAGCCCAGCCTTACTCCAGCACTCCAGACCCGTACTTCCACTGACCATTAGCCATCTTCACTTGGATGTTCCCCACAGACCTCAAACTCAACATATTCTTCCCATTAAACCTGGTGCTTTTTCCTAAGCTTTCCATACCAAACTTGGCTAGTGACTAATAATACAAGCAATTTCCTTCACTGCTCCACCACTTTCAAATTAACCATCAACTTTATTGATCTTTGAAATGACTAATTTATTGCCTCCTCTTGATTTCTCCTTTCACCATCCTAGTTTATTATTTATCCCTGGACCCTTCCTAATCTTCCCAACTATCCTCACCTACTTTTCCAATCTCATCTCGATCCTATCACCTGAGTTTTCTTTCTAACATTAAAATCTGATTATGCTACTTTCACTTTAAAAAATGAGTAGCTCTTGCATCATCTACAGAAAAAGTTGAATTTATATAATCATGACATATGTAGGTGTTATCTCTGACTGCAATACCACCAGCTCCTCCTGTAATGCAAGTGTTGTAGCCTTTCACACCCCAGCTTCCCTCCCCTGCCATAGCACAACTCTCTTCAATGCGCACCTTCCACTGGTAGGTCTGGGAAAAACTGAAGGTGAGCCGGTGCATATGAGGGTCCGCTTTTCTGCTACCACCAGCTCCTACCTGCTGCTCTCAGGTCTGGCTCAAACCTTCACCTGTTTCCCTAAGGATCATGAAATTCTTGCACAACCATCTCCCTCAACTGCTGTCACCTTTGCCAAATAGACCTCAGTAGAAGGGTAATTCCAAGGGGCCTGCCCTTCTTTTCCATGTCTTATCCTTAAATTCCCCATGAACACTTTGACATGAGGCTGTTACATATGACTGACTTGTATGCAAGGTTTGAAGATATTGAGAGACAATATAAAGAACAATTTGGAACAGGGAACAGCTTAATAGTAAAAATGTCACATCAGGCAGAGAATGGAGGCTCACGCCTATAATCCTAGCATTTTGGGAGGCCGAGGCAGGTGGATCACTTGTGGTTATGAGTTCAAGACCAGCCTGGCCAACATGGCGAAACACTATTTTTAGTAGTAGCAGACTACTACTACTACTAAAAAAAAAAAAAAAAAAAAAATCTGGGCATGGTGTGTGGTGTGCCTGTATGGGCATGGTGTGTGGTGTGCCTGTATTCCCAACTACTCAGGAGGCTGAGGCATAAGAATTGCTTGAACCAGGAAGCAGAGGTTGCGGTGAACCAAGATTGCACTATTGCACTCCAGCCTGGGCGACAGAACACAATTCTGTCTCAAAAAAAATAAAAAAAAAAAAAAAGTCACATCACAGATCTTCAAAATCCTTCAATCATCTCACTCTCTCTGACCTCAAACTACGCCACCGCTTTCTCTTTTTAATTTATTATTATTTTACCAAATAAAAGGACCACGCACTTTGGCAGAGACATTTGCCATTCCACTTTTCCCTTTACCATACACAGATTATATTCCTAGCCTGGGCTTCTCTCTCTACTACTTTTTATAAGCCGAAGAGGAGCAATCTTTTTTTTTTTTTTTTAATTCACCACCTTTCTAAAGCAGGTACACAATGATCATTTTGTCCCCATAGAGATTCAATCTTAAGGTATGTATGAATTCCTTTCTAAGTTTTATGAGTTTTCCCTTCAACATTCTCACAAGAAGAAGTGCTTTTTTGTTATCTATTAACACTTTTTTGGGCCAGTTTCCAATTTCCCCTCTAGCATCTTTTTTGTTTTTTTGTTTTAACCTGGTATTACAGTGCCCTACAAACATCTTTTATGGAACTTTATCACATCATATCTTAGTTTTTTATTGCTGCTTCCTAGGTAAAATTTTTCATTACTTACTTAGTCCTTGTTTCATTGTTCCTTCTCCATAGATCAATAGATCTTGTCAGAAATGTTTCCACCTACCAAGTGGCTCATGGACAGACTGTGAATATGACCAAATACAGAGAGGAGGAGAGAGGGGAAGTTCAATTCGTGAGTAAAAAGCTACAGAGTGGGTCCACTGTTATAAAATAAAATGATTCCTTTTAAAAAGCTGGTATGGTTTAGTATAGTGAGAAAAAATAGCAATTATTACACTACATTGTTCTTCTACTGCAACTGGATAGAGGTCAACAACAACAACAAAAACTTCCCAGAATACTTACAGGCCTTTTAACAAATTAGAATGTTTTTATTGTTAAACAGATATTTATTTTTCCTCTGCTGTATATAATGACAAAAAACCTAAACTCATAAAAACCCCAAAAGAAAAGGAAGGAAAACGGATGAAGTACAATTCAGCACAAATAATGCCATCTAGCTTCCAAATAAATTATTCATGGTAGCTATTTATATGGTGTAATTCTTATGCTTACCTGACAATATGCTGACAGGTTCTTCTTTCTACTCTATTTTCCTCAGTCGGCTTACTCAAGTCTGAGAAGAAAGGTAAGAGAACAGTGGACTCTCTCTTCTTAGAAAGTACTTAGATTATGTCTCAGTTGTAGAAAAAATATTAAGATATTTACAGGAAGCAGAGTCTCATTTTTGTGGCTCCTTTAAAAGATGAGAGCATAAATGTAAGTAAGGACAAACTGGGTCCTCCCACCTTGCTTCATGATTTCATGAATCACTGAATCCTAGGTCTGGAAGGGACCTTGAGAGCCTCCTTCTTATCTCTACCCTCAGCATGAAAACATGAGCTGTTGAGAGGAGAACCAATCCCATTTTTCTGGTTTCACTGAGAAGGTCCCACATCTTGCCCTTTCACTCGCTCCAGTGTAACAATCCTGAGATCAGAATAGTCTTCCTGATGGATAACTGAGTTCTTCAGGTTGCTATATTATCCTCTTATATTAACCTGGGGAGGTCAAGATAATTAATTCATACTTTACTATTTTCTCTAATTAGGCATTATTTTATTTTGTTTCCTCATTTCAAAGTTTTTCACTGTCATAGCCTAGTTAAGCATATGGACTTAACACTATATACTAGCTGTGTGACCTTGGGGAAATATTTTAACCTCTCTACACTTCAATGTCATCATCAATAAAATGGAGGTAACAAAAGTACCTACCTCATAGGGTTCTTAGGAAGATTAAATTAAATCAGTTAATATTTGTAAATTCCTTGATTCAGTGTTGACATATAGTGTTACATAAATGTTTGCTAAGAAATTTAAAAGAAATGGAAAATGCTAAGAAATGGAAAAAAGGAAAGACAAATTTAGAACATATAACAAAATACAAAAAAATTATCAATAATTTTACTGCAGAGATAACACTGTTTATATTTCAATATGTTTCTGTCTGGTCTTATGTATATATAAAAATCACATATATAGCACATAATTGGGATGATGCTATATTTGAGAAAAAGCTCTGCGTCATCAGCTACTTCACTTAATGTACTTTATAAACATTTCTCCGGATTCTTAAAAATCTGCAAATTATGTTTAGTGGTTGTACAGCAATCCAGTTTATGGGCCTATACCATCAGCAATCTCCCTGTTGTTGAGATATGAGGGGTTTTTTTGGCATTTCCTTTTTTTTTTTTTTTTTTTTTTTTTAGCTAATTCAGTGATAACTGTCTTTATAAATAAACTTTTATCCATCTTTTTGAATCTTTCTATTCTAAATTTCCTTGAAGCAGGATGCTGGGAGAAAGGATACTTTGAAGACTCCAGATACATACTGTTAAATTATGTTCCATAAGAAATGTATTAATTGATGCTCCTAAAAGTAATGTATGAGGTATCATCTTTCATAGAAACATTAAATGTTGCTTTAAAAAAAGAAACATAATTTCCATTTTTATAGTAAAAACTACCATATTTTACCATAGTTTAATGTTTTAATTTGAATTTTTGATTCCTGGTTAGAGTGAATGTTTCTATTAACTATTATATACTAATTATTGAGTGTATATTAGCTACTGTAACTAGTACATTTTTATTAAGTCATGCCTTAGCATTTGGCTATCCAAGTGGAATTCATTGTTCTTTTATGTTTTCCTTTGGGTCATGTTTTCTAACTTTAATTGACTTGTGATTTTCCTTTAAAGAGTTTTTTCTTCCTTGGGTTATTTTCTTTTACTGGAAACCAAGGTAAGAGGTTGTGTTGGTATTGAGGCCCAACTGACTTGTATGTGGCATAATGGGATGTTACCATCTTTGCAAGTCAGGACAAACCATCAAGTGATTAGTGTGACTTAGTACTGATCTGGGTTCTATGGAGATAAGAGAGGGTCCTTACTCTCCCAGAGTTTTAAAGTGTAGTTGGAAAGAAATGACCAATGCTTAAAACAATTAGTGATCAATTAAGGCAGCCTATACTGAGTGAATTGTGGAATACATACAAAGTGCTACAGCCATTTAAAGAAGGGAGAGATCAATGATGATGTGACTAATCATCCATGAGGTTGGCCTTGGTAGAGGGAAGTGTAAGCAGTTTGTGTGAAAAGAGCTACAGAAGTAAATGGCAGCCTATTATAGATGAAAAGAGCATGAATTTTTGTGTCAGATCTGGGTGGGAAGCCTCAGTTACACCACTTAGTAACTTAACCTCAAGCAAGTGTACTAAGTGGGTTTGAATCCCAATTCTGCCACTCATGAGCTGTGTTACCTTGGGGAAGCTAATAATTTCTATGATAAGTCTAAGTTTGCTCATGCATAACATAAGGATAATACAAGGACCTACCTCACAGGATTGCCATGGGGATTCAATGAGTAAATGTGAGAACTGGGGTCTGGCACATTATAAGCACTCAATAGTGTTAGCTTTTATTATTAACCTACATAGACATCAATAAGTAAGTTACTTATTAATATGATATAGTAATGATTCTCCACTACATTAGATAACTATGGGTATTTTGATTGAGAATTGGGCAAATTTGGCACTGAAAAAGAAAGGAAGAGACTGGAACTGGAAGTTTTCCTCCAAATCATGATACACATATTAAATTTGGAAGTGCAGTGCTCAGCTCTGCACTCAGGTCAGCTATTATTCACTGGAGCACACACCCACAGACCTGTTTCCTTCCATTTAGCGTGAGAGCCTGATTTTTCTCTACAAGGCTCAAAGTCAGCTCTGATTTTTTAAAGATCAAATTCCACACACTCATCAATATTTCCTAAAAAAAGATACAGTTAACATGCCTAAAATAGGAATTTAAATAGACATCTAATTAAAATACCAATTAAGTAAAGAGGTACTATATTAGCAACACTGAAGAAAATAGAAGGATTTAGAAAAATCGAAATACTGAGAGTGAAGATTTTAAAATATGTATGCATTCCTTCTTGACACTCCTCCCCTAAAAAGGTGGCGCCTACTTCCACTATCCTGGACTGTGGGCTGGAGTTAGTGACTATTTTCATGTATAGGATGAGGTGGAAGTATCAGTGTTTGACTTCCAAAACTGGGCCATAAAATCCTTTGCAGCTTCGTTTCTGTCTTGGGTGCCTCTCCTCAGGGGACCCAGCAGCCTTGTTTGGAGGAAACTCAAGAAGCCCTATGGAGAGGTCCAAGTAGTAAGGAATCAAATCAAGACCTCCTGCCAACAGCCGGCACAAACTTGTCAGCCATGTGAGTGAGTAATTTTGGAATAGAATCCCCCAGTCGCAGGCAAGCCTTAAAATGCCCGTAACCCCAGCCAACAGCGTGACTGAAACCTTATGAGAGAACCCCGAGCCAAAACCACACAGCTAAGCTGCTCCCAAATTCCTGACCAACAGAAAACTGTGTGATAATAAAAGTTTAATTTTTCAAAGCCACTACATTTTGGGGTAGTGTATTATGCAGCCATATATGACTTATATACCAAATGTGATCTACATTGAGATTTTACCATGAGATACTTAACCTAATTCACTTGAGGAAAAAAGAAGGCAAGACTCATAGTGAACTAGAGGGAGATTTTGATATGTAGACATGAAGAAAATAAGTAGAAAAGCAAACATTAAATAGGAAATTAACTATAAGCAGGTCACACCTTGTGGAACAGACTGGCTAGCTGTTCAAACTCATTTCTTCTTTCTCCCAGATATACTGCTGGACTACATTTCCCAGCCTCCCTTAAAGCTAGATGTGGCAATAAAACCAAGTGCTAACCAACTGGACTGAAAACCTCCCACAAAATCTCCAATGCTGTCCCTTTTTCTGTCTGCCAGCTAGATATTAACAACCAGAGTAATCTTGGAAGATGACAGAGCCTCTATCAGCCTAAGGTTCTCAATAATAGTGAAGCAGACAGCCTCCCAAACCAGGCTGCTGGAGGATTTACCCCTTTAATGTGGCTTCTGTAAGTTCTTAGGCAGCTTCATCCAGTCACCAGATTGAGAAGGTAAGTGCATAAAGGCCTGCTGGTTTCTTTACCACTAGAGCCAGAAGGTAACTCTCCTCACTTTGCTCACATTCCTTTGGTGCTAATTAGCCATTTAGACCTACCTAAGTGGAAAGATAACTGGGAAATGCAACCCTTGTTTAGGCTGCTGTTCTCTAGCAAAAACTCTACACAAAGTAAATAGGCATGGATCTTTGGCAGATGTGCCATAGTCTCTCCCTTCCTTTAATTTTTTTTTTCTTTTTCTTTTTCTTTTTCTTCTTTTTTTCTCTAGAGACCAGGTCTCACTCTGTTGCCCAGGCAGGTCTCCAACTCCTGGCCTTAAGCGATCCTCCTGCCTCAGCCTCCCAAAGTGTTGTGATTACAGGTGTGAGCCACAACACTTGGCTAGTCTATCCTTTCTTACACAAGAAGACTCAACTCCCAAGGAGGAGGACTAAAGGACCCATCCAGATCATGCTGCCAGCTCCAAATCCAAGACCTCCAAAATGTACATAGTCTTCTCACAAAGTTGCCAGATGTTGTGATCCGGCAAACTATAAACAGAAGATATGTTACACCTCATATAAAACATTTACTAATGGAACAGGGACATGATAACCATAAGAAACAATCTGACATAATCCTTGGTTCATAAGAATGTAGGAACTTTGTCAGTCAGGCATTGTGCTGTACTTCTGCCCTGTGGGTGGAGTAAATTCCTTGGATATGCCCTGTCCTTCTTTCTGGAAGGAATTACTTGTCCATTGTTTCCAAGCCCCCTCATTCAAGGCCCTACAAGTTTCTTCCTTTTATCTATGGCCACATCTAAAATAAATATTCAGGAACATACCCTCTTTGGGGGCTGTTCTAGCACATTTTCTAGCCTGTTTCCTACTGCCACAAGTTTGGGGACTCAAGTGTTGTTTATTAAGGCTCAAATAGACTAAGGCTCATGGGTTCTTTGGCAATGTATTTCCCTTACAAACTTAGACTTTTGCGTTACTTGCTTCCCGTCAGTTCTGTGTGCCAATAACCATATTAAAATTTTCCTGCCACCAGTCTGAGTTGTTTCTTTGTTTCTTGACCCATGACTTCTCTTTTTCAGCTCAGCGATGCTCTTTTGAGATTATGAGAAATAGCTTTGACCTTATAATGCTGTTTGACATAAGGCAGCATCACTACTGAACTTTTATCACTCAGCTTCATATTTTACTGTTTAGGGTCTAGCCTCTGTCTCTCCTAGCCCCCTTACATTCTGTTCACAACCAAGAAATTCTTTCCTGAGTTCATTATTTGCATAAGGTATGGCCGAAGGCTGGGGGTTCTACCCTCTTCCTGCTCTGGTACCCTGGTTTCCCTTCTATGGATCCACTGATTATGTCATTTCAGTATCAGGAGAAAATGAGTTCAATTTTCAGCAACTGTTCTTAATGTCATTTGTATTCCAGAACAGTTAGTTTTGCTAATTTGGCAGAATGTGGACAACGTTCAATAAAATTCAAAGATAAATATAAACACATGAACTTTGTGGTCTGGGTAAATGGCAATGAAGAACAGTCTTTTCTCAGAGTGCTCATTGAATAGAATCTTTTAGTTTTAACACTACGAATGTTAAAAACAATTCAACCAAATGACAGGATTTTGTTGGGTTTTACTATGGTAAAAGCTATTTTGTTTAAAAGATAATTAGGCTGGGGAACCATGGCTCTCACCTGTTTGGGCAGCCGAGGCAGGTGCATCACTTGAGTTAAGGAGTTTGAGACCAGCCTGGTCAACATGGTGAAACCCTGTCTTTACTAAAAATACAAAAATTAGCCAAGAGTGGTGGCAGGTGCCTGTAATCCCAGCTACTGGGGAGGCTGAGGCAGGAAAATTGTTTGAACTCAAGAGACTGAAGTTGCAGTGAGCCAAGATCATGCCAGTGCACTCCAGCCTGGGCAACAGAGTGAGGTTCTGTCTTAAAACAAAACAAAAGATAATTAAATATTAATATTTTGCCACATGGCATGCTGATGATTGGAGTTATGACTATTCAAGGTCTAGAGGATTGTAGTAGAAGATATTTACATACCATACTCCACAATTAAACCAAAGACTGTTTTCCAAGTTGTTTTTCCGTTCATGAAGGGAGATGTAAATTTCTTTCTTGGAGGGATGTATTTATGGTGGTGGAAGTAAAAGACATCCAAATGAGCAGTTTCCACATGATGATGATTATGATGAAGGAAGGAGAGAAAGAGGGAGAAAAAGGAGGAAGAGGAAAGTAGGAAGGAAAAGGAGGATGAGGAGGAAAAAGGACCATAAGAAAAAAAAAATTATGTTTTATCAAGATGATCAGTAATCATCTGACAATTGGCCCAATTCAGTTTTTTGTCAGCTGATAATCAACATGAACATATAGGATCCCAAGTACCTACAAAAACTCATATTCTGCAGTTACAAAGAACCTCACTTAAGATAATGATAGCTGTTAGGATGGAATACCAGAAAAGGATTTTTTGTTTTTTCATTTTTCTCTAACTTTCCTTATTTAAGTTCTATCAGAGTCTTGCAACGCAAACAGTATTATCCTCATTTTACAGATGAAGAAACTTGGCTCAGATGTCATTACAAAAGTAGAGGAGCAGGCATTCAAACTTCAGGTAGTCTGTCTCCATGGTTCTGAAGCCTTTATTATATGATGTGTTGTGGAGATTATGCAAGACACTGCACATGAATGCAGAATGCCTGGCACATAATAAGCACTCAAATGTGACTTTCTCTCTGTCCCTGGATCCCTTACTGGAGACTTACTTTCTATGTGCACTGTTGTGCACATAGAAAGAGTAACTACATTTTCTTTTCAATTTCAAGGAAAAGTGTCAGCATAAGCTTATTTGAACCTCATTAGGGATAACAAGTAGGATGGCTGTGAGGTCTGATAGTTTTGACATATATTTTGATAAATCACTATATTACCTAAAAGCAAAATAGTGATATGATTTCTTTATAGGAAGTGTTCCTTATTTCTCAGCTCACAAGCCTGCTATTCTTTTTAGTTTATAAAATGATAAGCACAAAATAAAACAGCTAGTATAAATTGATTTTTATAAGGGTCATATTCCTTCTAAATTTGAGTAAATATGGAATTTTAGTGAAGGAGTCCCAGATTTTAATTCTTTTCCTACCGCTTATTATATAACTTTGGCCAGTTATTTGACATTCTCCAACTTCAGTTTTTCATTTGTAAAATGCAGATACTTGCCTTGCAGATATGCTGTGAGAATTAAATGAGGTGAGGTATAAATTAAGTAATACATAGTAAGGACCCAAGAAAGTAAGCACTTCCTCCTGTCAGTGAGCTGAAATGACAAATGTTGGCTTAATCTCCTTTTTATGATTAAATAATACAATAAAATCATATAGGTAATATTAAAGTATAATTATGACAATTTCTTTTTAAGCATTTTTAATAAAGACCTACTAAATTGTACCTTCTCTAGAGATCTTTAGCATTTTTTGGCCCCCAGTATAAATGTATTAACATTAAATTGATCAAGTGATCATTAGAGAGGACGAGAATATTTATGTTCATTGATACGTACTCTGCTTGAACAAAACAAAGACCTTAGAAATTATGGTAGTCATTAGTGCCATTTGCCAAACACTCCCAATTCTCATTTCAGGGTTCATGCTGGAACTGCATTTCCTGGCTTAAGTGGGACTATATGACTAGTCCTGACTAAATACGTGTTGACCTGGTGCAGTGTCTCTTTCAGACTCTCTTCCCCTCCAGCTTGGCAACAAGGGGCACATAAAAAGGTGGCTGCATCAGACTGGGTCCCCCTGGCTGCTGACCTACAAGAGTAGTATAGCGAGAGGCTGTGGAATTGTAACAGCATCACTTAGCTTATTCCGAATGATCAGAGGTGGTTAATAAAACCCAAAAGAACTTCTAGAAGCAAATAGATATCGAAGGAAGTAGACTTTCTTCCTATAGAGTATGTAGATAAGAATCTTGATCAAACTTTTATTCAAAATAGATGGAACAAGATATGGGGCTCACTTCCAAATGTCTCTTTAGAGTTTTTGACCTTGACAGGACTTATATATAATAAGGATAAAATTCTGGTTAATAATATAAATTGTGATACATTCTTCAAATGAAAATGGAGATCAAAATTAGATTACAAGAAGATTAAAAGTAGGTGCATAAGTTGATATCTATTTCTCACCTAAAAGCTTTCTAGACACTCAGATAAGTGTTTTTTAAAAATATTTATTCATGTATTTTTTCCATATCATAAAATATATACTCTAAGTTTAATACTGCGTGATTTAGAGAAACCCAAATAACTTGGACTATTTCCTATAAAACAACAAAAAATAAAGCACAGTCTACATTATATAGTGAAATGGTAGCAAGAATGACAAACCTGAATTAGGGGTAAATATTCATTTTAATTTTTTTGGACAAATACTTTCAAATACAATTTTAAAAGATCAAATCAGCATTACAGATCCCAATTTAAATTCAACTTAACACAATAAAGCATTTGAGTAGTTTTATCTTAAAATTATATGACACACTTGTTATTAACATATAAGGCATCAAGTGCCCTAAGAGCTCATAACCTTAGTAATTGCCCTTGAAAATATCAAAAAGCACATAATCAAAGTCAAATTATTTTTGTTTGGTAAGAAAAGTAAAATTAAAAGCACGATGAGAACCACAAGGTACACACTGTAAATACACAATATGTAATAATTCATCTTTCTTTCTTACATGATATTTGTTTGGAGCCTGGCTAGGAAGCCTGAAGATGGCAGTGAAAAAATAGGGAGAGCTGTTCCTGAAACACAGGAGTGTTACCCAAACTTGAAACAAAGGAAGATACTCCCCATAGTCCCCTGAAATAAAATAACGATTCATGGTAAAAAAAATTTCCAAATATCTCACACTCTTATAAGTCTGAAATTGAGAAGTTAAAAATAAATCAATAAACATCTGTGGGAGGCTGAACAACCAAAACAGGTTTATAATAATTATGGCATCTCATTCTGAGGCTGATTCCAAATTCTTCATTCATGAGTTGTGAAAGACTTCTCTTCTTCTTAATGTCAACAGTAAGGCATGCCAAATTGCTATAATAAAATTATTCTAACGATAACTTTGGGTTTCAAAGCTGTATAACTATAAAATATAGTCCGAATGTACATAGACTTGGGTGCACATAAATCTGCACACAAACATAAACCATGAGTACACTCAAGTGTAAGCCACAGATTCTTGAAATCAGTTTCATGTGTTTAAAATAACATCTTGCTTTTTACAGTGTCAATGTGTCAATGCACTAGGCAGGCAAATTATTTCCCAAGACTTATAAAATTTGGGAGAAGATATTATAGAATATTATGAATCATAAAATGATATAGCTAAAAATCAGCAGAAAGACAATGATATGTTAATTCTCTTTCTTAAGTACTCTTTTTACACTAGGAAAAGCCGCCAGTGAGAGTTCATTATAATCTTCTCATCATAGTCAATTTTTATGTCCAATTCTGGGAAAGGTTAAACCCATTACAGAGAACAGTAAGTATTGATAGTATTACATCTTGCTGTAATAGGTGAACCATTGGCAAAGGTTGTGATCTTTTCTGTCAGACCACATATTTTTGATGGCATTAATTGCTGCAATGAAATCTGACCTTCAGGTTGAAAAACCTTCTCCTAAGAGATATACATATAGAACGTTTTTTTAAACTTTAGACAATTAATCCAAGTAAAGTTTTGCATACACCCACCATTGCACATGTGAAAGATGAAGACCAAAATCTTCACATGCTCCTGCCTAGAATTTTTGCTTGTCGGAAAGAGGTTAAAAAAAAGTAGAGCCATTGGGTCCAGGCTTTTAATTCTCAGTGTTTAACTAGCATGGTGCTCAGTCACTCATTTATCAGGATTAAGTCACCCCTTATTCTGGGGGACTGAGGTAAAGGCACACATAAGTTTGGTAGCACAGTCTCTTTTCAGAAGTTGTACCTTGAAGGGCATGTCCCAGCACTGGTCCAATTGGGTCCCTAAAACAAGTAAGTATGAGGGAGATGGACTCATATTTTAAGCAGACTGCAAAGCATTTGATATCAAGGCAAGTAACTTGATAGTACAGAATAAAGGGTTATAGCAGTCATGCGGGTAAAAGCAACCATGGCCTCCAAGAATTTCATGGTTCCAAGCAGTCTTGTCTTCCTCTAAACTATAAATCAACTATGCAGTGGGGAACATGAAGAAAAGCTGTTCTTTACATGAGGGTCCAGTACATCTTATTACGTGATCTGCTTTAAGAGCTCCCAATGGGTGGAAAGGACACACAGCACTGCAAAGAAAACTCTTTGCAAACTCTACCACTAACAGTTTAAGGTGCTCTAAAAAGAACTGGCTTATAAAGACATTAGGAGCCTTAAATCATCCATCAGCAGCATGTAGATCCCAGTAATAAAGGAGAAAGACAGGTTTCTTTCTGTAACTCACCCCATTGGTCCATACTGCTGAAAGATGAGCTGTCTTCTCATTGAGATTAGGAAGATGACTCTGAGTTTAGATTTCTAAAACCATGTAAATAAGCTAAAGACCTAGAACCACTGAAAAACGTTTTTCTTCCCTAGGTCTAGCAATAAAAACCTTTATAGGTAACAACCAGCACCATGTTGAAGAGACAGATGGAAGGTCATAAATCTCCATGAAGGATGCAAGACCAACACCATAGCTATTGTATGCCCAATGTCTGTAGAATGTATCCCCTGGTCTTGCCAAAGTACCTCTAGAGCCAAAAACACTCTTTGTCAAATTGGGAACAACAGGAAATAAAGCACATGGTTTTTCTTTGCCTGTGTTACCATCGTTTTAAATTCAAGTAATCTTCATATTGAATTCAGGCACTGCCAGGATGGATAAGGGCTACATAAACCAAATACCCAGTGAAAAGTCGATTAAGGTAAGTATCTGAATAATGTCACCACAGCCCAAAAGGAGTCATTCAGATGATTTTCTAAATCATGTAATGTGTAATGGTTTGCCCTCAGATAAGCAGAACCTTAAAAGAGATGTGCTCTGTATGTTCGCAGATTTAAATAATGTTGAAATATGCATTTACATACCACATTTCAATTTTAAATTTTAAAGAAAATTATAGAGTTCTGGGGAAAAGAAAGGAAATGTATTTTGACTTGTTAGGTCTTTTCCTTCCCCGTTGAATACATTTTTTTTTCCAAAATGGCATTTTTCAAAATGTTGCCTCTAAATCACATCTATATTATTTCGTAGTCCTGCAAGATTCATTAAATGCTTCCATATGAAAAGCTTTATCATCAAGTGAAAAGACTTCCTAACACTTGATTCCCAAACTCCTCTTCCTTCATAAACTGAAAACCGATTCCACATTAATTCAGTTTAGTTTGCCATTTGGCTAATTAATCCTGTTTCACCAATAAATAAAAACAAAACTCAGTTGATCTCATTTAGCGTCTACGAAAAAGCATTAGTTTTTTTCTTTAATGCCTTCTTTTTTTTTTAATGCCTTCTTTTTTTAACACACAGCTCAGACCTACTCACTCAGCAGATCGTTTCCTTCTTATCTCAACATCATCCAAAGTGGATCCTTAAGCAGGCTAGAGCTGGACTTAAAAACCTTCAGAATATAAAACTTATACCACTGGTAAGGCAGCCTCAACAAAAATCATGAAATGAGAGTCCCAGTAAAACAAAGTTTGTTGAAAAAGCACAAGGAAACAGCAATGGAAAGCAAAAATCATGTTTATGTCATCTCAATTCTTTCTTTTCAGTAATCAGTATTGCTCTATAACATAAGGCAATTAACTACATCTAGCTTCCTGATTCTCATATAATTTCTCATTTTTACCTAATAATTCTTTCATATACCCACCCTCTCTTTTTGCTATCTTCTGAGTCTCCCTTTTTGTATTTCACCTCAACCCTTAGTCATATGCAGCATACCGCGCTCATCAAATCAATCTCTGATACCCATGAGAGCTCATTCACATAAATATCCTGATGCACACATTTTGCCAAAGTCACCCATGTATTCCACAGTTGTCCACAACAACACAAACTTCAGACATTTGAAATAGCCTTTAAAAATCTACAAAGAAATCAGTTTCTTAATTCCTCATTCCTGCTGTCTCATACCAATTCCCAGCTCCTGTCCTCTTTAAGAATGACCCCCTGATCCTGTTAATGCAATCATGGACGTTACGACAACTCCTACAGCACAGGTTGCAAAAACCTCCAGGCAGAGTTGCAGGATGTAAGGTATTTCTGAGGCTGCATTTCCCATCCCTTTTCCGAATCGTCACCATAATGAGGTGGCATGTCACTGTGAACACCCAGTGCATGTCTTGCACAGTGAGCACCTTGCTCATCATGCTGCTCTTAGAGAAGAGTTTGTGCTTTATGAGGCAAGAGTTCACAGTTACTGAATGACACCTAGACCACTGTGAGTGGGAGGTGAGTTCTGACGATGACTACAGTCCCCATTAAATCAGTGTATTTAATCTTTCCTTTTTTTTTCTGTCTTGTTTTTTTTGGCTTTAGGCTTAAGGACTGCTGCTACCATGAGGAAAGTGCTTGTTGCTTAGCCTAGAGCAAGTGATACAGCCTGCTAGGCACAGTCCCCAAAAGTCTAGCTGCAATTCTATTGGTGGTTTTCCCCAAACAGCAATAACAAGATGTCACCTGGAAGCACACCAGAGCCAATCATGACTCAGGCCTGCCTAGATGTTTAGGTGTCTGGAAATATATTTAAAATGTTTCATGCCTTGCCTCTTTGGTGTGAGAACCAGCGGACTTCAAGAGCACAGATAGCCAGTATGATGGCAAAATCACAAAATATAAAATTTATATCAGTAACTAATTTGACTTCATTTTAAAAAAGAGCATGTGACCCTGGCTAATATCTGGCACTAACACTGTGGCTTAAATTCACATTGGTCTTACAATGATTTACATAATTTTCTTTTATTAGAAAGTTTATCCCAATTACTTAATTACCATTTTTGAATACAGGAATAATTTCAAACATAACATTTTTTACAATAAGAAAAGCCCAACATCCTCAAACTTCAAAATATTCAAACTAAAAATTTCATATTTTAGTTTTTAGCCAAATTACAAGAACGATAATTTAGCAAGAAAATGGATAAGCACCTTTGAGAATTAAACATAAGCCTTATTATTGATTAGTGCTTAGTTCTTTTTCACAAAATAGATTAGCAATTGATCCTACTGTGTGTAGGACCACCTAGTGTCCAAATAATAACATCACATATCTGTGTAAAAGAAATAATTTGTATACTGGGTCATTAGAAATATTTTTCTATCAAAGTAGAAGTTCTTGGCCATTACAGATTAATTAGCCTTTAGCGCTTCAGAAGGACAGGTGTGGCTGGTTGTGGTTTCTTATACATCTTACATGGCTTTTCTTCTAAATAGAAGACACATGGAGAACAAAAACACTCACTGGCTGTTGATTTGTGAAATAAACTTTTCTTGCCAGGCAAATAAATTGCACTGTGAATTTTTATAAATTAACTTCTTTTTTCATATTACAAAATGCCAAGGCAGACTCTCAAGATATTCACAACCAGAATTAACTCTGTACAGCGAGCGCATCTTCCTCTACCAAGGACAGTTCCAGAGTGTTTTCATTCGCGCTGGTTTTCATCCTGAAGTTGAAAGAACCATAGAGTTTTGCAGACTCTTTGGAAGAGGCAAATCTGTTTCGACGATAGAGCTCCCCCTTCCACATGGACATCATTAGCAAGCAGGACAGGACGACACCCCCCAGCGTGAGGAGGCAGAGCCCCGCAATCACACAGCGGTCCAGGTGAGCCCCCAGCCTCGCACTCTCCTTCTCCAGGCGCTCCATCTCCCGGGCTGCCACAGTGTTGGGGTCCACAGTCACTTCTCGTGGGACGATGTAAGAGATAATCACCAGCAGGATCCCGGTGACCAAGAACAAGATGGCGCTGATGAAACCATAGTCTATAGATTTCCCTGAAGACGTGGCTTCTGAACTTGCATCGTCGTCCTCTTCAGATATCAAAGATATGGCAGCCTCTTGGGACCACTCATTTGGATTTTCCCAGCCAAGCTCCCCAGGGTGATTATGCCCTTTTGCTGATGGCGAGCTCCGGTTCCGCTGCTCCAAGTTAATGTTTTTGTCCACACAGGTAAAAGAAGTTTCTAATTCCTGGCTGCAGCAGTTACAGACTTTCCGTTCCACTGTTATTTGGTTGTTCCCTGAGTGGAGAGGTCCTGGTGGAAAGGTGTCTGGCTGAAGCGTACTGTTTTGCAGAGAGGAGGAGGGGGATGCTGGAGAAGAACTAAGTTTAGACCCTTGCATCTCAGTTGCTCTTGGGGTGGATGCACACTGTCTCTGACAGCAGAGAGCAGCTCTCGTGGCTGCTGTATCTGCCTGGTCACCAGGCAGCCCTCTTGAACTCCAGTCCCTAGCATCCCAGAGGTCTGCCTGGTTGCTCTTCTTAGCAAGGTAGTGGAGCTCCATGAGAGCTAGTCAGACATCCCCCAGCAGCTTCCGGAAGGTCTGCCAATAGCAACAGAGTTAAATGAGAATCCAACAGAAGCTAAGGTTGTACTTCCAGGAGTGTTGCTCCTGGGGTCCCCATTTCCTTCACAGCTGCACCTGTTTAGCCCCTTTTCCACCTCAAACAGGCAAAAGAAGGGAGGGGATACCTAGTGGCAGGAAAGTGTAGAGAGGGCAAATGCTCTCACTTGTCATCGTGATTAACACTGAGAAACTTAGGTCAGGGTAGAAAGGCGCACGGAGGAAGTGGCAGTGTCTATTGAGAAATAATACTGCCATCACCAAGCCAAATTTATCCAAGGACTCACACATTCCTGCAAAAGGATCCCTCAAACGAGAAGGCAGGTTTCCTGTAAAAAGACAAATGAGAAAGGCAAGAGCCCTTTTGAGCAGAGTTGCCGATTTTCTGGACGACTTGGGGAAGTATAGACTTCTTAATTCAATTAGACTGTAAGTGTTTACATTCTCCCTAGTTCAGAACAGATTCTAATACAGATTAGCTTTAGAGCATCACCATGAGTGAACGACTATACCCCATTATCAGCTGGGCAGGAACTCAGCATTTTGATTCCATAGCTCTGAAGTAGATGAAAAAGGCCAGCTTAATCAGCCACCTCAGCTAACCTTATACCTCATACATCCAAAGACCCTTGTCACACAGCCCTGTATTTACAAGACCGTATGCTGCTTATTCACTGTGCTTCTACTCAGCCCAGTTCCCTCACTGCTCCATGGGGGAAGCATGTTCTGGACCCCAAAGCATATAGGCAACAGACCTTACTGCAATCTCTGCAAAATACAGTGGGCCAACCCACTCCTTCACACACACACACCTGCCTGCTCCAGTTGCAGGATCTGTTACTCCCGTTCCGTGGGTCTGTGTTCCTCCCTCTCTGCATGCTTTGCTACCACACATGCACAAGAAATTGACCATCGGAATAGTTTTACAAACCCAATTTAGAAGTGAACTGAAAATAAAAGACAAACTATAAACCCACAGAGTAAGAGTTCTGTGGAGGTAAATAGATGAGAAGCTATACGCAAGGTTACCTCTGGAATTTTATAAACATGTCACTCCTCACCCCCCACTGCATCAAGGGGCATTTCTGGGAGAGAACTTTGGTTTGAGCAGAAAACCATCTGCCTATCTTTCTCTGCCTCTGCCATGTTTCCAAGGAATAAAAATTCACCTTCCACTATCATTAAATATAGAGATTTTAACCAAAGGCTCCTTTTATTTTGCTTCCAAATCCAGGGTGATAATTGATTTAGTCAACGGTTTGAGGCTTCTTATGATTCAAAATCCACAGCTCCAAAGCTGGTAACAGAAGCACAGGCAAGGGTCACCTAAGGTCAACCTGGCAACTCAAAATATGGGAGAGGGAATCGACACGTTTTCTGCTACACACAAGAGTTTGTTTAAAACAAAACAAAACAGAAAACGTTTTTCTCCTGTTATCGGAGTTTCTCTACAGTGAAAACAGCAAAAAAAAAAAAAAAAAAAAAAAAAAAAACCGGGTCAAAGAATCACTACTAAACTAGAACAAACCCCCACTAAAGAATCCCTCAATGAATGAAGTGATGGTAACAGGCTTCATCAATTACCGAGAACCCTTCTTCCAGTTTTCTCAGGCATTAGGGGCTCTGATTAACCTTTGGTACAATTAACTCATCACACTAGACTACCTTGGATAAAATCAGCAGGGTTCTTTGAGACTTTCAATTTATAACAAAAGAGGAGAGAAATCCCCACTTAATTCCCTACAGCCGCCTCTACCTCTCTTTAGAGAAAAGCTACTCCCGCTTGTTCGCTTGTTCTACCGGAGGTATGTTAGCGCAGTCGATTTCCTTTGCAGCTCCCTAATCCGGGGCTTCCATTCTCAGTGGAGAATGGATAATCCCAGGAGACCAGCTAAAGACTCTTTTCTTCCGTCCTCTCCCTCTTTTTCCTCTGATCTGCTTAAAAGCCCAGTTAACGACATTGCACCTTAAAGCGAGGGGACATGCACTTTCCCTCGTCCATCTGTCATCAATTAAAAGCATTAATATTTGCTTTACACTGACACAGGCAAGGCTGGTCTCGGGTAGGCGACCTCTGGATGTGCTCTGCGCGAGCTGAGCCGAAAGACCGAGCCCCAAGCACCGCGCAGCGGTGCCCCCCGCAGGCGCCTAGGGATCCGTCGATCCATTTCTGGTGAACTCTGTGCCCATTGAGGGACTCGAGGTAGGGATGTGTCCGCCTAGTACCGGGAGACGAAGCAGACACCTTGGGCACGAAGCGGGGATATGCGCTCCAGCTCCGCTAGGCTACAGAGCTCTCACCCTCGCACTCAAAGCCTCCTCCCCATCCTACTCCCCGCCACTCACCTTCTGCTTCGGCCACCCGGTGCGGCTCCAGCACCGCACGCTCTCCCGGCACGGCTCCTGGAGAAAGTCCCCCAATCACCAGCCGCCGCACTTGTAGCCTCTGCACGCCCCTCCGCTCCGTGGGGTGGGCAGCGCCCGCCGCGGAGGGTGGGGGTGGGCCGGGGCGGGGCGCTCCCGGAGCATCCCGGGAGTTGTAGGCCAGGGGCGGTCCCTGCATCCCTCCTGTTTCTGTCTCCTCCCACGCCTTCTGGGTTTTACCTTCCTGCGGATGAGTTCCCGCCATACCCTCTTACTCCTCCCTAGCACTTAAGAAGACAGCACTGTTTTCTAAGCTCAGAGTGGAGTTCCCTAGCCTCAGGTGTGGCCACAAGACTGTGAAAAGGAAAGTATATTTGGCTCCAAATGTGCCAGATAATTTGCATATTTTGTCTTTTTAATAGTCAAAACAAATCTTCCAAGTAGATTTTATTAATCCTCATTTTACAGATGTGGAAACAGGCTCAGAAAGGGCAAGTGCCTCCTCCACAGTTACCAAGACCAACAGCAGCTTCTGAAATTGCATCCAGGAATCAGTTTGGAAAGTCAATGCATTTCTCACAAAATCAGAAGAAATGTGACCATTAAGGGTAAGAGATTGTCCCATGTACCAGCACATCCCCTGTACTTAGCACAGTGGTATTCATTGAATGTATGAATAATAATGACGCAAAATAACAGTTAACATAAATAGCGCTTATTATTGCCAGGCTCTCTTCTAAGCACTATAGATACATTGTCTCATTTAATGGTCACAATATACTGTTAAAGTACTATAAAAAAAAATCCTCATTTTAACAGAAGAGGAAATTGAGTTACAAAGAAGTAGAATAATTTGCCCAATGTCAAACAACTAATACTTAGCAGAGGTGGGGGGATGAACACCAACAGATTCTAAGCATTATACTATATGGAATGAATGGAAGAAAGACCAGAAGGCCAGAATACAAGGTGTCAGGAATAAAGGAAATCTGAAGGTTGAATCTCCTAAATTGTGACTCTTAGGCTAGGACAAAGTAACTGTGTCACCAGCCTCTTTCAGCCAGAGTGGACTGCAACAGCCAACAGCCACTGAAAGCCCAGGGTATGTGTAGCTTGTAGATAATCTCCAGTTTTCCAGCATCCTGTTGGGACAATTCTAGGGGAACAAAAAAGGATTATAGTATGGATGGGCCGGGCACGATGGCTCACGCCTGTAATGCCAGCACTTTGGGAGGCCAAGGCGGGCAGATCACAAGGTCAGGAAATCGAGACCATCCTGGCCAACATGGTGAAACACAGTCTCTACTAAAATGCAAAAAATTAGCCGTGCCTGTAGTCCCAGCTACTTGGGAGGCTGAGGCAGGGAATCACTTGAAGTCGGAGGCGGAGGTTGCAGTGAGAGGAGATCAAGCCACTGCACTCCAGCCTGGAAACACCACATGTTCTCACTCATAGGTGGGAACTGAACAATGAGATCACTTGGACTCGGGAAGGGGAACATCACACACCGGGGCCTATCACGGGGAGGGGGGAGGGGGGAGGGGTTGCATTGGGAGTTATACCTGATGTAAATGACGAGTTGATGGGTGCAGCACACCAACATGGCACAAGTATACATATGTAACAAACCTGCACGTTATGCACATGTACCCTAGAACTTGAAGTATAATAAAAAATAAAAATAAAAAAATTAAAAAAAAGAAAGAAGGGATTATAGTATGTACATTTTGCTTGTAGCTCACATACTGTGGTTGCTTGCTTTCAAAAGAGATATCGATCTCCTTTAATGACAATTATGTTAGTATTTCTTTACACTGAATAGAATCTATAGTCACACGATTACAGGAGTTCACAATCCTGCCTCTTTAAAATTCTTTTCCCCCCATATGATTATGTTTATAGCCAGTGAGGCCCATTTGTTGATAAACATGATGGATATATTATGACTTCTCCTTTGCTTACTACACAGTTCTCCAGCATGAATATCCTTCCTCCACTGCCCTATTCCATCCACACTTCAAGGACTAGTTTATCAAGCCAAATCTACAGGGATGCAGTTCTTAGTACTACGTATGCAAAAAGAAATAAAGAGAGAAACTTAGAAGGAATTTGAATTTATGTTGACGAGGAAAAGCTGAAGGAACTTAGGCTATTAGCCATAGAAGAATACTGAGAGGAAACAATAAACTAGCTTTAAATATTGTAAAGTTTCTAAAAATAGAAGAATTCTATAGCATATTTAAAAGGGTAAAAGCAGAACAAATAACAATAATACTATTTTTTTAGTGCTACTATGTTATCATCTTTAATTTTTACACCAACTTCACAAAAGGCAGTATTATTGCACCCGTTTTGCAATGTAGAAATTGAGGCTTGAAAAGATGTAGTTTCTTTCCCAAGGCCTGAAAACTAATATCTGGAAGAGCCAGATTCTAACTTGGGTCTGTGTGATTCCAGAGACTTGATCTCTTTGCTAACACATTATACTGAGCAATGCTTCACAATCTTTTTTACAGCAAAGTACACATAAGAGGTGATACTATTTATGGCAACATAATCAACACAGGAGGTTCCTCATGCCCATAGTTCTGGGGCTGTGGGTACTTCAGTCTCTGCAGGACAGCTTGGAGAGCTAAGGAAATAAGTAAATCAGCACACCTGTGACACACTGGCGTGCTGGAGGATGCCAAAGCACCGATCTGAGAAGCTCTGGATAGCACAATTAAATTTAAGAAGGAGGCTGATTTGAGGCTTAGTATAAGGAAGGAGATTATTTCTAAAACTTTTAAATTGATGTCTCATGAAGGCAAATTCTCTGTTACTGGTGAGGATAAATTTAAAAAAAAAAAAAAGGAGAGCCATTTTTTAGTGATTTCATAGAAGGGATTCATCTAGTTGGATTAGAGGACCTCTGTGGTTCCCATGCTGAACTGATTTTAAGTTACATTTTTTTCGTGAAGCCTTTTTCTTCCAAGGATTACACCTCCTATGAACTTTGCTGGGACTTGTCAGTACTGATGTGTTTGATATTTATCATCCACTGCTTTACGACATTTGTTGAATGGCTAGGTAGCCACTGCATGTGGTTTAACTTCTCGCTTAGGTGCCTAAATCTCTAAGGTAATCAATCATAAACTCCTTAAGGTCAGCATCTACATGCTGAACACCTTACCTCCTGCAGAAAGTGCAGTATTTCTGTTTAGAGGGAAGATGACAAGACTGAACTGAAGACTCAAGATGATTGCCTATGATAATACTTGACTATGTACATGTTCTTGAGCATTAAAAATATATCAATTCCATACCAACACTATAAGTCTATGTCTAAAAGTTTCCTGAAAATTGACCCAAGAAGCTTTTTCAAAAGCCTTTCTTGTTCAACATCCTCAACTTATTGTTACCCTTCTAATTGGCTTTCCAGTAGCATAATACGCTTTTTTTTTATGCTGTCATTTTAGATTTAGAAGAGTATTTCATGTATGTTTTATACTGATTTCTATGTGATCTCTCCAGATAAAATTTAAGCTCCTTGAGAACCAACATATTCTTTCTATTACTTTGAAGCTATATGTGAGCATGAAATAGTGCAATACATAGGAAACAGTAGCTCCTCAATATATGCTGATAAAACAATTCACAGTTGTAAAATGTTATTTAGAAACCTGCATAATGATTTTGGTCTTATACTAATTTTAATGTCTCACATTTTCCTGTTTACTTATACTCCGTTTCATGTGGGAGGAACAATCATTATTATACTAAGTTAACCAGCTGAAAAATAAGAAAAATTCTGAGAAGTAAATTTATCATGTAAATCAAGGGTAGTACTGGGACTTTTAACAACCAGCCTCTTATAATAATTACTGAGGATGCTTTCCAGTTTCTTTTTCTTCAATAATAATAAGAAGGACTGATTAGTAAACTTAGAATTATTATCATGAGGGGCTTGGTCTAGAGAGGTAAGAAATACATTTTTGGAATAGCCTGGAGGGAGGATCAGTCATTGAATAGGAATAGCATGAGGAATATGGCCCTATACCCCATACTGGTGCTAAGAATGAACGTGACCATAATTTAGAGAATGAAGATCTTGTTAATGAACAAGATTCTAGGAACAAAAAAAAAATAGTACTAAATTTGAAAGGTTTCCATTTAATAAGAATGCTTACAGTGGTCAAGCAGGCATGTTACCTAAATAAAGTGACTGAATACAGACAATAGGGATAGGGGAAGATTACCCAAGTTAAGAGCAAGTGCCTTTCCCAAAAGGGGCAGTATCCCCTAACTGTTCTACCTGAGTTTTGTCTTAAGTGAATTTAGACATTAATGAAAGTCAGATATCACAATTTTTTATTCAAAATCCAATATATTTTAAACCCTTAATGGGTCAGAGAAAAAAAATTTATTGGCAACATTTGTTTCCAGTAGTAACAGACTAGGTAATTTAGACCTACCCACTGCTGAGGATAAGTAGAAAATCTTAACAAAATATATAAAAGTCACTTGACTGAAGACATAAAAAGTTAACAAGATAGAGAAAAATTACTGGATTAAGATGCAGAGAAGGAGAAAATCTCAGAAAGACAAGTCAGGATCTTGGAACTTCTTTTTAGTTGGGGATGTTACATGATCCAGAGAGGACAGTTTAGCACAAAAGGCTAAGAAGAGTGGGGATTAGGGTTTTGAACTCACCAAGGGAAGAGGCCATAGTGAATCTGCTCCATTCCCTGAACGTTGGGTTGGAATCCTGAAAGGTTGCATCTCAGCAGTGTGTTATATAGGCCCTCACAGGGCATGCATCTCAGTTTGTGAATATCTCAATTTCTAATATTTAACCAAGGTGACTTCAGAGTGCTAAGATACCAGGTACCTGGCTAAAGAAAGTAGACTCAGTCTCTGAAAAAATACAGCATCATCTCAAACCAATTTTACCAACAATTTTGCAAATACACTGATACAATAAAAAATAACCATGAAAAAAAGCCAATCTATAATTGTCACCTATTGTATGATTCCCTGTAAATATAACATTTTCAAAATGCCAAAATTATAGAGATGGAGAGCAGATTAGTGGTTGTCAGGGGTTAGAGATGGTGGGAGGTGAGAGGGTGGGTGTGGCTATAAAGGGATACCATGAGGAAGCTTTTTGCGATGATGGAAAAGTTCTGTATCTTGAATAAAAAATGTACAAGGGGTATCCAGAAGGCCAATATGTATATAGAAAGAGACACAGAATAATCAGTCATAAGAAAAATGTAATTTAAAACCACAGTGAAATAGCACATCACGCGCACTAGAATGGATGAAGTGGCAAAATAACTGGCAATACCAGGTTTTGGTAAGGCATAGAGTTACTAGAACCTTATATACTGGTGGTAGGAATGTAAATTGGTATAACCACTTTGGAACATTTTTGCATTATCCACAAAAGTTAACTATGATGCAATAATTCTACTTCTAGATGCACACTCAACAGAAATGGTCACACCTGGGCACCAAGACGTGCAAGAAAATGTCCACCAACAACAGGATAGAGAAATAAATTGTAGAATATTTATACATAGGAGTAATATGTAGTGAAGGAGCTACAGTTACATGCAACAAAATGGATGGATCTCACAAATGAAGGGTATAGATGAAATATTTTTGTGTTTATGGAGCCTTCTGAGCAAATTTGGCTGAAACTTGGGATCCTGAAACCTAGGCTAAGAGCAAGCATTGAAAGTTAGTTAACATCCACAAAATTAATGAGGGAACTGGAAAGAGATTTGTCTAACTCTAGAGGTAGACATTAAATGGGGAATGAGGCCCAGGATCTTAGAGACATTTCTAGGTCAAAAAAAACTGGAGACACTTGGGTGCATTCGGCTTTGAAGAAATGTATTTATATTTGAAACATTTAGAGAATCCAAAATTATTGCTTCCAAGGAACAAAGATTTTTTTTCTTTTGGGGACAGGGTGAAAAGATAGTTTTCTCTTGCTTCTATATATAAACAGACTAAATTATTTTTTCTCTTGTTTCTCATCTGTGATACAAACTTAAAAGTTTGTATACCTAAGACATCTGATCTGGCTTTCATTGTGTTGTACCAAGTGTAAGAATTGGGATCCAGAGGACCGCGTAGTCATTATTTGCTTTTAAGTAAATCATCTGTTTCTTATCCAACACCATGTGTACATTCAAGATAAAATTAATAAATATGAATATTAAAAACACACAATAAAGCTGAAGAAAAGAAGCTAGCTACTAAAAAATACACAATGTGCAATTATATTGCATAATTTCATTGATATTTAGTTAGTTAAGAGGCAAACTATACCAAAGTATTTGGAGATGTTAGTGAAACAATAAAGAAAAGCAAGAATGCAGTTACCATAAATGTCAAGAGGTAGGTTGCCTTTGTAAGAGAAGAAAAGAGTAGTGATTCTGAGAAGACTAAGGGGAGGCTTCTGAGACACTGGCACTGTTCTATTTCTTGACCTGGATGTGTTTACAAGGGTGTTCTTTTTGAGTTAAATTACCGCAGGTGACCCTCTTTATTTCATGTACTTTTCTATATGCAGTTATTAATGATAAAAAGCTGTTGGATTGGATCCAACTGTTGGAGTGGATTCAGGTTCCAAACACCTGATTTGCAATCTCTGCATTAAAGGTTTATATCAAAATCTAAGGGTTCTGTTTTACCTTAAGAAGAACCTGAAGATAGTTTTCTCTGGCTTACCTTCACCTGGCATCTTGCTATGCATGGCAGGGTGGGGAGTGTTCAAAGGTATGCTATTCAGATTCTCCCAAAACACTTACAACATTAGGATTTAAAGTAATCTGAGCACTGATATCTCAAAATTAAAAATATGGAAATATTTCATGTCTAATATTTTGTATATAAACTTTATGACACCTTTAGAAAGCACAATATGGGGAGGATATTGGATATTGGTGGAAGGATTTAGGTCTGCTGATTGCATAAAGACCCTGTTGTCTTTAGGCCACAGATTTCCTTTATAATTAAACTTACTAGAAACAAGACTGCATTCACTGACCCTAATCTTGTACCTTCATTTTCTTTTTAATCTACTGTTGCTGTTAGGGTCCATGTTAATTTAATTAAGTAAAAAACACAAGTTGACAGCTATGGGTTGAATCTGATCTAAATACATGGTTTTATTGGTGCATTGAGTTGTCACAATTTATTTAGGTATTTATCAAATTTGGAAATTTGGAAGATTTGAGAAACCTATTTGGATTTCTGGTTTCTCTTGAATTATATGAAAAATTCTGAAACAGTGGACCTCACTTTTGTATGTTAACAATTAACTAGAGCTTAGTAGGTTTTGCACTCTGTAGATGGGACATAAAGTATCCAGATTTTCATAGTTCTCACCATTAACTTATATCTGGCTCAGTTCTCCTACTACTTAGCTTTTGTAGATATGTGGGTTTGCTACCAGTGCCTTAACAGTAAGTCTCCAGAGTGAGGTATCTCACATGAGGCAAAATCAATAACAGCCTTCTGTGCACTCTTCTGCTATCTCCTTTCCCAACTCTTGGCCAATGCTTTTCTTCCACATTCACTCTTGATTGGTGTGTTTTTTATTATATTTAGCCCTTTTTGGCTCAGCATTTTTGATATCTGCTGTATATTTCCTGAGTACCCTTCCATTTGCTCATCTAAATGACTGCTTGCTGCTCACCTCTTGACATGACCTTTTAGGGAACAGAACCATTCCTGATACTACTCTACCATGATCTCAAGAAACGTTTCAATGTCTTCAACTCTTTCCCTGTCTTTTTATTACATCCATTTCTAGAGACAAAACCCAGTTTATGAGATCATCACTGCACTGAATGCCTGTGTTAAGGTCATTAATGACTGTAAGTAATTCAGCCATTCACTCAATAGCCATTAATTGTCAACAAGTTCTATGCAGGGTGCTGGAGGTACAACAGCAAACTGAATGGATATATCCTAACTTTCAGGGAGCTTACAGTCTGGCGAGGAACATGCCAGTTTAACAGGTAAGTATAACACCATTTCATAAGTGTTGTGACAAGGGAAATAGATAATACAATGGGAACCTACAGGAAGAGAACCAAATTCAAAATTGGAAGGGTCAAAGTAGGCTCCTACATGATGTAATATCCAAGTGATATAAATATAGAAAGAAACTGGCCATTAGAAGAATAAGGTAGGATGAAGATGAACTTCTGACAATTCAGAAGTGAATTATTGGAACTGAAAAATATTTAGTGTGTCTTCAGTATGAAGTGTGAGGGGAGGGATGTCAAATAATGATAGTAGAAATGTTAGTAGAGGACAGATCATCTTTGGTCTTTTAAGTAAGGATAAGGTGTGTGGACTTAATTCTGAAAATGGTAAAGTGCTAAGGATGGTTTTTAAGCAAGAGAATAATATATTAAAATTTTGGAAAGATCCTTCTGGGGAATAGATTGAAGATGAGCTTGTCAAGTGTTATCAAATAGCTAATAATAATCATCCAAGCAAGAGGCAATATCAGTGAGATTTAAATGTAAAGACACAGGTAAGTTATAAGGAAAAGATATATCCTGCAAACATTAATCAGAAGGAAGCTGAAATGGTTATATTAACGCGAGCTTCAGGACAAAGAATATTACCAGGAATAGAATGAAACAATAAGTATAAAAGAGTCAGCATATCATATCAAGAAGACACAACAATCTGAACTATGAATGTACTCCTTGAATCTCTGTTCGACCATCTTTCCAGGTCTGGTCAATGCAATATGTGTGGAAATAATGTGCATTAACTTCCAGGCTGAAGTAGTTATGCATCTGATATTTCTGCCCTTGTATTTTTCATACCGTCTTCTATCTCTATATGATGCTAAAATGACCTTGAAGCCACAATATGGAAGTAGCCAGAGTCACCGAATCACAATATAGAGGAGAACCACCACATCCATATAAAAGATAGATGTGAGCATCAAACCAACTTCTTTTGTGGCAGTGAGGTTTTGGGCTTACTTGGTATAAGGGCCTTTTCTCCTTAATTGCAGCTGGTCAAAAAGGAGCTCAGAAAGTGGAAATGAGCGATCCATTCATCTACCTGTATAGATAGTGGTTTAGGCAATTACTGTATTTTGTTTTCTTTAATATTAAAAGGGATAAATATTTTAGTTTAGATTTTCCATGTAATTATTATTATTACTAAGTTTTTGAGTAATATTATTCAGTGTTTAAACTAAGTTATCTTTCTACTTGAATTTTCCACTCTCATCTGCACCTTTCCCTTTTCTATAAAATAGACATGTTAGAAAAACATAATACCTTATGTCTATATTTTACACTTTCAAATGTACATTAGAGGAATAATTAAGTCAGATTCCTATACATGTATAAACATATGTCTCAAGAGCAGTATTTCCCCAAATATATCATCTATATAAATATTAGTTTCATGAAATATATAACTAAATAATTCTGGAGGAAAGGATTCTGCACTTTAAAAATTCATCAGGTTTCATTACTGTAGGGCTCCTGAGACCCTTTGATTTGCTAATATATGATTTTAAGCTCCAAGGGCAAGAGATGTTTTTAAGGTTTTTCCAACCTTACAAGATTATGAATCTTTTGTTTTTCATTAAACATATTGTAGAACTGGTGTTGTTTAAAATGAACCCTGAGATATACTGCTATTATTTTTCATAGCCATGTCAGGTAAGAATATTTCATATTTTGATTCATATTTTCCAAGGACTTTTATAGTTCAATTCTGCCATGCTATTATGTTATCTGTTATTGTGTTGAGTGTTATGTTATTGGAGGCCTGACATTAACAAGTATCATAGGTAGTGGCTATGCTTCATTACGGTTGTTATGAATGTTTTTTTAAATGTTGTTAGACTTTATGGTATGTGATTTGACTTTAGTATTTCACCATTATTATTAGTCTCAGCATTGGTTTTCTGACTCTGGTTGCTACTTCTTCCTTCTTTCTGCTTCCTTAGTGTAGGTTCTGATCATCTCTTATCTGGACTATTGCATTTATTGCTAGTTAGGACCTTGCCTGTAATCTCAAACTGCTAATTCACACATAACATTACCCATAGATTGATCTTGATAAAAACTATAATCATGGAAATCCCCTTGTTAAAATTCTGTATCCAATTTTCGTTGCTTAAATTTGTCTTGTTTAGCACTTAGTGGCCCTTTTAAAGAAGAAACATGTTTCTTTCAAGCTAAGAAGCTCTCAATTATCATATATTTATTTACTTGCTTTTGCAAAGACAGGGTCTCACTATGTTGCCCAAGCTGGTCTCCAACTCCAGGCCTCAAGCAACCACCCCACCTCAGTCTCTCAAAGTGCTGTGATTATAGGTGTGAGTCACCATGCTTGGCTCAATCATGCATTTAAATATTGCTTCCTTTTGTTATTGTTAAGCGTTCCAGGTAGAATTTCTCTTAGATGCTGGAACTTCTATGTCTATTCCTCTTTATATCTTCATACCTTTTAAAAATTATATTTTACCTACTTGTGTTGCATTTAAGAGATCTCCAGGTTGAATCTTCTGTCTGTAGAACAGTGGTTTAGTAAATGTGCTTGGAGTCAGTTGTCTTGGGTCAAGTCCAGTGTCTGCCACTTACTAGCCATGTGACTCTGAATAAGCTTTATAAAGGAGCTATAGTTCAATTTCCATATCTGTAAAATAGGGATGATAATATTACTGCTTATTTGACTAGTATGAAAAAGAACTAAATAAAATATGCAAAGCACTTAGAATAGTATCTGACATGTAATAAATGATCCAATATGTGTTATATTATTATTTTTTAGTTTTTGCTTTTCAGCTGTTTCCATTATGTTGTTTTTAACTTCCTCACTATTTACTTTTTTTCATTTTCATTACCATCTGTGCTATTTCTTATTTTATAATGAGATGTCCTCCCTTAACTCTCCATGGAAATTAATTTTACATATCTTCAAATGTAAAACCAGGATCCATTCTGATTACTCTGTTAACTATTTCTTGGGCATAAGGTCTCCATTTAGTCTCTCTTTCTCTCTTTCATGAGATGTCTTTTCATAGTTAGTTGGCTTTTGTCAAATCGTGCTCATTTTCATAGTAAAGATTTTCTCTTGGATTTACCCCTCTGTCTGTTTTGGTAGCTTCCTTGTAGTGGCTTCATATTTCTTCAGTCACATCTCATCTACTTTCCATGTTTTAGAAATTCCTCCTGATTTTGTCCTCATTAGCTCTCCTCTACATTTTTGAGAGTAGCTTGTTCTTTTAGAGAATGTTTATGACTGGCCTATGCCTACCTCTTCCTAATCTCCTAACATAGGCTCCATTCTCATAAACTATAGAATTTTGAAATAATTTTCCCAGTTGCAACCAAATATCCCTTTTCTCAAGCTTCCTCCTCTACTTAGACTAGCTAGTTCTGAATTTTATTACTCTAGCTATTTGTAAATCCAGGTAACACCTACATAGGAGTCCACTCTGCTAGGCTATGGTTTTCTTTATAAGCCTCTTCCTTGACAGCCCCTTCCCCACCCTTCCCCACTATTTTCTTTATACCTCAGCCTCATCTAATTATTATACTCCTATCAAAGAACCAGTAATATATTATTATCTTTTTTGTCTATGTAAAAATGAAGAACTTTAGTCATAATTTAATCCTTGATTTCTAACCTTCACTTCCCTTCTAAAGAGGCAAATGTAAAGGAGTGTCTTTCAATTTACTGAGCCTGGTGATATTTAAAAGTACAAACTAGGGAGCTGAAAAAAGTTTAAATAGTACTATACAAGGAAAGAGGTGGGGGAAGGCAAATTCTAGAGTGGGAAAGAGGCTGAAACTAGACACTGACAGGCTAGAAGAGAGGGACTTTGGAGGAGGAGTGGGGTGGGGGGGGAAACACTGCGAAAGGAGATTAGGGAAGCTGTTTTGTGAGTAGGATGGACAAAGGCAAAAAGAAAAAAAATGGCTAAAACTTTTTCTGTGCAAATTGGATCTTCAGGTTTCCAAATTTTTGAGTCAGATATATTTCAAGATTTGGGTAGGTTGTTTTCGGTTTGTTTTTTTATTTTTGCTTTGGCTTGGTTTGGAGTGTGTGTTTGTGTGTGTGTGTGTGTGTGTGTGTGTGTGTGTAATTTAGAAAGCTAACACTTTGTATACACAATGAATTTTGTAAAATCCTCAGTGGAATCTGGGGCAGCACCCTATGGCCAAACACATTAATATCTTTTTCAGCAAAACATGTGTATTCACACAAAAAGTTAGGATAAACGAAGAGTGCAAATAGCCTTACGTAAGTTCAGATTTGGTTTTGCTGTCAAATGAGTTTCCTATAAATTAATAGAAATCCTTTTGCTTTTAAGAGTTTATTGGATTTCAGAATGATGACTAAGCAGTGGCCCTACAGGGTATATATAACCCTTGCTTTTGCCTGCCTGCCAGACACTCCTGGTCTTGACTGGGCTTGTTTGTCTATGGTCAAATGCTGGGTCATTGAGTGGTCTAGAATGACCTGAGCTGAGACAATTTGTATTTTCTTCTCTGTGGCCCCCCATCCTCCAGCTAACTAGGCCAGGCTAGGTAGCAGGATGACAGCAGGAATCCAGGAGAGTGAGTGGGGGACACAAAGCTTCTTGGGGGACAGGCTTAAAACTGGCACACAGTCATTTTCAACACATTTTTATTATGTTAAATCAAATTGCCATCCTAGCTCAGATTCAAAGGATGGGAGAATAACCTCTACTTTTTGATGGGATGACCTACAGAATCATACTGCCAGGGATGTGAAACAATTAGGGCTATTTTTTTTCAATCGGTCTACTGTCCTATTAAAGTGCTGAGTTTGAACATTAAGTGGAAACGAGTGGAGAACCAACACTATCTATGGAGACTCAGTCACATAGTCATTGGTTGCCTTACCAAAATCAATGTCCCTTCATTCTCTTTTGTAGCAGCACTTGGATTTCCCTTGAGGTAACTGTCTTCCTCTTTTATTTAGCAACTTTGTGGTTTGGAGGAGATTGACTCTATCCTCTGCTCAAAGGCACAAATCAATAAGTCTAATCATTTTTTCCATGCCACAAAGGAAGGAAAAAGTCCTAAGCCAAATCAAATATGGGACTTCCTTAGCCACAATGGTCTCAGAAATAGTCCAATCAAATAAAGATCAAAATGTTGACCACTGGTTGAGGGCGAAGGAAGCACGTAGTCCCTGTTTCTGCTTGTAACCACAAGGTAAGTTAGCCTGAGAACAAAACTGACACACAGAAGAGTGTAAAGAATCACAAAGAAATAGAGTGATAGTAAAGGTTACGCTATGCAGAAGTTCTTCTAAATTTTGAGCTTCTTGGTGACTTGAGTCAACAAATCATCAGCTTGAGTTGGCTTTTCTGATAACTATGAAAGCATCCAAATGTGATGTACTTTCATTTTATCTTACTAGACTCTTTGAGGTAGTACTAGATTTAATTTACACTACTTACCAGTTTCAGTGTAGTGCTTTTCTCATTATAAGTGTTTAAGGACTCTATATAATCTGAAACCTACTGTAACATAGCCCTCATGTACAAACACAGTAGAAGCAATATTCATAAATTAAAAAACAAAAGGCAGTAAGCACACCCCAATTTGCAGGGCTTGGGTGATATTTATAGAATGAAGGTATACATAAATCAATTGATAAATGGAGAACTTAAACCTAAAGTCTTTCATTCCACATAATTCTCCCATTTTGCTATCATCAGAGCTAAAACAGAAGCTATGAATAAATGCCTTTGGTTTAAAACAAAAACAAAGAAACACCAAGCCCCAAGAAATCCCTCTAACCAAAAGGAAGAAAACGTTCCAGAAAGGACAATCCAATCATTTTTTAATAGATAGTGAGTTTTAGAATAAAACACTAAGAAAAGGAAAATACGTTGCAGGAAAATTGAAGAACAAGTTCATGGCAAATATCATGAACATGGCAGTTCCCCAAACAGCATTCTCATTTTATAAAATGTACAAGTGAGCTAAGGCTAATTCTCTAAGTCCTTATTAATGTTTTGATTTCAGTGTTCCTAGGAAAAGGGAATTTGGTTGTCTGGCAATGGCTGTTACAAAAATTAACTAGAATGGATGCTTTGCTAAAAGGAGAATCAAATAGCAATGTGGAGTGTTTAGTTCAGTGAGCCAGAGCCAGAGCTCTTTTATATGGTATAAATTCTTTCTTTCTTTGATCTTATGAGAAGTTGAACGTAATAATGTATGTCTTAGCCTGCAAGAAAAAAAGCCCTTCCTTTTAAAAATCAAGACAAAGTAACTTTAAGCAGCGATAGAAATGAAGGCTAAATATTGGGAAAAAACACGATAATGAACTGTAAAACATGTAATAGAGGAGTCTGTCACCGTGCAGAATCAATGTCAAAGCCATATCTGCTAAACTATGACATCCATCTATCAAAAATAATTTAGAAATAATTAAGTGGATCATTAAAGTTTTACTCTATCTGCCCTTCACTGTGAGGGCAGACTGTGTAACTCATTACCAAATTTTGTCAACCCAGCATAGTCCTCACTTCTATTTTTATGCATCCATTAAGATCTTACATATTCCTCATAGTCATAACACATGAGAATATTGCATGCATTTCTTCAAGATTTATGATTAGGATGATAATCATATTCAGACACTGTCTGAGCAATACCAAGAAAAATGAAATTGCAAAGTTCAAGTGCAAGGCAACTTGATTTGTCCACCATTTGCCTAGTTATAGTTGGTGAATTTTTATGATGTTGCAGTCTGCACATTTATTGCTTCACACATTTATTGCTTCACACGTTTAGTAAATTTTATTCAGCACATACTCTGGTCAGGCACTATGTTACATGCTGGGAATTCAAAGACAGAGGAATATATGATTAATGTATCCACTTTCACGTTTTTTTTCCTAATGTAGTATAAGCTAGCTTGTAGAAGGAACATTTCCCTTACCTTTTCTGTCTTCCAAAAAGTACCACAGAAGTACCAGTGTTTTCTTCTACAAGCAATTGTTTCTATGTATTAAATGTCTTGCAGCCTGTTTACCCACCTAAAGTTCCCTTAAATATCTCCCAAACTTAGCCCAGTTGTTTGACTGAACCAGTTTAAATACTTGGCGTTCTCCTGAGTAGAATGTGCTGATGTCTTCTATAAACTGAAAAGTTCTATTTCCTCTGTCTTCTCTCAACAACAGTGAGCAGCCAAGTTCTCTTGGGGCAAGATTAGAAGAAACTACCTTAAAATAATTAGAGATGCAAGCACTGGTTTGATTCTCAAGCTAAACCAAAAGGGAAATAGTTGGCACATTTTATCATAGAAATTATAATGAAAGTAAAAAGACTCCAAAGTAATTCTCCTTCCATCTAGCTATAAATTAATAGTGAAAGACACTATTATAGGCCTTTTATTCTCATAAATATTTTAAATATCATGATCAGATGTACTTGCTATTTCTCTTTTAATTGAGCTGTGAGAATCCAATTACTGGAGTAGGTTAGCACTTCTGATTATCTCAAGGGGTTTTTCTGCTATCAGCTACCCCCAAAGAAGCTGACCTCCAGTGGTTTGATGATGTGAGATATATGTTGATTTCAGATAAATGCCTATTTTCAGATGTTTGTGTGAATGTAGGTAATATTATTTTTAAAATAATCCTATTTTCAAGACATGTCCTTTATAAAATCATTTGTATTTGTAAATGTATGATCCAGATATGTTTGAGTATTATAGTTATGTATCTCAGATCTTGAATTTCTTCTCTCCCACTCTTAAAAATAAATTGAATGTGAAATTTTACTGTTCTTTCTTGAATAACTTCGATTTGAGGACTTTAGTCTTGCTTCAGCACTCCCATATCCTCTGCACATATCTCTGCAATCACATTTACCACACTATTTGTCATTTTTAGTTCTCATCTCCCTCATCAAAATGTGAGCCACTGTAGAGCAAGGAATGTGGTTTATTCATCTCAGTGCCCTCAGTACCTAGCAGAGTGTGGGACCAAGAAGCCAAAGCATATTGGATAAGAAAGGAAGAAAGAGTGATGGTGGAAATGGAAGGAAGGAAAGATGAAGGAATATAACAACTATATGTGGAAAACTATTTTAATAAATGTGGCAAGAAATGGTTAGAAACTATTGTGAAATCTACTTGGCAAAATCAATATGTTTGTTAAAAGATTAACATGATATATTTGTCAAAGAGGAGAAAACACTCAGGAATAGAAGATAACTTCAAACATAATATTTTGAGTAGGGTTAACTTTACTAAACTTTTAAAAAGCACAGGAGCTCAAAAATGTTAATTCGATTAGGAAGCCTCAAAAATACCACAAAAATAATAATATGATCTTGGATTATAACAACTTGACATCACAATTTATACTTTCTATGACTGTCTAAAACTAATAATCACACATATGATCCAGCAATTCCACTTCTGGGTAATTATCCAAAAATTGGAATCGGGATCTCAAAGAGATATTAGCAATGTTATTATCAATATTCATTGTAGCACTATTCACAATAGTCAAAATTTGGAAACATCCTAAATGTTCATGAATGGATGAATGGACAAGGAAAATGTGGTCTATACATACAACGAACTATTTTTGTCTTTTTTGAGACAGGGTTTTGCTCTGTCACTGATATGGTTTGGCTCTGTGTCCCCACCTGAATCCTATCTCAAATTGTAATCCCCATGCATTGAGGGAGGGGTCTGGTGGGAGATAATTGGATCACGGGGGTGGCTCCCCCATGTTGTTTTCATTATAGTGAGTGAGTTTTCATGAGATCTGATGGTTTAAAAGTTTGGCATTTCCCCCTTTGCTCTCTCTATCCTGCCACCATGTTAAGATATGCTTTGCTTCTCCTTTGCCTTCCACCATGATTGTGAGTTTCCTGAGGACTCCCCAACCATGCAGGACTGTGAGTCAATTAAATCTCTCTCTCTCTCTTTTTTTTTTTTTAAATAAATGACCCAGCCTCAGCTAGTTCTTTATAGCAGTGTAAAAATAGACTAATACAGTCACCCAGGTTGGAGTGCAGTGGCATGATCATAGCTCACAGCAGCCTTGAACTCTTGGGCTCAAGCAATCCTCCCACTTCAGCCTTCTGAGTAGCTGGGACCGTAAGCGTGTGCCACCACACCCTGCAATGGACTATTAATCAGCCTTAACAAAAGAAGGAATACTATAATATGAGACATCATGAAAGAATCTGGACATTCTGCTGGGTGAAATAAGCCAGTTGCAGAAGGACAAATACTTCATTATTTCATTAATAAAAAGTATCTAAAATAATCAAACTCACAGAAACAGGGAGCAGAATGGTAGTTGACAAGGCCTGGAGAGAGGAGAAAATGGGAGAACTGCTACTTCAGGGACATAATCTCACTTAGGTAAGATAAATAAGTTCAAGAGATCTGCCGCACAACAGTGTCTCTATAGTTAACAATGCTATATTGTATACTTAAGAATATGTTAAGAAGGTAAATCTCATATTACATACTCTTATCAAAACAAAACAAAGTTTTTAAAAAAATAAGAAAAAGGAGTTTCCTTTACAGGAGACTTGAGAGGGAGCTGAGTTTAAAGAATACTTTCACTTTTGCTCTACATTCTTCTGTTTTGTTTGAATATTTTGTCCACTCACAAATGCTCAGTCCCTAGTGCAATATCTGGCACATGGCAGTGACAAATAAAGACCTGTTCGATAAATAATTTTAAAAAAATAGTTACAGGTTTTTTGAATTGACCAAGATGTTGGACCAAGAGGTTAGATCCTATTTTCTTTGAATTAGAGTGAGGCTGTTTCTCATTAATAACCAAGAGAATGCAGCAGAAGTGGCACTGAGTGACTTCCAAGGCTAGGTCAAAAATGGCAATGCAGCTGCCATCTTGTTTACTGGAATATCTTGAGCCCTGAGCCTACATGTAAGTCTGACTACTCTGAAAGCAATATACTGGAGTGGGTATGTGGAGATGCTCAGTGGACATCCCAGATGATCTCCTAGCAAACACCCTCCATCAAATGTTTGCCACAGGAGTGAACCATCTGGGACTTTCATTCCATGGATCCTTCATATAAATGTAACCCCAGTTATGCAGTTGGTGGGTGTAGTAGTCTATTCTCACACTGCTGATAAAGACATAGCCGAGACTGGGCAATATATAAAGGAAAGAGGTTTAATGGACTCACAGTTCCACACTTCTGGGGAGGCCTCACAATCATGGTGGAAGGAAAAAGAGAAGCAAAGGCATGTCTTACATAGTGGGAGACAAGAGAGCTTGTGCAGGGGACCTCCCATTTATAAAACCATCAGATCTTGTGAGACTTACTCATTACCATGAAAACAGTATGGGAGACACTGACTCCATGATTCAGTTATCTCCACTTGGCCCTGCTCTTGATCCATGGGGATTATTACAATGCAAGGTGAGATTTGGGTGGGGACACAGCCAAACCATATCAGCCAAGATCAATTGTATAAGAGATTCTTTTTTTTTTTTTTTTAATTTAAATTGAGACAGAGACTCACTCTTGTCTCCCAGGCTGGAGTGCAATGGCACGATCTCTGCTTACTGCAATCTTCACCTCCCAGGTTTAAGTGATTCTCCTGCCTCAGCCTCCCGAGTAGCTGGGCTTACAGGTGCATGCCACCACACCTGGCTAATTTTTGTATTTTTAGTAGAGATGAGGTTTCAACATGTTGGCAAGGCTGGTTTCAAACACCTGACCTCAGGTGATCTGTCCGCCTCGTCCTCCCAAGTGCTGGGATTACAGGCGTGAGCCACCACGCCCAGCCCTGTATGAGTGATTCTAAGCAAAAACCGTCCAGCTGAACCCTTCCTGAATTCATGATCACAACATTGTAAGCAAAATAAAATAGTTGTTTTTTGAAAAATTAATTAATTTATCAAATTTATATTTTAATTGACAAATGGAAAATGACAAATATTTACGGTATACAATATGACATTCTGAAATATCTTTACATTGTGGAATGGCTAAACTAAACTAATTAACATATGTATTATCTCACATACGTATCAGTTTCCGTGATGAGAACACTTCAAATCCACTCTACTTAGTGATTTTCAGGTGTTATACAAATTTTATGGGAGACTATTGTTTTGAACTAGCCTCCTGCATTAGAGTCCAGCAGACTAGACCATTGTGCTAAGTGCCATGTGATCAAAATGAACTTTGAAATGGGCCAGTTTTCAAAACAAAACAAAATCCAAACAGGAGATTCCAGTCAACTGGAGTCAATGTAACTCGCGAGTTTCCTCTGTTTTAACCCTATGAGTAAAGGAAGTTTGAAATGACCAATCTGGTTTTGTTCCCAGTTTCTCATTTATTCAGCCTTTTCTGTCTGTAAAGTCAAACTCTTCTGCTCAGCTCATCGAAACACTCATTCTGTTTTATACAGCAAGATGTTGCTTAGTGCTAGAATCACAAATAAAAGCCAAGAAGATCTTTAAAGATGTCATAATTTTGTGTTTTGACAGTTTTTGGTGACCATGAATAGACCCAAAGAACACTGCATATGATTCCTCAGGCTCCTCGAGGAATGTGAGAGGCACCACTGGCCCCTTTTAAGGTCCTTTGTCTTCCTCACAGAACCCCAAGCACTGGACTCTGCTCTTTTTGCATTGAGCCGTTGATCATTTTGGTTTTTGAATCCAGGGTTAGTTTGTGCTATGATAGAGCACATGACCCTTTGGAGTTTTCTGTGTCTGAGTCACTGGAAAGAGCTGTGGTTTTTCAGGTATCTGAACACGGTTGCAGTTGGTGGCTGTTACTGGATGAGGTGTACAGCTCTGGCTTTCAGAAATGCTCAGGAATTTGGGCTTATTCCTCTTTGTTACTTCTTGCATGGATAGGTAGGGGAAAATAGTTCACAAAGTTGATCAAGAGCAATTTCAGAGCCAAAGCCACAATTTAACTGGTAGGCATGAATCTGGCACCTAAAAGCTGCTTAGAGTGTATACGACCTAAAAATAAGATTGCCACAGTGGGAGAGCTGGACTGTGGCACGGACTAGTTTTAACACTGGGTTATCTGCTGTCCTCAAGAAGATGTCCGTGCAGTGAAGGAACATTGTGAAAGTATGACACAACCTAACCCAATGATGTTTTCTTCCTTCAGCTTTTATCTTGGCTCCAAGACACTCGAAGTCAATGTAAAAATGGTATTCTTTTTTTCCTTCTTAAATTATACATTTATTTTTTTTTCTAGTCTAAATTTTTTTTCCATAAGTTATTGGGGTACATGTGGTATTTGATTACATAGTAAGTTCTTTAGTGGTGATTTATGAAATGTTGGTGCACCCATCACCCAAACAGTATATACTGCACCATATTTGTCGTCTTTTATCCCTCACCTCCCTCTTCCTCTTCCCCCCAAGTCTCCAAATTTCATTCTATCATTCTTATGCCTTTGTGTCCTCATAGCTTAGATCCCACCTATCAGTGAGAACATACGATGTTTGGTTTTCCATTCCTGAGTTACTTAGAATAATAGTCTCCAGTCTCATCCAGGTCACTGCAAATGCCATTCATTCATTCCTTTTTCATGGCTGCATAGTATTCCATTGTATAGGGATTCTTAATTTCTAAAATACCAAGTATTCCAACTTGTGGCTGTACCTGCCATTACATGTATAAGTATTAGTCCCTGGAAGGTACAAATACTTACAAAAATGGTATACTAAAGATAATTTAAAATTATGATGGTCTTATTTGGAATGTTCAGATGAACAGTGTTGTACGATCTTCTCAAGTGTACTTAAGAAGCACACTTAAAAATGAGTGCTCCTGGCTGGGTGCAGTGGCTCACGCCTGTAATCCCAGCACTTTGGAAGGCTGAGGTGGGTGGATCACTTGAGGACAGTAGTTCGAGACTAGCCTGGCCAACATAGTGAAACCCTGTCTCTACTAAAAATACAAAAATTAGCCAGGCATGGTGGCAGGTGCCTGTAATCCCAGCTACTTGGGAGGCTGAGGCAGAAGAATCATTTGAACCTGGGAGGTGAAGGTTGCAGTGAGCTGAGATTGCACCACTGCACTCCAGCCTGGGTGACAGAGCAAGACTCTCTCTAAAAAAAAAAAAAAAAAAAAAAAAGGGAGCTCCCAAATTAGACCTACCTATGAATACTGATTAATGTGTAGATGTTTCTGAAAGGTTGTCAATTTTTTTTCTTTAAAAAACTCCTTATGAAAAGCAAATTAAAAGCTTAAGCAACTAATTGATAATGGACATGAAATCTGCCAGCCTTTTCACTTATTTACTATCTCACCCCAAAGGCAAAAGGAAAGCTATCTGAAATGTTAATAAAAGTCAGGCCCTCAGATTAAGCAGTTTGCTGCTGCTTCAGTGCTATCCATTCTGAGTCCAGTCATAGACAATGCTTTGTCTGCCCTATTCACTAATGGGCTCTGCTCTGTACTTAATAATCTAGTTAAGGGACAGAAACAAAGTTTAAAAGCCACCTTTCTGGAATTTAGCTGATTATTTTGAAACTCTTGTAACAAATGTACATATACAAAGAAAAATCACTAGAAATGCTCATAATGGGAGAAAGCATTGGTCTAAACAAACTTCACCTTTTATCATTTTTGCTTTCACTGGGCTTTCTACCTATACCCCTCTTTGTTTTGGCAAATAATGGTATTTAGGTCTAAAATCTAAGCTGTGTGATTTTGAGATGTCAATTTTCTATCTTGTTTCACCTAAGAGCCATATTTTTTTTGGAAATGCAAATTTAGGGTCCAAAATTTTTAGATGGCCATTAAAAATGGGAGAAATAAAATTGACAGTGATGAAGTTGACACAAAGGTTTAATTCATCAAAGATTGATGGGCCAGAGGAAAACTTGCTGGTCCTTCAACATTACAGGGCCCCAAACCAGTCCACTCTATTTATCTCAGTTTGGAGAAATCTAAACATCTAAAATGGAAGGCAAAGATTACAATAAGCAACCCAGCTAACAATAACTTAAAGCAATAATCAGGTAGGTCAATCAAGAAAAGAGCAAGTGTTCCATGACTCAGCCCCTCTGCTGAAATAGGTAAGATGATCAGGGGATAAAGAGAGAGAGATCCTTATTGTTAATGATTCTGGGGAAAGATGAATGAGTCTTTGAAGAAGAGGTGATGGTTTTTGACCGTCTGTCTGGGTGTGGTGTCTGACCTCTCCTGTGATAAGAGTTAATCTTCCTTGGCTGATGAAACTCCCCAGGGAGAGGATTGATGACAATCAAGTTATTTTAGAGGATCTGTCTTCAGGCAGATGAGGGGGATTCACAGAAAGCCTCCCTTTACATTTTGCTGTTTTTTGAGTGCCTTCAGCTCGAAGTAATCAATATACCAAACTGACATGTTTGGGGTGGCATTTCCTGAACTGCTTCAATGGCTAGCTTTGTTTAATGAGCTATTCAAGCATACTTGTTAAGAATGAGAAAATTTGGTGAATGTAAATGGAATAAACATTTATAAGTGAACTTTTTATATTTTCAAAAATCTTTTTGAAATCTTAAAGTTATGTTAAATTAAATAATAAATATTCATAAAATGAGTCATTTCTAAGTAAGTTAAAATACTGAAAAATTAATTGTTAAACATAAATTTAAATATGTATTTTGGCATCTTATTTTTATGTAATACAGAGAATCTCTTTATCCAAGTATATTTGGCTTTGATAATGAACATAAAAAATTGGCCAGGCATGGTGGCTCATGCCTGTAATCTCAGCAGTTTGGGAGGCTGAGGTAGGCGGATTGCTTGAGCCCAGAAGTTCACGATCAGCTTGAGCTGCATGGCAAAATCCCAATTCTACAAAAAAAAAAAAAAAAAAAAAAAAAAAAGAAAAGAAAGAAAATCAGCTCCTTGTGGTGGCGTGTGCCTGTAGTCCCAACTACTCTGCAGGCTAAGCTGGGAAGATAGCTTGAGCCTGGGAGGTTGAGGCTGCAATCAGCTGTGATCATGCCACCACACTCCAGCCTGGGTGACAGAGCGAGACCCTGTCTCAAAATTTTTTAAAAAATCATATTATGACATAGTGTTCATCTATAAAATGCTGACATAAAACACAGTGCCTATTAATTTTCATCAGAAATTAAGATTTCTAAGAATTAAAATAATTCTAATTAATATATGTAGTTAAAGCTGTTAGAAATAACGAGGGAGGCAACTCTGTATGCAGAGTGTACAAAGAAAGAAAGATGTATATTTGGTAAGAAAAGTTACTGAAAGGCATGAGAACTTTTTTTGGTCATTGTTGAAGAAAAGAGTAATCTGTCTATTTTGGAGGTTAAAGTTTGTTTCAGAATGAGTGAAGGAAAAAAGAAGTGATATAGATAAAATTGAATTGATATAGAAAGTAGGGGGAGAGTGAGAGAGAGAGGAGGAGGAGGAAAGAGACCATTTCATGAATTTTGAATCATTGAATACATTTGTTATAAGGGTTTTTAAAATGAGCCTTAAAACCGAAAACACACTGGTACGAAACTAGAAGTTGGTTTTTCTCCCTGTTAAAATGACAGTTTTCTTGGAATTATTGATTTGAGAGTATAAAGTGTTTTTTCCCTTTAGGTAATTGGCTTAGGAAACAAAGACTTTGTGTTTTATCAAGATAATTTCTTATGTTTCATGTTGTCATTTTAAGGTCTTTTGATTACTTAAGAAAACAGAAACTTCTCAGTATTAAAACAGCTAAATTTTTGTTGGCAAATATGTAACTTTTCTATATTTGTCTTTAACTGTTTCATAATGTCTGATAATCTTGTTAAATTAAGTGTTTTAAACCTTTTGACATTTTTGACAAAATTCCTAAAATCAAATTATAAGTAAGTCTTTTTGACCTTGAACTAACTTTGGACATTTTGGAGAGCCCCTGAGACATCTGAAAAGATATATGAATGTAATTACATTTACTTTGTATGTTAAATTATATGAAAAGCATTTTCAAATAAGAAATGATGTTTAACTTTGAGTTATATTTGTATCGATATGTTATTAATATGTGTTCCGGGAACTACGGAAACTTTTTAGAAAGCTGACATGTTATCAGTCGTGATTTTGGTTATGTTAAAATGTTGTATGCCACAGAAATAACAAAATTTCCTTGTTATTTGTATCATTATTATCATGAATTCTCATCATACTTTTAGCCATGACCATTTTGTCTTATCATCCACAGACAGTTAATTGTTTTCTGAAAGCATTTGCAAGCAACTATAATACGAAAGTGCTTCAGCATTAAGAGGACTCATGGGAAGGACTCTAACAAGTACAGGTTTCTTATGACTTTAAGATTATACCATTGGACTGGGTAAGAATTTCCAGAACTCTAATGAAAGTGATGACTTCATGAAACTACTATTCCAAAATCAAGCAGAATAAAAATTAATTGCATGACACAAAACAAACTGATGAAAATCATGTTTTATGAATTTTTACTTCCAGAATTTGCTGATTCCTTTAGTTTGTTTGTTTTCCAGGTTTAAAGAAACTATGTTTTTCTTTTAAGCCACCTATAGGTTACAGCAATTTGGTAAGTATGCTTTCATGAACAAAAATGGAAACATTTTTTTTTCTCCCTACCTGATCCCTCCAGAATTTGGAAACTTTTGTGAATAGTCTCATTTCTATGGCAATAATATCATTTGTACAAGTTCAATAAGAATGTCCTGTCTTTATGACAGAATATAATTGGAAATACTGTTATATTACCAAGGTTTTGACTGGATAATCATTGAGAATGTACATAGTATGCCTAGCTTCAGAGGTTCCAAGCCTTATAGCGAGTGAGAAAAAAATGTCACTTCCTGGCAGACCCAAGAATCTCAAGATATTTGAGAGATCTAAGTAAGAGGGAAATTTACCTAAATCTGTATGTACTGGAAGTGAAGTCTGATGTCTGCCTTGGTTTGTCTCCATAGCCTTGAGAGTATTTTAAAAGTCCAATCTGAGATTCTTTATAAAAAGTGCCAGCAAAGCAAACTTAAAAGGAGCCTATATGGTCAATTGCTATTCTTAATCAGCCAAAGTTCAATGAGACCAAATTAGTCTTACTCTAATTATCATTGGTAGAAATGGGGGTGACTACAGAGAGAAAAAGTATGTCTCAGAAGAAAAACTATAGTATATCTGTTATTAGACTGTATCTCTGTTCATTGTTTTTGAGTTTTCATTATCTACCTGAAGATAATATTATCCACCTGTAGACTGGACTGGATCCTGAATTCTTTTAGTTTCCACGGATATCTGGAGACACAACTCTTCAACTAAGAATAAGACTTCAGTTTCTGAAGCCCTGTATGCTGGGACCGGACAATTTGATGTAAATTTTGAGGGACAAGACTTGTACTTCATACGTGAGTCATTCAGATAGTTTACTGAAACATTCAATGTCATAACCAGAGTCATTCAAAATGCAAACTCGCATGAGAAGCTGATGACATCACACTGTGGACAGCTTTAACCAAGACGTTGGAACAACATTCCTCATCATAATGAGGATTCTTTCCTTCTTATTTTTTTCCTTGCTTATGTCTACCTCCTTCACTTGGCAGTATAATGTTGTAATTAAAATTTCAGAGTCAGTAGCTTCTGGATATAACTTGACAAAGTGTGAGATTTGTCATGCCAAATCTTTACATGACCTGAGAGATCCTTTAGTCCACCTAGTGAGTAACTTTAGCAGCATCCCTAATGCAACTGTTGTTCAAATTGTACTGTAGTCCCTTTTATCGTGTCAGACCTCTAGACCCATTTGTTCTCATTCTTTGTTTTAATTTAACCCAGTCATGGAATACTAGATAATAGTATTGCTACTGACTAGCTGAACAGGAAAGAAAAATCTGTGCAGTTGCCGACGCTTCTTATTACACATGGAAAAATATGTTGGGTATTATGGTTGCAAAAAAATTGATTAGCAGGCTACTTGGTTAAAATGGGTAGGTTCGTCATATGGCTCATTCTTGGATGCATTTAATTTTAGTTGGTTTGGTTCATTGGGACACTTGGCAAGGGGCATACTTCAAACACATGGTATTACCCTTCTGATATTCATAATGGCTGGTTCTATATTTTTGCAGTTGCGAATTGTGCTGCTATAAATGTATGTGCAAGTGTCTTTTTCATAGAATGACTTCTTTCCCTCTGGGTAAATACCCAACAGTGAGATTACTGGATCAAACAGTACTTCTACTTTTAGTTATTTAATTCTTTAGTACTTTTAGTTCCATACTGTTTTCAGTAGCGGTTGTACTAGTTTACATTCCTACCGGCAGTATAAAGGTGTTCCCTTTTACCACATACATACCAATGTATATTATTTTTTGATTTTTAAATTATAGCCATTCTTGCAGGAGTAATGTAGTATCTCATTGTGGTTTGATTTGTATTTCCCTGATAATTAGTGATGTTGAGCATTTTTTCATATGTTCGATGGCCATTTATATATCTTCTATTGAGAATTGTCCATTCATGTCATTAGTTCACTTTTTGATGGGATTATTTGTTTTTTTCTTGCTGATTTGTTTGATTTCCTTGTGGATTCTGGTTATTAGTTCTTTGTTGGATGCATAGTTTGCAATAATTTCCTCCTACTCTGTGGATTGTCTGTTTACTCTGCTGATTTTTTTTTTTTTTTCCTGTGCAGAAGCTTTTTAGTTGAATTAAGTCCCATCTATTTATCTTTGTTTTCGTTGCATTTACTTTTGGATTTTTGGTCATGAACTCTTTGCCTAAGCCAATGTCTAAAAGAGTTTTTTTGATGTTATCCTCTATTATTTTTATGGTTTCAGGCCTTAGATTTAAGTCTTTGATCTGTCTTGAGTTGATTTTTGTATAAAGTGAGAGATTAGGATCCAGATTCATTCTTCTACTTGTGGCTTGCCAATTATCTCCGCACTATTTGTTGAATAGGGTGTCTTTTCCCCATTTTATGTTTTTTATGTTTTTGTTTGCTTTGTTGAAGATCCGTCATCAGCTTCTCATATGAGTTTGCATTTTGAATGACTGGTTATGACACTGAATGTTTCAGTGAACTATCTGAATGGCTCACACATCAAAAACAGTTTATGTTTTTGTTTGCTTTGTTGAAGATCAGTTGGCTCTAAGTATTTGGCTTTATTTCTGGGTTCTCTATTCTGTTCCATTGGTCTAGATGCCTATTTTTATACCAGTACCATGCTGTTTTGGTAAATATAGTGTTGTAGTATAGTTTGAAGTCAGATAATGTGATGCCTCCATATTTGCTCTTTTTGCTTAGTATTGCTATGGCTATGTGGTCTCTTTTTGTTGTTGTTGTTGTTGTTCCATGTGAATTTTAGGATTGGTTTTTCTAGTTCTGTGAAAAATGATGATGGTCTTTTGATGGAAATTGCATTGAATTTGTAGATTGCTTTTGGCAGCATGGTCATTTTCACAATGTTGATTCTACTCAGTCATGAGCATGGAATGTGTTTCCATTTGTTTGTGTTGTCTATGGTTTCTTTCAGCCGTGTTTTATAGTTTTCCTTGTGGAAATGTTTCACCTTCTTGGTTAGGTATATTCCTAAGTATTTTTATTTTTTTGCAATTGTTGTAAAAGGAATTCAGTTTTTTATTTGATTCTCAGCTTAGTCATTGTTGGTGTATAGCAGTATTATTGATGTGTATACATTGATTTTGTATCCGGAAATTTTACTGAATTCATTTATCAGATCTAGGAGCTCTTTGGATGAGTCTTTAGGGTTTTCTAGGTATACCATCATATCATCAGTGAACAATGACAGCTTGACTTCCTCTTTACCAATTTGGATGCCCTTTATTTATCTTGTCTGGTTGCTCTGGCTAGGATTTCCAATACTGTGTTGAATAGAAGTGGTGAAAGTGGGCATCCTTCTCTTGTTCCAGTTCTCAAAGGGAATGCTTTCAACTTTTCTTCATCTACTATAATGTTGGCTGTGAGTTTGTCATAGATAGCTTTTGTCAACTTGTGGTATGTCCCTTCTATGTCACCTTTGCTGAGGGTTTTAATCATGAAGTGCTGGATGTTGTCAAATGCTTTTTCTTCATCTGTTGAGACAATCATATGATTTTTGTTTTAATTCTGTGTATGTGATGTATCACATTTATTGACTTGCGTATGTTAAATCATCTCTGCATCCCTGGAATGAAACCGACTTGATCATAGGGGATCATCTTTTGATATGCTGCTATATTGAGTTAGCTAGTATTTTGTTGAGAATTTTTGTGTCTACGTTCATTAGGGATATTGGTCTGTAGTTTCCCTTTTTTGTTATGTCCTTTCCTGGTTTTGGCATTAGGATGATCCTGGCTTCACAGAATGATTAAGGAGGATTCCCTCTTTCTCTATCTTTTGGAATAGTTTTAATAGTATTGGTACCAATTCTTCTTTGAATGCCCAAGAGCAATTAGTTGTGAATCTATCTGGTCTTGTATTTTTTTGTTGTTGACTTTTTTTTTAATTACTGTCTCAACCTTGCTATGTTTTATTGGTCTGTTCAGAGTTTCTGTTTTTTCCTGATTTAATCTAAGAGGGTTGTATGTTTCCAGGCATTTATCCAAATCCTCTAGGTTTTCCAGTTTGTGTGAATAAAGGTGTTTATAGTAGCCATGAATGATGTTTTATATTTTTGTGGTATCTGTTATAATATCACCCATTTTATTTCTAACTGAGCTTATTTGGATCTTCTCTCTTCTTTTGTTGGTTAGTCTCACTAATGGTCTAACAATTTTGCTTTTCTTTTCAAAGAACAAGCTTTTTATTTCATTTATCATTTGTATTTTTTGTTTCAATTTCATTTAGTTCTGCTTCAGTCTTTTTTATTTCATTTCTTCTGCTTCATTTAGGTTTGGTTTGTTTTTGTTTCTGCAGTTACTTAGATTGTCTCTTTGTACTCTTTCAGACTTTTTGATGTAGGCATTTAATGCTATGAACTTTCCTCTTAACACTGCTTTTGCCGTATCCTAGAGGTTTTGGTAAGTTGTGTCACTATTATCATTCAGTTCAAGGAATTTTTAAATTTCTATCTTGATTTCATTGTCAACCCAGTGATCATTCAGGAGCAGATTATTTAATTTCCATAGTATTCAGCGTTCCTTTTGGAGTTAATTTCCAATTTTATTCCACTGTGGTCTGAGAGGATAGTTGATAAAATTTTGATTTTCTTACATGTATTGGTAGTGATGAATTCTCTCAGCATTTGTTTATCTGAACAAAACTTTATCTCTCCTTCATTTATGAAGCTTAGTTTTGGTGGATACAAAATTCTTGACTGGCAATTATTTTTAGTAGGCTAAAGATTGGACACCAATCCCTTCTGGTTTGTAGAATTCCAGAATTTCTGGTGAGAAATCTGCTGTTAATCTGACAGATTTTCCTTTATAGGTTAACTGATGCTTTTCCTCACAGTTCTTAAGATTCTTTCCTTTGTCTTGACTTTAGATAACTTGATGACTGTGTTCCTGGGTGATGATATTTTGTGATGAATTTCTGAGGTGTCCTGTGAACTTCTTGTATTTGCATGTCTAGATTTCTAGTGAGCCCAGGGAAGTTTTCCTTGATTATTTCTTCAGATATGTTTTCCTAACTTTGAGGTTCCTCTTCTTCCTCAGGAAAACTAGTTATTCTTAGGTTTGGCCGTTTATATAACCTTTTTTTTAACATATTGCCAGAATTACTTTTCTGATTCCTTCTCATTTTGGTAGGCTATTTCAGTGAAAAACTCTGAATCTCAAGGGTTGCTGTTTATTCTTTTGTCCTATGGGTGATCCCTTGATGTGATGCCTTCCCGCTTTCCCTAGGGATGGGGCTTCCTGCAAGCCAGATTGCAGTGATTGTTATTACTCTTCTGGGTCTCACCACCCACAGGGGCACCCAGGCTCTGGGATGGTGCCAGGGAATGTCTGCAAAGATGCATCTTCAGGTCTCCCAGCCATGGATACCAGCACCTGCTATGGGGGAGATTTCAGGAGAGTGAAGTAGATGGAGTGAGAGTCATTGGCTATAGATATGTTTATGGTGCTGGCTTTCTTGAATGCTGGTTATGGGAGCAGTGAAGTTGTCACATGAACAGACTCAGGACCACTGGTTAGCCAGGATGTTGCAGGCAATGGAATTAACTTTTGTTTTCTCCTTCCTTAGAGCAGGGTTATTCTGTCATGAGTTGTAATTTCCTAGTTGGTAGGCCTCCAGCCAGGAGGTGGCAGTTTTGAGAGAGCAGCAGAGTTTTTCACCTGTCTTGTGGAATCTGCAATGGCTTGCCACTTTTTTCGAAGGATCTGTGATTTCTTTCAGGTTTACATGTATGCTCCTGCAGTGGTTCCTGGAGAAAAAGTCCACAGTGTGTGTCTCCACATTGTTAAGTCTGTCCAAGTGGGAGCTGCACATCAGCCCTCTCCATTTTTTTTTTCTTTTTTTTTTTTGAAAGAATGAATCCTTTTTTTTTTTTTTTTTTTTTTTTTTTTTTAACTAGTGAGGAAGAACAGCTATATAAAGGAGAATAGTGGTCACAAGGAGAACAGTGGTCATAACTACATCACTTAAAATATTTAAAATAATTCAGTTTTTGGCACAGAATTTCTTGATTTGAATAATCTTTGGCTAGCTCAACTAGCATACGCATCTTATCTTTAAACACTTGCATGGCTTGTAATACCAGTTACAGTTGAGATATGTGTGATGGATAAGCAAGGGGAAAAATAGAAAAAACTTACATAATAAAGCAAGTAACACGTTAGACAAAACTTAGTAAAAATGCCACCTTATCCATCAAGCAGAGATTACATGAGTAACATCATACAGGGACTCCTCAAGATCATTACTGAGGTATAATTCTGAGATAGATATTTTAACCTAGGTAACATATGGTCAGAAATAAAGAAAAAAAAATTTAATCAAAAAAAGATTCTAATGGAATATTTTTAAGTCCTACAAATCTTTAAGTTGTCTTAAAAATGGCTGAAGGTTTTTTTAATTGTATAGCAGTTTAATATGAAGTTTGTGGTAATCAACAGATATTGAAAAATCCTTCCCTTGGCAATCCTGGATTTTAAATGTCTTTTGAAATTTCAAGCAGCTCACAATATGGCAAAGTCTAGGAATGAATGTTGCACAGATCTTTCCTTCTGGGTAGAACATTAATTCTGAAAATGGAAGTTTAGGATATTCAGCTTATGTGAGTTGGCAGAAAACTAATGTTCTTTGGGGACATTTTAGAATATGGACAATAATTGTGATTGCCATAGCTTAGGTTTTATACATACTATGTTATAAGCAATGACATGGCAAAGATATTTAAAGCACTCTCAGTTGCTCAGGCTTTTGCTTCAGTTTTTCTTGCTATCCATTTCTTACAATTATTTGGGCATTCTCACTGAATGCTTTTCAATTGTTCCTTGAATTTTAAAAATAAAATGTTGTTTTAATAAAAGTATTACATACAAAAATATTTGAAAGAAATTAAATGTAAATAGTATTAATATATATAAAAATGATATTTACTTGATCCTCTCATACCAATCCTTAGAGACAAGTGCTTTTAACTCATTCAGCTTATTTTCTAAGTATTTTTCTGCATGATTTTAAACAATATGCATATATTGCATTTTCTTTCCTTATTAAATGAATATTTTCTATTATGGTTATCAAGGCAAAATAAGCAGGTGGGCATTAACCTGGAGTTTCTGTACCTAGAATTTATATGTTAGCATACCAGAAAGTAACTTGGAAATATTTCTTGTAACCGACTTAAAAAATAAAACAACAATAAAATGAGATTCAGCAAATCTCAAACATCCAACAAGTCAACCGGTTGTACAACTAGGGACCTCCCATCAGACCATACCGTGTAAGACAAATGCCTCATCACAGCATGCCCAAATAAGGGAGATACCTAGCTGTAGCCAATCAGGTGATTCCTCTACTTTGTTTCATGTTTTCCTCCTCATGCTGCTGAGTGGTGCTCTCTGAACCTCTTCTTTTCCTGAGTGCTGACCTATCTAGGAATTGCTTTTGGCTCAAATAAAGTCATTCAAATTTAAGTTGTCTAATATTTTTCTTTTCACATGGTATGTAAGGATTTAACTCACAATTCCTCTTCTCCTTCCTGATCCTTCACATCGTCTCAGTATATCTCAATTTTAGTTAAAAGATTACTCAGTATTTTCACTATTTTGACTACATAAATATTGTTCATGCTGAACCAGGAAGAATACTATGATTTTTAAAAATTGTTGTGTATTTTCTCTGTAGTTTACAGAAGCCCTCATGTTATTTGTTTGCTTTTCACTTAGTTTTCTTTGAACATCTAATTATTTTTTAATGTTTTCTAATAGTTCTCTAAATGCCTCTCAGTGTAATTTTCTTGCAGTCAAACTTAAGAGATGAGTTATTAATTCCAAGTGTTTTTCCTGGAAACAGCTTTCATGCTCTGATCTGAACAGGTTGCTCTCTATGTCAGATAAACACGTTTTGTTTTTTCTAGGAATTGTTTAGTTTTATTTCAGGAACTATCTTTATTTGTATCTTTTGTTGATTATTTTTCCCTGAATCTCTTGCATATTATTTTAATTATGATTCAACTGTAAATAAAAGCAAAACTCCCCAAACAGACACTAAATAATGAAAGTTTACTTCTTTTTATATAAAAATAATCATATAAAAAGTAGATAGCTTGGGCTAGTACTGTAGTTTCACAAGTATCAGGCACCTAGACTTTTATTTTGCTTGTCTGCCATACCTATCATGTTGCCTCATGGGCCGAGAGAGTTGCTCAGTCTCCATCCATCATGTCTTCATTCCAACCAATATTGAAAAGAAAGGGTGAAAACCAGTAAATCTCATCTTTTAAAAATACTTTTCTTACATTTCTTTAGCCAAAATAGTTCCTTGGCTGTCTCACCTTGTGAGGACGTTTGATAAATAAGTTATTTTACCTGAACTGAAATATTTCCATCTAAAATTTGAAATTATATTACTAAGTACAATGCGTATAATGGGTATTGAGAGTCAGCTACCACATCTGCATTATCAGCTTCACTAGGAGAAATAGGGAGGTATCAAGAACGGGCAGAGGGAAAAGTCACACTGTGATGTAGGCTGGATGACAGCCTAAACCAGTTCCATGGGAAGACTGGAGCTAAAATAGCTCATCGGGGATGTTCCACTTGGCACCTAAGTAGATAGGCCTTTATATTCCTGTGTCTATCAATCACTAAGTGCGGATCCCTCTAGGAAACATATGATCTTGGGTGAAGCAATTCTATTTAACTAAGGCAATCTCTGAAAAGCCTGACAGTAGTCTCTGACAGCCCTTTATAAAGGGCAGCCAAAATGAAGGGTGATATATTTTGCATCTGTATCCAAATCTCATCCAAATCTCATGTCGAAATGTAACCACCAATGCTAGTGGGGATTAGTGAGAGCTGATTGGATCATTGGGACAATTTCTCATAGCTTAGCACCATCCCCCTTGGTGCTGTCATGCCAACAGTGAGGTCTCACAAGATGTTTGTGTTTTTTGTTTTGTTTTGTTTTGTTTTGTTTTTTTTGAGACAGAGTCTCACTCTGTTGTCCAGGCTGGAGAGCAGTGATGCGATCTCGGCTCACTGCAAGCTCTGCCTCCCGGGTTCATGCCATCCTCCTGCCTCAACTTCCTGAGAAGCTGGGACTACAGGCACCCACCACCATGCCCAGCTAATTTTTTGTACTTTTTTCTTAGTAGAAACAGGGTTTCACCATGTTAGCCAGGATGGTCTCAATCTCGTGACCTTGTGATCTGCCCGCCTCAGTCTCCCAAAGTGTTGGGATCATAGGCATGAGCCACTGTTCCAAGCCACGGTCATAGATTTTAAATCAGATAGATTTGTATTAAATTTTGAGCTCCACCAAAGCTGTATGACCTTGGGAATGCTTCTTTTCCCCTTATCTGCTAAGTATGGTAGGATGATAGAATTAAATGAGAAGAGAATAGAAAAAGTTTAGCCCAGGGCCCAGCACAGAGCAGCCATTTGATAAATCACAGCTACTGCTGTTGCAAATATTCTTGCTGCTGGTGCTGACAGTGCAAAGTATGCTATGGCAAGAGTAGAAAGAACCTCCTTCCTGTATTTGTCATATCCACTCAACAATGATTCTGCCAATATTCATGAAGTGTCTACCATGTATCCAACACAGAGTTAGACATCTGGTGTTAAGGAATAAACAAAAGAGGCATGACTCCTGTGTTCACTGTGCTTAGGGACTAGTTATAAGTTGAATATTGAGACATAAACAAAATTATAGAAATGAAAATAGGGATAAGCTCTCTAATGGAAAATTCACCATTATATTCTCTAATGGAGAATATAAAAGGGAAATGAAATTTAGCTGAAATGTGTAGAATAGCCTCTCTGAGGACCTACTGCTGAGACCTGAAGAAATAAAATGAGATAAAAGGCAAATAAATAGATGAGGAGCCCTCCAGGCTTTGCATGTGCAAAGGCCCTTGAGTAGGGAAGAAATATGTGCACTTGAGGAACTGCCAGAAGACTAGTATGGCTGAAATTTCATTGGAGAGTGGGGAGAAGTGATATGATATGAAGAGAGAGAAGTAGACAGGAGCCTGATCCAACTACTTGTAAAAGTTGTAGATTTTTTTTTTTCCTAAATGCAATGAAAAGTTGTTTTTAATAGAAGAATTAGACAGTTCAATCTACATGGTTTAAAAAACAGTTTGACAGCTTTGTGGATGATGGAGTAGAGAGATGCAAAGCAGAACAGGATGACCAGTTAAAAGCATTTTATTATTCCAGGGAGGATATAACAGTAGCTTAAGGAAGCCTCATGGCAGTAAAGAAGGAGATGAATGAATATTTTATATGCATACACACACACACACATATATGGTAGATACAGCTTTATTTACCCTTACTTTTTAAATCTGTCAAACAAAAATCAGAAAAGTTAAAATAACTTGCTCAAGATCACACAGGTAGAAAGTAGTGTTACTGGAACCTGACCTTATATTTGGCTTAATTCTAAAGTCCTTACTTTGAGCATTATTCCATTCTGTGTTTGCCACCTAATCCAGAGGATGAGTCTAGATTCTACACCTCTGCACTGGCATCAGTGATTCCTTTCAGCTTCTGAACCCTCAGGCTTTGCAGTGACTGAGGAGACAGCGGGTGTGCCAGGCGCATCTTTGAGGCAACCGCAGCCAGTTTCCAATGGGTCCCAATATCAGTATCATCAGTGGCCCTAGGCACTCTCCTCCAGAGTGCTCTAGGGTTTCAGAAAAGTGCCCTTTACAGAAAGTGAGGGGAATTATCTAAGCTTTACCCTCATACATTAGGAAAAGTGGAATGGTAATGGCTTCTATTGTGGGATGCTGCAGATAATTAAACAGAGGAATAATAACTGTTTTGAAAGGAATATGGAAGATCACTGAACCAGAGTGTTTTGATCAGGTGATGAAAAAGGATTCAGGAGATTATTAAGAGAATATGATTCTGGAGAGGGAGGGGAAAGGGGGTTAGACTGATTATAAAGCATCAAAATCTGGACATGGTTTCAGAGAAGAAACCTGGAAAAATACATCAGATGTTAGAGTTTGGGAAGTACAGTAATGATCAATACTACTATTGAAAGGTTACTATATGCAATTAAATGCATCATCTCATTTAATCTAATCTCACAATAACACTTATTTACTTGATATCAGAGATACCAAGAAATTTGTCTTGCATTACATAACTAATAAGTGATGGAGTCAGGATATTGAATCTGTCTGTCCCCAAAAGTAAACTCAAATATTAAATTCTCCTGATACTGAGAGGGAGAAGGGCATGAAATGGGTTTTGAATGAATCCTGTCTCTGATTCTTGCTTCTTATCCTAAACAGAAAGGGAGCCATAAAGGAGTGCAGAAGAGAGGAAAATAAGTTACCAGTATAGTCTTTGAGATGACCTTTCTTTAGCACACTGAAAGAATAAAGTGAAGGTTGCAAAGCTTGACAAATGGCACAGGCAAATCCTTGAGGGCTGTAACTCTGGTGACAGAATGAGGTTTCTTGGGAGTTATTACAGATACCAGACAAATGGTAGTACATTTTAAATCATGTATAGGGAATAATAACAGTGATGAGATTTCTCTTCTTACTGTACCCTTCTTTTGTGTGACATATTGTACAGGAGGTGGGGAAGTTGTGTGGGAGGGGATTTATACTAGAGCTTAGAAATATTAATATATGTGAGATGCCAACAGTCAGAATTTAACTGATTGCCATTTGGTCAAGGGAGCTTATTTCTAGTGAGAGAATATATTGTCAGAGACAGAAGGAACTTCTACGTTCCAGGCCAAGGCTGTTTAAGGAGGAAGATAGTGAGTTGCTGATAAAGTCTGTGAACTACATTGATCATAGAGCTAGTTGCTAGCTATAGCAATAGTTGCCATTTATCAAGCACTTTCTATGCCAGGCACTATTCTAAGTACTTCTCATGTTTTACTACCTTATCATTCAATTATCATAAAACCCTGTGTATCAGTTGCTATCATAGTAATTCCAATTTTACAGATAAGAAAACTAAGGCAGAGAAAGGTTAAGAAATATGCCTAAGTTTGTACTGCTAATAAGTATTAGTTGAGATTTCAGCCTAAGAGATTTGACTGTAGAGCCTGTATGTTTAACCATTGTACTATCCTGCCTCTATTGCAAATCCCACATCTGTTTATTTTCTGAATAATGAGTATGCAGATTAGATTTTCTTTCAAGACCTGCTTCACTTTGCTTATATTAAAAACATTAAAAAACAATTTTTAAGCAGCATTGAAAATTGATTTCAAAAAAACCTTTGTAGCACAGAGCCCTCTATAAATGTCCTCTGTCCTATACATGTAAGATAGAACCCTAGATAGAAACTTAGGGAATGAATTACTTATTATAGAACTAAATGCACAAAATAAATATTAAACTACTTGATAAGAGTAGGTGGAAATTGCCATACTTAATGGTCTAATCCTGTAAAGGTTATTTTTTCTTTTTTAAAAAAATAGGCTTAACTTTTCTTCTCTGGTCAGGTATACTGTGGGGTGGGTTGGAAATGGAAAAAGGCTTGTTCAAGAGAGTGTCTGCCCTCAAAGCCATGGTCAGTGATGGCATTCAAAGATGAGGCAGGGGCCAAAGAATAAGAGGGAGGCTCACTCCACTAAGGCAGAGAAGGAAAGCCTCGAAGACCCCCAGACTGGAGATCAAAAACTAATATGGAAAGTGAGGGTCGGGTCCAGTGTCTTGGTGGTTAGCAGGAAGCAGCAACCAAGGTCGAGAGGAATTAGAGGGACCAGTCAGTGCTGCTGCCCCTGCTTTCCGGTGAAGGCTGCCTCTGAGAGTCGTCTGGGAGAGCTGCCTATTTAAAGGGCAGCCATACGTCAAGTTGAATGTCTATGGCTCCATTTGGAAAATATGTATGAGTGGAAAGAGAACATGGAGCAGAATGACAATGCACTCTCCTTTAGTCAACTGGCACCGTTTTTCCTTCAAAAACTCACTCTTCTCACTGTACATGTTTTTTATCTTTCTTATCTCATCATATTCACTCTCATTAAAGTTACCTAAACTTTCCTCCCCTATACCACACATGGTAGAAATAAAATTTCTGTCTTTCTTTTCTCAGAGGCAGTTTAATAGCACCCTGCGGGCCCAAGTAGGAGATATGAGCTCTTCCAATGTCAGCCAAAAATATATTAATTCAAATGGGAGTCAAAAGAGGGTTGTCACTGTATTGTTTAAAAGCAAAGATTTTGCTCAGAAAAACTGGGCTACAACTACCTCTGCCACTTACTCATGATGGGTCCACTGCCCTCTCTGTGAGGTTTTGGGCAAGGTTATCCGATCAGTTAAATGTTAAACTCTCATTTCAACTTTGTAAAATGTTTGCAGAATTGAGTTGGAGAATACAAATGAGGATTGTGCACAATACGCACCTAATAGATGGTGGCTGTTATTTTTATTGATATTATTTTTATCATTAAAAATGGCAAATAACTGCAAGGTTCAAATAGTAGGGCAGAAAGAACTTACTTAAAGCACTTAATCAATATATTATTATTGTTCTGAAATGCTGCTATTTGCAAAACAGTCTAAGAAGCAGCTTAGAATCTATTAAATAAGGCCACTTTCATCCTCACTGCATTAAAATTCTCTCTTACCCTTACATTTAACTATCTTTTGAGCAAAGAAAATAACTGCCTTTACCTTGACATAAGGTTGTTTTCTAATTTGGTCCCTTGTTGGAATAAAAGAGAGAGAAGATATAATGTATAATGCTTGATTTAGGAATCAGGCAGAACCATTAATACCATTTCATCCTCCTATTTTGGGGTTCAAGGATTGGACACTAGATTCCTTTTGCCTCTACTAAGGCACACCTGACTGATGTAAATTTTAGACTCTGGTTGACAGCAGAAAATATGAGGCTCATGTATCTCAGTGAATTTAGAAAAATAGGTTGATAAGCTTTAGGATTGGAATGGGTCAGTGGAATAAAAAGTGAATGAATAGCTTTGGAGGTATAAAAATTATTATATCATAAAAATATAACTATGACATTTATTAATCTGAGCTTGAGAAATTCTATATAGATAATCAATCACATTTCTCATTCACTTGTTCATGTATTTATTCAACAGACATTTATTTAGTGCTTTCTATGTTCTAGGTGCTTAAAATTTACATCATCTTAATCTCCAATGATGGATCATAGACTTGGACTGAAACAAAAGGGCTAATGAAGTAAAATGGAATTTTATAGTGTGGAATAATATTCCATTTGTGATTTTTTTAAATTTAATAAGTTTATTTCTTCTTGTTTTGTGCCTCACACCCACCTCCAGCCCCCATGCAACCTCTGCTTTTCTCTGTCCCAGGTGATGGCAGGAAATTGGAGGTCAGGAACAAAGAGGCCAGGGTATTTCTGCTCCCATCCTACATGGAAGACCTTCATGCCCCTTCTTACACTCACTTGGCTCAGGTGCACTTTCTCTCCTTGCTCCTTTAGGCTTAGAGGTGGTAACCCGTTTCCCCTGTTCATAGTCTATGAGTGCCTCTCTACTCTACACTTTTCACTGGTTTCCTTACTTCTCCCCTCTCCTTTGTAAAGAGTTCCTCATTATATTTTCTTCAAAATAATATAAGTGTGAGCCTTCTTTCTTCTGCCAGGACATCAACTGATAGATACATGTAGCTATATAGTCAAATAACCACATCTATAGAGCTAAGAATTTATTTGTTAACAATATAACAAAAATGACAACAAAAACTACTTAAAACAGTTTTAATATTTCAAAAAAGATACTTTTACTACTGAGCATCTTGAGGTGATCTACTTAGCTATCGTTTTAATTCATATTTATATACACATTTCTAGAGATCTATAGATAGGGTTTTGGTCATCAGTGACTCTCAGGCAATGGATGTGCTTGCTAGCTTTTATTGCCCTGAAATTTTTTAAACTTACATGTTGTTTTGTATACATGAACCTTACATGCCCAGACATATCTATGAAAGAACACTGAGGCCTTTTCCATAGGAGATTGCTTTACTCCTCCTACTCCCTGCCTCACAATTTCTCTTGATTAAACGGAATAGTGACAAGAAACCAGAAAAAAACAAAAAACAACAAAAAAAAACTACTATGTTTTATAGTGTTAAAGCAAACTAAATATGACCTGAGAAGGACTCCCTACTTCTATATTTGAGTCCTTGTGGATGGACTGGAACCTAGCTTAATAGTCAGACAAAATTGAAAACCTAACTTAGTAGCATGCACCTATAACAATAGCTGAGTGTTGGCCAATCCCAGTGGCCATACTTCAGTCACTCAAAGACTGCTGAATGTTCAAACTGTCTTCAAATAAGGCAAATGCCAACCTGTAACCAAGCTCACTGTTTCTGTATTTCACTTCCGATTCCTGTATGTCTTTTTTTTTTTTTTTTTTTTTTTTTTTTTTTTTTTTTTTTTTGAGACAGAGTCTTGCTCTATAGCCCAGGCTGGAATGTAGTGGCATGATCTCAGCTCACTACAAGCTCCGCCTCCCAGGTTCATGCCATTCTCCTGCCTCAGCCTCCCAAGCAGCGGGAGTACAGGTGCCCGTCACCATGCCCGTCACCATGCCTGGCTAATTTTTTGTATTTTTAGTAGAGACGGGGTTTCACCGTGTTAGCCAGGATGGTCTCGATCTCCTGACCTCGTGATCCACCCGCCTTGGTCTCCCAAAGTGCTGGGATTACAGGCGTGAACTACCATGCCTGGCCGTCACTTTACCTCTTTTGTCTATAAATTTGTTCTGACCACAAGGCACCCCTGGAGTCTCTGTGAATCTGCTGTGATTCTGGTGGCTGCCTGTTCATTGCTCAATGAAACTCTTAAATTTATTTTGTTTGAAGTTTTTCTTTTATCAATAGTTTAATAGGAAAATCAAAAGGAACAGACAGGAGACAGGCAATCTGCTGTCCTTCTCCCATATGGGTGACAATACAGTTGAAAGAATAAGTACTAATTAGCTACATGAAAAGCTCAAGCTGTGATTGTTGAGGAGTTTAATTTTGGGCAAACTGAGATGCTTCCCCAATCCTTTAGAGGTAGAAACAGAGAGAAACTTGGAATGTCTTACCTGTGAAATCTGGCCAATAAGACCTTCATATGTCACAGAGGGAACATCAACAAAATTATTTACAGGAAATGCTAAGAAAAATACTAATTGAGAATTAAGTAATTTGACTTTTCATAAATATCTTACTCTGAAAAACAAAGTTAAAACACTGTTCTGAAATATTCTTTGATTATATTAAGAGCAAGTTATGGAGGTATATGTTAGAATTAGATTTGTTAAATATCATATTCATAAAGAACTCTATAGAATCTACTATACAACTATATTGCTATGGACTGAAGAGTGAAATAACTTATTTCTGCCTGTATAAGAAATAAATGGCTGTATTGAAAATGAGATGAAGAGTATCACAATATTTCCCCCCCCACCTGATTAGTAAACACATGTAAAAGAAAAATGACTATGTTTCCTCTTAGGATCATAGCTAGAGACTGAATGTTTGTGTCTTCTCAAAATTCATACGTTAAAACCTAATCCCTAATGTTAGGGCATTTGGAAGTGGGGCCTTTGGGAAGTGATTAGTCATGAGGGCTCTGCCTTCATGAATGGGATCACTGCACTTGTAAAAGAGACTCTCAGAGGGCTCCCTTCCCCCATGTGAACTCAGTGACACTGCCTTCTGTGAACCAAGAAGTGACCCTTGCCAGCCAAGGAATCTGCTGGTGCCTTCATCTTGGACTTCTCAGTCTTCAGAACTGAGAAATAAATTTCAGTTGCTTATAAGCTACCTAGTCTATGACATTTTTGTTATGGCAGTCTAAACAAAGAAGACGATCATCATTTGCTAATCTAATAAAGTGTGGCCCATTCTTTTTCTGAAATCTGACATATAATATCTATACTTGGTTCCCATAATATTCTTTCTTAAAAAAAAAATCAGGTTACTAACTTTACCTCCAGTCTTCTGATTTCACATTCATTACTCATTGCTATTCAAAAACTAACAGAGTATAAATAATCTATAGTGTTTGTTGGTAACCTGGGTTATAATTTGACTATGTCAGGAGACAAACACTTCAAAATTATGTGCTATTATAAGCAACTCACTTATCTTGAGATTCAGTTCTTTTTCCATGAGCATTAACTCCAGCTTTCTGTGATCTGAGGCCCTTTCTTCTGGGCATTGAAAGCATAAACAAGACAAAAAAAAAAAAATAATTGAACGTTCCCTTTATCCTGGTGATTTTTTTTTCTTTCTTTCTTTCTTTCTGGCTACTTCCTTGGTGTTCAATTACCTTATATGAATACAAAATACCTGATTTTTAGAAAAGAGATTTTAGTCTCTTTTCTTAATCTGCTTTCCAACAAAGTAATTTGGATAGAGACAAGATTGTCTGTATCATTTTGAGGCATTTGTCTTCAAAGTTTTTAAGTATCACCTTTTGAGATAGTTAATTCTTATAACAAAAATGTGTTCCACCTTGATATCAAGCTTTCTGACAAGGTTGGCCTCGGATAATTTAATACATACAAGCCCTGATGCTAATATGTGCACAGATTTTCTGAACCAAACATAGTCTTAGTTGACATCATGGTATTAGGAGATCAACATGATAGAACTGGGAGTGATTCTGAAAAGGATTTTTACATGGAAAATCTCATTTGGAAAAATTGTCTCCTATTGGCTACTATAATAGGAGTACTATAACTACATTAATACTACATTAATAATTTCTTAGAATGTCTTGGTTACACTTTTGTATAATTACAGTCTTCAAGTGCTAACTAGGCTTCTGGTAAAGCTTATGGGGAATTTTACTTACATTTCACATTAAGGGAGAAATATACTTGATTATTTAATAATCAACACTTCATTTTTCTCCTTCCGTAAAGAAGATATTTTGGATTCAGGTAAGAGTCATCATTGCTACCTTATATTTACTCTGACTTCAATATTTTACCTGATCTGATAACGCACATAACTGGAACAGTGAAAGTAAAATGAGGCTCTTTACAATTGTATGAGTTGCCTCCGGAAGTTAAAAAACATCCTTAACACTGCTGAGAACTCTTCAAAGAGAGCTTTTAACCCTCTAAATACATATCAATATAACAACAGAGTAGAGCAATAGGTAGACAAGAAAAGGCTCAAATAAATACCAAAAAGAAAATAAAACAAATAAATGTGCGAAACTAGACATAAAAAACTGTCAGGCCTCTGAGCCCAAGCCAAGCTATCGCATCCCCTGTGACTTGCACGTATAAGCCCAGATGGCCTGAAGTAACTGAAGAATCACAAAACAAGTGAAAAGGCCCTGCCCCGCCTTAACTGATGACATTCCACTACAAAAGAAGTGAAAATGGCTGGTCCTTGCCTTAAGCGATGACATTATTTGTGCCTGGCTCATCCTGGCTCAAAAAAGCTCCCCCACCTGAGCACCTTGTGACTCCCACTCCTGCCTGCCACAGAACAACCCCCCTTTGACTGTAACTTTCCTTTACCTACCCAAATCCTATAAAACGGCCCCACCCTTATTTCCCTTTGCTGACTCTCTTTTCGGACTCAGCCTGCCTGCACCCAGGTGATTAAAAAGCTTTATTGCTCACACAAAGCCTGTTTGGTGGTCTCTTCACATGGATGCGCATGACAGAAATAATTTCAGATAAAATTAGAATTAATATATTATTATTTAATAAATGACTTCATTGGAAACCAAAGGAAACTTTCGCTCTGAAGTAAAGGTCAATATAAAATTAAGATTAGGCAATATAAAATTGTTACCTATGCATAACTTCTGTGAAAAAAATTGTAAAAGCACAAACCTCTTTTGATGACCATGCAGGATGTTTACACCAATTTCTTCTTTATTTCATAAATGATATCATTGCATATATTAGGCACCAGGTAACTATATTTATTTTCCAAGATAATACCAGTTACATCCAAGTTTAAAAGATTCACTAGTAGAGTTACTGCATTAGGAGTACTTTGAAATTTATCCTTAATGGTACATGTAAATTCGTACTATACATCTTAATACATTTCGCATAGCTCTGTCCATACAGGTATGAACTCTCCTCCCTCTTCGGAAAAAAAAAGAAAGAAAGAAAAGAAAAGAAAAGAAACTCCTTCGTATGTTCTAATTGTAAACCTACTAATCTGTAAAATTTGATACCCACTTCCAATACAAGCTATGTTTGATTCTAGGGAAAAAAAATGAGTTTTCTATGTTGCCCCATTTTTAAAAACTAGAACATGAGGCATGAGAGGGTTAAATCATTTTCTAAGTGTTTTAACAAGTTTTAGGACTTGCTTCTCATTGTAATATTCCATGGAGACTAGTTCCTTCAACTGCAAGCTTTGTATAGACAGAAGCTGTTTGTGTTTGGCTCAGTGGTATACACACATACCAAGCAGCTCAGTAGCTATTTGGAGACTATTCATGTGAAACTCACAGCTACCATAGAATGGCCCCTGTTTCATTCTTGCCAATTAAGGAGTATAGGATAACTTTTTTTCTTTCACAGTGTTCAATAACCTTTTACAGCTCTTTGATTTCATAGAATAATAGAATTGTATTCCTTGGAGAAAATTTTAGGATTATATGCTCAGTTCCCTTGTAACTAAATGTCTCGTTTCCCAGGCAAAATAATGTTATTGTCGGTCCCAGGTTAATCTTGCTTTTCAAAAGTTAGTATTATTACCAGAATGAGAGTAATTGAAAATAGGTTTTTGATTGATGACACATCCATTCTAAACAGTTTGGAAATGAGCTGTGTCCTAGTTTCACTTCTTATTTCCTAAATATTTTGGAATATAGGTTTTTTGTTTGTTTGTTTGACAGAGTCTCGCACTCTGGCCCAGGCTGGAGTGCAGTGGCTTGATCTCAGCTCACTACAAGCTCCGCCTCCCGGGTTCACGCCATTCTCCTGCCTCAGCCTCCCGAGTAGCTGGGACTACAGGTTCCCGCCACCACGCCCGGCTAATTTTTCTGTATTTTTAGTAGAGATGGGGTTTCACCGTGTTAGCCAGGATGGTCTCGATCTCCTGACCTTGTGATTCGCCCACCTAGGCCTCCCAAAGTGCTGGGATTACAGGCGTGAGCCACCGCACCCGGCCTGGAACATAGGTTTTAAAGTTACATGTCATCCAGTTAGCAGGAGTAAAACCAAGGAAACTACCTACATCAGTGTCAATAACGTTAACTAGACACTTTTAACTAGTTATTGTTCCAAGCAAGATTAATATTAATTTAGTGATCACTAAGCAAACACTTTTAATTGGTTAGAGTCTCCTCAAACACAGTCAACCTTTCATACATACACACGATTTCTACAATCTGCCTAGGATTTAAACTACTTCTTACAACGTTCAATAGATAGTCTCATTTTTAGTTTCAAATATAAAGTTACCATTACCATATATTTGCAATAAATAGGCTATAAATAGAAAGTAATCATAAAATTAAATATGAAAGCAAAACATTGTCCATTGCACTTTAGCTGCATCCTGCCCTGTACATTCTGGATAAGGATCCAGAAGTGAGTACTAATTATTGAGATGACATAAGATATGTTTCTTTACTGTTCTTTTCTTCAGTTATCTCATCAATAAAGTGTAGATAACAAATTCATAATTCAGAGAATTTTGGTGAAAATTAAATGAGATAAAGATGTCAATTCTTCTCAAATTGACGTACAGATTCTATTTTTTTTTTAAGCCAAAATCCCTCCACAGGTTTTTTCCTTATTTTTATTATTATTATTTTTTTGAGACGGAGTTTCACTCTTGTTGCCCAGGCTGGAGTGCAATGGCATGATCTTGGCTCACCACAATCTCCGCCTCCCGGGTTCACGTGATTCTCCTGCCTCAGCCTCCCGAGTAGCTGGGACTATAGGCATGTGTCACCACACCCGGCTAATTTTATATTTTCAGTAGAGATAGGGTTTCTCCATGTTGGTCAAGCTGGTCTTGAACTCCTGACCTCAGGTGATCCGCACCTCGGCCTCCCAAAGTGCTGGGATTACAGGCGTGAGCCATCTTTCCCAGCCTGGTTTTTCCTTTTGATAAAATCGAGAATCGAATTTTAAAGTTTAGATGGGAAGGCAAGGCAATTTAATATTTGGAAACTAGCCAAGACAATTTTGAAGAAGCTAAACAGATTTGGGAGCTTTTCACTGACTACTGTATCAATAAGACATTGGTATATTGGAACAATGATAGACAAACTGATCAGTGCAATAAAACGCAGTTCCAGAAACAAACTCACATATATTCAGCTACCTGAGATATACTGACAATGGCAGTACAGTGTAGTGGTAAAGAAATGATCTCATTCAATAGTGCTTCATCAACTGGATATCTATTTGGAAAATAGCATGTATCTTGACCCCTCCTGTATACTACACATAAAAATTCAATTCCAGGTGAATTAATGATGTAAATGTGAAAGGGAAACAAAGCTTACAGAAGACCATCTATCTTCATGACCTTGTCATAGGAAAAGGTTTCTTAGTCAGAAAACAAAAAGTACTAACTAGATATTTTTAAAATTTAAATGTAATTATATTAAAAGTAAGAATTTCTGGTTATTAAAAGACACTACTAATAAAGTCTAAAAGCCACACACAGAGAAAAACATTCATGATACATTTATCTGACAAAGGACTAGTACTCATAACATATTTTAAAACTCCCACAAATAAATAATCACTTGCAAGTTTGATAATCCAATGGAAAAGCGGCCAAAAAGACTTGAGCCCTTCTCAAAAGAGAATGTCCAAAAGGTCAGTAAACTTATAAAGAGGTGCTTAACTGTATGAGCCATCAAGGAAAAGAAAATTAAAACACATATCATGGAAGATGATATGTTGTAATATGAATGCATTACAAAGAATTAATATCCAGACTATATGAAGTATTTCTGAAAATCAAATCAGTAAGACAAACTACCCCATAGAAAAATAGGCAGAAGGTATGAGCAGGTCTTTTACAAAGAAAGAAATTCAAAGAACTAATAAACATAAAAAGGTGTTCAACTTGTTTACTCATCATGGAAATACACAGTCAGATACTACTACATAATGTTCAGATTGCATAATCACAGTCTGATAATAGCAAATGTGGGTAAGAATTTAGAACAACATGTAAACTGTTTGTTCTTGTAAATTGTCAGGCCCAGTATAAATTAGTGTAAGTGCTTCCAAAAACATTTAGGGATTATCTGTTAAAGGTGAGGGATTGGCTCATATGTAATGCTATGACTACTCAGTACCCCTAGGCATATACTATAAACCAATCCACATATGCACAGAACACTTATGAATTTTCATAGCAGCTTGTTTATGATGGCTTACAATGGGCAACCACCAAAATGTACTTCAAAAGTAGAATGAATAATTTTTATTGTATTTATATAATGGAATACCATATAGCAATGAACACAAATGGACCACACTACATGCAGCATGTAAGAACTTCACAAAGAAACCTGAAATAAACACCAACATGATTTTCCTCAAAAGAAAACAGAAAATAAACTAGCATGTTTATAGATATGTGGTAAAACTTCTAAGAAAAATAAGGAAATTGTTATAGAACTGTCATCACAAAAGTCAGAATGGTGATTACCCCTTGGAGGTAGAAATTTGAAATCAGAAGGACAGACAGTATTTTCTGGGGCTGTAGGTAATTGCTCTTTTTTACCCTAGATGCTGTTGCATGGCATTTACTTTGAAATTATTTATTAAACTATATACCATATACCTATATACCATACACACACACACACACACACACACACACAAACACTTCAGTTTATCAAATAATCTAGCTACTTTGGAGAGACTATGTCTAACTCATCCTTATACAGGCTTATCACAATGAGGCACCCCTTCTAATTAAGTTTATTTTTCTCCTAAGACTCATTTATATCCACTTGATCTTAAAATTTTCCAAATAGACTTGGTGTGGTGGCTAACACCTGGAATCCTAGCACTTTGGGAGGCCAAGCAGGGAGGATCTCTTGAGCTCAGCAGTTCGAGACCAGCTTGGGCAACATAGAAAAATTTATTTTCATCTCTACTAAAAATTAAAAACAAATTGGCATGGTGGCATGCACCTTTTGTACCAGCTATGCATGAGGTTGAGGTGGGAAGATGACTTGAGTCTAGGAGATGAGGTTGCAGTGAGCAATGATCACACCACTAAACTCCAACCTGGGTGACAGAGCAAGACCCTGTCTCCAAAAACAAACAAATAAAAAAGTTGCCAAATAATATTAACTTCTGGAATCTTCAACTCAATAGTACCTGAGTTCTTGAAATGTAAAGTTCTGTTCCAGGAAGGGAGGCAGAGGTGGCCATGCTGGTCAATCCCATATGGAAAGAAAATGACCAGTAATGTGGAAAATATAGGAAATTGTCCAAAATTTTCAGAGATGACTTTCAGTTCTTTTGTTTGTATGCTTGGTAAATTACAATAGAGTGTAATTTTAAATCAAAAATAGAAAATATTTGTATCAATATTATATCAAATAATATGATTAAGACAGGAATATTTGCTCCTTAACATTTATAACAATATGGTTCCTCACCCACAGATTAGACAATTAACTATGAAAAGAAAGCTAACAAATGCAATATTAAAATAGGTAGAGATTCACAATAGTTTAGGACCTCATCTTCTGCAATTGCATGCCTTTCCATTGGTTTAGCAAATATTCTCAAACAATGATAATTGCACAGGGTATATGACCTCATCTACTTTGGGTTTGGCTTCAATAATAATATGAAAAATATTTTAAAACAGCTTTTCAAGGTAAAAATGATACATGTTATTGGACCCAGAGACTAAGGTTATCCAACACATAATTGAGTATTAATTGTAAGCAGATGAAGTTAAAAGTCTCTGGTCAGTGGGTATTTACCTAATAGCTTTTAATTATTGAGATCAATGTAACATTTTTCCTCTTGATTTCTCAATCCTGTTTGGTAAACCATTTCTCCTGTGCTCTTGGAGAGATCAGAGCTTTGATTTGCTTTAACGAGTGTGTATGGCAATACCTGTTTGGCACTGCCCTTGCTAGAACACCACCAGTTGGTCCATCTGTTTTAAAATGGCAGCTGGAAGAACTAAAGCAGGTCAGAGAAAGGGCCAAATTCATGAAAGAAATTCTTCTAAGGTTGCTGAGACGCTTTAGTTATGGGTACCAAGTTAGAGAGTTGGTGTTACCGTTAAGAAGGGGAAATAGGCTTTGTGAATGGGCACGGCTGTGGGTAAAACTTAGTTATATAACACTCTGTGATTTCCCTCATTTCTTTATTTGCCTCTCGGTCACAGCGTCCCTTGCATTTTAATTTCTATCATTCCCTGATCCTTGGATATCTGGCTCTATCTTCTTCATTCTCCCACTATAGTAGTATACTGCTGGTCAGCACTATTATTCACTTTCTCTATGCCAGGGACTATATTAAGCAATTTTTATGCACTACCTCATTTAATATTCACAACATCCCTATATGACTTACATCATTGTCTACATTTCACTGATCAGGGGACCTGAGACCTAGAGAGGTTAAGTAAATTTTCCAGAAATCAGAGAGTCAGTCCGTTGGTGCCAGATCAGCAACATGGGGACTCTGCCTCTAACACTGAGGACTACTGCCTAGGGAGTGACTTTCACCCTCCCATCTTGTAGCACCTATCAATTTGCCCCACCAGGAGAAGAAACAGCTGTTATATATGATTTCACATTCTATGAAGAAGCCAGTAAAATAATCCTAGGAGTGGCAATAGATCCCAAATCTATTTACCAATGGAGATATTGGGCCCTTCTTTGGGAACTGTGAGAAAGAGAGTAAAGGATGCCCTCCTGCTGTTTCCTAATATCTGGTAGGAACATTCCAGATGGAGGAAGGAAGTGCTTATTGGAGATTGGGAGTTAGGAAGGAATTGAGGACAAGCAGAAGAAACCTGGATTTTGTATTCTCCTTCCTACTTAATTGGCAGCTCCTGTGATTTCAAAGTCTATTACAAGCTGTAATTCCCATCACAAAGACCCAATGTTTGTCTGACAGATGTGAGGTCAGAAAAGGGGTCATTTCACTACCCAGGAAGTCTCAATAAAATCACTGAGGCAATTCTAAGTCTCTGCCTCTGAGATATCCTTCTGGACTCCTTGATTATATTGCTACTACCTTCCATTAAAGAAATTCCTCCAAGAAAAGGAGGTCTGCTGAGTAAATAAAGTGCTTAGGCACTGGTCTCTTTCCACTGAGGAAGGGGCATGGCAAATTTGTAACATACAGTGGTGTCAGGTCTTGGTGAAAAGGAAAAACCCGGCAATGCTGCCAAGGGTTTCCCACCAAGTTCAAACTTGTATAGGATATCTCTTGTGCCTTGCCTCTAATTCTCTTGGCTCAATCTTTATTTCTGGGCACTGCTGCAGCAATGAATTCTCACAGATGTAACCTGACAGCACTATATATCTCTCGTTTTCAGCCTGGGGATTCTTGGATTCCATAGCGTGGGGTGGATTTGAGTGCTTATTAACACTGCATGTGGCCCATTTTGACTAATGGTGGAAGAAATCTGGTCCCTTCTCTCCCTGAAGTAGATATTTTGAGGCACCTCAGAAGGCCTTGGCCATATTGAGTTCCAGTTGTCCACTATGGAGATCAACATAGCATATTAACAGTGAATTGGCTTTCTCTCCTTCTCTGTTTCACTCTCTCTGGTCCTTCCTTCCTGTTCTCTTGTCTCGCTGGCTCAATTGACTATCTGCACAAAAGCACTTGTCTCAGATTCTGCTTTCTGGCAGGGGGTGGATGGCGAAGGTAGGGAGGTTGTAGTGAGTCTCAGGCAAACACAAAGCCTAAGTAGAATGGAAAATTGGAAAGAAGACAGTGTGAATAAGACAAAAAAGGTTGTCAACAGACAAAATTACAATAACTTTAGTTTAAACATCTAATTGCCTTTTGTGTCTGAGTCTAGAATTGGGCAACACCTCATTCTGTAAGATAGAATGAGTGTTTCATTGGGTTTGACAAAACAGTTGGTTTTTGTAAGGTAGAAACAAGAAAAAAGAACAACAAAAAGAATGGATTGGTTAACATCAGGCTACTACAGATCTCTTTTGTTGTAAAGGTTAGAACAGAAGGGACTTCCGCATTATCTCAGGTAGACTGGGTTCTTACTGATTGGTGAAATTTGTTTTAAGGAAAAACTGGCTTGTTTGGGGATTTGCCTGCTTCCTTAAAGTTTCAGTTTGATTATGTGACATTTAGCATGAGTGGCTCCATTTTAGTTTGGTCTGGTCTGCTGGGGCCTAGGACAAGAGGTTGGTCTAAAATAATGTCTTCCCATAAATTTTGATTAATGGTGTATACATATATACATATTTCTGTTATCTTAAAATACATTCAAAAAAAGTATTGCAGACACTTAATGATAATGGAATTGGTGTAATAAACCAAAAAGCATTAAAAATAAAAAAGCAAAACCACTTTGTAAATGAAAAGATATTTATATCAAATCCCCACATCCTGCTGCCTTAGTACAGCAACTGAATGAAACCTTTACATCTCAGTTTCTTAGCAGTCAGAGCAACAATGAAAACATACCACAACCCAATATTCAGTTGTTGAGAGCAAACTGACTAATCAGAAGTAAATGCTTTCTAGATTTTTGAGCAGTGGCAGCTCATTACATTTCAGGTGTTAAGAATGAAATGAATAACAAGAGATTTCCATTTCATGAAGGAGGTCCTGCCCCAATATTATCAGATGAAAAATGGTAAGAAGTTTCATCTTCTGGTTATTTTTGTTATAATTATAGATGGAGTTTTATATCAAAAATTGGAAATTATATGACCTTTTTTTAATAGATAGCACATTGGATAATGTAATGAACAACGTACTTAATAGCAGAGTTACACAAATTGCAGAGGCATTCTCTGGGGGCTACTTCATCTGTTAGCTCTTCATCAGTGCTAAAGATATGGCATCCAAAATGCTAGAACTTTTCTTTAAAAAAATTGGCTCTGGGCTGTTTAAAATGCATAAAAATGTGCTCAAATGTCAACTGATTGAACCATGAAAAAATGACCATTATTTGAAAAACAGGTCAGATTGAACCATGAAAAAATGACCATTATTTGAAAAACAAGTCAGAGATCAACACTTAACCAAACTATAGCAGAATTAGGATATAATCCTAATAATGGTAAATTTTGAGCAAAACTGCAATCCTGATGAACTTTGAGTCAGAAAAGATAGTTCCATATTACACTACCAGATAATGAAATAAATTAACATGTTAAACAACATTTCTTAATTATGCAAGTATGACAACTTTATTGCAAATGTCTCCATTCTCTTCTGTACTTATGGCAGACATTCCTATTGGCATTCCTCCCCGTTGATCTTGGAAGCAGCCTCTGAACACACTACTCCAGATACTGAAAAGAATAAGATACTGTAGGTGAGTTGAATATTATTGGTTATTATTTGTATGTTTCAACTCTCTAGATGAGAAAACACGGCTGCCGAAAATAATTTCTTCTCATTTGTATGAAACAGACCACAGATCTCATAGCGTCTTTGGGCAGCTCCTGGGATACAGGATAAAATTTGTTCACTGTATTCAATACAGAGAACAAATAAGTGTGAAAATAGAATGAGATTTCCGACCTAAGATATCGAAGAATCACAGAGGTAAGTTTTTTCACCTGACTTTAAGAAGTATTCATATATGGAAATATGACACAAATCTGAGGTGGAGGAAGATTCTCTACCTAAATGAATCACTTTGCCAGAAAGATAAGGCCCACAATATATATAAATGTTCATCAAATATTATAATAGCTATCATTTCTTTAATAAAAAGAAAGCAGCAGCATGACATAACATAGCTCCCATTCAGAAGAACATTTCCAAAGATTCCCCACCCCACCAGCTCTCAACTCTCTCCACCACGTCAGCTAGAGGTTAGTATGGGTCAGGTACTTACAATTCTTGAAAATATGATTGGCAAAGATAAAACTCCATTGGCAATTGTAAGAAAAATAACCAGAAGAGGAAACTCTTCCTAATCTCACATTTTTCATCTGATAATACTGGAGCAGGACCCTCCCCATGAAACATAAATCACATGTGTTATTCATTTCCCATTCTTAATTCCTGAAATGTCATGAACTGCTACTGCTCAAAGAAGCAGCTCTGATTGTTGTCATGGGTGAGATGTACAAAGGAAAATATATATTCTATTATAGGCTTTAAATGGAATCTCTTCATCTTTAATGTGAATAGATTAATAAAATGTTTACAAAGTGATTAATACTAATAGTAGAGAATATTAGTTTAAAATACATGTATGAAACTTCTTTGGAATAAGTAATGCTAAAACCAAACATTGATTTATTAAATTTCTAATGTTATACATATCCTTTATGCTTTATAGACATTAAGTAATCATAATCATATATAGCTAGAAAAAATTAACAAGAGTAAAATAAACTGTATTTTAGGTCAATAGAGGCTATATAAAGAGAAATATTAGGTTGGTGCAAAAGTAATTATAGTTTTTGACATTAATTATAACAACATAATCAAGTAGTTTAAGAGTTACTAAGTTAGATCACTGTATACAGAGAAGTCTTTTTTCATGAATAGTATGTGAAAATATTATTATTGTTTCAATAGCCCTCATCTGTTAGTCTAGTAATAATATATTTTATGCCTAAATTTCTTTCTGGTCACGGATAATTTTCAGGGAGATTAATTCTAGGTTACTGTTTTGTTGATTTTTTAAAAAGGAAGTAAATGTCACAAGCATAAAGAGAATCTCAGTTACTTCATCCGTGAAAATCAAAGGCATCCATTTATTTAGAGAAGTGTAATTCAGTGTGAATTATTTAGCACTTATAGTCATAAGCTGTTAGCAGTAGAAGGAACCTTAGGGATTTCCTAGTTCAAAGATTTTCGAAGGACAGTCTTTGGATTTCTAGAGCTCCTCAGTTGGACCAGGAGCTTTCCCGGTCATTTCCTTACTTGGTTAGACTATATATATATACACACATAATTTTACTTTAAGTTCTGGGATGCATGTGTAGAATGTGCAGGTTTGTTACTTAGGTATACATGTGCCATGGTTTACTGCACCTATCAACCCGTCATCCAGGTTTTAAGCCCTACATGCATTAGGTATTTGTCCTAGCACTCTCCCTCCCCTTGCCCACCACCCCCTGACAGGCCCCAGTGTGTGATGTTCCCCTCCATGTGTCCATGTGTTCTCATTGCTCAACTCCCACGTGTGAGTAAGAACATGCTAGACCAGTTATATTTTTAACTGTTTTATATAACGGTATGACTTGTAAGGTTGAATTTGAAAAAAATTCTGCTACTAAAAAAATAGGCAAATAGACCTTATATCCCACCTCATTTTATAAATAATAATTGTAGGATTCTCAATAAATAAAAATATTTCACCATGAAGATGCTGTTTTGGTAGTAGAGCCAAGTGCCAATGATTCTTCCACTGAAGTGTGGCATTTTTGTCTGCGCAGGATTTAGGAAAACAGCTTCTGCTCAAAAGTATGTATATAGATTTTTAAGTTTTAAAGCTCAGTTAAAGAAAAAGATATGGGTGAAAATTCTAAGTTTATATCAAGTTTTTTATGTATGAATATTAGTTGTTTCAGAAGTCAGAAATACTTGGCTATTTTGATAAATCTGATTAGTCCAGCAAGTTTGAAAAAAAAAAATGCATGAGGAAAAGAAAGGAAAAAAGGAACAGGGAGGGAGGAAGGAAGAAAAAAAGGAAGCAAGCAAGCAAGAGAGAGAGAGAGATTAAGAAGAAAAGATTTAAAAAGATAATTTTTTTTTTCAATATAGCTAAATTTGAGACTGATAGCTCCAAACCTATTTTTTATGTTAGGTCATTAGAATATTAAATTTCCTTTTACCTAATACCATACAAAAAATGAACATTTGATGATAACTACTTTTATTTGGGTTGTAATTCTTCTACTTTTAAATTTTATGTTCTATGTGTGTGATGGTTATTTTATAAACTAAATGGCAAACTGTTCTAAAAGAAAAATATGAAAGGTTAATATAACTAATGTAATTTTTAAAAGCTCCACGTTGGACACTCTCAACAGAGAGAATATATCTAAAGCAAAATTAAAAATGTAACTTAAAATAAAATTATCTAAGAATTTCAAGGACTGTTGTTACATATATAATTAAGACTTCCGGTTTTTATGAAAAGGTGAGAGATGCTAAAAAACTGCTCTGTAAATCAAATAGCCTAATTTGTTCATATTATAATTCCTTTTATATTTCATCGATGTTATAGTGTTTCTTTACTTATTTGTCTCTCCTGAAAGACTGTAAGTTCCTTAAGGTAAGTATATCTTACCCCTTAGTAATTTGTTTTCTATACCTCATAACTCTCATAGGCACGCGGTAGATGTTATTAATATTTATTTAGTGAATGAATGCATGAATGAATAAACATGAGTGACTGTGCACAATGAGATTCTGGGTTACTTGTACTTTCTGGTATCTCTTTAAAAGTCTGTTTTGTTTAGACTATTCTCACTTCAAAGTAACTTGGTAACAAAAATAGAATTACATGTCCAGATTTCCTCACTGTTCTCTACACTACTTTAGTGACTTAAAGACACTAGTGGAAACCAAATTCACATTTTTCTAAATCATTTATAATAGCACAGAGGGGTAGCCCAAACAAGTATAGATGGGTAATGTTCTTAAGCAACTTTACTTTCAATTATAAAACAAAATACAGAGATATAAGCACACAAGTACACAGATGCATACATGAGAATAAGTCCAGTACTTCCTCTTTTTAAGTTCCCAACAGATTATTTACTTTTAGAGAAAATAACAATAGATATTACTTAATGAGCACATACTATGTGCCCCTTTCTATGTGAGCATTGGCATATATTGCTTGATCTTTACAACATTCTTAGGAAACAGGATCCACTATTATTCCCATTATATAGTTGAGGAAATCAAAGTTTAGAGAGGTTAGTAGTCATATATTGCTTTTACATTGAAAGGCTTTGTTTCAAACTCAGCTGTGTCTAGTCTTGCACATTTTTACATATCACCTAAGCATATATCAGAGTCTGGTCTGGATCAGCAAAGAAAGAAGGTCTTAAAATGTCTGAGAACTACAAACCACTGCTCAGTGAAATAAAAGAGGACACAAACAAATGGAAGGACACACCACGCTCATGGATAGGAAGAATCAATATTGTGAAAATGGCCATACTGCCCAAGGTAATTTATAGATTCAATGCCATCCCCATTAAGCTACCAACGACTTTCTTCACAGAATTGGAAAAAAACTGCTTTAAAGTTCATATGGAACCAAAAAAGACCCTGCATTGCCAAGACAATCCTAAGCCAAAAGAACAAAACTGAAGGCATCACACTACCTGATTTCAGACCATACTACAAGGCTACAGTAACCAAAACAGCATGGTACTGGTACCAAAACAGAGATATAGACCAATGGAACAGAACAGAGCTCTCAGAAATAATACCACACATCTACAGTCATCTGATCTTTGACAAACCTGAGAAAAACAAGAAATGGGGAAAGGATTCCCTATTTAATAAATGGTGCTGGGAAAATTGGCTAGCCTTAAGTAGAAAGCTGAAACTGGATCCTTTCCTTACTCCTTATATGAAAATTAATTCAAGATGGATTAGAGACTTAAATGTTAGACCTAAAACCATAAAAACCCTAGAAGAAAACCTAGGCAATACCATTCAGGACATGAGCATGGGCAAGGACTTCATGTCTAAAACACCAAAAGCAATGGCAACAAAAGTCAAAATTGACAAATGGGATCTAATTAAACTAAAGAGCTTCTGCACAGCAAAAGAAACTACCATCAGAGTGAACAGGCAACCTACAGAACGGGAGAAAAATTTTGCAATCTACTCATCTGGCAAAGGGCTAATATCCAGAAACTACAAAGAACTCAAACAAATTTACAAGAAAAAAGCAAACAACCCCATCGAAAAGTGGGCAAAGGATATGAACAGACACTTCTCAACAGAAGACATTCATACAGCCAACAGACACATGAAAAAATGCTCGTCATCACTCGCCATCAGAGAAATGCAAATCAAACCATAATGAGATACCATCTCATACCAGTTAGAATGGCAATCATTAAAAAATCAGGAAACAACAGGTGCTGGAGAGGATGTGGAGAAAAAGGAACACTTTTACACTGTTGGTGGGATTGTAAACTAGTTCAACCATTGTGGAAGACAGTGTGGCGATTCCTCAAGGATCTAGAACTAGAAATACCATTCGACCCAGCCATCCCATTACTGGGAATATACCCAAAGGATTATAAATCATGCTGCCGTAAAGACACATGCACACGTATGTTTATTGTGGCACTATTCACAATAGCAAAGACTTGGAATCAATGCAAATGTCCATCAGTGACAGACTGGATTTAAAAAATGTGGCACATATACACCATGGAATACTATGCAGCCATAAAAAAGGATGAGTTTGTGTCCTTTGTAGGGACATGGATGCAGCTGGAAACCATCATTCTGAGCAAACTATCACAAGAACAGAAAACCAAACACCGCATGTTCTCACTCATAGGTGAGAATTGAACAATGAGATCACTTGAACACAGGAAGGGGAACATCACACACTGGGGCTTATTGTGGGGAGGGGATGGGGGGAGGGATAGCATTAGGAGATATACCTAATGTAAATGATGAGTTAATGTGTACAGCACAGCAACATGGCACATGTATACATATGTAACAAACCTGCACGTTGTGCACATGTACCCTAGAACTTAAAGTATGATTAAAAAAAAAAAAAATGTCTGAAAGTGTTTGGAAATGCCTCACTTCAAAACAGAGTTACAAGTCCAAATTTTTTTGTTTCTTGCCTTCTCCTGTTTGACTTCAGTGATTTTCTAACATCAGAGAAAAAAAAAAATTCCTGTGCATTTAAAAAAACCTCCAGTTGGCATTTCAACCAAAGCCAGGATAAACTGGTGGTCTTCTTCCCACACATGCACCCTTTAGATAGCAGCCCTCCGGTTTTTTTTAGTAGGTAGCTCGGTTTAGTTTCATTTGAAACAGAGTCATCTCTTTTGTTAATTTACAAATTTAAAAGATCAGTGAAGTGTGAGAGTGAAATGGATATAAAAATACAAGAACATATGCAGAGGGTGCTGAGAAGAGGCAGACAATACAGTGTTTCTCAGCATGAGGGCTGCTCTGTCGCATTACTACTTGGGACATCTGTGCCTGCACCAAGCTGTCTCAGAGACAGGCTTCAAGCCAAACCATCACGCAGACTTTGTCCTCCACACATAGTCATGGCAATTTTGCTATTCAGAAGCACCTGCCTGCAAATACAATTTGCTCACTGATGCTGCAAGGGGCATGAGAATTATGCACTGTCTGCATCTAATAACACCTTTGCAGTCTCTCCACAGCAGGGGCTCTGCACGGACCTTTTAATCTTCTCACCCTCTGTAGGAAGTAAGAACTATGATTTCTCTTCCCCTCACAAATTAAATTGTATTACCAGGTAGCAATGGGGCAGTGCCAGTTGAATAAAATTGATAGCAAAAGCAGACAGAAGAATTGCAATGTCCTCAGCTGACTTCAAGGGAGAGAAATTTTATTTCAAAAGCAATAAGTCAGTGAGTCATGAGCCCCCAGTGCTGTGCAAGCACTCTGGTGTTGCTCACCAAATATACAGCTAGGGATGGCGTGGAACAGACATCACCTATCAGCCAACTTAACTGAGGTGGCTTTGTCAGCCAATTTAACTAAGGTGGCTCTATCAGCAATCAAGCTTCATCACCCTTGTCCTTTTGCAAACCTGTACAGTTGCTATCCTCCTGCATTTTTGGATTGCACTTATTCTTCAATAAATAGCGGCCTTAGAACAGGGTGCTGCCTTCACTTATTTAAATATTCCTAAGCATAGCCAATAGGGATGGCTTTTCGATGACTAAATTCAAGCTCATCAGGAAGGTGCATAAGTGATATATCAGTGAGGCATATTGTGAAAAATGTTTTCTAATTGTAGGAATCTTGCTGCTTATTCCTGACAAGAAGCTGTTATAAAAGGTTGAATAATATCTTTGGAATTCATAAATTATGAATGCAGTCTTCTGCCTGCCATGGATGCCATGGTATGTACGTTGCTTATAGCCTTTCAAATGCCACAGCTAATGTATGCATTGCCAGTGTCATCACCACTATTTCAATTTATAAAGGATACTAAGATAACTTTCCCCAAAATACATTCCTTGGAACACTAATACTGCGTAATAGGGTTCTACGGAAACATCATATCAAGAACTGTTCCTGTGAATTGGTAGGAGGAAGATAAGCTCTATCTTTTGCATTTTTCAAAATTATTTTGTAAGAAACTTACTTTTCTCAAAACATCTTGAGGACTAAATACCCATTAGAATCACCATTTGAGGAAAGAATGTGAAAACAAAGAGCAGCATAATTGTTACCATCCAAATATTCATGACGGGTATAGGGATGAGAGCAGCACAACCCGTTCCCTATTTGAGTATTACTTTTCCTCCTCAGATTAAGACCCAGTACATTGATTTCCATTAAGTTTTCTTTATATCATAATAGACACGTAGCAAAAACAGCAAAGGCTATGTCTATATTGTTCACTCTTGGGTTCCCAGAATAAGGCTCATACTAAGTGCTTAGTAGGTAAATGCTTGTTGAATAAATGAATGAATAAATAGATGAAAGAATGGCTGAGTCTGCACATGGCTCTTTATGTATGTGGTTACTTATGATATTGCACTATTTTCAAAAGTAAGTGGGCAGTTTTAGAACAGATGTTTCTAAGCCACCACAGTGGCTCTGCTTTCTTCTCTATAACTTGTAAATAATAAAATCACATGCACATTTCAAAATGTCAGCCTCTGTTGCTGGCTGTGTTGTTGCCTTGGCAACATAGTCTATGACATTATAAGCTGTGGTCTCTGCCATGCAGCTATTTGAAAGTTACCCTGCAGACTTCCACAGTGAGATATTGTTATTATGGATCTCTAACCACCCCCTGGTCTGAACACTGATGTGTGTGTGTGTGCCTGTGAGAAGGAGGGTTACCTTATATTAATTCTCTTTATTATTTGGGCCTAGTATTCCAGTGGCTAAATAATTATTTTATCCTCCTTCATTTGCTTCAATTATGCTCATAGTGGATAGCATACTGTTTATGAAAATATACTCGACGGCTGATGATCTGACTTTGGGATTTTACAGACCAGAAGAACTCATTAAACAGAGGAACAAGTCTATGCTTGACCACTTTTATTATTGCTAAGTAATGGCAAAAAGTAAAAATAATTACCCAGTATCCTAGTTTTATTAAAGAATAGGCATTTTGTTTTCCCCAAAGAAGCATACTTTTAAAATAAAGGGCAGTCTTGAATTTGAAGAGCCCTATAGCCCTATAAAATATCAATCACATTGCCTTTATTCAATTTATTAGACTGTTGAAAAACTCCCCATGGACAGACCATATTCTGCAAACATATACGTGACAACCTCTTTTAAAAAAGGATAGTAGGAAAATAAAGGTGACTATGAAATATAAGAAGCATTATTCTAGATAAGGGCTATTTCCTATACAACCTAAAATTCTATCCTACCGGTGACACCAGGGAACACAGAACAAAGCTCAGCTCACCATGCCAATCTCCAGAGTGCATATGTTTAAGTTCACAGGCATTAACTTTCTCTACTGTCCTCCAGGAGCCAGCCTACCTCTGAACTCTCCCTCTGGCTTATTCCTGACAAGAATAACACACAAGGAATATACAAGGAGTAAGGAATATGCAACCTCACTTCTCTCTTGAGAAAACGGAGGCCAAACATCTCGTGATTCCATAGGTACCAGTTACCTAAATCTCTACTCATCCTCTCCAGGCTTGGACCTTCTATTATAGCCACTTGTTTGAATTTTCCGACTCTTGGCTGACACCTGTGTTTTAGCCTTCACTTTGCTCCACAGTAAAGTACTAAATTTGGTTTGCTTTGGTCCATATTGACTGTTCATGTAATTACTATGGCCCTGAAAGAAGATTTTAACTCCATTACATTTCTCATTGTGGTTCTCAGGCAAGGTCTCCCTCTGGTAAACCCATTCAGTTGTGTGCTCTCTCTATTCCAGCTCCTCAGCTCACCAGAGATGGGATAAATTGGGTCAGATAAGTTCTTGTGCATCTAGTTTCATGTGGGGTCAGAGATATATTTATGTATTGGCTCAGACAAGTTCTCGTGGATCTGGTTTTATGGAAGGGTCGCAGATGCACTTTGTTTTCCAATCTAAGCTATTTCCAGGGATCCCTGAATGAAGCATAAACCATGATCTCCATCAGGCTTTCTGTTCTTTGTGTATGTCCAGCACTTCCCAGAATCTTTGGGAGTCAGAGTTAAGTGGCAGGATTATGATATAAACCCCACTCCCAACCCCTAACAATTTCCATTCTCCAACTCCATTTCCTTACATATCTACCCACTGCAATCTGTCTTCACCACCCACAGGACACCCCAACACTCTGCAAAATTCATCAGTGTCTTTCTAACTGTCAAATCCAATGACATGTGTCAATATTGTAATTTTTTTACATCTTCAAAATATTTAATTTTTAAAAAGTAAAATGTCACTTTTTTTCATTTTGAAATCTTTAAAGGTTCTTTAGCTCTTATTTTATTCTGCATGGTTCTGACACTCCAATCATTCTCTCTTGAAAATTATACACCAAGTCTTTTCTTCCATATAAAACACTCTTTCTGAAGTATACTCTAACTTACCTCTCTAACCGTTTCTTCCCAGATTCCTTTGCTTAAATGTTAATGTTCTTTTATGTTCTGATCTTGACCCTCTTGTATTTCTGTTAGTCTTCTCTCATTACTTCCGTCCCTAGGTTGACTTCCAAATCTACCTAACCAACTTAGGTCTGTTCCTTGACTCTCGGTTCTGCGTATCTTTCTGCCTGTGAGAACTCTTCACTCAGATAAATCCCAACCTGCATATTCAAAATTAAATCACTTACTCTCACATGACAGTGTGAGGAACTCTGCTGACCTGCTGCCTGATGAAAACTGATGAAAATTGTGTTAAAAAAGAAGCCTCTAGAAATAACATAAGAGCAAAACAGCAAATGAAAACAAATATTCAAGAAAATCTATGAAATTTCAGCAAGAAAAGCGAGAGTCTGTAATATTTGCCCAAAATAGCTCTATTCTTTCCCATCTCCCTGTTTTTTTCTTTGTTTCGTTTTGTTTTGCCTTTTTTTTCCTCCTGGGAAGAACAAGGCTTTGGCATTTCTTGTTCTGCCCCTGGCTGCCTGGTGCTGAGGCTAGTCCTGTTGAGTGTGGTTGAAAGGTGAGGCTTTCTTCTGCTGCTCAATCCCTACTCAAGATTGGAGGGTCTACCTTGGGTGTGGCATGCTGAGAATCCTGGGGCATTAGTACCCTTTCCCCTGGCTTGTGTTGTGGTCCCTCCATGCCAGAGGATCAAGCCAAGAAGACGTTAGCTTATTTTTCCCTCTTTTACTGAATGCTCTCCTAAAATGAGGGTTTTACTCAGAAAGAAAATTGATGATGTCCCTACTCGCAGCTCCAGAGCTCTAGTTAAGAAATTTTTTCCTGGGAGGCGAAGCAGGCAGTAAAATAGTGACTTCATCTGCAACAGAGCAGTGGAGAAATTTAAACCTAAGGACACTGTCAAGATTAGTGTAGATTGTGCTGAAAGGCAATTAGGATGAGATCTGTGAATCTAATGAAGATACAGCCTAGGCTGTAGGCCAGCTAGTTTGCAGAAAATAATAAGGGAATAGGACAGCTGAGAGGAGCTCTCCTGGGGTCAGAATAAACATCAAACACTGACATTGGAAGCCATTTTTTCAAAGGAGTTACAGTTTAATTAGGTTAGTTTGTATAGAAATGTATGCCCAAGGTATTGTAAACAATAAAGTAATTGCCAGCAGTGGAGCAAGGGGAAGAATTAGAAGAGGCCCAGCAGATACCACTGTTATCCCAGGTTGGCTCAAAGCTGTGTCTAGTTGAGGAGCAACATCAGAAGCTTAACACTGTGTGGGGGGTGGGAGTGTACTTTATTAAAATAATCCAACCAGTCACTAAACAAATAACTAAGCAATTAACAATAACAAACCATGGAAGAGAAGAACCAGTACCTAGAATTCCTACAATATATTATCCAAAATGTCCAATATCTAGCCAAAAATATGAAGCTACGAAGAAGTTTTAAAATATGATCTATACTCTGCCATAAAAAAAGCAACAAAAACTGCCCATGAGAGTAATGAGATGTCAGATGCATCAGAAAAAGATTTCAAAGTAGCCATTATAAATATGTTCATAGACCTAAAGGAAAGCATGATTAAAAAAATAAATGAAAGTATGATGACAATGTCGCATCAAATAAAAAAATACCAACAGAAAGATAGAAACTATGTCTATCTACACACAAATATTAACGTTTGTGTCTGTGTATGCAAACACACACACACACACACAAGCCAAATGGAAACTCTGGAATTGAAAAGCGCAATAGCTAAAATAAAAAATGTAGTGGAGACTCAATAGATTTGAGCTGTCAGAAGAAAGAATTAGTAAACTCAAAGATAAATTGATAGAGATTATATAAGCCAAAGAATAGCAGGAAAAAAACACAGCCTCAGAGAAAGGTGGGACACAATTAAGCACACCATATATGTGCAATGGGAGTTTCAAAAGAAGAAGAGAAAAAGACAAAATAATTCAAAGAAATAATTGCTGAAAAATTCCCAAATTTGTTGAAAAACAATAACCTATGCATAAAGAAAACTCAACAAACTCCAGGTAGAACGAATGCAAAGAAACCAGCTAACACACATCAGTAACACAACTGAAAATCAAAGACAATGAGGACATCTTGAAAGCAGCAAGAGAAAAATACATCACTTACAAGGGGAACCTAGTAAGATTAACAGCTGGCCTTTCAGCAAAAACAATGAAGGTCAGAATGTAGTGGGATGACATATACAAAATGCTCAAAGAAAACAAAAAGTCAACCAAGATTCCTATACTAGCAAAGCTATCAATCAAAAATAAAATAAAAATAAAGAATTTCCCAGATAAATAAAAACAAGAAAATTGTTGCTACCAATGCCATCGTACAAGAAATACCACAGGAAATCCTTTAGGCTGAAAGTAAATGACCTTAAACAGTAATTAGAATTCACAGGAACAAACATGAGCACCAGTAAAGGTAATTATACAATTAAAACAGACACTGTAAATTCATTTTTCCCTTTCTTCTCTTAACTGATTTTAAAAAGCAATTTTATAAAATGATATGTGCAAAATATGTTGTTGGGACTGTAATAAATAGAAATATAATAAATATCTATTTGCCAACAAGAACATAAAGGAAGTGGGTGGGAACAAAGCTGTAATGGATTAAAGAAACAATGACAGATGGTTAAGCAGTAAATATATCAATGTATTGTTGTATTTGTAATATTAGTAGATGTAATATATATAACAATAGTACCACAAAAGGGGGGAAATGGAGTAGAGCTATATGGAAGCAGCACTTTACATATTATTGAAACTTAGCAAATATAAATCTGAAGCTGTATATGGTAAACCCTAGAGAGACTACCAGGAAAAACAAACTCAAAATGGTGAAAAAAAAATTGATGAAATTATAATGCTACATTAGAAAATATTCACTCATTGCAAAGGAAAGCAGTAAAGGAGGACTAAAGGAGCAAAAAAGACTTGACAAAGAAAGCAAAAAATAAAATGGCAGCTATAAAACCAATTATATCAATAATAACAGTAAATGATGATTAAACAATCCAATAAAAACCAGAGGTTATCAAACGAGACAAGAAAGCATGATCCAACTATATATTGTCTATAAGAGAAATACTTAATATTCAAAGATACAAATTGATTGAAGTAAAAGGATGGAAAAAGATATATCGTGCAAAAAGCAACCACGGAAATCCTTAAACAGCTATACTAATTGCTGATATAATAGACTTTATAACAAACATGTCACTTGAGATAAAGATAGGTAACAAAAGGGTCAATTAATCAGGAAGAGATAACAATTATAAAAATATATGAGCCTAATAAATGAGCACTAAAATACGCAAAACAAACATTGACTTAAGTGAAGACACAATTTAACAACAGAAGATAGATATGTCAATACCTATTTTCAATAATAAATAGAAGAACCAGACAAAAGAGTAACAAGGAAACAGAAGACTTGTGCAACACTGTAGTCCAACTAGACCAAACGAACAGACATCTATAGCACACTCTACCCAACAGAAATAGAATGTATTATTCTTCTCAAGTACACATGGACCATTCTCCAGAACAGACCATATGTGAGGCCATAAAGCAAACCTCAATACATTTTTAAAAGAATAAAAAATAAAAAATATCTCCTTTAGCTATAATAGAATGAAATAAGAAATCAATTATAGGGAAAAAATTGGGAAAGACACAAATATGTAAAAATTAAACAAGAGACTTCTAAGTCATCAACAATTCAAGAAGAAATCCAGACAGAAATCAGAAAATATATTGAGATGAATGAAAATAAAGACATAGCACATCAAAGCTTAAGGGATGCAGGGGAAGTCGTGTTTAGAAGGACAGTTATAGCTGTAAACACCTACATTAAAAATAAAGAAAGATCTCAAATCAATAACCTAACTTCCACCTTAAGACATTGGAAAAAGAAGAGCAAAGTAAAGCTAAAGCAATCAAAAGTAAGGAACAAATCAAATAAAGATTAGAGTTCAAATTAATAAAATTAAGTTCAGCTTAAGAAAATAGGACAATAAGAGAAAATTAATTACGCCAAAACTTGGTTTTTGAAAAGAGCAACAGAGAAACTTTTAGCTAGTTTGATCGGAAAAAAAAAAAAAAAAAAAAAAAATAGAGAAGACTCAAATTACTAGAATTAGAAATGAAAGAGGAGACATTATTACCAACCTCACAAAAGTAAAAAGGAGTATAAAGGAATACCATAAATAATTTCTGTTCCAACAAGTTACATAACTGAGATGAAATGATCAGATTCCTAGAAAGATACAAACTACCAAAACTGATTCAAGTAGAAATAGACACTCTGAATAGTCCACAACAAGTGAAAACATTGAATTAGCAAAACAAATCAAAACAAAACAAACCAACAACCCACAAAGAAAATCCCAGACTGAGATGTCTTCATAATTTAATTTTACTACAAATTCAAAGAAGAGCACTTCCCAACTCATTTTATGAGGCCTGGTATACTGAGTATAATACTGATTTTGTTTCAGTATTATACTAGTACATTATACTAGTACCAAAATCATACAAAGATATCATTAGAGAAAAAACGAACTAAAGACCAATATAGCTTATTATTGGTCTCAACAGAATTCTCAGGGAATTAAAATTCTCAACAGAATAGTAGTAAACAAAATCTAGCAACATATAAAACTAATTATATATCATGACCAAGTGGAATGTATCTTGGAGATACAAGGTTAGTTTAACATCTGAAACTCAATGAAATATATATTATTATATATATAACAAATATATATAAAACAATAAACATACATATAACACATATATAGTCACTATATAATATATAGTTATTATGTTATATATATTATATAATATATAGTTATTATATAATAACTATATATGTGTTACATGTATATTTATTGTTTTATATATATTTGTAAACTATATATTATATTATACTATTATACAATATATTATATTATACATATTATACAATATATAATGTATATTATATTACATTTGTATAATATAATAACTATATATGTGTTATATTTATGTTTATTGTTATATAATATATATTGATTGTTATATATGTATATTGTTATATATAACTATTTAATATCTATTGTTATATATAGCATACTATATATGTTATATACAATATAGGTTACTACATATTATTATATTTAGTATATATTTGTTATAAGAATATATACGTTGTTATAATATATTATAGTAATAATATATTGTTATAATATATAATATTTATATGACAATAAATATATATAATTACATATAAATATATAAATATATATAACAATATATATTAACATGTATTATATATATTAAGGGATGCAGATAAAGCAGTGTTTAGAGGGAAAGTTATAGCTATAAACACCAACATAAAAAAAAGATCTCAAATCAGACTAACTTCCAACTTAAGACACTGGAAAAAAAGCAAAGTAAAGCTAAAGCAAGCAAAAGTAAGGAAAGAATAAAGATTAGAATTCACATTAATAAAATTGAGTTCAAATTAAGAAAATAGGAAAATAAGAGAAAATGTATTATATTGTCATTTAATTAGTATTAACTAAATTAATTATTATTTTATTTATTATATTACAATGTTGTATTCATCTTTTTTCATGCTGATGATAAAGACACACCTGAGACTGGGCAATTTACAAAAGAAAGAGATTTAATGGACTTACAGTTCCAGATGGCTGGAGAGGCCTCACCATCATGGCAGAAGGCAAGGAGGAGCAAGTCGTGTCTTACATGGATGGCAGCAGGCAAAGAAGGAGCTTGTGCAGGGGAACTCCTTTTTATAAAATCATCAGATCTAATGATACTTATTCACTATCATGAGAACAGCATGGGAAAGACCTGCCACAATGATTCAGTTAGCTTCCACTGGGTCCCTCCTACAATACGTGGGAATTCAAGATGAGATTTGGGTGGTGCACAGTCAAACCATACCAATTATGTCATATATGTGATATACATATACATATATATGTAACAATAAAATAAAAAACAAAAATTACATGATCGTCTCAATAGAAGCAGAGATAGCATTTGATAAAATCCAATACCCATCATGATAAAATAGTCATAAAACATAGGAATAGAAGGGAGTTTCCTTATTCTAATAAAGGGGAGCTACAAAAATCTTATAGCTAATATCACACTTAGTGGTGAAAGATTGGATGGTTTCTTCCTAAGGTCAAAGGAAGAATGTCCATTCTCACCACCTCTGTTCAATGTTGTACTGGAGATTCTCCACCAGGAAAATAAGACAAGAAAAAAAAATATCAGTATTGCCACATGTAATCTCGTACATAGAAAATAATGAATCCACTAAAAATTATTAGAACTGATAAGCAAGTTTATCAAAGTTGCAGGATACAAGATCAATATACCATTTCATACCCACTAGCTGGCTAGAATGAGAAAGTCAGATAGCAAGTATTGATGTGGATATGGAGAAATGGAAACTCGTATACACTGCTGGCGAGAATGTAAAATGATTCAGCCTCTTTGAAAAACAGACTGGCATATCCTCAGATGATTGAACATAGAGTTACCATAGGATCCAGCATTTCCACTCCTAGATATATACATATGTATATATAAAAGAAATGAAGGCATATATGCACACAGAAAGTTGTACATGAATGCTTATAGCAATTCATATTATTTGTAATAGCCAAAAGGTGGAAACAGCCCAAAATTCATTAATGGATGAATAGATAAATTAAATGAATAGATAAATTAAATTAAATAGATAAATAAATTAAATGCAGTATATTTATACAATGAGATACCAGTTGGTCATAAAAAGGAATGGAGTACTTCTACATGATAAACTCTGAGTGAACCTTGAAAACGTCATGCTAAATGAAAGAAGCCCATTACAAAAAGGCCACATACCACATGATTCCATTCATATAAAAGCCCAGAATCTATAGAGACAGAGTATATTAGTGGTTGCTTGGGTGTTTGTGACTGGCAGAGAAAGAGTGATATGGGCTGGGGGGAGGCGTGAGAACCAAAGGATATGGAGATTATTTTCTCTTTTTGATAAAAATATTCTAAAATTTACTATGATGATGGTTGCACTTATCTTCAAATACACTAAAAATCATTGATTTATAAACCTTCAATGGATGAATTGCACAATATGTGAATTACATCTCAATAAAGCTATTTGAGAATTAAACAATCATTTCCCCCCGATCTGTGTATTGTCCTGTCTTCCTCATGTCATTCTGTTAACTATGCAAGGCACTAAGTACCCTGGAAGTTATTCTGAACTGCTCTCTTTACCTTTTCCCCAGGGTTCAATTCTTCATCCTATCTAGTCTGTTTCCCAAAAATCTCCCTGACCTACCCCATTTTCTCTGTTCCTCTAGCATTCCCTTAATTTATGGTCTTACAAATAAGATTTCTCTTGATATGCCTTCCTATGCTAAAAGTTGAGTATGAAGGGAATGGTACTGAAATTGGTGTGTGTGGAGGGAGGATTAATTGAGGGATATGTTTATTTGCAATCCAGTAAAGCTATTTATTTATTCACTCATTTATGCTGTTTTATTTGAAGAGTTTTAGATAGTGACAATGATATTGGCAGGGGTCTACTCCCATCTCTACACTCCTTCTTAATATCTCTCATTGTTTTTCTACATTTGTGTAATTTTCTTTGTTAGACTGATACATTTTAAGCTGAATGGGGAAGCTATGGACATCATCTAGCCCAACTTTGTACTTTTAATCATGTACTGGGGTCATTTTTTTCCTTCCTCTCATTATTTACTTCCAAGTAACCAAAAATGTCTATTTTACCTTAATAGTGAAAGAATTAGTAAAATATCTATCTTTCTATGTACATATATGTATAATTATTTTTCATGATAATATACAAAAATTACTTGAGGAAATTACAAAGCAAGAAAGGAGAAATCTTGGGAATAAATAAAGTAATTTGGGAAATTTGACTTATAATTAATTTTCTGTGAAGGGGAATATTGTGAGAGTAAACGATTTTACTAATACAGGATAATATTACCTATGAAAAAGGAGATGGTCAGAAGTAACAACAATGATTAATACATTAATCATTAAAAGAACATTATTTTACAATGAGCATTATTGTGGTCGACTTGTCTGTTAGATGAAATGTACAATGTTTAATAGGTTGGAAAATATTATTTGGCAAAACAGATGGCAGCTTTGGAAAGCTTCTATTCATTTAGGTGGTTTTAAGGAGAATACCTAGATTGAATTCACTGAAAAATCTGAAAAACAAGGATTCTCAATTTTGCAAATATAGAGACTGGATTTTCTTTTTTTAATATCCAAAGATGATTTGACACTAGAAAAACAGCTCATTGTAAACTGACAGGAATGTTCCTACCCCGAGGTATGTGCACTCTCACAGTAAGTAAGCTGTATGGGCAGCCAGCGTAAAATCAAAGTCTTGCCTGGTCAGTACAGAAACAGAATATAGGGATTTAGGTCTTCCCCTTTTTTTTTTTTTTTTTTTGAGACGGAGTCTCGCTCTGTCGCCCAGACTCCAGTGCAGTGGCGCAATGTCGGCTCACTGCAAGCTCCGCCTCCCGAGTTCACGCCATTCTCCTGCCTCAGCCTCCGAAGTAGCTGGGACTACAGGCGCCTGCCACCACGCCTGGCTAATTTTTTTGTATTTTTAATAGAGACGGGGTTTCACCATGTTAGCCAGGATGGTCTCAATCACCTGACCTCGTGATCTGCTGGCCTCCGCCTCCCAAGTGCTGAGATTACAGGCGTGAGCCACTGCGCCTGGCATTAGGTCATTTTAAATCTCTTAGAGGCAACCTAAAGTACTCACTTTACATCCCCACTCTAGGGACAACCTGTCAAGGAGCACAGTGTTTAGCTGTATCAACCAAGACTCTCCCTGCAGACAGAATGCCTTTTGCATCTTCTCTTCAAGATTTCATCTTCCCTGCATGGCAATATAAGTGTATATTCATATATAAAACAGCACACAACCAAATTGATGTCGCTTCAGTATGAAATAACAAGTGACTGTGATTAATCTAGCATCAACTGTCCCCTGTGTCTGATTAGACCGCAGTTTGCTTTGGTTATGACGTCCGACATGGGTCCAGTACTGAGAGACATGAGTACTGTCCATTTCCTCAGCGACTAACATGTCAGACTTCTACATATGTGTTTTATTAGCTAAACTTTTAGAGAACACATTTTTTTCTCTGCTTTGAAGGTATTTCCCCTCAGGGTCATCGATATTCTTTTACCATTTTTTTTTATTTATACAAGAAAACAAACTTCACTATATATTCCAATATAAAAAGAATACAACTTGACCTGCACTCACATGAAAATGTTGACACATTTACTTTCCATAAAACAAATAAAACTAATTTGCACATTTAAATAACTATAGTTACATATTTACAAGTAAGAGTTATACTTAAATACATAGTAATTAATAGCCACCTCCATTAAAAAAACGAACACTTTGTTAAAGGCCTAACCCAGCATCTAATATCTGTGTATGATTTTTAATCATTTGTTTGTCCTTACTTATAATAGAACATTCTCAGTCTAAGGAAGCTATCTCACCAGTTGTCAGAAAGGATCAATCAGATACACTCAGAATGAACAGTTCGCGCAGTGAAGGGCAATTGGCCGACTGCTGCATGCCTGAGATGGGTGGCGACTATTCCAGGAGAAATTACTGTAGCCCCTACCCCCTCAAATTTTTTTCCAGACTAATATTACAGGAGACAAGAAAGCTAGACAAAACAAATCAATGTTTTGTCAAGATGTTACTGAATGTAACAAAAGATAGCAAATGAACAGGATTGAAAGCATAAAATACATGCAATTCAGTTAGAATTGATTTATCTTCAAAACAAAACCAGAGGCTAAGAGATGCATCTTTTCTATATCTATATAGATGTGCTATGTGCTGTGTGCTATGGCCTTCTGGCATCTAGGCAGGCCTTCTGACATCTAGGCAGGCCTTCTGACAGTCTGTACCTTAGGTTCCTGGGAAAAAGGCAGAGTGCAAACTGCGTGCGTGTGTGTGTGTGTGAGTGACAGTAGGACTTTGGATCTAGATTCCTATGTGGCACTCCTGGTCCTGGCATGGGTCTTGCTCCTGTTGCCCCTCTAGTCTAATACCCAGATAAGGTTTTTCCAAACTTTATGTCCCAAGAAGCACAATTTATCCAAGAAAGTATAAATCATAATATTCAGTGCTCAAATTTGGAAAACAGTATTAAACAAAGGTAAGGAGACTTCCTTAAAACTTTTCAAATGCATTAAGTTGCTATTATAGGTCGTGAATATTCACAGCTGAGATATTATATTCTCTTTTCATCTGAATTCTTTCTTTTAGCTCTGTAATTCCCATTAATACCCAAGTAAAACATCCAGGGGAACATTTTGACCTAGAGTAAACTCTGGGCTCTTAGGGTCCTTTACCCAAGTCTCACCCACTGTCTTAGCACTTGAAGTTGTGCTGGTCAGGAGGAAAGAAGCGGAGCACAACCAACTGAAGTTGCCCACCCTGAGGCCTTCTGTGTCTACCAGTATGAAGTAGTCCCAAACCTATTTTGCTGAATGATGTGTGCAGGGAAACCCTCCATAAATGGAGCTGAGATCATAATCCCCAAATGAGGAAATCCAGACATAAAAAGGCATTTCAATATGGACAAGAGTTCTTAAGTATTGCTTCTCATACTGAATCTCTACCCAGAAGCACTGTGGTGGTTGACTTACCCCATACCAGCCCTCCTCCTCAGGCACTTCTCCCTAGGGGGAATAGGTCTGGTGACATAGGGAATGTTTGGCATTCCCTGTTGGTCATAAGACTGTCACTACAAATGGACTCATTCACGGACACTGAATTGCAACTGTCTGTTTGCTATTACTCTGACCACAGCGAAAGATAAACTTTGAAATTTATAGAGAGCTTTTAATGATATTTTATTTAATTAATATTTTCTTTTAAAAAAGGACCAGGAGAGGAACTCTGAAATGAGTATGTTCTAGCTGAAATACTGAAGAATATCCCATAAGGCATCAGAAATCAGCTAATGTTTCACTTAACAAAGAGTGTCTGCTGGTGTGCAATGCTCAAACTTTCTATAGATTGGCAGAAAAAATAATTATTGTGACTCCACTGTGCAAGATGCGTGGGAAGGAAAGGGTCCTGGTACATAGGACTTCATTTTCAATGAAGTCTCCTAAAGAGATAAAAGAGCAGCAACTGAACACTCAATTTTATTCTTCGTTCAGCTTGCTGGATCACAAGCAATGCTTCTTTCTGGAATATTTTTTCTTAGAAAATAATAAGACATAACGTGAAGCAGAATGGAAGAGTAGGGATTACATTCATTTCAGAATCAAACAAATCAGGGATTGAATAATCACCTATTCTACGTTCTAGCTACATACCTTGGGCAAATTCATTAACTTTTCTTAGCCTCAGTTAGCCCACCCCATATGTGAAGATAATAATGCCTAATGTGAATGATTAACATGTGCCTATCATCTTGAAATGTTTCTGGCTCATAATAGGCATTCTATACATTAGATCTCTGCTAGACTAAAATGAGAACAAAGCAAATAAGAAAATACTAAAAGCAGAATGTCATGAACAAGAATAATCAATCTTGTGCCTATGATTGTTGTTACTCCACAGAAAAATTCTCTTACCTAATTTGACCATAGGTCATATCATAATCATCTTTGACAAAATATACCATTTTATGGTGTGAAATGAGCTATATATCTGGCAGTCAGATCTAGCATTGATAAGGGATAAAACTAATCATTCCGTTGGTGGATAGGAAGATGCCTTAGTCTGCCTAAATTTAGGAAGTTTTTGGAAGACAATAGATTCATCGTCTGGGAAGCAAAGTTTGGCTTATTTTAGGTTTTACTTTAGAGCCAGTATTTGGAAAAAAAAAAAAAGTTCTATACTGTTTGCAAAACGTAAGAAACTAATGAGATAAAATTGCAAAAAATGATTGAAATGTTAGAATCAAATGCCCAGTAGCTAGTTTAAATGTCAATGCCAGTTGTTCTTTAAACGTTTCCACTTATAATTTTAAGATTGAATAGGGTTTAAATCTTGTTTTGACCTAGACTGCACTTTTAGTGTGGCCCTGAGGTCATTATCCTGACACACCTGATTCTCAATTTTTATGAGCATAATAATGAAGACCAGCATATTAAAGGTGAAATAAAACCAGACTGCTTGAAAGCAGACCTATTCTCCTGGGGATACTTCAAGAGAATTAGAATGTGGGTTGGGGTACCCTATATCACATAAGTATTTGCTAGAAAACACGTTAGCCAGGAGACATAATGTAAGAGTAAATGACAGGGTACTCCACTGCAGGGGTCCCCAACTCTCAAGGCTGGACCAGTACCAGTCAATGGCCTGTTAGGAATCAGGCCACACAGTAGGAGGTAAGTGGCAGGTAGCATTACTGCCTGAGCTCCACCTCCTGTCAGATGAGCAGCAGCATTAGATTCTCATAGTAGCACAAACCCTATGTGCGTGTGAGGGATCTAGGTTGCGTGCTCTTATAAGAATCTAACTATGATCTGAGGTAGAATAGTTTCATCCCAAAACCATCCCGCCACCCTAACTCCATGGGAAAATTGTCTTCCACAAAACTGGTTCCTGGTGCCAAAAAGGTTGGGGGCTGCTACTCTAGGGCATCAGTCAACGTTTGATTGGAAAACCAGAATCACCGTAAGTATCAATGGAATAAGAAAACTAACAGAGGGATGAAGGCTTACACAAATGTAGAAGTCACTAGGGAAGTGAATGTTTGGCAGGCTGCAGCTGGAGGATTGGGAAACAGTCCCTGATGACTTTAGCCTGAAGCACTGGAGTGGGCAGAGAAGCTGGAGCTCACACGGGAGTCTGAGCAGCCGCTGCTCCCCGTCACCATGATCAAAAACAAGGAACCAACAGTTGTCCATAGAAAGCCTCAAGCCTCTCCACCACACCTTCTGGGAATAGCATCGCCTCTTCACTTTGGCCCTCTAGTCGTGGTTCCTCTCTTTAGCAGCCTCTAAGCCAGAACCATAGAGGGAAGGGGATTTTGGGAAATGTAGTTCTCAGCCTTGGAAGGGCATAGTGCTGGTGCCGAGCTGGTAAGAGACAACCCAGCTCACCTGGTTACAGTGTATGCTCAGATGTGCTGACTCTCTCTGGAGAGCAGTGAGAGTGTCACAGAATGTTAGGAAAGATGGATGGCCCAGAGTATTTCTTTTAGCATTCTTCCTGTGAGAACTCAATGCATAAAAGTAGAAGCAAAATAACTTGGTCAAATAACAAAATCAAGACAAAAGAGAAATCAAGAATGTATGGAGTAACATTTGTGTGGCAGGCATTAAGTGATTTATGTATATTATTTCATGTACTTTCACAACATAGATTCTTTTTCTTTCACTTTACAGTCAATGCAACTTTATTTTAAAGGTGAAATAAAGATCTCCTGAATCATTAAACCAGTAGATGGTAAAGTCAATGGAAACTAAGTTTGGGTCTAAATACAGAGCTACTGCTACCACTTCATATCACACCCCATCAAGAGGCTAGAAAGACTGATACTGCTTTTAGTAAGACACAGGTATTTTCGTTATTAATTCAAGTCTACACTGGCATTTATTTAACTTTTAATGTGTCTTTTGTGGCCTACCTGCATCAGAAAGACTGGGAGAATCAGACCTTTTTTTTTTTTTTTTTTTTTTTTTTTTTTTTTTTTTTTGATGGAGTCTCGCTCTTTTGGCAGGCTGGAATGCAGTGGTGCAATCTCGGTTCACTGCAACCTCCGCCTTCCAGCTTCAAGCGATTCTCCTGCCTCAGCCTCTTGTAGCTGGGACTATAGGCACGCGCCACCACACCCAGCTAATTTTTGTATTTTTAGTAGAGACGGGGTTTCACCATGTTGGCTAGGATGGTCTCGATCTCTTGACCTCGTGATCTGCCCACCTTGGCCTTCCAAAGTGCTGGAGTTACAGGCGTGAGCCACTGAGCTGGCTGAGAATCAGCATTTTAAACTAGCTCTCTGAGTGATTAATGTTTAGCTTTCAGTTTAGACATTTTCTCAATCATCAGGGTGAACACAGAATTTTGGTTAGGGGTAGGAGCCAATTTTACTGCAACTAATACATTAGGATATACTAAAATACAAAATTATATAAAGTTTCTGCAAACTACAGAATTAGAGGTAATTCGAATTTTTGCCTTCTTTGTCAATATCATTGCTTTACATGGTTGCCTCCTCGAATTAAATAACATGTTGTGATTATTTCCAAATAAACAGGAATCTCAAATAAAAAAGTATTTAATGTTTCCTTTTTTCTAGGAAAAAGCAGTAGTCATAAAAGGCTATAATACTTTCAAATGTATATCAAAGTTGTCCGTGGTTCTTTTTGTCCCCAGCTAATTGTTACCCTTTTGAAAGCCGCTGCATTGTTAAAGTCAGTTAACAATGCACTTGAATCCATTTTGTCTTCCGACACAATGAACTAGTACACTCAGCACTCCAGTGACGCTGGCAGACACAACAGTACTTTGAAGTACTTGCAGTCATTACTCAGAAACTCTTAATACCGCCTGTGTCACTGGTCCTAGTTTCCAAGTAGAATATAATAACCTTAATTGAGAGACATCTCTTTTTGCCTGAGATCTTTACTAGATTGAAGCTTATGTTTGAAATGAATTCAGCAACACAAGGAAAATAATATTTAAGAGAATAACCATGAAATTTCAAGTGCGTCACCTAGAGGATTTAAACAGGTAACAAATTTCTCATTATTCTGTTCTCTGCAGAGCTAAATGTTTGTGCTTCTGATTTTCTCGTCTGATAGCCAATACATTAAAAGAACAACAACAGTTCTTAGGCCCAGAATGCCTTCACAAACTGAAAGCACAAAATATTTAGATTTGATAATCTAAAGAGCATATCAATTAATTTAAGATAATTATTATAATTGAGAAACATAATGGACATGACTTTTTTCAAGGCTTCTTCAAAAAACATAATTTAAAATAAGTTATTACAGACATGTCAAATTGGAAAAATGTGCTCTATCAGACACTGTTAACTTTCTTCTTCCCAGAAATTCCACCCCTGTCTCCACCACTCTCAGTTGCTTGATTTCTGACTGCAAGATGGGTTTCTACTACCTGGAAATCATGAACAACCAGAACGTTGTTCCAGAACTGCCTTCCCAGTAAAGTCTTCTTATTGGTGATTTTCTGTGTGCTCATTGACACCATGTTTCCTCAATTCCTATAGGATATATCTTTTTGATTATTTAATCTGGATTTCAGATTGTGAATCTGTGGCCTCTTTATCTTCTGGTTTTCTGGGACCCATCTCATCTGGCTTTTAATATCTTTGATTTTTCTTAATGCTCCTATACATGCCCCAGACACATGACACTTAATTCTTCCCTGGAGGTCCTGGTGGTTTATCTAACCCACTCAATCACCTTTCATTGCAGTAAGAAAGATTAGGAAACCAGTCTTCCCCCAGATCTCAATTTTTCTCATGTGTAATGTAGGAGTTTTCATACCTTTCTCCTAACTTAGCTTTGAGAATTAAATGAAATTACACATGAAAGGCACCCAGTGTCTATATCCATACAGCACCTGTCGCTTGGCAGGTCCTCAAGAACTGAAGCTAATTCTTCCCCATTTTGTTATTCTCATAATGCTTTGATGCACAAAAGAATTTTGTAATTTTTCTGTTTCATGCAGTAGTTCATCTACTGTTTCTAAATAAATGCAGCATCCAATAAATTTTTTAAATCTCCGGGGTAAGAATTATATGCTCTAGTTCATTTGAAAGCCCCATTGCCTAGCACCAGGCTGGGCGTGATAGTATGTGTACAATAAATAATTACTGAAATGAATTTAAAGTGAATGGGGAGCTGGAAGGGTTTGGATGGCAGTTGCCAGGCTGCCTGTTACACGTTATTCCTGACAGAATGTCTCCTATGAATTAATGATTTAGAACACCAGGTGGTCAGCCACAAGCTTCCTAAAAAGGGAAGCAAGCAGGAGGAGAGGAGGATTTAGCACGAAAGCCTAAGTTTTACCACAGTGAATTCAAAATCTTTCTTTATCACTTTCAAAACTAGGCAGCTGGTGTCACAGCTTCATTCCAACTGTTTGTGATGGTGGCAGTGATGTTCTAGGGCACAAGGCAGGATGTTCCTGAACCCCATCTCACTCCCACCCCAATTCCAGGTTCTAATGATTTCAATGATTCATTTGCACTTATGTTAACCTTAACAGGTACAATATTTGTAAAACTACATCTCTAGTGTTTTTTAAAGTCAAAGTTGATGAAAAACTATGAATGATTTTTAAACTCCCTGGGCTTCAAACTTGGCAGGAACACACCAACTTGGAAGGAAATTGTTACTAGTACCAGGACTCTCCTTTATTTTATAACTATAGCCTTTGGAGTTCTGAGAGTCCTGGGGTAGAGAGAACTTTGAAAATTTTTATTGAACTCATGCCTGCCCTAATAATGAGAACGAAGCCTTGGATCTCTCAATTCAAATACAAAGAATACTTTTTTTTCATTTAACTAGTGCCTATTTAAGCATTCACAAGTGCACATACACATACATACATAAAACACTTTCCTCATTAAAATATCGAATAATGTTCTTGCATATAAATATCCTTTTTCATAACCACAGCAAACCACGGCCCAAGAAGATAAGCTTAAAGGGCCTAAAAATACAACCTCCATCCAGAATTTGACTTTGGAGGTCCATCTTTAGCTTTTGGAGAGGTCTGGGTGTCATATGGTGTACAGCATCTGTCTATAAACATGAACGTTTTCAGACAGACAGCACTCTACATCTGAGCTTCTGTCTTCTTTTATTTCTAGCAGAAGTAGATCACACAAATACACAGCTTACACAAATCTACACATTAACTTGATAAAGGGAGAAGAAAAATGCTATGTTATTTGACAAGAGAATGTGTAGGTTATCACTAGTCGGTCTTATTAAGAAATTATAGGATGGAGTACAATGGAGAAAAATTCACTGACATATATTTGAACTCAGACACCTCAAACCTAAGTGAAGGAACAGAGCTCCCTAATTCTAATTAAATCACTTTATTGAGTGGGAATTGCTTCTGCACCTTTGTCTGAACTCCTGCAAATTGTTTCATGCAACTCTTCTGTACTGATAACTGTGGTGGTGTGTCTTGAGGAATGTTCTTATTGAATGTAAGGGAGTAAGGGACTTTGGTCCAACACCCTGGTACTTGTATTTCCTGAGCAGTATTGTAACTGCCAGTCTGCTTGAAATATTGATATTTAGTTTTCAAAAGTGAGGACACCAGATAGCAGCATCATACAATCAGGACAAATTCTGGACAAAGACCAACTGCTGGTAAGGATGCAATTGGAACTCTCCAACGTTAACAGGAGGAATACAAAATGGTACAGCCACATAGGAAATAGTTTGGTATTTTTTTTTTTACAGTAAAATATACTTTTACCATATAAGAAGAAACTATAATTCTATGTATTTATCCAGGATAAATAAAAACATGCTGTATGTTGATACAAAGGCTTGTAGTCCAGTGACCACAGCGACATTATTCATAACAGTAAAAAAGAAAACTGGAAGCAACTCAAATGCCTATTAACTGAAGGATCAATTTTTAAATTGTGGTATATCCATACAATGAAATACTACCCTTCAATGCAAAGACAAACTGCTGACATGTGCAAGTTAGATAAATCTCAAGAGCATTACGCAAGGGAATAAAGCTAAACACAGATGACTGTACTCTGTATGATTTCATTTTTATGAACTTCTAGAAAAGGCACAAGTTTGTAGTGACAGAAGCAAATCACTGACTTCTAGCAAGCAGGACAAAGGAAAGAGACTGACTTTAAAGAGGCACAAGAAAACCTTTCAAGATGATGAAAATGTTCTACAGTCATGATTGTAAGTGGTATATATATATTTTTGTACATATATGTTTGTGAAATACAGTATATATTTACTATATACACAGTATATATCTACTATAGATACAGTATATATTACTACATATAGCATATATTTACTATATATTTATATATATTTACTATATATTTATATATTTACTATATATATTTATATATAGACTGTGTATATTTGTGAAAACAATCAAATTTGACACTTGAAATGGGTACATTTTGTTTTTCTGTAAATTATACTTCAACAAAGCTGATTTTAAAAAATATGAAGTAGTTATTTGTAAGCAAATGCATGGATTTCAAAAGTTTGATTACTGTGAGTCTCTAAGAAAGACTTCATCTTACTAGGTGGTGCGGGAGAATTTCCTCAAATTCTACGTCTCAATTCAGCTTGTTCCAAATTGCATGGAACTACTGGTGGACAACATATGGGTGATAAATATTTATATAATCCTGAGGAAGTATAAAATAAGCATAGAGATAAAGAAAAAACATACTAAATCCATGTTATTAATACTTTTCAGCTTCTGAGAAAAATTGAAATAATTATTGTGATTTTTTTGTTGTTACTTAAGGTATTTGAAACGTTTGAGAATATATCACATTAGAGAATCTGTGAACTATCAAAGAGAATTTGATTGTTATTAGACTTGTGATTTATTTTAAAATGAATAAAAGAATTAATGTTATTAGATATTTAAATTTTGATTCTGATTTTAATTTTTAAAAATACGTACTAATTCTAAAATATAACCTAGGCCTTTGGGTACAAAGTCTTCTAAATTTATAGGCTAAAAATACTCTCATAATTTGGCAATAGGTACTAATAAAAGTATCAATATCAGTCTGCAAGAGTAGGGTTCAAGATATATATATAATATGTACACAATATGTATATAATATATATATATTTTATTCAACTTATTTCTATACCAAGTTCTAATTGTAATGAAGTGGTGAAATTCCCCTCCATCTCTTCTCTTTCCCCTTTGCCAAGAATTATTTGTCTCCCTAAGGCTTCAGGCTTTTAAGAAAAAAAGCTAGTATTTCATTTTTTTCTTTTGTTTTCACATTATTTCACAACACATTATTTCTTTGGGTGTCATAGCCACATTGCTTGAATGAAGTGTGAAGCAGGCATGGAAGGAGGGCAAATAAGTGGATTCTAAGTAAAAGGATAATCTATACATCGAAAATATTATCCTGCTATAGAACAAAACCATAAAATTTTGTATGTTCATTTATTTAGCCATTCCACTTCTAGAAAACACTTTTCAAGAATTACTCAATAGTGAGAACCATGTCTTAGCTGAAGATTGTCCATTACAGATTACTCTCAATGACAAAAACTGTCAGCAATCTAAATATCCAACAAAAGACAATTAGTTAAATGACTATGAGAAAATTGCCCAATGGAACATTATTCAATCATGAAAATAATGTAAAAGAATATTAAAGAACATGGAAAGCTTCAAGATATACATTTAAGTTGGAAAAATCAAGTTATGTATGATTCTCTATTGCAAAAACCATAAATATTGAGCAAAGCTCTGAAATATATCTATTTCTGGAGATATATATCTCCAGTTTAGATCTCTTTGCTAAACTCCAGATCTATGTTTTCCATTTCCTGATAGACATTTCTACTATGAAATCTCACAGTACCTCAAAATCAACATGTCCAAAACTGAGCATATCTTATATTCCTCCAAACCTGTTCCTTTATTGTAGAGTTCTCTATCTCAGTTAATGGTATTCAAGCCAGACATCTGGGTGTCCTTGAATCTTCAATCTACCACCCACATTCATGTTCAGCAAATTTATTCAGCACCTGCTGTATGGCAGAAGCTAGTCAGACCTTGGGTATTCCATACGGAAAAAAGTAAATATGGTACCTGAATTCATGAAACTTATTGTTTAGTGGGGAAAGCAGATACTAATTATATCATTGCAAATAAATAAAATAGTCTTTTATGAAGGAATAAAATTGGTACTCTGAGAGAGTGAGGACAGGAGCCATTTTAAATAGGGTGGTCAGGAAAGTCTTCTCTGAGAAGATGACATTAAGCTGAGAGCTGAAGTTTTCAGCCTTATGAAAGGCAGCACGACATGGAGGAGAGAATTATTGATAATAGAAAGACAAACAAGAAGCCTCCAGAAAGAAATGCAGAATTAAATTTATTTTACCTTCTAAAAATTTATTGAATATGTCTTTTTCTCTCTATCATTGCAGTCTTGTCTCTTTTCTAGATCAAAATTATCCTTGCCTCAATTATTCAAACATCTATAAAGTGACATTTCTCCTTCTGGATTTGTCTCCATCCCGTCCACCCATGACATTATAGCGAAACTGATTCTTTTGAGGCAAATTGGATCATGTCACCCCAGTGCTTAACACCCTGTAAGAGCACACCATCACTCCTGGAACTAAGCCCCAACTCTCCTCTGTGTTTTATAAGGCTGGGCAAGATCTCACTCCAGAATACTCACTCAACCTTTCCACTAACTGCCCTCCATTCTATACTTCAGACATATTGAACTTCTTTTATTTCTTCACACAGACTATTTTTACACCTTAGAGCCTTGTCAAAGCTGTACCCTCTACCTGAAGCACGTCCCCACTTCACTCTTTCATCTGATTAAATCTTTTTCATCCTTCGGGCCTCAGCTAAGATATTATTTCATTGAAATAGCCTTCCTTGAGTACCCAAGTTTGATGCCCTGGTCTTATAGCACACTCTTTTCCTTTCTCTTCCATTATCCTGTATTGTAATCACCCATTTACAGTCTGGTTCTTCAGACTGTAAATTTCACAATTTAGGGCCTTTTATTTACTTTTTCCTGCTTTATCTTGAAAACCTAGCCAAGGTCTTGAAATACAATAAGTGCAAAGGTGGGTAAGTCACTTAAGTCCTGGATTTCAAGACCAACCTGGTCAAAATGGCAAGACACTGTCTCTAAAAAAATACAAAAAAATCATTTGGGTGTGGTGGCGTGCACCTGTAGTTCTAACTACTCTGGAGACTGCAATGAGGGAATCACTTGTGCCCAGGAGGTTGAGGCTACAGTGAGCCGTGATTATGCCACTGCACTCCAGCCTAGGTGGCAAAGCAAGACTGTCTCAAAACAGAAAAGTATGGATGGCTTTGTTTCTTTTTGAAATTCTTCATATTCTAAATATTTTGCAGATTATTTTAGTACTATTCTACCGAGGAAAGAACACACAGGCTTCAAATGGCTCATTAAGTACTGATATGGACATAGTTAAGACTTCCCTAATTATCCAAGGGTATTAGGCTGAGCTGAGTCTGGAAACAGGCTCAAAATTCAAAGTACTGAGAGTGAGCAGGATCTGGTACAGTGGTGTGACATCACCTGTTTCAGAGCTGAAATAAGTAAGGCTGAGATGGGAGAGCCCAAGGGAGAGGAAGCCTGTAGGGAGAGACCTAATGCAAAGCCAGGGCAGCCCATCCAATGGGTCCTCCTTCCACAGGGATTGGGAAATAGACTGTACCCCATAGTCAGGCAACTGGACTCATTTTCAGAAATCCATAGAAAGGAATGTGACATGAAGGGGTAAGTGGGAGAACAAACCTGGAAAACATTTCTGAAGCAGGAAAAAGATCACATTATTCCCTTTTTATGGGGAATTTACATCCTCAGCATGGGTGGAGAGGAAACATTTAATGCTACTGACAGCAGAATAATTTTATGGTTCAAAGACCATGGGAATGGGTGTCATGAAACCAGTATTTAGGCTACTAGCTTTCTGTGAGACCCCCAAGAGAGAAACCTACCTCTGTGCCTTGCTTTCCTCCTTTGTAAAATTAATAGATTACACTAGCTGATCTCTTAGGTGCTTTTTTAAAAAAATTTTATTTTTTCAGTTAAAACATTCTGTGTTCTCTCATTCTGGGCTGAATGCCCAAGGCATTCAACAAAATACATTTGTTTTAAAGAGATGTAGGAGGGAAGTAATTCACCTGTACTTATTTATGAAGCACAAAGTGAATTTTCTGACTTTCAGATAACATCTTGACACACGCTTGATAGTTTCTGAGTAAACTTGCTTTATATGTGATGAAACATACTAAATTTAAACTGACTCTAGTTTAACCTAAAAGCCATGGGAATCTGACACATTTCCACCCATAGAAAATATTAGAAGGATTTCATTTACTGCTAATGCTTGGTGCTAGAAACACTTGAAAGTCAAACACAAGTCATTTATTTTATGACTCATTTCTAACAACTTGGGAAAAAATACATTCAGTAACTCTGCATCAGTGCTATGAAAAGAGGCAAAATAGTGTAGAATATATTGAAATCTTCTCTAAAACTTAGGGTAAACCACATCTAAAGGAATATTTTGGGCATATTCCACACTGGTCTTTACTCCCAAAGGCTACTTGTGCCTGAAACAATCCCATTATGAGGTATCTCCCTCTGGCTGAAGGCAGAGGAAAGAGATTAGGTTTTTTGTTTCAAGTTAAGACCATCTTTCTGCAAGCCTTGTTCTGATCTTAGAGACCTATAGACACCTGCTCCAACACCTGTGTAGTAGTCCGTTCTCACGCTGCTTTAAGAACTGCCCAAGACTAGGTAAAAGAAAAGAGGTTTAATTGACTCACAGTTTCACACGGCTGGAGAGGACTCAGAAACTTATGATCATGGCAGAAGGCACCTGTTCACAGGGCAGCTGAAGAGAGAATGAGAGCCGAGTGAAGGGAAAGCACCTTATAAAACCATCAGCTCTCATGAGAACTCACTCATTATCATGAGAACAGCATGGGGGAAACTGCCCCCATGATTCAATTATCTCCATCTGGTTCCGCCTTTGACAGGTGGGGACTATCACAATTCCAGGTGAGATTTGTGTGGGGACACAGAGCCAAACCATATCAATCTGGCATTCTAAAATATGCTCCAGTCTTGGTTTACAATATTTAAGGCTGGAATTTCTCCCTCACTCATATCCGTTCCCTAGATATGTTTTCCTGATTGAAATTTTTCAGGATCCTTAGGGTCACAAGGAAAAATTACACATAAATTACCTTTAGTAGATTTATGGTAGGAATTCTCCCCATAGGGTAGCATGTACAGGAATGTTACATTGCACTCAGACCATGCAAGACTGAGATGTACAACAGCCATCATGAGTACTGGAACAATGGCTAAGCATTGTTTGGAAAGACAACTGCTTTTTCTTCTCCTCTTCCTTCTTTATCTATTAACTTTACCCTAATGAGAAGAAATAATGTGATTGGCCAGGTTGTTACCATTTAACTGGAGCCTCAGGGACACCTGACCTACCTTACCTTCAGACATTATAAAGATACTTTCAGATCATGTACCAAAACCTGGTGAAAATAGCTAGGGCCCAAGTAGCAAGATTGATTTCATTTGACCCAGAAGACACTACCATATCATGTGAATCAGAACAGAATTTAGGACCTCTTATAGAGAATAGGGCAATATGAATGAGAAGGTACTTTGAAGCTTTATGAACTTTCTGAGTGATAAGATTGCAGATAAATAGGAAGTACAGTTAGTAAACAAAAACGTAACATGAAACCACTAATGATCTCTGCATGTTCATCCATCTGATATGAAAACCACTTCTCTCCTCCTCAGGGGATTTGAAAATCTTGCATGCTGATTCCATTCTTATATATGTAGAGACTCTCTGAAATATTAGGTCAATTATATTTGTTCTGCAAAGAGATTTTACTAAGGAGAAGAAATTGAGGAATTATGCCCATATGTTTCAGGGTGTGATTTAGTCTACAGAAAATTATAAAAGATTGACATAATCCCATTAAAATCTAAACTATAAGCAAAAAATATACATTTCACTTTTTGCCACTGAAGTATGGAAGCCTTTTAGCCAGAAGCATATCCAAGGCTTTCTAAATTCACTCTCTGAAAAATGAAATGCCAGCTCCACAAATTTGAGCCAGGCCTCCTGCTCAAACCAGCCATTCCAATGATAAATCCATTATGTGGGTTGAGGTTGAAGTGTTGGAGAAATTGTGAGATCTCTTTAAATAATCTGTATATAATCTTCTATTTATATTCATTGTGATTCTTGATTACTTTTTTGTCTGGTATTAAGTTTCCTATTTTACACATTTTTGTTTTTTTGGTTTTTGGTTTTTGGGGGTTTTTTTTGTTTTTTGTTTTTTGTTTTTTTTTGGTCTTCTTTTCTACTTTCTTTGGATTTGCCAAGTTTTGACTTTTTCTTCTCTTTGCCTTAAATTCATATGGGATATTATCCATGTTATTTCCATGCTATTTTAGTGATAATCCTTATATTTATAACATACAGACTTCACTTAAATATTGTCTTAGTCAATTTTGTGTTGCTATAATAAAATTTCTGAGAATTAGTAATTTATAAAGAACAGAAATTTATTTCTCACAGTTCTGGAGGCTGGGAAGTCTGAGATTAAGGTGCCAGCAGGTTCTATCTGGTGAGGGCCTTTTGCTGCAGTTTTCTCAAAGGGCAGAAGGAGGAAGGACAAGCTAGCTAAAGGCTGCTGCCTGAAGCCTCTTTTAAAAGGGCCTTAATCCCATTAATGGAGGAGGAGCTCTCATGGCCTAATCATCTCTTAAAGGCCCCACCTCTTAATACGATCACATTGACAACACCTGAATTTTGAAGGGGAGTAATTCAAATCATAACCACTATTAATATATCTTAATTCTGGGCCGGGCGCAGTGGCTCAAGCCTGTGATCCCAGGACTTTGGGAGGCCAAGACGGGCGGATCACGAGGTCAGGAGATCGAGACCATCCTGGCTAACACGGTGAAACCCGTCTCTACTAAAAAATACAAAAAGCTAGCCGGTTCGGGCGACACTCCGTATCAAAAAAAAAAAAAAAAAAAAAAAAAAAAAAAAAAAAAAAAATTATATATATATATATCTTAATTTTGTTCAAATAAGGCAAATACTGAGCTGTAACCAATCTCACTGTTTCTCTACCTCACTTCCTGTTTCACCCAACCTTGTAATCTGAGCACCCAGCATCATTCTTGGCAGTTAGTGGTTATTTTAAAAGACTAAATCTAAAGCAATACTTTTTAAAACTGCCAGTGCATTCTTCTTTATTTATCTTACACACATAGAAAATATCTATTGCCTATTAATGTAAGAAAATTGTTTGCTAAAACTTAGAAGTATTCATATATTATTTCCACCGGCCTTTAAGCCCTGCTACGTTTTCAAATTGCATTACATGGAACTATGCTTTTATGTAGTTAATCACCACTTGTCAGCCGAAAAAAGGTGAAGGTCAACACCATGATATTTGGCTTTGAAAAATGCTTCCCAAAGGAGATCACTGATGCCTTTTTCTTTATAAATATAATTCCTTGGTGTTTGACTTTATTTTTATCAAGAATTCATGCAATTAAAAATTAATTACACACAGATATAAGTAAACATGGTTAAAAAAAAAACCGACTGTGGTGATCATGGTCTCAGCTAAGCAGGAAGCTGCCATCTGGAGAAATGATTTTCACACTCTGATGACTGAAGTGGCCTCAAATCACTAAGTGTGACATGCCTCCTTCACTTATTTTCTAATTAAATGCAATTTGCTTTGAAAGAATTTTTAACTAAAGTATAATTCTACTGATATAATCCAAGTAAAATATAGCCTGACAGATGGAGAAAGAATGGAAAGTAATTCTAATATCATCCTTTCAAAATAAAGTGTGACCATCCAAAGATGCGGGACATTATTATCCCTTGTTTTAAACGCTGATTTTTCCCTTGGTTTCTACTCCTATGGAAATTATAATGTGAAATCCCTAGTTCACTTATTTTAAAAAATAAATAAAAATGGCAATCTGCAGTTTTCCACTGAACAAATTTAAATGATTTCCTTCATAAGGCTGAACACATGAAAAATAAATTCATTTTATGTATGTTTTTAAGATGAGCATTACTAGTGGCATGGACCATAAATTGGAATAGCACTTGTCACTTCAGCACAGCAAATATTCCACAGCAATTACAATTGGGTAACTAAGTCAAGTTTGTCCATCCTAACAATTTCAGAGGACATACAAAATAATTTGTGTATATGTGTATAAATATATATGTGTGTATGTGTGTGAGGTATACCATACCTATTATATGGCATGTGAATGTGTGTATCTATATGTGTGTGTGTGTGTATATATATACATATATAGAGAGAATGTAATTGTGTATGTTTGTGCATATATTTATATATAATTTGTGATATTTGCCTCAAAGTATCTTTTTCTTTATTACATAGCATGTTTGTCTATGTCAGTTAGGATTTGCATTCAGTTGCTATATCAGAGACTGGAAATAACAGTGGCATATGCAAAACAAAAGTTTATTTTGCTCTCTAGCAGCAGAAATCAAGAGGCAGGTGATCTGAGGCTGACATGGCAGCTCCAAAGTCACCAGGGTCCCATATTCCTTCTATCTTTCTATGCTGGCTATCTTAGTGTTATGGACTAAACATTTGTGTCCCCTACAAACTTGTATGTTGACCCCCAACCCCCAATGTGACAGTATTTGGAGATGGCACCTTTGGGAGGTAATTAGGGTTAGATGAGGTTAGAGGGTAAGGCCCTCATGATGGACTTAGTGCCCCATAAGAAAAGACAATAGAGAGCTTGCATTTTTTCTCCACATGCAGGAACGCAGCAAAGGCTGTAGAGAGGACATAAAGAGAGGGCAGCCATCCACAAGCTAGGAAGGGACCTTCACCAGGAAACTGAATTGACTGGTACCTTGATCTTGAACTTCCTGGTCTCCAGTACTGTGAGAAATAAATTCCTGGTGTTTATGCCACCCAGTCTATAGTATTTTGTTTTGGCAGCCCAAGCTGACTAATCGATGTGGTATGTGTTTCCACTGTCACCTTCCCTAATTGACCTAGATTTCTGCTTGAGTTCCGGATTAGAAGCAGGGTAATGGAAGAGGACAATGTGACCTTCCTGGAAGTCCCACTCAATGAGGTTTGAATTCATTTAAATTTCAGGTATGCAAGAAGGTTGGGAAATTTAGTTTACCATCAAGGCATTCTCCCTAGGGTTATATAAGGAAGAAAAAAATGACTATTGGGCAGACACCTGGAAGTCAATGTGTATTTGTCTCTTCTCTAGAATCAGTGAGGGCATGTGTTTACATGCCAGCTGAATTAGTCTTCTGAACAAATTTAATTCCAATCTTGAACTCTAGAAGGCAAGTTTCTAGGAAATCTTGGTCCGGGCCAATTAATTTGTTTTTCTGAACCATAGTAACATCTATTTTACTCATTAAATGTGGTCTCTGTGTCTAAATACATTCTTTTTTGTTAATTAAGTCATATTTAAAATGTACTAGGAAAACTCAAAACTTAGATAAATCTCACGACAGAATCTTTTGAAAAATACAATTCATATGCTAAATTTCTTTTTAATATTTTTTCCATGTTTTTCTTTGTTTTTGTAAAAGTAAAAAATATTGGTTCAGGTACAGCAAACCAACAGGTTATATCAACTAAATTGTTAATGATACTTAATTTATGGAGTAAAAATGAGGATTTTTGAATGCATGTATACATATCCAGCCCAGTAAGTGGCTAATGCCAGAAACTTTGCAAATGATTATTTCCTGTCCTCCCCATACCCCAGTAAATAATACAAAGTAAGATAGGAAAATATCAATGTAACATTAAAATACAGATTTGATATTTAGAACTTGCCAACCTGGAAAAACGGAATTTTCTACATCTTTGTCATAATAAAAACATGTTCACATTTCTCTCTTTACTTACATCAATGACTATATCTGTAGATAACCAAAGAGAGTAATGACAGACCATTAGCACTAATAAGATAATTCATTTAGATAAGTCAATAAGATATAAAATACTACATAAAATATAGAATGTAAGATAAAAATAAAATGTTGAGGTCTGTTGGTCCTGATGAAAAGTAAGATAATTACTCCAATCAGCTTTGTCTTACATGTGTCCCATATTTGTTCTGTGAGAAATGCCCATTTCTTGCCCCAGAATAATCTGTAAGTGCTGTGTGGCCCCAAAGCCATCACCTCTCTTTTACTCATTGTCAAAGCAACTAGGTAGTCCTGGCCATTAGATTTTCTTAGTGTGACTCAGACCCCTGTCCACTGCATTACATGAGACACATACTGAGCTTCACAAAGCCCTCTTTTTTCAGTTTCAGAGAACAAGATCCTTCAGCTTTCTTTCTTCAGACTCAATATGTAGATTTCTCTAAAGAAACGTTCTTGTTCTAATTTCTAACTCTTAATATTTTTATACCATTGATGTGAGTGAAGGGATAAAAGTCACTTAACTTGGTGTTAGGTTTCTTGATGTCTTATTTACACATTTTGCATATGGTCCAGCACCTCCTTTGAAATGGGGTACCTTTACTCTCATGGTATCTCAGCAAAATTTTTACTTCAAACTAGATAAGTATTAGTTGTTATTATTGTCCAAGGAAAAAGGGCATCAGTGTTAGCACTGAAAGTAGTAGCCAAATAAAATTTTAGTTTTACATATCACATCTTTTTTATAGAATAATTCATATATTATGTTGAAAATGAGAAAATATTTTTAAAACTAATCTTTTTCTACATGGATATGTTTTTCCAGTATTATTTATTAAGGCCTTCATTTTCTCAGAATCTGCAATGTTACCTTGCATATATCAAAATTTCATAGATATCAGTTTGTTTCTAAACTCTATTTCATTTTTTGCCAATTTTTTTGTTTTTGTGCCAATGTTGCACTGTCCTAGTTATTACCGCTTTATATAAACATGATGTCTAATAGAGAAAATCTCCCCACTATAGCCCTTTTCTGCAAGAAGTCCTTGACTTTTCTTGGACATTTTGTCCTTCATAAATGTTTTAGAATCAGCGTCTCATAATAATAATCAGTGATTTGAAGACCATCCCTTAGCCCCAACCCTCAACTCCAGGAGATAAAGAAGTAAAAGGTTTTTGATAATCAAACATATGGGTCCAACTTGTTTCTTTCTCTTGAAGTGACTGTATCCCCCTTTATTCCTAGATAATTGATGGTGATGTTAGCCAATCACAAACTTTCTCATGGGAGACACTAAGCAGATTTCCCTCCAGTCTCTGGTAGAGGTTAGTATAAAGCAGCATTGCATATAAGAATGACTCATGACTTCATTCACAACAGAGATAAAAGCCAGAGAAGGTCCCATGTTTGGTTTCATTACCTTTATTACATTACATATTAATTACCATGTGGAAATAGAGTGTGCCATGTCTCACTATATATCAAACACTTTCAGTGACTGTCTAGCAAGCTCATATCTTCACAAATGAACAAAAAACGGTAACATAGCAAATGGCTAACAAAGCCCCTAATTTATTTTTAAAAGATCTGCTAATAGTTCCTGGCATACTCTGTTGTTTTTGTCATTTAAAATCATGGTCACATTTCCAGGTCAACACATAAAGAATCAATTTATATAATTACGTGATATTCACGACTAGGGATATGGCAATTAATAAAATAGAAAAGTCCTCTGAATACAATTTTAATTACCCTCTTCTTTCTTTGAGATGTATTGCTAGAGCCTCCCTTACTCCTCCCAGGTAAAATTTATTGCCACATTCTTTTTTGTTTTTTGTTTGTTTGTTGGCTTTTAAGACAGTCTTGCTCTGTCACGCAGGCTGAATTGCAGTGGCCCCATCTCGGCTCACTGCAACTTCTGCCTCCTGGGTTGAAGCGATTCTCCTGCCTGAGCCTCCTAAGTAGCTGGGACTACAGGCATGCACCACCATGCCCAGATAATTTTGTATTTTTAGTAGAGACTGGATTTCTTCACGTTGGTCAGGCTGGTCTCAAACTCCTGATGTCAGGCAATCCTCCTGCCTCGGCCTCCCAAAGTGCTGGGATTACAGGCGTGAGTCACCATGCCCAGCCACCACATTCTTTTTGATATTACTCTTTGTTCTCCGAATTTAGCTCCATACTGGCACATTTGTCTTTAACACGATTAGTTATTTCCATGCTTTGATGCTCACTTCATGACTTACCTCTCTGAGACCTCCTCTTTTCTTTGTCTTCCACTGAGCCTTGAACATTATTTTCTTCATTGTGCCATAATTTTTTCCAAGTCTTTTTCAGTAGCCAGTTGTGTTTATAAGGTCCTCTCTTGAGGGTCCTTCCTCAGGAGCGCATAAACTTCGTCATTCTTCTTTCTACTCTCAATTTCTTCCTAATGCAAAGAACATTAGAATCCATAGATAAGGGTTAGATACATTATCTCAAGTTTTCACAAATCACCTCCAATAAGAGGACTTAAAACCACATCTACAATATTTTAAAGTCATATTTAGATATTTCTATCTGGATGTCATTTTATCTCCAAAAATCCAATATCTTGAAAACTGAATTCATCATCTTTTCTCACCATTATCCTTCTCCCCTGCCAAATCCCTTTCTTGAATTTTTATAATATTTAACCATCATTGTTTTGAGTTAGTCCAATTCATTGACTCTGTTTTCTCTTACCTTATATCCTGTCAGTTATCAAGATTTGTTGATGATTTTTCGTCCTAATGTTTTCTAAAATCATCCCTTTATTTCTTCTCTGAAATGAACAGCCAAATTGTAGTTATGCATGTTCTCAAGCCTGGCCTATTGCTATAGTTGCCTAACATGGTGACTTATAGACACTCAAAAGATGATTATAAGTGGGGTGACCAGATGTCCACATTTGTTCAGTAAATTATGTGGTCCCCATACTTTTGGAAAGAATGGGAAGTTGTCACAAAGGTGTACATGAAGAGATCCATGGTCCTCATGTGTCAGCTGTGGCATCTGTCAAAAGCTGAAGAACCAGAGCCAGGTGGATTCCCTAGCGATGTTTTTGCCACCAATCTGGTCTTAGAGGAAATTATTTAAGTTCACTGAAAGGGACATTATTAGTAAATCTGGAGGTTGTAGTAATCCTCTTGACCTCATTTATTTACTTGTTTTGCCTTTTCAGGAGCTTCTCTCACCCTTTTCATGTCTGCAGAGCCTTCCCTCTTCTTACATGATCCCCTTAAGTTCTCACTATCCTGGGGTATGGGTCAAAGCTCAGGACTTCCCACGTTTCTACTGAGATCCATCTTCTTAAGTTTGTGATCTTCGTGTAAGACAATCGCTAGTCAGAGTCATTCATCCATTCATTCCATAAATATTTAATGAGCGCCTACTATTACCAGGATTGTTTTAGGCACTGAAAATAAAAACTAGCCTTTGCAAAGACGAAACTAACTACTCTCCCTGACCCCCTCAATACTTCAAATTCTTAGAAAGGCAGTATATCATAGTTAAGGGCATAATTGGAGGACAGATTGCCTGGGTTCACATCTTAGCTGTACCCCTCTCAGGATAAGAAGTAGTGCAATTACTTAAACTCTCTGTGTTTCATTGCATCATCTATAATAATAATAGTATTTACCTCACTCAAAAAGCGTAGTGTAAGCCTTGCATCAGAAAATATCTCAAACTCTTAAAATAATTCTGGTACTTATTAAGCACTCAATAAATATGGACTATTAAGAGTATGCCCTAAATATTCTGAGCATTTCAGGTCTGGAGATCTGAAGACGATGCTGAAAATATGGTAGTCACAGCAATGTGTGCTGTGACAGTTACAACTTTTTCTCTGCCTATGTATCAAGTAAGCTTGATGAATCTTGATTGTTTGATTGATCAGTTAATGGCTTTACGATTTTGAGAGGGTTTCAGTCATTAATTGATACAGAGGTTGAGCACAACTGACCTTTGGTGTCAGACAAAACTGGGTTCAAATCTTTCTTTGCCGCATATGTGCCATATGATCTTGCAAGAAATTGGCTTAATGATTCTCCTGACCATTTATTCATTTAAGCGATGTTTACTTACTCCCTGCCAGACACTATTTTAGTCCTTGGGGATACAGCAGCGAACCAAATAGATGTGATCTCGGCACTGTGTTGCCTACAGTTTAGTGAGGTAAGGGGGAGAAAATATGCAAACAAATAAATGAAAGAAATAGTTTTAGCCACCTCCTATGGTAATTGTGAAGAGTTGTAGATTCTCCAGAAATGTAGTTGCCAGGATAAAAGGAATTCATAGTTTAATGTAAGAATCAACCATACAAATAGATATTTGTCATTCTATGTGGAAAAAACAATAGAAGCATGACTATGGGGACTGAGAGAAAGTGTGATATAGAGAGTGGTAGATTCTGGGCCACAGGCAGGAGTTGTAGAATGGTGACTGGCTTCAGGGAGGAACTTCAGTAAGCATCTTGAGACCAGTGTTACTGTCTAAGGCCATTCTTTCTTTCCTTTTGGCTTAACATTGCTGCCTGAATTGTTTTCCAAGTGAGTTTTTTTCATCATATTAGACCTCTCCTAAAATATTTCATTTTCCTTGCTCACTCTTTCTTAGATGTGCAAGGCAACATTTTTGTAAATGCATGCTCTTTTCCTTTTCTTTCTGTATTTCCTTTTCATTTTTCTTTTCTTTTCATTTCTTTCTTTTGGAGACAGGGTCTTAATCACCAAGGCTGAAATGCAGTGGCAAAATCATAGCTCACCACAGCCTCAAACTTCTAGGCTCAATCTATTCTCCCACTTCAGCATCCTGAGAAACTGGAACTACAGGTGTCTGCAACCATGCAAGGCTATTTTTAAAAAATCTTTCATAGAGACAGGGTCTCACTATGTTGGCTGTCTTGAACTTCTGGGTTCAAGTGGCCCTCCTGCCTTGGCCTCCCAAAATGCTGAGATTACAGGCTAGATGTTCTTTTCAATCTTTCTGAAATGGTTATTGAATTTGAAAGCTCAAGCCAAAGGAGTTAAGAAGTGCTAATCGGCAACAAAATTGCCTTTTAGTTCTGTCCTCTCATCAGGATAAATCTTTTTGAGGGATGCTGCCTTTTCTTGACATCTTTGTATCTCCTGCATTTTCTGATATCAAGTTCATCTTCGGGAAATTCCACCTGGTGAGAAATTACAGCAATTCCCGACCTAACACTTATGGCAAGAGTCCAATCTCCTAGCAATTGACTGATCGCTCTGACCTCTAAGCTGGACAGTGCAGAGCTACCTCAAAGAGCTCTTACAGGAACCCCTGGTGGATATAAACAAAATGAGATCATTGAAATGAGTGGAATACAAACACCAAAACCCATATCTGGACTTTAAAAACATGTACTATCAAGTTTTGTGCAAAGCCTCCAGGCCCACATAAAAATCTGAAATGATTTATAGGAAAGGCTTAGAAAATCTATGTGGACGAAAACCTGTGATGTTAAGGCTCTGCTTTCTTCTTTAGGATGGATTGAAGCATAAGAATCTACTTCATGTAGAATTGTAACAATTTATAATTTGGTAATTAACAAATGGTAAAACTAGCAAGATTTATTCCAGATATAGATGCCAGGAGCCTTTCTCCCATTTTGACCCTCTCAGGCTGATTTCAAGGCCTGCATGAATCTGTGGTTGGTTTTTCACCTTTTAACTCCTCCCACAACATCAGATGTCAAATTGAACACTGCAGTCAAACACTGAGATAAAATTTAGGTTGGAATATCTTCAGCTTGCTGAAAAGTTGGTGGTCTGTATGATTGCTTGCATCTTCCATCAACATTTCATATTAACATTATGCAAAGTGCTGCTTTAAAGTTGAAATTATTGTAGACACATGGGCTGGAAAAGTGACGTCAACCAATTCACATTTAGTTGAGTTTCTTGATTGTGTGCTCATGACACAGATGAGAAAAACAAGTACATTGAAAGGAATACTTTTGTCTTCTCTCTGCCTTCCCTACCCCTGGAGGATTCTTACTATTGGCTAATGACTCTCAAATCTATGTTATCTGTATCACTGACAGCTCTCTCCCTTGAGCTCCAGACCACATCTGTAGCTGCCACCAGAGGTCCCTAAAACTTATCACATTCAGAACTTAAATCCATTATTTTTCCTACTAAACCCTGCCCACCCCTCTTCATGTCTTAGAATAATGCTATACTATTCAAACAGTTATACTAAACTGAAATCTCTTACGGCTTTCCAGGAATTCTTGAATATGTAAATGTCCATATTCCAGCATTCATGTAAACAGAAAACTGTAGAGGAGTAAAAGTGCACACAGTGGAGAAGACCTAAATATCTAACTTTAAAAAGTCCTTTGATTTGAGTAGCATTGCCACAGTACTCTGCAGGGTTTTGATAGTTTGCAAAAGGGTGTAAATAATTAAGTACAATTATTACCACAATTGAAAAATCAATCTCAAGCATGTTGTCCACTCTTATGGGTTCAGAAATGCATTTTTTAAACAATTAACAATTTTAACAATTAAATCCAGATTTATTTGAATTTCACTGGCTTTCCCCTTAATAACCTCTTTCTGTTCCAGGAGCCAATCCAGGGACCATGTTGCATTTAGTTGCCATGTCATGCTATGTCTTCTGTTCTGTGACAGTTTCTCGGTCTTTTCTTATCTTTAATGACCTTGGTAGCTTGAAAAATACTGGTCAGGCACTTGTACACGGTCTCCCAATTTGGGTTTATCTGGTATTTTTCTCATGGTTATACTGGAGCTTTTGATTTTCGGAAAGAATGCCACGAGGTGAAGTTCCTTCCTCATTAAATATTATCAGGGGATACATGATATCACTTGTTATGTAATATCACCTGGTGAAAGTGGTATTTGCCAGCTTTCTCCACTGGAAATTTACTATTAAAGTTTTTCCCTTTCCTTACTTTATCAAGAATGTACTTTCATGCTTAAAAGATTCAAGTTTTCTAAAAATATTTTACTTACTTACCTTTCTCTTTTGTAATTCTCTAACACATAGCACCATCTTGCAGAAAAAAAGAAAAAACAAACTTATTTGAATTTCTTTCTGGACTCTAACATAATTCAAAGTAATCTTTGCAGCAAATATTTTTCAAATATAAAAATTTAACTCAACCTAGTGCTGACTGTTTCATATACAGCATTTACATCAATATCATGACTCATAGTTATAATGCATTTGAGCTACTCTTGTCATTGATTGACCAGGTTTCCTAGAACTTATAAAAGTTCACTTATATGAATAGTGTTTATGACATTAATCAATCAAGAAAGCACTCAGAATAGCCCACTTTTTATATAGAAAAGCATACATAATATGTTTATGTAAAGTTTTCTAAAGATCTAACAAAAGATATATATCTGAAATATGAATGATAAATTTTGATTTATTTCAGAGGAAAATGTTAATTTAAAAGTACAATTTTATTTAAAATTATGTATAATCCCCCAAATTTTCCTCTTGTCGGTGAAAACAAGCATATGCAATAAAACATTTATATCCATCCCCTTCTCCCTAATGGTTGTCTAGCTCAAGGTTTGTCAGCCATGTTCAGCTGAGCTATATCTGTGTCTTTCTGAACCTCTAAAGCTGAATAAAATATTTGCAGACATAGCTCACACCTGATAGAAACAAGGTCAAATAACTGGAACATTAAATTTATCCTCATAATATTACACTTGTCACTGACCTAACATTTTGATACGCTCCTCAGGAAATATATGGCCATGTTTTCTTGTATCTGTAGAATATTTGGGTAATTGCTGCAACAACAGATTAAATTTTGAAACCTAGAGTACATGTGAAAACTGTGGAAGATACACCAGCTTAAGACTAAGGGATATTTACTGCTGGAATTTAAACATGTTGATGATGGACTTCCACGAATCAATTTCATTTGAAGTTCTGGTAGACACTGGGGAGCAAAGCAGTACTTTGATGTACATGAGACAGTGTTGCATAAAAAAGAACAAGAACATCCTTCCAGCTTTGGTGGGTAATAAAGCATAGCTTCCATCTGATGCGTAGTTCAAGAACAGTGGGTCCACTGGCACAAAGAAGATTTCAAGGCATTAGCTGTGGTTGAGGAAGCATTGATAATGCCCAACCTTGGGAACATCAGCTAGTGGCCAAGATTTTAGCAGTGATGTCCTATACATGCTGCTTTGGGATAAGTGCTGGACTGTCCGTGGCTAAAAGAGGCCTCAGCAGTACATAGGAGTTGAAGAAGGGGGAGGGAACCAAGTTCATCTGATGCTAAAACTAGTTTTTCTTAATTGCCATACTATAATGATGGTTAGTTTGCTCAAAAGGGATCATACAAAATACTTGGCTCACTGTCAAGAAATTGAAAATTAATTACATCTTTCTAAAAGTCCATGCTGACACCAGTAACAAAACTAGGAATAAAGGCTTAAAGAATAGATATGAAGAACTTGATAATCACCCACTGGTAACTTTTATAATAATCTTCAATTTTTAAGTAGATAAATGGCAATAGACGATATCTTGCATCTCACAGTCTGCATTTATTTTATTGCATTTTTTTTTTCCCCCTTGACAGGACCCTTAAGTCTTCAAAAATGTTAAATGCAGTAAATAAAGTGGCCACATGGTGTCAGGAGCGACATACTGTTCTTACCAAGGAACCAGCTTTTCAATCTGGGAAACACAAAGATATTTTAAAAATGATTTGCCTTACTAATTTTCTCCAATTTTGATGCTTCAATTAATCAACATTTTAACACAATTTCCAACAATTTGGCTCCATATTTTTGTAATTAAAGCTGTTCTGATTTTATTAACTTTAAAATGACCAATACATTTCTGTTGTAATTTAATTTTAAAGTTATGTTGTTCTTTTCTTGAAGTCTAGCTGTACTAAGTAACCACTCTAGAGATACCTGACCATATTTTCTCCTCTTTACTATTATAGGGATAACCTATAAGGAGCAGGGTATAGTAGAAAGAGAACTAGTTTGGAGTTAAGCACCCTGACTTAACAGTCCACCTATTTTCTACATCCATGATCTTAATTATGTAACTTGAGTTTCTGCCTTCACATTTGCAAAAATTTCCGACTATTGTCCTAGTATATGGGTACAGGGGGATTCACTGTGATTGGAATTTATTTAGTGATTCATGTAACAGTTCATTAATGATAGATTGAGCCAAGTTTGCCCTTTGATTTCTGACTAGGAGAATCTGCCCAGTTAAATTTGAATTTTGGATAAATCATGAGTTTTTGTTAACATAAGTATGGCACAATTATTGCATGGGACATACTTATACTAAATGAGTCTTTGCTGTTTATCTGAAATTCAAATTTAATTGTATGTATTGTACCTGGCAACCATATTTAAACATTATATTAATTGTGTTTATATGTTAGTAAGAAATAACTATAGTGGGGTGTATCTGGCTCTTCCTAGAGGCTCCTCCAGCACATAAGAAGAGTTTTATTCATTCACATCAAAAGAAGTTACAGGAGGTTTTTCTGCCAACAGATATAGTATCTGGGCAAAGCAAATATGAAATAACAAAAATCTCTTTTATGAAGTTTTACAACAACATTGAGGGGAAATGTCATAAGACATAAATGAAAAAATCGAGAGAATTTTTCTTTCTTGGCTTATGATCAATAAAGAGAATGTTAAAGCTACCAAAGAAGTATAGCAATAGAATTAACAGGATTGGCTGTTGCCACTAATGTAATGAAGGGTAGGGAAATAGAAAAAATGTTTGGAATGGTTCTCAAGTTTCTGATTTGGCTGGACAAATAGTAACAAGAACAAGAAGAGAAAGGGGCTGATTTTGAAGGAAATATTGAATTCCAGTTTCAAAATGTCGATGTTGAGAGATGTCCTTTGGTGAATATATGCGTATGGAGCCCCAATGAGAATCTACATTGGAGATATAATTGGCAATTGAAGCTGTAGAAATGGGAATAATCATGGAGGTAGAATGTATAGACAATGAATAGCAATGGGCCAGTGACAAAGCTCTAGGGAACACATACATTTAAGGAGAAGAAAAAGGAAAAAGAGCACATAAAGTAGCTCAGAAAGAAAACATAGACAGAAAACTAAGAGAAATAGTGTCATGAGGGAAAGAGATAAGAGCTTTACAAAGATGTTCAATAGTGCCAAATCCTGATGAGGTCAAAAAGATGTAACAAAAAAGAAGGTCATTGAATCTGACAAATGAGATGCTATTGAGGATGTGTGCTGAAGTATTTTTATTGAAGTAGTGGGAGCCAAAGCCAGATTATGGGGAATTGGTGAGTCACAAAAGTAAAGAAGTGGAATAGTGAATGGAAGTCAATCTGTCAAGGAGGTTGGCTGTGGGTTGGGGGAGGCGTGGCAGTACTTAAAGGAGACATACGAATGAAGAAGAGCTTCCTGTTCTTTTTTAAAGGGAACATGGAATTGTGGCCTTTTTTTTCTTTAATGGTAGACATTTGATCGATCTTATGAGTTGGTAAAGTCGAAATTGAAAGTGCAGAAGAGAGGATAGACCACCAACAGTGGTCACAGTATTGAAAGTAAAAGGAGGGGTGGGAGAAAAAAGCACAGAGCAGGGAGGTTTTAGTCTCAAGATAGAGATTCCATGTTTCTTGTACTGTGATTAAAAAGAAGCAGATGAAAGCCAGCAAACAGTACAAGTGAAAGGAAGGTCGGAAGAGACAGGAAGGGACAAGTAACTTGGAGAAACTAATCAGGTTGCCCTTTTCAGACTTAACCATAAATGAAGACATCTTCTCAGGAAAAGATAGTCATATTAAGAAATTTTGACAAGTCTAAAGACAGGGTAGGTCAACCAGTAGGACTCAAGAGGGTGAGAGACACAGAAACAGGCCATGCCTATTCACAGGCCAAGGGAGAGGGTGCTCAGTCAGGTCTACCTCGCAGATATATCACTAGTGAAGTACAACATATGAGATATCAGAGTCTTTAAACCTTCCAATATTTTGACAAATTTCCCTCATTCTTATTTTATTCTAAGAACCTTTTTTGAACACCATTTTACTGGTATAGATGTTTATTCCATCTTCAATTAACTTTCTGTTTTCGAATAAGTCAGTAGGCATTCTGATTTTAGTAGTTTAGTCATTTATAAATTAGGATGAGTCAAGTTTCTTATGCTAAATTAACAACAGCAGCGTGAGCGGATCTGAATTTTTAACATGCATATCTGACAGCTAGATGCTTGATTGTGGTGAATACAGTCATTTTGTGAGGCTTCCTAACAATGGGTGCAGCTCTGCTGGAGACATTCCAATCCAGGTGCATAACGTTCCTTCTTCCAATTCTGTTTGGAAAATGGCTTTTAACATATATATATATGAATTATATATAACTCTTCTTTTGCATGGTGTGGCCAGTCTTGCATCCATTAAACTCTTTCTTTACTGCAATGCTGTGGTCTCAGTAAAATGATTTTGTCTGTGCAGCAGGTAGGAAGAACCTGATGAGTGATTACCTTAGTGTTAGCTCCACATTTCCCATTGTCACAGTGTTATAATATAGTAGAGGATATGTATACACACACTCATACACACACACAAAATATACTATATATACTATATATATCACATATATACTATATAGTATAACATATAGTATATTATATATAGTATATAATATATAATAATATATAGTATTTATATATCTATATATAGAGAGAGAGAGAGAGAGTAGAGGATAATGGTTAAGTGCATAAGCTTTGAAACCAGACCAACTGAATTAGAATCCAAGCACTTCTACTTAAGCTGTGTAATCTCAGGAAGTTAATGTACCTCTTGCATCAATCTCCTTATCTTAAAAATGGATATAATGCTGATAATACCTATTAATCTTTTGTTTTTGAAATTAAATGAAGTGTGTAAAGCTCTTAGTACAATTTTTGGCACATGGCGTATACTTAGTGTTAACTACTAGTGAAACAGTCTTTGCGAAATTATGATAATAAGAGAAATCTGACATAGTTTACTCCATCTTGCTTTTAACCTCCAAGCTATCCTTGGTCATTCCCACCATACGCCAAACTAAACTTGGGAGAAATTTAGTTTGTGGTCTAGCCTTAAAGCAAGGATAACAATAGACCTTCCCAAAACTAAACAACCTTTATAAAATTTATGAAAGTCTATAAGGTTAGAATTATGAGAGGGGCCTGGTTTCTGCTAAGATGTAAGTATAGTTAAACGACTACCAGCCCTTGTCCTGGAGGTCACGAGATTTGTAACTTCCTCAATTACTCCTATAGATAACATCACTATTGTAGAACCTAAGATTAGCCCTTTGAGATTTCTTTTCAGACTTTTGCATTTCTGACCACCACTGACTCCAGCTGGACTCCTGACTCATGAATCAGTCAGTCCTGCTGTCCCCACCCTCCACCCAGAGGTGGACTCAGTACACAAGGACCATCTTCCACACTCCTGTGATGGCTTCCCCAATCAATCAGCAGCACACATTTCCTAGTCCCCTGCTCACCAAACTGTCCTTGAAAACCCCTAACCTCCAAGCCTTTAGGGCAAATGATTTTAGTAATAACTCGGTCTTCTGTATGGCATGGCCAGTCTTGCATCAGTTAAACCCTTTCTTTACTGCAATGCTGTAGTCTCGGTAAAATGATTTTGTCTGTGGGGCAGGTTGGAAGAACCTGATGGGCAACTACATTAGTGTTAGCTCCACACTTCCCATTGTCACAGCCATGATAAACTGTATCCTAAATTATACTTATTATCTCTTTTTCCATTTTTTTAATTTCACAAATATTTATTGAGTAACTTTTTTTGTGCTTAACCTCATAGTGCGGGATATAAGGGAAACAATGGTCAATAACACAGAAAAAGGCCCTTGCCTCAAAACCCTTACTACCTAATAGAAGATTGTAAGTAAATAATCAAATGCAACAAAATATGGTGCCTGTGCCTTAATGCCATAACAAGCAGCCTACCCAAACAAGAAAACCACATTTTGTGAGTTCCGTTCTCTCCCTCATCATCTGTACCCAAATCACTCAATTGTTTTAATTGTGAATGTGGAGGAATGTGACTTAGCATTTTGTTTAGGTTTGAATCTCTGGGGTATTTTTTTATTAACCTGTAGTGTCATCAGGCAACCAGGATCTTTTCATGTTTTTATCTGCAATTTGCAATGTGTAGACTTTTACCCTTATCCTTATTGCCTCATGGTCACAAGATGGATGTTGCCTCTCCAGGTCACATGTTTAGAGTCTGGGAAAATAGAAAAAATAAAAAGAAAGGGATGAAAGTTTAAGTGGACTTTGTTCTTGTGAACAAGAAAGGAAAGTCTTCCACAGCAACTCTATTTGTATTTCTTTGGCCGATACACTATCACATGATTGCCTGAAGTTAGAAGGAGACTGAAATATTAACCACATAACTAACAGTCATGTTGCTGTCTTAAATGAAAAGGGATTCTATTAGGAAGACAGAAGTTTGTGAAAATGTCATGAGATTACTAGCAATTAATTAGAAAAATTAAAATTGCCCTTTATATTAATTTTTTGGTAAACACTGAATCTTTAAAAGTAATTAATATCTTTGTGTTAAAACTGAAATTTCCACAAAAGACAAAATTAGGGAAATGGGATATTTTAACTAAAAAAGTTTACATTATAACTAAATTAGATAAAACCTTATAATGCTGTAATTTTCTGAATTCTTATTTTTTATATAAAGTTTTAAAGTTTTATTTGTTAGAGTTTCTATTGGAGACCACATAAATCTCATACCAGTACTTTAACAAATTGGTCTTTATAAAATCTACACAATATTCTGACCACCAAGCTAATGGGACAGATTTGAGTGACTACACATTACAAAATTAGTTTTTAAAGCCACTAAACAGATAACTACAACCCACAACAAGAACCAACAGCAAGCTCCAGGGAAGGGAAAAATCTGTATTTCAGAAGTGCTAGATATAATAATCAGAATGCCAGTTTCTAATGAAGACTTATAAGGCATGCAAGAAGAAATGGTAGCACGGCAAACTCAAAGGGAAAAAAATTAATTGACAGGAATCCCAGACATTGGAATTACTAGACAAATAGTTACATCAAGTGTCTTAACTATGCTCAAAGAGCTAAAGGATAACATGGACAAAGAAAGAAAATCAAGAGAATGGTGCTTGAGCAAAAGTACAATAACTGAAAATAAAGTCACTGGAGGGGTTCTATAGCAAATTTGAGCAGGCAGAAGAAAGAATAACAAAACATATATATAGGTCAGTTGAAATTATGCACTCTGAAGAACAGAAAAAAAGAATGAAGAAAAGTGAACAGAACCCAAGAAACACATGGAACATCAAACATAACAATATATGCATAGTGAAAGTCACAGAGGCAAAGAGGGAGAAGGAGGCATGTTATAGCTTGGATACCTGTTTCCTGAAACCCCATGTTAAAATTTGGTACCCAGTTTTGAAGGTGAGGCTTAATTGGAAGTGCTTGGGTCATGGGGCAGTTTCCTCATTAATGACTTAGTGCAGTCTTCATGGTAATGAGTAAGTTTTCACTCTATCAGTTCCTGTGAGAGCTGATGTTAAAAAGATGGCTCCTCCATCTCTCTCTTGCTTCCTTTCTGATATAGTCTGGATACTTGTCCCTACCTGATTCTCATACTGAAATATAATCCACAATGTTGGAGGTGGGCCCTTGTAGGAGGTGATTAGATCATGGGGGTGGTTTCTAATGGTTTAGCACCATCCCCTGAGTGGTGTCTCGTGATAGAGTTATCACGAGATCTGTTTGTTTGAAGATGTGTAGCACTTCCTCCTTCATTCTGTCTCTCTCCTGCTCTGCCATGTGAGGATGGTGCTTGCTTCCCCTTCACTTTCTGCCATGACTGTTTCCTGAGTCCTCCCAGAATGCCTCCTGTACAGCCTATGTGGCTGTGAGTCAATTACATCTCTTTTATTCATAAATTACCCAGTCTCAGGTAGGTGTTTATAGCAGCATGAGAACAGACTAATTCAAATGGCTTATCACCATTCCCTCAGTACTATCCTTATGATAGTGAGTGAATTCTTGCAAGAAATGGTTGTTTAAAAGTGTATAGCACCTCTCCTCTCTCACTCTCTCTCTCTCTTGCTCCTATTCTCACCATGTGGGAGGCCTGCTCCCCCTTCACATTCTGCCATGATTGTAAACTTCCTGGGGCCTCCAGAGAAGCCGAGCAGAAGCCAGTACTATCCTTCCTGTAAAGCCTACAGAACCATAAGCCAATTAAATCTCTTTCCTTTGTAAATTATCCAGTCTCAAGTATTTCTTTATAGCAATGTAGAAATGGCCTAATACACTTTCTAACCATGTCATCTCTGCACACACCATCTCCACACCACTTTCCACTATGAGTGGAAGCAGTCTGAGGCCTCACCAGAAGCAGATGCCGGTAACATGCTTCTTATATAGCCTGCAGAATTGTGAGCCAAATAAACCTATTTTCTTTATAAATTACCCTATCTCGGGTATTCTTTTCTAGCAAATGGACTAAGATGGGAAAGAAAATATTTTCAAAGAAACAATGGCTAAAAATACCAACATTTAATCAAAGACATGAATCTACATATTCAAGAAGCTCAACAAATTCCAAATAGGATAAACTCAAAGACAACCAAACTTAGTACATTTAGGCTGCTAATACAATTTACCATAAACTGGATGGCTTATATACATGAGAAACCTATTTACAGTTCTAGAGATAGGGGAGTTCAATCAAGATTGTCTGATGAGGGCTTGCTCTCTGGCATATAGATGGTGCTTTCCTGTAGCATCCTCGCAAGGTAGAAAAGGACAAATAAAGTCCCTTGGTCCTGTTTTGTAAGGGCACTAATCCCATTCATAAGAGCTCCACTTCATGTCCTAGTCACCTCCCAAAAGTCCCACCATTTAATACCATCACACCGAGGATCAGGTTTTAATACATGAATTTTGGGGGCAGACACACAATTAGACCACAGCACACACCAAGATACATTATAATTACGCCTTCCAAAGCCAAAAGCAGATAAAATCTTAAAAGCAGCAAGAGAGAATGACTTTTCATGCACAAGGGATCCTCAATAAGATAAATAGCTAATTTCTCTTCAGAAACCATGGAGAGCAAAAGACGATAAGGTGACTTATTTAAAATGTAAAAAGAAGAATAAAACTGCCAATGAAGAAAACTATATCCAGAAAAACTGGCCTTCAAAATTGAAGGAGAAATTAATACATTTCCAGGTAAAAAAAAGCTGAGAGATTTCGTTGTTAGTAGAACTGCCCTACAATAAATTATAAAGGTTTTGGGTTCTATATACTAAACAAACTATCTGAAATAAAATTAATAAAACAATTCTATTTATAAAAGCACCAAAAAGAATAAAGTACTTAGGAATAAACTTAATCAAGGAGGTGAAAGACTTGTACACTGAAAACTACAATATGTGGATACATTTTTTAAAAGACACAAATAAATGCAGATATCCTGTGTTCATAGATTAAAAGACACATATTGTTAAAATGTCTGTATTACTTAAAGTGATCTATAGATTCAATGCAATTTTCATAAATATCCCAAATGGCATTTCTTTTACAGACATAGAAAAAATAATTCAAAAATTCACCTGGGAAAACAAAAGACCCAGAATAGCCAAAGCAATTTTGACAAAATAAAACAAAGCTGAAGGCATCGTACTTCCTGGAGTCAAAACATATTACAAAGCATTAACCTCACATGGTGGCATGTGCTTGCAGTCCTATCTACTTAGGAGGCTCAGGTGGGAGGATTGCTTGAGCCCAAGAGTTTGAGAGTTATGACTGCACCACTGCACTTCATCCTGGGTAACAGAGTAAGACCCCGTTTCAATTTATATATATAAAACAAATTTATCTATATAACAAATTTACATATGTATATAAAATATATATAACAAAGCAATAGTGTATATATATACTATACTGTTTCAGTTACTATAGCTTTGTTATACATAATTGAATATAATATAAATTATATAATATATATTTATGTTTTTATATATTATGCATATAAATTATATATATCAAAGTTATAGTAACTGAAACAGTATAGTGCTGGCATAAAAACAGACATGTATATGAATGCAACAAAATAGAGAGCCTAGAAATAAAATCATGTCTATGCAGTCAACTGATCTGACATAGCCACCAATAATACACAATCGAGAAAAGATAGTCTCTTCAAGAAATGGTTTTAGGAAAATAAATATGTATATGCAGATAAATGAAATTGGATCCCTATCTTATACCATATACAAAATCAGTTCAAAATGAATTAAAGACTTAAATACAAGACCAGAAACTATAAAATTACTAGGGGAAACTCAGGGAAAAAAACTCCATGACATTGGTCTAGGCAATGATTTCATGGATATGAACACTAAGAGCACAGACAAGAAAAGCAAAAATAGGCAAGTGGGTAGCATCAAACTAAAAAGTGGGACTAGGTTCTACACAGCAGTGGAAACAGTCAAGAGTGAAAAAGCAACCTATGGAATGGGAGAAAATATTTGCAAACCATATATCTGATAAGAAGTTAATATTCCAAAATATATAAGAAGCTCCTATAACTTAATAGCAAAAACCGAAACAAGCATACCTTGTTTTATTGTGTTTTGCTTTACTTTTATTTTTATTTTTATTTTATTTTTTGAGATGGAGACTGGCTCTGTCACTCAGGCTGGAGTGCAGTGGGGCTATTTCGTCTCACTGCAACTTCTGCTGCCCAGGTTCAAGCGATTCTCCTGCCTCAGCCTCCTGAGTAGCTGGGATTACAGGCGCATGCCACCACGCCTGGCTAATTTTTGTGTTTTTAGTAGAGATGGGGTTTCAGCATCTTGTCCATCTTGAACTCCTGACCTCATAATCCACCTGTCTTGGCCTCCCAAAGTGCTAGATTACAGATGTGAGTCACCGCGCCCGGCCTACTGTGCTTTGCTTTATTGCACTTTGAGATATTGCATTTTTTTTTACAATTTGAAAGTTTGTGGCAACCTTTTCCCACGTTTAGTCTTGGTGATGCCATTTTTCCAACAGCGTGTGCTCACTTTGTGTCTCTGTCTCACAATAATTCCAACTTCTTCATTATTATGATGTGTTATTGTGATCTGTAATCATGGATCTTTGATGTTACCATTGCAACTGTTTTGGGGTGCCGAGAACCATGTCCATATAAGACGGCAAATTTAAGATAAATATTGTGTACATTCTAATTGCTTCACTGGCCATTCTTCCATTTCTTTTTCCCTCCTTAGGTGTCTCTATTCCCTGAGATACAATAATATTGAAATTTAAGCCAATTAATAACATGACAATGGCCTCTAAGCGTTGAAGTGAAAGGGAGTATTGCATGTCTCTCACATTAAATCAAAAGCAAGCAACGAGTAAGCTTGGTGATGAAGGCATGTCACAAGCTGAGATAAATTAAAAGTTAGGCCTCTTGCACCAAACAACCAGGCTATCAATGCAAAAGAAAAGTTCTTGAAGGAAATTAAAAGTGCTATTCCAGTGAACACGTGGATGATAAGGAAGCAAAACAATCTTGTTGTTGATATGGATAAAGTTTTGGTTTTCTCAATAGAAGATAAAACCAATCATAACATTATCTTAAGCCAGAGACTAATTCAGAGCAAGACCTTACCTCTCTTCAGTTCTACAAAGCCTGAGAGAGATAAGAAAGGTGCAGAAGCATAGTTTGAAGCTAGAAGAGATTGGTTCATGAGGTTTAAGGAAAGAAGCCATCCCCATAAAAATCCCTCTTAAAAATGCCATTGCTCTTAAAAATGCAAAGGGAAGAAGCAAGTGCTGATGTAGAAGCTGCATCAAGTTATCCAGAGAATCTAGCTAAGATAAGTGATGGTGTCGGCTATACTAAACAACAGATTTTTGAATGTGGACAAAACAGCCTTCTACTGGAAGATGTCCTCTAGGACTTTCATAGCTAGATAGTAGAAGTCAATACCCAGCTTCAAAACCTCAAAGGATGTCTAGGCTTTGTTGTTCTATGTATAGAGTATAGGCAAGACCCTGGGATTTTTGGGATGGCAAATGAGCATTGGCTTCCATTCAAAATCACCAGCTACATTAGCTCCTAGGAAGCAAATCAGCCTGTCCTTTGAAGCCTCAAAATATGTAAAGAAAAATTTGAGAGAATGGAAGGCAAAAATAGACAATTTAACAATAAGAGCTGATACTCCAACACTCCATTTTCAATAATGGATAAAACGGCTAGGCAGAAGATAAATAAGAAAACAGAGGACTTGAACAACATAATAAACCAAGCAGATCTAATAGACATATGTAGAATAATCCACTCAGCAACAGCAGAATACTCATTCTCATCAAGTACACATGGAAGATTCTCCTGGACAGACCATATGTTAACCCACAAAACAAGTCTCAACAAATTTTAAAATATTGAAATTGTGCAGAGTATCTTCTCAGAACAAAACAGAATGAAATGAGAAATCAGTAACAGAAGGAAAACTAGAAAATTCACAAATACATGGAAAATAACACTTTTGGCAACTAATGAGTAAAAGAAGAAATAACAAGGGAAATTAGAAGATACTTAGAGATTAATGAAAACTAAAACACAACAAACCAAAATTTATAGGATGCAGCAAAAACTGTGCTCAGAAGAAACTGTATAAACATATGCATTAAAAAATAAAGATCTCAAATCAAAACCTAACTTTCTACTTTAGAGAACTAGAAAAAAAGGCAAGCTAGGTTTAAATCTAGAAGAGGAAGGAAATAATGAAGATTAGAGTGGGGATATAAAACAATGTAAAACCAAAGAGCATTAGACATTTGAGATTAGGTGAAAAGTATAAGATATGTGTAATTGAAATCTCAGAAAGCAAGGAGAAAGAGAATGGAGAAAAGAAAAACCAGTATTTAGAAATAATTACAAGAATTTTTGAAAACTCATAGATTCGAGAAGCATAAAAAACTCCAACCAGGAAAAATACAAAAGAAAACACACTTCGTGTTACTCAGAAAACTATATACAGAAAAAAAACGTTAAAAGCATCTACAGGATGCTTTTAAGAACATAAACTTAAAAGGACTAATAATAATATTGACATTTTATAAGCATGAAATCCAGAAGACATTGAAGATCTTCAAAGTCTTGAAACAAAATTACTACCAACTCAGAAATTCTATCCCGAGTAAAACATCCTTCACAATTAAAGGCAAAATAAAAACCTTTTGAAAGAAACAAAAACTAACAGCATTTATCCCAGAAGACCTACACTAACAGAATTATTAAAATGAATTATTCACATGGCAGGAATATAATTCCACATGGAAGCATGGAAATGTAGGAGGAAATGAGAAAAAATGTAAAGAGTGAGTGAGTACAAGAGTAAATTTAAATGAATATTGACTATAGAAACAATTGTAATAATATCTTATGCATTGTAAAATACCTGTTTAGTAAATACATGAAACCAATTCTAAAATGATGAGAAGATGGTAAATGGAGTTAAGTATTTCATGGGAAGTATTAAAACTACTCATATATATGGGGTTTAAAAATTCAGGGATGCATACTGTAGTCTCCATGGTAACCATCAAAAGAATAGTAAAATATTACATGGCTAACAAGCTTATAGACAAGAAAAGCCTAATAAGAATACTAATCAGAAAAACATAAGTAACAAGCTAATAAACAGGAAATACAATAATAGAAACATTTAATCATAAAATGGCAAGAAGAGCAAAGGCATGGTAAAATAGATGAGATAGATAAATAATACAGATAACTAACACAGATTTAAGAGCAAGTTTGTCTATTAGTTTAAACAGATTGAATTTATCAATTAAAAGACAAAGATTAATTGATTGGGTTAAAATTTTTAAAAAATAGATACACCAGAAATAGAAGAACAAGAAGAAAATATATATAACAAGTTTTCAGTTTCTAATTTGTGTTTATTAATATTGCCCTGCATGCACACACAAATTTTCTAAAACAGAGATCTCTAGAGTTCTCTTACTATCTAGCCAATCATATAACCTTCCAAACTTGCTTTCACCGCAGGTCCTAAGTTTGAGTAAGATTTGCTAAGAAAATCTTAACTAACCAGAATCACACACAAAAAAAGTGTCTCTGCAACACTAACAAAAAGAATGGCGGAGGTCGGGCGCAGTGGCTCACACCTATATTCCCAGCACTTTGGGAGGCCAAGGCAGGCGGATCACCTGCGATGACGAGTTTGAGATCAGCCTGGCCAATATGGTGAAACTCTGTCTCTACTACAAATACAAAAATTAGCCAGGTGTGGTGGCGCACACCTGTAATCCCAGCTATTCCAGAGGCTGAGACAGGAGAATCACTTGAACTCAGGAGGCGGAGGTTGCAGTGAGCCGAGATTGCGCCACTGCATTCCAGCCTGAGCAACAGAGTGAGACTCTGTCTCAAAAAAAAAAAAAAGAAAGAAAGAAAAGAAAAGAAAGGCAGATAGCTGTTCTAAAGCGTACAAATAGCATACAAAACAGCACACTAATGGGCTTTAAGAAAAAAAGCATGTTACAGTTAAAGAGGAAAATTTAATAAAAAGAAAGGTATCAAATTTACATGGAAAATATAACAATGAGCCAATAACATAACTTTAAGATATATAATGCAAAAACTAACAGGACAGGTGTACATCATTTCGCAAATCCTGTTGGTAAGAATTTAGTCACATACTCCAAAGGAAAATGGGGAGAATTGTCTGTATATTTGGCAAGCAATATTGTCTCTTCCATGCCTGCCTTCTGAGACTTGCTTCCAATTCATCCTTCACATTTCCAGAGTAATTGAAATGTAAATATCATTTTATTACTCTAAAAATATTATCTGGTTTCCCCCAGGGGATACAATCCAGATTCCTTAGTCTGTCATTTAAGGACTTTCACATCCTGGACCCAATGCCTTTTCAGTTTCAACTTCTGCTCCCTCCCTTGGTCACCTAGAAAATGACTCGTTCAGATTTTCTTGTTCGTAATTTTTATTTTTATTTTTTATTTACTTATTTATTTATTTTACCTACAATGTCCTCCTTTGCCTTTCTGCCTGTTGAAATCTTATATTTCTTTGTAAAACTGAGATGTTTTCGGCATAGTCTTTCTAATCCCCTTCATCAAGGTTAATTTTTCTCACCCCTGGAACCTCACAAGCACTTGGTTTATATTTCAAATGTAGCATTTATTCTAGTCTGACTTGTATAATCATCTTAGCCACCTCTCCATTATGGTACACTGTTCAAAGAAAGCTTTGTGACATATTTTTACCTTTCACCGGAAAAACATCAGCTAAGAAGAATTTATTCCTCAGGACAACTTACAAGCCAAAAATCACAGAAGTGAGGGAGAGAAACAATCAAGACTCTAGTAGTCTTGGAGGCATGAGCTAGATAAATAAGAAAGTACAGTTATGGCGAAAGGAGTCTGATAACACCAAAATTATAAACTACTTGGGGAACTGTGTAGATCTGGAATCTATCTAAGACACTATTGGTAACCTGACTATTTGACTTCCTGCATTGTAGAGGGAACAGTATACATAAATTCTCCTTGCATTCGCAGACACATAGATTCTATTATTATATCAAGCCCCAAAATAGAAACCAAATCACATACTGACTGGTATATCATCAATAAGAAAAGAAACTAGGCTTTGAAATGAGATACAGTTGTAAAACTTTTCTCAAGATGTGGTAATTCTAGAAGATAAAAGAGAATAAGTGTAACTGAGGTAAAGTTTCCTCAAGACATCTATCACCATTAAAAATATTTAAGTGCCCACTTGTGAGTTATGAACTGATGGCTCTTATACAGGCATTTAATAAAGAAGATGTGCATTTAATTTGGAATCACAGCATTCATTGAATCTTTATAATTAACAAATTATTTCATAGATTTCAGTAGAATTCCAAAGTTATATAATAAAATTTATTATTTGAAAAAAGCATATTTTGTTGATTTAGCTATGGAAATCCAGTTCCTGAAATTAAACTGTATTAACCCTGTGAAAATTGCAAAATTTAAACGTAATAGCATAAAATTCTTCCTTAGAACTTAGTTTGATTGTTTAGGTGAGAGATATTGCAAAACTGGAGTAAGAGAATCCAAAGGAAATGAAAGCTTTTGAAGGTTAAATTGCAAAGTTTTCATCCTCTTAAATTGCCTGGAAATATGTGAGCAAGAAAACCACACATTCCATTCCTTCTGTGATATTCTTTTAGTTACCTAACCCCCCGTATGTTGCTCACTTGAAAGTACAGGTTAGGATCTGATATTAAATTGCACTTTTAGAAGAATAAAAATTTACCCTAACTCTTGGTTTCTCATATTCAGTGGTGCAGTGAAGAATTTAATAAGGAGTAGAAGTTATACTGGGATGAGAAAGGATCACTTACTTCTCAGTAAGTGATTTATTATTTACTTTGGGCCTTGATAGAATAATAGAATCTGCCTATGGGATCTGTGTATAATTTTATGCTCTGTACAATTCAGGAAAATAAACACTAAGGATACTATTGTTCTCTTAAATAGAGTCTAAACTACACAGTTCTAATAATGTATAACCTGGAGGTTATCATACTCAAACATTTTTATGTCAAACTAGATCTTCACTAGAATCTATGGGGTTTGGATAAAAGTAGAAAATATCTCTGGGGATATATTTGGAAGATAAAGCACATGGAAGGTAAAATACACATTATTGTGCAGATTCATTTCCAAGACGTGTGTAGAAAACATCAGTGGTTTAGACAGATTCCTTGGCAAAGGGCTGCCTGATATTTCCTCCCAGTGAGCTAAGAACATTTAGATTCTTTAGCATAGGTTTTTAAAATATACAAATATTTTATAGCCAATTTCAAAATTAGGACACTGATCTCAATAGAACTCTTAAAAATTAAATTTAAGCTTTAAAGTTTAAATGTATATAAAGCTATTCTGCTTTATATGACAGAAACAATGATTAAAATCAAAGAGATGGCCAATTAAGTACTATTTCTATAGAGAATGAAATGCAAAGACTGCTTTTTAGGTAACAGACCACTTAATCAATCAGCCTCTGAGTGTACTATTATGCTTTACAGTTAATGCCAATATTTTCTACAAACTGTCAGGGCATTCTATATGCTAGTACTTCAAAATATCTCCAGAAACCCACCACTTCTTATCACTCTCATTGCTCCCAAGACACCATTACCTCTCACCTGGATTGCTGCAAGAGCCTCCTAACCAGTCTTTTTGCTTCCACTCTTTTCTCTCTTACAGTCTCTTCTCAACACAGGTGTGGGAAGAGCAATTCTAAATATAAGGCAGAACATGTCACTTCTCAAACCGTATAATGGCTTCCGTGTCCCAGAATACAAACCAAAGTCTTTACCATGACTTCCTTTGGGTTCTCTAAACAGAGCCTGTGATGAGGAGTCTTGTAAAAGTGATACAGTGAAGGTGTGATCCCACGTGCAATCTGTAAGGGGAAGAGTAAAGCAGGACAAAGAAGGGGAAAGAGTCAAGAAACAAGGTCATCTCAAGTAACGTTGATATTGGCCTGATCCACACAGGAGGGCTCTGGTACATAAATGGATCACAGAGCTATCTCCTCTTGAGGCAAGGAGACCAGCCTTTTAGACCCTCCTATCTGTCAACCATTGGCCGTGGGCAAGAGGTAACTCCCCAGGTTATGTGACTGCTGTCTGCCCAACACTCACAGCAGTAGGAAAGCAGTGCATCGACCTGATGACAAGATATAGGCAGGCCCTGGAGCAGCTACTGCAGTGACCTATACAGCCTTACACAGTGTGGCATCCAGTGTCTCTCTGACTTCATCGTCTGTCGCTCAAACAAAAAGACTTTCACTATTTCATTCAATAAATGACACAAATAGCAAGCACCATTCAAGGTTCCAGAGGTTACAGTAGAATAAGACAGGTAAGATCCTTAAAATCATAGAGATTACACTCTAATTAGAGACAAAATATCTCAAACAATTTGCAAACATAAAAAGATCTGCAGTGATCCAGTCTAGAAAGAGAATTAAAATAGCACAAGAAGTAATAGTTACTGGGTAGTGGAATTAGATATTACCGAAGGGTTGTTTCCTAAAACATTACCTAACCTTAACTTTTAATATAAAGAGCCAGCCATGCTAAAAGCATTCCATGAGAAGGAACAGGTAATATAAAGAATATAAATTAACAACAACAACAGCAGTAACAATAAATAGGTCAGTATTTCTAGAAAATAGATGTAAAGGGGATGATGGTATTAGGCAGGAAAAGAAGTATAGATAGCAACTACAAATAATTCCAAGAATTTTGCTATAAAAAGGCGTCGAGAAAAAAGTTGATTGTTGGAGGATCATTGGAGTGGGATAGGTTTTTGCTTTTTCACAGGATGGATGACATTTTAGCAAGTTTGTATGCTGACAGGAGTGAACTGGTAAAGAAGAAGGAACTGATGGTGTGTGAGAGTAGAGATAATTTAAGGAATGCAGTCTTCAGAAGGCATTTGTGGCGATGTTAACTTTGATAAGAGCAAGAACTCCATATTCACAGGAGGACTGGTAGAGAGGTCATTAAATTTAGCTATGCAAATATTTGCCGATGAGCTGAGAGTTAGGACAAGAAGTGGTTGTCTGAGGTTTGAGGAGAGAAAAAAGGTGTAAAATGGCTATGTAGATTGTGTGAAAGTGAGCAATTACAGAAATGTCAAAGAAAACAAGAACCTTCCTGTACTGCTGAAAGTATAAATAATGTAGCTATTTTGCAAGGCACTTGATAACATTCAATGAAACAAAGAATGTGTGTATATGCTATTTCTCTGCTATTACATTATTTGCAATATATTCCAAAGAATAGTTTAAACAGATGGAAAGACGTGTGGGCAAAAATTGGCACCCAGCATTATTTCCAGAGTAGAAATGTGGCCATCGGTTGAGTGATGGATAGATAAACTGTCAAAAATGAGTGCAGGACTCAAAACAATGGGTAACTTATGGACATATTACAAGGCTAGATGTCTAATACATGATGTTCAGTCTAAAAAGGCAGAAGCAGAATGAGAAGCATAATTCAATGTGTTCAAATTAAACATACAAAATGATATTGCATATTATTCTTTTGATCCAGATGTTTAAGCATTGGTATAGCTGGTGGGAAAAAAAGAACGAGGTCTGGATAAAAGAAGATGATCAACATTAAAGTAAAATAAAATGAGGACTGGTGGGAATTAATGATAACAGTTTGCAATAACTCTGATTAGTTTATTATATATTCAAAGCCCCCCAAACACAACAATAAAAATATAAGCTGGGAGCAATGGCTCACGCCTGTAATCCCAATGCAATTATTGGAGGCTGAGGTGGGAGGGCTGCTGGAGCCCAGGAAGTCGAGGCTAGTGACGTAGCCTAGAGAAAGCTTGTCTCTAAAAAAAATTAAAAATTAAAAAAACCCAGAATACTAGATATAGAAAATAAAATAGTGCACATATTGTTTACAAAAAGAATAAATTTATAAGTATCTGCTAGAAATTTCAGGGGAGGGTGATCCTCTAAGTTTTCCAGCGAGCAAGGAAGGATGAGTAGAAATTACAGAACTTCTATAGTACCCATTATTACTCATCTGAGACTTATGAGAGATCATTGATAACAAATTTATTTAGTGCGTCAAGTTTATTCTCCTGTTTTAGTTAACTTAAATGTTGATGAGGACTTTTCTTAAGCTTCATTCTAACTTTTACTCCTGTCCATATTTTTCACCATAAGGTTTGATCACCTCAACAAATATATGCAATGGGTGTTTGAAGAAAGCTCAACTTCAAGATTTAGGATATACAATTACATTACTGTTTTTTTTTTTTTTTTCCCCCAATTAACTTTGTCTGGTCCCTTCTTGGGTTCAGTGCAGGATCTCCCAAGCATGTTACTGTTAACACTTTGAGGTGGATAACTCTTTCCTACTGGGGGAATGTCCTGCGCATTGCAGGATTTTAGTAGCATACCTGATCTCTACTCAAGAGCTACCAGTAATACAACCAAATCTGTCTTCAGATATTGCCAGATGTCTTCTGAGAGTTTGTTAGAAAGCTAAAGTAAAGGTTAAGTAATTCTTAAGAAGTTGATCAGATTTACTGTATATTCTTCCATAAACTGCCTACTCTCTGCAAAGACTCAGTGCATATTTAATCCCATAAAAAACACATGTATAAGAATATTCAAATAACAGAAATAGATGTCCTGAGTTTCTATAGACACACGTGAAAAACATACTTTAATATTTAGATAATTAGATCAAATCAGATGAAATTTTGATATTGAACCAACATGACAGTTCTGTATTGTTCCACCTAATATTTATCAAAGGCTGCTATCCTGTTGTTTACTTCCTCTGTCAGAACTTAGTTTCCCTGAGCATTCATTGCAATATCTCTTACTTCTAATATAGTGTCTAACACAGAGCGTGCACTCTGTAAACATGCATCATAAATGCTAATTAATTAATTAACACACACAAACATAATTATACATTTAACTAGAATAATTATAGGACTATAAGACACTATTTCATGGCAGAAAACATCTTTTGCTGTAGTGACTTGAAAACATTTTGACCTCCTCAAGATATTCATTACATAATTTTAGTCACCTCATGTATTTCTTCATTCAATAGTTCTAGTATGAGCTTCAGAGTGGGGCATTTCAAAATTTGAATTCCAGCAGCATTGTATACCAGTTGTCTGACCTGGTCTGTAAATAAATATGACAATACTTACATCAATGGATTGTTGTGATGATTAAATGTCACAACATATACAAAACACCCAGCACAGTGTTAGCTCAGGTCTGGTATTGAGTGAATTTTTATTTATTTATTTATTTATTTTGGCCTAGGTACCCATTCCTATTGATTGAAGTTCTTAGAATTTGCCTCTTTTGGGGTTTCTTTTTGTTTTTGACATTTTTCTTCAACTTGGATAATATTTTTCATCTGAGGATTTATTTAAGCAAAGTAGGAATTCAGGGGCTGTACTATGCCTATTTCATTTCTCAAGCTAAAAATAAATTTCCACTAACTATACATATAGATGTATATTTAATTGAATTCTGTACTTGGTTGATGAACAGAATATTATGATTTGCTTATTATTCAAATTTAACATAATGACCTCCCACTGTAGTCACACTTCTTAAGGTATTTAACGTTGACATACAGTTTATTTAATCTTTGCACAAAGGAAGAATAATTATATTGTAATTACACACTTGTTTAAAGATACCATTAAGTGCATTTATGCATTTATCATTTAAGTTAAATTATACACTAAGCATAATAGCTTAAAAAATACTTCTTTTTTACTTAAAATATTTTTCCTTCTAAGAAGGCTTACAAATTAAATCTCACAAAGACAACCCGTTCGTTATCTTAAAAAGATCACACACATTGTACACAGAGCAAATGTCATCGTTCCAGAATTTTATTTTTTAAAGAGAGCATTTAGTTAAAATATCAATTTGCAAAACTGTTTCATTCACTTTTTGGTTCCAAAATGAATTGGATTCTTCCCTTATTATTTGATTCTAATTTATCAGCAGTTTCAATGTCTGCTCCTACAAAAATGCCACCCTTTTGCAACTAGAAATACTTTCCAAGAATATAGGACAACTAAATCAGTTTAACAATGTATTTCATATAGCAAGTAAAAAACCCTTCAAAAGTTGATTTTAAGACATCATAATACAAAAGAATTGAAAAATAATTAAGACCAAGAGTTTAAAAATCGCACAAAAACCTATCTTATTTGCAAAAAGGTCTCCAGAAACCCACTCTACTTGGTTTGTCTTGCTCTGCAATTCTAGGAGATAATCCTGGCTTTTTAAATGCACTCAACTGTAATAATGCACACTTTGGGGATAGATATAAAGCAAAAGGAAGAGTACATTTCAACATGTTGACACTTCTCTTGTGTACATTTCATTAGCCAAGATGCATTGTGCACACGCGCGCGCACGCACACACACACATTCGGCACTCTAACCATTTCCTTTCCCAGCTTAGAAAAATTGAGTGTGCCATTCTTCCCCTTTCTGGCCTTTTGCATGTCCCCGTTGACCTTCCACATTTCCCCTTGTTTCCTTATTTATCATGACAATGTTGTCTTCAAGTCACCTTGCCCCTTGTTCCCCTTAAGATGGTGTCGCTCTAACTCCATGAAGACTCAGGGATTCCCCTTGCTTTATTCTATTATTTATTTGGCAGTTCTGGGCACATTCTAAATGGCAGGTACTGGAGAAGCAAAGATAAACAAACTTAGATGAACTTCATCTGACTCTAGTCAAACTAATTATGGTGTCTTCATCTATCATGTTATATATATGCCCTGTCCCATTTACTTTGCACAAAAACAAAGATATCATTTTCTCCATTTCAGAGATAAGAAAACCATTTCATGGAAGTTCAACAATTTCCCCCAAGGGCACACAGCTAGTAAGCAGAAGAGCTGAATTCTTAACTCACCTTTCTGACCCCACAGCCTGCAGTCTTTCTTCTCACTGCTGATTGCCCTGACCATGTGACCTATCCCAGTGAGCCCTGACAGCACTGTTGTATCTGCTTGTATGACAGGTCATTAGATCTGTGCCCTAGAACACCCCCACTTTATCCTTAGGCTATGGGGGTTATTGAAGGTCTTGCTTCTACCAGACATAGAATGGAGAAATAATTTCCTCCATGACCAAATCTTGGCTACACATCTTCTCCCATACTTTCTGCTCCCTCCTCCTGAATGAGTTTTACCCATTTGACTTTCTGTAATCCCCTCCCACCCCACCTGCCACACACAGTTATGTGGGTATGAAGTGTTCTTCATGCACTTTGCACAAGGTGAGGAAAGTTCAACAGTAATTCCTTATACATGTGCTACAATCTCAACTGTTGCTTTTAGAGTCTCAAAATTTTGTTGTATAACCAGGACAAAGACGTTACTATACAAGTTTGGTCTCCAGAGGTTTATTAAGGAAGTGACATCCTTTGTTGTTATTAAACCTAGTTTTTTTCTTGGGCTTACTAGGAGTTGTGAGTAGAAATCTAGAGCTTCTTTATGAATTCCCCCACCACATCTAACATCCCAACAGAAACCCAGAATTTACAAACTCACTCCCAAAACTTTCAGTTACCTTTACTATATGAGTAGATTTCTCCAGGTCCCTAGCAACTGCTGTCAATATGAATTGTTTTGCTATAACTTTTGAGTGACTTTGGAAACCTGAGTTTTCAAGGAAGTTCGGTTTGATTTTAATCAGAAGCAACTACCTACAGTGCTTTCTGACAGCCTGCTAAGTGCTTTGGCTGAAGTCCACTTTTCCTTTTTATTTGTTACCTTGATCTTAAGAGGTATGCACTTGGCATGCAAGCAAAGTTGTAGAAAGGAAAATAAAAGGCACCTCAACAAAAACATCTCAGGATGTTTATTTTTAACTTCACATTTATGGTTAGACATATATAAAGGCTTATTGTAAAACTAAATAAAAAAGAAGCTGAAAATACGTAAGCATATAGAGAAAAAAAAATGCCTTTATGTCATATTACTGAGGCAAACTACTTCAAAATTTAAGTAATGTCCTTTCAGCCTGCTACATATTTCATTGAAAAAGGGAAAAAAAGAATATAAATGGTAAAAGTAATAAAGTATGTTGGCTAGTGGTATGTATCTGCCTCAGCAAGTTAAGGCTGCATTAGAAATTCTTTTCCTATCAAGAAATATTTAGACAAAAACTGAAAGATTGATTTAATGAAACTAATGGGTACACTAGGAAAATTCCAAGTTTGCCTAGAGCTGGATAAGCCAGCAGGAGGAAGAGGAAGACATTTATTTGATGCCTAATAATCCTGGACTCATACTCCTCACAAAATTCTCAAATATTGTAACTCAAGGTGCTGACTTGGATCACTTTGCCCTCCCAAACCCACATATTAGTGACTTTATCTCCATGGCTTCCCTTGTGTAAAATAACTTTCAAAGAAACTTACAAACTAGTGGATGGGAAGTTTAAAATTTACAATGAACATACTACAAGGCAAAAGTCAGCCAGTACTATGAGAGGGATAATTGCCTTTTCAAAGGAGGGAGAGAACACATTCGATGTTTTTCTTGGGGAATAGAGAAAGAGTGTAGGGATGGTTGATGCAGAAGTACCTTTGCTACTGAGGTGGAGAATTGAACAGGAGAAATAATAAAGGAGGAAAAATTTCAAGAAATGTTCAGGATTTTTTTTCTTTCCCTGAAACACAGGTTATAGAGAAGAAACTACGAAAAACAGAGATGTAGGGAAAATATTATAAAGCACCTTGAACCCCAAACTAAAAAATCTCTGGTTGCATTTGTTATAAAACATTAGGATATTTCTGAGGACTGTGTAACAAGATCAGACCATACTTTAGAAAAAATATATGGCAATGTCCTCAAGGAATGTGAAATATGAATACAAGCAGGCTTGCATTACAGAAGACAACATTCTTACACAAGTTGCACTAGAAAATATAACACAAAAACATGAAACTTTAAGATATGCAAGCCAGAAATTTTGACATAAAAAGACTCTAATATGGAGGACCGAGTAAGGAGCAGCTCCTTAGTCTTCTAAAGGGAAACTTGCACAAAGATGCTTCCTCTCTTGTAGGTGGGCTGGAACTCCCTGCACTCCTGGTCACCCCAACTCCTGGGTCCTGCCTTTAATCCTTTTGTGTATAAGTCACCATGAGTTTCTGAGGTTGCATGTGGGTGTACAGGCAGGCAATGAGTGATTGCAGGTAAGCTTCCCTTGGGCACTCAACATCCCTGTTCAGCAGGGCTCATCACAATGACAATGAAAGCCAACAATAAGAGCTGGTGCAAGATTCTGTCAGGTTTCCTCCCAGGCATAGGACCTCTGAGAACCCTCACTCAGCCTGTTAGTAAAAACCTAAAACTGATGCCCACCTGAGGAAAGCTGCAGTATGTAGCGAGCCTGGCAGTAGCAATCAATGTTTACCTTGAATAGACCTCCTTGAGTCTACCATCTCCAGCAACCCACAAAGTCGGCCATTCAGGCCCTTCTCTCATGGTGAAACCTCCTTGCCAGGCTCCTCATTGGAAACCTCCACATCTGGCTGCCAGATGTGTCTTTCCTCCAGCATTACACAGCATGTAGAAGTATCCATAGCTGGGTAGAATGCAAAAAGAAGAAGGAAAAGAAAGGAAAGAAAAGAAAAAAGGAAGGAGGAAAGGAGAAATAAATAAATAAAGAGGGAGAAATAGAACAAAATTTAAAACTACCAATATTAGGTCACTTGGATGGTAAAATGATGGTGAAGAGGAAACAACATTATCTGAATAGAAAAGATATATCAGTTTTCAACATTTTTATTGTCCTGAGAGCCATTCTCCCATAAAAGCACATACAACACACATAGAGTTGGGATTTGATCAATATTTAAGTAGATAAATGAACATCTACTGAATAATTCAGATTTCCAGCATAAAATAGATGCCACACTCAAATAAAAAATTGAAAGAGAGTTTGATAAAATAACTACCTCTAAAGATGTGAACAGAGTTAAAACATTAAAACAACAACAACAACAACTAATGGCAACATTAAGGAGCTATTGCCACCCCCAGACTGAAGAAGAAAGAAGTAGTTACTGAAATTTAGAACTTTGTAGTGGATTCCCTGGTAGGAGCTGTGACCTAAGGTGGAGGGATATAGCCAAGATGACTCCAATGAGGAAAGCTCATGGAATAATTACCCTGATGGCTCGCTCTTCCAAGCCTATTGATCTACCAGTGCCTCCCACTGGCCAAAATCAACCTGAAACCAAATGGCCAGGGAGCCTCATTGATACAGTCATTTCAGGCCACACCCAGCACAAATTCCTAGACCTTCTATTTATTTATTTATTTATTTATTTATTTATTTATTATTTATTTATTTATTTTCAAATCGATCTAGAGATTTTTTTTCTTCTGATGTATGCTTGCTATCGTGTTATCATCTTTCAAATGGTAAATATGCCATTATGTATATTAGATATGTCTATTATATAATATATATATAATATATATATTTTATGAACACCTAGGCAGTTTTCCAAGGCCTGGAATGCAACCATAAGCAAAAAAACGAGGTACCCTTCCTGAGTGAGCAGACAGTCTAGTGGGAGACAGCAAACATCTCAGAGCTCCACAGATCCCTCTTTGTATAGAGAAAATCATAGACTTTAGGATCAAACCAAAACATTGTTTGGTGGCTAACCTATTTTTACAGAGCCTCAGTTTTATCTGTTAGAAGGGAATGGTGACACCTATTTCTTAGGGTTAATGTATGATTCAGAGACTATGTATGCAACACATGTAATATTGGTGCCAGCATACAAGAACTAATTTTAACTTTAGAGATGACTCAGAGCCCAGGGCAGCCTATGGATCATGCCATGAGATGCCGAGGCATTATAGAGACCTCACCAGTGGGCTTCTGTTTCCTCTTATCTTCTCTTCTTAGGCATCTGCTGCCCATATCCTCTTCACTTCAGTGCTCAGTCTACAAAGGACTTGGAAGCACTAAGCGAAACTACCTCTGGCACTTGTAAAAGATGATAGCTCTCTCTTCCCTTCAAAATAGACAATTTCTTCTCCATTTTGTATTTAACATGGGAGTAGATGGTTGGTGGTGAATGTAGCTTCATGTTTCCAAGGAACCCAGGAATGAAGGGGAGACCTCATTCCTTCCAGGTAGACCCAAGCCATGCAGTCTGTAATGAGGAGAATCTGAAATATGTCCATGTGGAGTGTAGTTCCAGGTAGACCCAAGCCATGCAGTCGGTATGGGGAGAATCTGAAATATGTCCATATGGAGTGTAGTCGTGTAGGCAGCTGGCTCTTCTTCTGTTAGCTGGACAGGCCTGCACCTTCTCTTGAACTTTTCTGCTATTGGGTTACTTATTAAGTGGATTGCATGCAGAATGACAGCCCAAGGCATTCTGAGTAATAAGCAAATAATCTTTCTTTTATTAGTGGTGCATGACCTTGTTTATGATGCTTCATATTACAAGTCCCAAGAAAGTTTTAGTTGAAGAATCAGTATAACTGTAATAAAAAATGAAAAATTTCAAATTGCAAGGCAGGAAAAGTAAAAAAATAAAACAAAACTCAGGAACAACACAACAATATAGGTTACCTTAATGATCCAAACGCCAAGGTGCTTTTCTTTTTTTCAAACACATTGGAGGATAAACAGAAGCTTTATTTTATTATAGTAATTATAAAATATAAATTTTTCCACACCGATATTTTCAACAAGAAATTTAATGTTTCTTTATTAATTTTAAAATCCTTTCTTAGGTGTCATAGCTACTTATAATAAGACAGGTCTGTAATCCTCTTGGTTTTTATTGGCCTTTCAGTTATACACCAAGGGTTCCTCCCTACTAAATTTAAACTCAGCAGGATTTCTGACAAATACAATCAAATTTTCAAAAAATTTTCGGAAACGCCAGTTAGGAATTACATAGTGGTTAGCAATACCCAGCAAACTCAATTTCTACACATCTCTTTTGCACTAAAGCATTCAGTACAAATTATACTTTTGTTCAAAGTGGGTTGTATATTTTTACCTCCTATAACCTTCTATGAAAGATATTATAAAGACAACAGGTACTGACACCTCTTATGAACAGATGACTAAAAAGACCTGTGCTATATTTGTTGAATATCTGTGTCAGTATCCCAGCACACATTTTTAAAATGTACACCAAGCAAATAAAATAGCAGCTTCAATCATTTGGCAACATCTTTCATCCATTTGTTAATTCACCATTTATTCATTCAGCACTAATGCTTTTCACTTAAATGTGCAAAGAATTATGCAGAAACGGTGAAAGGAAGAGTTACATGCCATGGGGCCTGCTTTTTAAGAAGCTTATGTTTCTGCTAAGGTAACTGTGCATAATCAAACTCAATCATAGTTGAAGAGCTATGAAAGAAGTCCCACTGTTTCTATTTTATTTAAAGATTCGTATATGTGGTAATGTCACCTGCAACAGGAAACCAACGTTAGAGATTAAGAGAATGAGGCATAAAATTATCAAGTTCAAGTGTCTTTGGATATCCACATTTTCTTTCAAACAATTTCTAAAATTATTTGCACTACATATGCATAAATAATCAGGAAAGCATCAACAAACACAAATACTTTTTTCATTCATATGTATTGTGTGGTATGACTTTACCTGGCTATTGCATTATATTGGCAACACTTTACTTTACTCCAAGGCTATGGGCATATGGATGACCTATTCTGTTTCATTTCCTCCATATCTAAGATTCAATATTGTTTGCACAAATAACACCACATAACCTTTTCCTTCTCAGGAATATGTGAAAACAGATTGCTTCCTTCTCTTATGCTACATTGTTAACAGTTAAACAGCAATTGTGTTTCTACTGAGTACAGCAAACATGGAGGTAATTTAGTGAAGGCATCTCCCTCCTGTCAATTGCATAGGGGACCAAGCCAGGTCTCTGTCCACACTGCAGCCAGACTGAGCTTTGTAAAATGCAAAGTTGATCTTGTTACCTCATTGTTTGATATCTTTCAATAGTACCCAATTACTGTTAGGATAAAAGCCAAATTCTTTAACACAGCCACATGTCCTCTTTTCAGGATTGAGAGTAGCCAGGAACAATGTGGCCAGCAGGTAAGTAGTAGGGGCACTACATCATCAAGGAAAGAAAAATGAAACAGGTTGGAGGGGCCAGGTGCAGAGGGTCACGCCTGTAATCTCAGCACTTTGGGAGGCCGAGGTGGGCGGATCATGAGGTCAGGAGATCGAGACCATCCTGGCTAACATGGTGAAACCCTGTCTCTACTAAAAATACAAAAAATTAGCCAGGCGTGGTGGCAGGCACTTGTAGTCCCAGCTACTTGGGAGGCTGAGGCAGGAGAATTGCTTGAACCTGGGAGGTAGAGGTTGCAGTGAGCCGAGATCATGCCACTGCACTCCAACTTGGGCGACAGAGCAAGACTGTGTCAAAAAAGAAAGAGAAAAGAAAGAAAGAAAGAAAGAAAGAAAGAAAGAAAGAAAGAAAGAAAGAAAGAAAGAAAGAAAGAAAGAAAGAAAGAAAGAAAGAAAGAGAAAGAGAGAGAGAAAGAGAGAGAGAGGGCGGAAGGAAGGAAGGAAGGAAGGAAGGAAGGAAGGAAGGAAGGAAGGAAGGAAGGAAGGAAGGAAACAGGTTGGAGAGATGGAGAACAATACACTAGAGAACACGTTTGAAGTTTAGAAAGGACACGCACAGCGCATTTTTCATGAAGGAATGAATAATTATTCTGACAGTGTCCCTAGAACTGAGCAAGGAGAGCCAATCATACATGGCAGAAGTACAGATGGAAAGTCCTACCAGATGTCTGTCTGGGTCACAGCAAAACAATAGTCAAGTTGTCAAAGTATTCAAGAACCTCTTTCATAGCTTTTCCACATACCCACATTCTTTATAAGAAAGTTAAAGTACTAGTCTTTCATCAAGAATATTTCTGATCAATCTGTTTCTTCATACTCTGTTCCTGAATGCTCTCTGCATTTATGTTTTCATCTCCTTCACTTTCTTCTTGAAGGCAAAAATCAATTCTAGTGAACTCCACATATTTCTTAGGCTATATAGTCACTCTTTCTAAAAAAATGAATTAGTCTATCTATGAATAGCTGTCTATTACTTCCACATATAAGGTTACCTTTCTTTTCCTTTTCAATGTTAAAACCAGAGTGATTCCATTTATTACCCTCTGTGGAGTTTCAGTCTTTCTGTAATATCCACAGTAGCCAGAAGATGTCAGTCATACAATTCAAACCGACTCTTTGCCCCTCTCCCAAGTAATCCAAAAGCAAATAGCCTAAAATTAAGGATAAGGATGAAGACCTTTGAAATCCTCTAAAATTCCAAACAATAGGTATACAATTCCATGCACTTAAATATTCCTTATGACACTTAATTTTGTCTATTTGGGGTTTAAAGAGATGTAATCAGTAAGCAGTTGCTCTTCACAGGTCTTTTCTAAATATCGGGAACCAAATTAGTGTTGAGACAAAGGAATCATAGAACTGTGAAGTTGGAAGGGCCTTGAAGTTCCTGTAGCTTAATCTGCTACCCTCCTACGTAAATTTCTTTTATACTGAAACAGAATAGGGATTTCTTAGTACAACCAAATTTCTGTATTCACACATTCACTTATTCATCAACATTTTATTGAACATGTTCTGTGAGCTCAGCAATGAGATAATTCCTAAAGATACAAAAGTAAAAGTGATGAAATACACATAATCCTCGCTGGCTGTTATGGATTGAATTGTGGACCCCTCCTCTGCAAAGATATTGAAGTCCTAACCCCTGGTATCTCAGAACATGAACTTATTTAGAAATACAATCATTGCAGACATAAAGTTATTTAAGATTATGCTGGAGTAGGGTGGGCCCTTACTGTAGTAGGGTGGGCTGCTCCCTATACTGGAGTAGGATGGGCTTATACTGGAGTAGGGTGGGCCCTTAATGCAATATGATTGGCATCTTCATCAGAGAAAGGTATACAGGGAGAAGATGGCCAGGTGACGACAGAGGCTAAGACTGAGGTGATGCATCTGTAAACCAACATTAGGAGCTATGATGGGAGAGGCAACAAAAGCTTCTCCCCTATAGTTTTCAGAGTGGGGTATAGCCTTGCTGATGTCTTGATTTCAGACTTCTAGTCTTCAGAATTGAAGGAATACATTTCCACTGTTTTAAGCCAGCCAGTTGGTGATACTTTGTTATGACAGCTCTAGGAAACTGACACACTTCCAAAAAGATTGTACAAGACAAACAGGCAAATCTAATGCAGTGTGGTAAGTGCTATTATACGTATGGGGTATGATAGGAAAATATGATAGAAATGTCCATGTGTGTATATCAGAATAAAGATGTCTGGAGGAAGCAACCTCCATCCCGAAAACAAACAAAAAGAGATGGCAAAGAAATGCCAAGTAAATTATTGGGAAGCAGTAGGATTATTTCCAAATGGAGAATAGCACCTACTTCTCTCGTCTACCTACAGTCTTCATTGCCCAGCTCAAACTTTGGTCAACAATCAAAACATATCAAAACATTATTAGAGATGAATCCCAACCCAGATGTTCTGAGACTATGATTGTATTAAACTTTAATTATAATAATTTTTTATACTTTTTACATTACATCACTAAGACAAAAAAATAACCTTTTTTGAAACCTTTAGTGACTAGAGAAACCAATTTGTACTAGAACCCTTACGATTCCACTAAGCCTTTGTGTTAACCCTCTCTTCTTCCTGCCAAACCCTGCCCTATGCTGCTACCCTGTCAGTGCTCTGGGTTTCCTCTATTCTCTTGTCTTTTGCTCTGCATCTGATTTGGCTGAATCTCTGCTGATCAGCCTCCAGTACTTCCTAATTGAATGGAAGTTTTCTAGAACCTCTCATGTGCTCACCAGAGTTTTGCTCACCATTGCCCTTTTCTTGCTCCAGGATCATCATCTTCTCTCTACGATTCTGTCTCTGGGGCTTCCCATCACACTTGCTACTCCAGCTGTTCTTCCTCAGAATGCTGAGCTGAGGAAAGTATACAGTATAGTGCTGCCCTGGGCAGGGCTCTCCAGTGCATCTCTCAGAGCCCTACCCTTCAGCATCTTTCTTAAGCATTGAGGGAGGGAACATGTCCACTAGCTCTCCCTTGGAGTGGGCCACTCAATTCTTTAGGTCGCTAACTTTAATGGTTACTATGATAGACAGTATTGCCCCCAGTTGGAGAAATCTTGATCGAAATGTGATTTGGGTTGGGGAGTTGATTGAAGATGCTTAAATCTTCTTTTGCAGAACTTCTCATAGCATGAAGTGACCCTCAGAGAAATTGGAAAAGTGCAAACCAGACCTGACTTCTTTGGCCCTGTATAAATGCAGCCCACACTAAATTATAGACATCCTGCTGCTTCTCCTCACCTGACCCAGAAATTGAAAGATGCTGTTATAGGATTTGTTAAAGGATTTAATTATAATATTGAAAAAACAAGAACAATGGCTAAGTGATCAGTAAACTCAAAGTAATATTAGGCATCCATATGAAAAGTAATCATATGAAGACTTTGTAGCAACCTAGAGAATATTTTTGCCATAAAACTGAAGGAAAATGTAGAATACAACATTGGCATACAGCTAAGATAAAAAAAAAGAGAGTAAAATATTTTGATCATACAAATTGTATAAATCATAACTTTCACTTTTTAAAAATACCATAGAAAATTATATGTAATCCTTTCCTAAAATTCCTTTTGTAATCCTAAAATGAAACATCAAATGTTTTCATTTTTTCTTGTCATTTTTGGCCCATTATGCACTTGCCAAATTCTTTTACTACTTTGCCTTTAGACAACTTGTTCCATGTCCTTGGAATACATTTTATTATATTCTCTAAGCAGAAAATTAATTCATTTAATCATTTGGCATATATATATGCCAAATGGTATATATACACACACACATATTCTATATAGGTATATATATAATAAACAGGTATATATGTATATATTTATTAGAGGTCCTATAATATATACTAAGAATACAGTTATAAAATATTTAGAGGAGTGTTTACTCCTTCGAGCTCCTCTTATCAACACAAATTTTAAGGGGAATTCCCTTCGTGATGCATTCTTAGTCCCTTTGTATTTAATTTGGTATTTCCTCCTCTGTACACACCACTTTAAAGGCATCTATCAAATTACATTGTTAACAAGTGTTTATTACATTTCTCCTTAGCTAGACTCAGGATATTGAAAACAAACAACACACTGTCTTATTTCTTGTTGTAAGCCTTTGGCCTAAAAATGTACCTAGTTTATGATAGATGTAGGTTAGAGAAAATGGAGAGACAAAAAAAAAAAAAAAAAGAAGGGCAGAAAGGAGATATTTATGATAGATGTAGGTTAGAGAAAATGGAGAGACAAAAAAAGAAAAAGAAGGGCAGAAAGGAGATAAGAAAGGCATAAGAGATTGGTGCTAAAAGGAAATAAATGATTTTGACATATGCAGATACAGTCTGACTACAGCACAGGGAAGAGTAACTTCAGTCATACAAAAAACAATGCTACTAGGTTTGCAATGGGGCAATATCCACGCCCTTGGATTCATTAGCTTGGTGCTTGTTAAACTGAACAGCCAACCCTATTGTCCTACATTGTCAATTGTATTTATTTTATTATTCATCTTTAGCTAGAACAATACAAGTAGTGGAGCATCATTTTGAGAATTTAATTACCTCCAATGATTAGTAAGAGAGATGTTTTGAAGATAACTTTTGCCTCTCAGAATAATAAATTGCAGATTGTTTTTTCCTATTAGTTTGTAGCAGATAGACAAAATGGTTTTATTTATTTATTTATTTTACTATGATTTAACAACAGACTCTGATTTTAGTAATTATTGATTTATCAGGATTTCATGCACAGGGAAAAAATACATATACATAATGTCTCTTTCTCTCCCTCTTTCCTTCCCTCCCTTTCTATCCTCTTTCGTTCATCCTTCTCTCACATACAAACCTTACCTCAGTGTCAGAGGAAAAATTACTCTCTTTGTCAGGCTTCCCAAGAAGTCCATGATGAGAATTCAATATCCCTTCCACAGCAAATGTGCACATATACATTTATGTATTCATAATTCACTAAATGGTTTCTCACAAGTTTACACTAGAGGAAGGTTTACGTTGTTTATAGCTTTGTTAAAAGCAGTATTGCTTGGTCCTTGCCTATGACAATGATTTGATTTTAGTAGTAAAAACAGTATTTAGAGACTCTTCTTACAGAAATTGGACATGTACAGGTCTCATGATTTTAGTCTTTGAATTCGTGTAGAGAGTCAGGCATTCATTCATCTATCCATTCATTCAAATATTCATGAAACAAACATTTGTTGAATGTCAATGTACATGGCTGGGACTAGGTTAGGGCACAGAGATACAAATATTAATGAGACCAGGTCACTTGCTCCTAAGAATCTCACAGTTGAGAAGAAAAGACATAAGTAAAACCAACACATAATTACAAAAGAGAAGCACATATAGGATGGCATAGAAGAGGGAAAAATGCAGTGTTTCATTCTGCTTTTGGGGATCAAGGAAGGCATTTAGTGAAACTTACCTGTTAAATCCAGATCCCAAGCATATAATAAATTCATGGTGAGGTTCAGCGGGTGCCTCATAAACTGCCTACCTTGAGAGTTGGAAGAGCAAAGTTCTCTTTATGTGTAAGTGTGCTTAGTGTGGTGACAAATGTGAAAATTTGGCCTAGGTTTCCAGGAAATACCCCAGAGATGAAAAAATTAAGCAAGATTTTTTTTCATCTAAATGATACAGACATAATTTGCAATAAGGATCAAAAAAAGTGGAAAATAGTGAAGAAATATGATTGTAGACCCAATGTCTCCTAATAGTTTGTGGATGATAATATATGACTGAGGGCCAACGAGACTCTGAACTAATTTTCTGCAAGCCCATCCTTATATGTATAATTGGAGAGGCCCAGGATGCAGCCTGATCTAGAAACACACCAGAGATCACCATTTCAGGGCCTCATGCAGCTAGTCAAGCTTAAGGTAATACCATGTAGACTGAATGCCACTGGATCATACAGACTACTGAGGCTGCAACAGGCTCCTCATCCATCACTCTCAATTCCATTATGCAATAACAGCTTCAGAGAAGTGCATTCATATGTTTATTACTATGAAACTAGAATGAGATTAGTTCCCCAGAATTCTGAGAGGATCATGTTAAAAGGTACTTAGACATTCTTAAGGATTATCCTACAATGCATTATGAGGAGTATATGTGTGTGTGTGTGTAAAAAGTTGGGGAAGGGGGTGCATATTAGAGAAGTATAAAGTAATCTAATAGAATGCAAGGGCAAAAATCTTGCTCAGCCTCATGAAAAGACTAGAACCACCAGAAGATCCCATCGTCTCTTCTCATTGTGGCTTTCTCCCAATCTTTTCATTCTTTATTATCAGTACAGAAACTGACTTTCTCTTCTTTCCAACTATTGTACATCAAATTGCCCTCAGGGCTTATGAATCTCTCAGCAAACTTTACAAATCCCTGGGGAACAGATTAATTTATTCTAAATTCAGAGGTCCAAATCTGGTACATGAAGCTTACTTCACATGGATTAGGATATGCAGTTTTGAAAAAAAGAGGTTGGATGTAAACTTGGTCATGACCTTTTTATCTTTTCCCAAACTCTCCATACTCTTTTAAACACATGGAATAAATATAAAAAAACTCAACAATGACATTTCTATTATTAATTAGAAAGAAAATGTCTGTTTCAATCAGACAATGGAAATGATTTGGAAAGCATCCACAGGTCAAATAAATTTAGTATCAATTTTATTATGGAACTTGGGAACAAATCAATCTCAAAACTGAAAATTTAAAAATATATGTTTATAACCAAAATATGTGTGAGAAAATGTGATTTAACAAGATGATATTGATTCCTGTGATATTGCATATTGCTACAATGTTAGATAACTCCAATAACATATTCATTTATGCATGCATGCATCCATCCACTTCTTATCTGTTGAGTCTACTGTTGCACTTCATACCCTCTGCTAAGTGCTAGAAATACAACGAGGAACAAGTTAGAAATATTGGTCTTGTTGTGAAGATGAAGGGAAATCTAATTTATCAGATAACTTTTCTCTAGGAGCTTTAAGGCTTTTGTACATTTGTGGATTGTCTGCTGTCTTCTTATTAATGGCTTGCAAAGGTTTTAAAAATATAGTCTGTGATTCATTAATTTTCATGAATGTGTGAGGTTAATTTTTTTCCATATGAATATCCACATGTTCTAGCATCATTTGTTGAAGAATCTATACTTTCTTAATTAAAAGAGCTAAACAGTTTTATAAAAAATGAATTGACTATATATGTTGGGTTTATATCTAGACTTTCTATTCTCTTTCTTTGATCTATAAGTGCTTTCTTCTACCAACAGCTCCATTTTAATTACTGTTGCTTTGTAGTATAAGTCCTCTAATTTTGTTTTTGTTTTTCAAAATTATCTTGGCTGTGTAGACTCCTTTGCATTTCCAAATGAACTTTAGAATCAGCTTGCCATTTTTGAACTAAAAAGGGACTCATGCGATTTTGATTAGAATTGAATTTAATCTATAGATTAATTTGGGGAAAATGTATGTTATATCTTCTCATTTATGTAAGTATCCTTTAATTTCACTCAGCAATGTTTTGTAGTTTAGAATATCCAGACTATGCATTCATTTTGTTAAATTTATCTGTACTTCATAATAACCTCAATAAAACATAACTTGCGATGGACAACAAACTAACTATATCCTTCTCTCCACCTACTTATGGCTAACTTTAGAACAATCTTTACCATTGTTCTTACTTCTCTTTCTAGTTCTTAACTGACTGAAGCATAATATTCACAAACAAAAATAATTTAAGCTGTATGATTTTGCTGTCTGACCTTTCACATATGAAAATCTTCAACTGGTCATAGTTAAGCAGAACTTGGACAGTCAGGCTTGTGCAGAAATGTGTAAATGAGTACTTATACAGTTATATCTCAGGTCATTTGGACTCTATTTCACTCTCCCATGTATAATTCTATGGGAAACAGCATGGAATCTAGGAAGAAATTTCGCACCAAGAAATAAGAGGACCTAACTTCTACCCTTGTATTTTGTTGTTTACTATTCACATAATCTTCAGAAAACTACTTATGCTTTTTTGGCTTTTGTTTCTTCATCTCAAATAAGTAATAATAATATATTATGTTCACAAAGGCAGGAGACTGTACACAGTGACTTCTTGGTGGTATTTTTCAGTTTTGCAACTCAGAAGACAATGTCAGGGACTTACAGCAAGGAAATCTTTCAATTTTTAAAAATTGAAATAAGTCACTCCTTGATACTTTATTTATGGTTATAATTGCAATGTATTATTAGTTTGGCTTGTGTTGAGGACTCAGCTTAGGTTCTTCATAAATGTTGCTGACTCAGATTGCATTTCTAAGTCATATAAGGTAATGTAATATGAGACTTAGTTTAACAGCCTTCAGGACTGATGATTCAGAAATACAGTTCAATTTTGCCCTTCATCCTTGTGTGACAAACACATTTAGTCCTGACCATTGGACTGGTAGGAAGTACTTTCTGTGAGGCTGTAAAATTTAAGATCTAATCTGGTGTGATTACACATTTTATGCCCCATGACCCACCATTTATTAACAGTGTGCTTGATCAAAAGCCAGCCTTCTAGTCTGTTTACGCATGTTGCTGTTACTGAGAGATGATTGCGGTTTTTTTGGTCTACACCATGGAGATATTTTAGTTGTGTCAAAATTAATGAAAATCTGTAAATACCATAATCATTCAGCGATTTAGTTAATATGATGGAATTGGGGAGAAGCAGACAGTCTGAGGTTTGTGAGTCATTCAGTCTTGAAAGATGCTTCTTTCCAGACTGTTTAAGGTCATGACCTAAGTTTGTTGGAATTTCAGAAACCTATAATAATAATTCAGTGGTCTTATCAGTTCAAAATTTCTAGACAAGTCATTTATTGATACATCCCAGATTTTGGTGAGTCAAGGAGTAGCTTTATGCTACATTATTCTTTGTTACACCAAGACTTAAGAGTAATGTTCCTTCCCTCAAAATGGATTTTAGGTAGCAGTAGACTTTCCAACTCTAAACTAAAGTTATTTTTTCCCCTTCACTCACTTCGTAAATATCTGTCAATAAAGAGAGAATAGTGCTGTTGATTTATGGTCAAGCTCTTCTGCAATGATTTACTCAACAAAGAAAGAAATGAAGTATAGGCAGTCTAAAATAGATACAAGTGTCTCAGCACCCAAGTTCTATGTAATGATTTCTTTATTGTCATCAACAACTAGTTCTTGTGCTTCTGCTCTTTCTTCCCAGGCATTCATTCACTTCATTCAACAAACTTACTGGGTGCCAGGCACTGACGAGGCACTAGATATATAGCTCTGAGCAAAAGAGGTTTAGTTTGCCCCATGTCCACTTTGGTTTGTTTTAGTCATGACAAGCTTCATGTTTGATTCCTTACTCTATTCTTCTAAAGTAAAACCATCCTTTCTCGTGATGTGTTTGCCCTGACCATTGAATCCCATGGTTATACACTAGAAGGTTTTGTAACCTGAAAATCAGATTCCTGTGTCTTATAGAATCCAGATTCACATTAAATTGTTTAACACATTTATTTTAAATTTTTAGATCTTTGGTTTTTGAACATTTGTGTTATTGATTACAGTAACTGGCTTTATAGAATATTTTTTATCTGTTGTGTTTCCCTCAACTTGTATGCCAAAATATCAAATGCAGTAAGTTTTTGTGTTTGGTACATTTTTAAATAGTACTTAAAAAGAGATAGTTCTTTTGGTGGGTCTATTCTAATGTTCTCTCTCTCTCTCTCTCTCTGTGTGTGTGTATACACACATATAAACACATATACATATACACACTAAACATATTATATGTATTTAAACACATGTAAATATGTGTATATCTATCCATATAAACCTATACATGTTTGTATGTCTATCTGATATGAGGGGGCATACTGGCTTTGCAATTTACAAATTCCATGCTTTTGTGCAGGTCATTTCACTTCTCGTTTTTCTCATATGCATAAAGTAAGGTGGTAAAATCTATTTCATAGAGTTAACTGGATCTTAATATATAGTAGCTATTATTTTGTTCATTTTTATTATTATCATGAAGTTTGGCAATCTCTACCTTGGTCAAGTATTTTTAAGATGCATCATTACACTTTAGACCAAAGTTCCCACAAATATTCAGTATAAATTTGAAAAGAATTAACTCCATCCAGAGTCTTTTCCCATCTTTTCCATGACAATCAAACCTATATCTCAGAATTTTGCCTCTATTATCACTGGCTCACAACCTTCACACAAGTTTAAATATTTTTCTAGAATATGGCTCTCATTTTCACAGTATAAAGCCTAGTCCTGTGTGAAGAACAGACAGTGTGCTAAGATTTGTACAATTTTGTGGTTCCTCAGAAGAGCCTTCAAGGATATAAGATGGGAATATTGAGTCTGTGAAAGAATGCACAATTCATACAGACATTACATATTTAAGTAAGATTGTAACATAGTAAGCAGCAGCGTCAGGAATCTAACCTGTGTTTGTCTGAACTCGAGACCCGTTCTCTCCTATATTGTACTACCCATGGAACCTCCATGTAAAGGCACTCCTATCTGCATTAAATTTGTTGACTTTAAGGAAAGGTTGGCAATATCATTGTGCCCTACTCTCTCATTCAAAGCCATTCGATTTTCACATTGGTTCCACCATGCCTGCTTCGAAGACCACATATTAACTTTGTTTGTTTGTTTGTTTTTGAGACAGAGTCTTGCTCTTTTGCCCAGGCTAAAGTGCAATGGTGATATCTAGGCTCAGATCCTGAGTTCAAGCGATTCTCCTTCCTCAGCCTCCCAAGTAGCTGGGATTATAGGCGCCCACTACCACACCTGGCTAATTTTTGTATTTTTAGTAGAGATGGGGTCTCATCATGTTGGCCAGGCTGATCAGCCAGGCTCATCTTGAACTCCTGACGTCAAGTGATCTACCCACCCTGGTGTCCCAAAATGCTAGGATTACAGGTGTGAGCCACTACACTTGGACTTAACTTTTAAAAGTCATTATTCCACCAATTTCCAAGTGCCTCCCCAGTATGCATACGTTATTTATGCCAGGACCACAGATCTCTTTTCTACTTGATAATTTTCTAGATGCTTAAGTAACTTCATTCTTCAAATGGACAACCCATTATATACTATGGACTCATAATGCTTTTACTTTATCTTCATTCCACTTTAGCAATGAATCCACAGTTATGTCCTAAACAATGTTATCACTTTCATCAGTTTTTCACATCTGATATCTTGAAACTTGAAATGTGTCTCTCTGACTATAATTTTCTTCCACATTTTCTTCGTTCTAAGCAATATGCATTATACTTCTAATATTTCCATATCTCATTATTCTCTCAAATTATTGAGGCTTTGCTTTCCTCCTTATCCAGGCTGGAATACATGGTTCACTGATTTATCTTTATTTCACAAGCCTCTAGAATTTTGTTACACCTCCATATTTTATTGTGATCAGTTCGTCAATTTCTAGACCTAGACAAATCAGCTGCCCATTTTCTCTAGGCCTTTTGTTAAACTGTGGAATTGTGCCAGATAACATCATATAATTTTCCTGATTAGATCCATTACCAATGAATGCAATCCAAATACTGACAAGCCTTTGATATTGCTTTATAAATCCATTTATTCAATCTGACTTAAAGCTTCATTGAACATTTCTCCAACTGTCTCCTGCAAGATATTAGTATATGTTCCTCTATACAGAAGCTCTAAAGTAAAATAAATTTGGAAATGCTACATATTATATCTAATTCTTATAGAGTCACAATTTTCATTTGCATATTCAAGGCTCTGAGAACTACTACAGCAAAAGAATTTGTTGTCCTTCGCATAACATAAAACTTCACAAATTTATTTGACTTTGAAATCCTTTATTCATTTATTAATTTGTAGGAATCATAACATCTCAGTCAATACGTTTTAGGAAATGCCGTACTATATAAAGGCGAGGTCTTTGCCTAGTTAGTTCACCACTGTATTCTCAGCAGTTAGAAAGATGCCCATCTCAGAGTAGGCTCTCACACATATGCAAATATTGGATGAATAAATAAATGAAAGCAGTTTCTGTGACTAAAGCAGTTTCTGTGACTTTTTCCTGATCTTTTCAATTTTATTAACCACACTACTGCACCCTTTTTATTAAGTGAAGCTACTGGACATGACTCTTTGTTTTCCTATCACCTCAACATCTTTTCAAAACATTGAATATTTTTTCATAATTCCCCTGTCTCGGAAATATGTTTGAGTTTTCATGCTTAATAATACATAGAGATGCTTAGGAGATATAGCTAGATGAAAGTCTCTTTCAGATATTTCGTTTAATCTCTTAATCCTGTAAAATAAGTAAAATGTTCTCTTTTATGTAGGTGATAAAATTAAAACTGACACACCACGGTTAGAATTTGAACCCAGAGTTGTTGATCTCCAAGGTATAGCTCCTTTCCCAGCCCCATTGTTAACTCCCGCTTTCCAAAGATAATAATCTCGTTTTGTTAGATTCCATACTAGGTACAGCTCATGTAATATCTAGATCTACTAGTCCTTGAGCCCCACATGAGATTATAGCCCCGGCTAATACCTTAATTTCAGCCTGGTGAAACCCTGTGCAGAAGACTCAACTAACATATTCCTAAACTTTTTGCTTCCCAAGACTGTGAGATAATAAAAGGGCATTGTCTTAAGATGCTAAGTTTATGGAAATTTGTTACACAACAATAGAAAACTAATACAGTCAAAAATGACAGATATGACAAATAGGACACAAAGAGCCTGACACATTTAAGCATATAAGTAATTACCTTAAATGTGAAGAGTGCAAATACTCCAATTAGAAAATAAGATTGTGAAACTAGATTTTACAAAGAAAAAATATATACATGATTTATGAGACATAATTTTAAAGTAAGATTAAAGAAAAAAATGGAACATAAAAGAACTGAAAAATATATATTATACAAACACTAACCAAAAGAAGGATGGCACATGTATATTAACATAAGACAAAGAAGACTTTAAAGAAACAAATTTCAAATACAATGCAGGTTTTTGTCCATGGAGAATTAAATTAGAAATCAAAAACAAACAGACAAATGGAAATTTTTAAGTGTACGTAAATTAAGGCACATGCTTCTAAAGAACTCATGAGTAACATAGGAAATCACCATGAAAATTATTTTGTATGGAATTATCATTAAAAATATTTTGTACTAAAATTATAACTTATAAACCTTTGTACGATGTAGCAAAAGTAGTGTCTAGAGGGATTTTATAGCTTTAAATGCATGTATTAGAAAAGAAGTAGAGAATCAGTTATTTAAACACCCAACTCAAGAAGCTAGAAAAAGAAGAGAAAATTATTCCTAAAGAAAGTAAATGAAGAAAATCTAAAAAAGTAAAAGTAGAAATGAATGAAGTTGAAAACAAACATAGAATAGAGACAATCAATAAAATAAAAGTTAGTTATTTTAACATTTATAAAAATAATTAATACCCCAGGAACATTACTCTTTCAAATCATGAATATCAGAATAAGAAGGTATTATGAAAAGTTGGTATCTTTGACAACTGAGATGAAATGAACAAATTTCTAGAGAAATGTCAAATATCCAAACTGACAAAAGAAGAACTAAAAATCTGATAGGCAACTTTGGTTGCTAAAGAAATTAAATCTGTAATTAAAAACCTTCCTACAAGAAAAACTGTCCCTGGTGAAATAATACTAGTTTTATACAAATCCTTTCAAATAATAAGAAAACAGAAATACTTCCAAACTTATTTTGTTAATCTTCCCAACTTAGAATAACGCTAATACCAAAATCTAATAAGACATTATAAGAATGAGAAATTATAGGCCACTAATTCTCATGAACATAAATAAAAACAAAATATTAGCATATAGGGCCAGGCAAGGTGGCTCATACTTATAATTCCAGCACTTTGAGAGGCCAAGGCAGACGGATTGCTTGAGCCCAGGAGTTTGAGACCAGCCTGGGCAACATAGTGAGATTCCATATTTATGAAATATATAAATATTATGCAAGTATGGTGGTGCATGCCAAAGTACCAGATACTTGAGAGACTGAGGAGGATGATTGCTTCAGCCTGGGTGTTTAAGGCTGCAGTGAGCCATGATCACACCACAACACTCCAGCCTTGGTAACAGAGCAAGAGACACTGTCTTTAAAAAAAATACACACACACACACACACACACACACACATATGTGTATATATATATTTATTAGATATATATATAAAATTTTTGGTCCTCACTTTTGGCTCAGAATCTCTCCAATTATTTTACAAAGTTTGGTTTTTTCCATCAACACAGTGTTTCACTAATGGTTTTAGTCAAAGCAAGAAAAATAAAGAAATCATGTTAAGATTGGAGAAGAAGAAATTATTTACCAGAATATTCTGTCATTATTTATCAAAATTACTGGATGCAAAGTCAGTATTAAATAATCATTTTTAATATACTTAAACAAGTGGAAAATTAAAACTTTAAATTTTCAGTTAAAACAGTATCAAATAATATTCAGTATCTAAGAATAAATCTAATAAAAGACCTCTGCATTAGAAATTATAAAATATTTCTGTGACAAATATAAAAAAGACAAAAATAAATGAGGTGGTATCCTATGTTCATGGAATGGAATATTCTACATATTTAAAGGTGTCAGGTTGTTCCAAACTGACCTATAGAGTCAATGCTACTTTGATCATAATCCAAATTGTTGTGTATGTATAAATTAACATTCTAAAATGTATAAGAAAATGTGAGGAATTAAAGTAACCAACACAATCTCAAAGAAGGAGAAAATTTGATAGATTTACTCTACTTATAGTGTGATTATCTTTAAACCAAAAGTAATTAATTTAATGTGGTTGATTGAAGGATGAAAGATGAATTCAGTCTAACCAATACAAGAATAGAGAAAGAGATCAACAGAATGGCATAGAGTCCTGAAACAAATCTTCCATGTGTTTAGTAACTGATTTACAACAAAGTTTCCGTTACCAATCAAAGGGGAAAGGTAGTCTTTTCAAAATATGGAGCTGAGTCAACTGAATTCTAAAATATGAAATTTGACCCCTCCCAACACCTTAGATTATAGATCAATACAATCAAAATAGATCATTATGTAAAAAGTAGAATCATCAGTCTTCTTGAAATAAAAAGGGGAATCTTCATGATCTTGGGATAAGCAAATATTTTTAAATTGGGACAAAAAATCACTAAGAAATAAATGTTTTGTTGTTCGTTGAATTATACTACTTATGTACTACAGAGGAAAGCTACTGATTGGGAGCAGAGATTTACAATACATATATTTGTGAAGAAGCTTGTATCCAAGATATATAAATAATGCATACTAAACTATATGAAAAGGAAAAATGTACAGTTTTTTTTTTAAAAAAAGACAAAAGACTTAACCAAATACTTCACGAAAGAGAATAAAATCAGTGCTATATATATGCAGAGGTGCTCAACATCATTAGTCATCAAAGACAAGTTTAAAGCCACAAAAAGTATACAAAGACATACTCGCCAACAGAATAGCTAAAATTAAAAATACAATTTCGAAGTTACTGAGGTTTTAGACCATCTGGCAGTCTTTTATATTGCTATTAAATGTCTGAATATGCACATCTACAATTTTGCAATATCTGCTAGAGCTAATCATATGTGTACTCTTTGACTAAGCAATTATACCCTTGAGTATGTGTCCAACAAAAGCAGGTGCTTATGTCCACTTAAAGTCATGTAAAAATGTTCACAGCAGATTTATTATGATAGCCAAAAGCTGGAAAGAACCCAAAGCCCATTAGCAGGAAAATGAGCAAATAAATTATAAGATATTTATATAATGAATACAATTCTGCAATAAAAAAGAATAAATAACCAAAACAGTAAGAGAAGACCTAAGTAACAAGAATGGAATAAATATTCATGAATATAATGATGCAAAATTTTAAAGATACAATTTCTCTCCAAATTGATCTATAAATTCAATGTATTTTATTGTAAAATCCTAAAAGTTTTTCTTTGGATTAAATAGGCAAGCTGATCATAAGATTTATATAAAAGAGTATATTGCCAAGATAAGTAAATGACACTGGCAGGTCCTCAGATTTTAAGTCTAGTAAAGCTAGACTTATAAGTCTCCCATCATATAGACTTGTATGGGTGAAAGAATAAGCAAATAAAGCAATTGAACAGAATAGGAAACACAGAAATGTACCCATAAAAATATGAAAATGTCATGACAGTTGGTATTACTAATCAAAAAGAAAAAGACACATTAATCATAATGTTAACCACAAATACTATGATGAATGATAGTATTGATTGAAACACTATGGGTGATGTAGCTTTTATTGATTAGTAATGCCAACTATGGTTATAATATTGGTTATCGATATGAAAAAGAATAAAATTAGTCATATCTCACATTACAATTAAATTAAATTCCAGATACATGAAAGACCTAGATTTTTTTTTTTTTTTTTTTTTTTTTAGACAGAATCTCACTCTGTCGCCAGGCTGGAGTGCAGTGGCACGATCTTGGCTCACTGCAACCTCTGCCTCCCGAGTTCAAGTGATTCTCCTGCCTCAGTCTCCCAAGCATCTGAGACTACAGGTGCATACCAACACACCCAGCTGATTTTTGTGTTTTTATTAGAGACAGGGTTTCACCATGTTGGCCAGGATGGTCTCGAACTCTTGACCTCATGATCCACCTGCCTTAGCCTCTCAAAGTGCTGGGATTACAGGAGTGAGCCACTGTGCCCAGCCCTAATGCTAGATCTTTAAAACTTTTTGAAGAACATATTGAAAATATACTTATGATTTCAGGAAGGAGATGGTGACAAAATAAGACACAAAGAGCAAAATCGATAATCAAAAAGTTGTTACATTTACATTAAACATTCTGTTCCACAAAAGATCATAAACAAAGATAAAAGACAAACCACAAACTGAAAAATGATATTTGCAACTCAAATCCATTCAATAGAAATATGGGCAAACATTATGACCAAAACAATTTACAGTAGAGAAACATCAAACTCCAATCATCATATTCAAAGATGCTTTACTTCATTAGTAATCAAATAAATGGAAATTAAATAAAAAATAGAATGCCGGTTCTGGGCTTCCCACTTGCACGTCCTTAACCCCAGATTGGCAAATAAGTAAAGTCTGTTAATGCAAATAGTATCACAAACATGAAGCAAGATATCTGTGACATCATATAAAAATACTGAGATTTGGAACTGGTATAGACCTTTTGGAGAATGATTTGACAATATCTAGCAAATTTAAATATGTACATAGTTTTCAACTCACAAATTTCACTTCTAGATATATATCCTAGAGAAATTCTCACATTTATGCACATGATGATATACACAAGATTAATCACTGCAGCATTGTTCATAATGCTGAAAATTTAGGCAGCAATCTAAATATTAATTAAAGCATGTATAAACATTTTTTCTATATTTTATACACTGGAATACCACAAAGAAATTAAAATACATGAATGTAAGTCTATGTACTATGGATAAATCAAATTAAAATAATGTTGAATGGTGACTAGTTTCAGAATGATATATACAGTCTGATAACATATATATAAAATGGCATGAAAAATAATATTGCATAATATTTATAGACACATAATTATGTAGGAATGGTACAAAAGCATATGTAAGATTTCTAACATCAATTTCCAGAAAACAGTTATTTTGGGAGAGGAGACAGTGATTTAAATATTAAACCCCCCTTTAAAGGAGGTTCTATTTTATCTCTAATATTACCTAAAATACTGATTTAAATCATGCATGATAAAGTATGAAGACCTAATAAGATTTGATGATAGTAATTGTCTTTTCATTACTATAAATGCCTCAATTTTCTAAATAATTTATACTAAAAATATCTAAAACTGAGCACTGGCCAGGACCCTAGTAATTTGTAAAGTTTCATTATAATTGAAAAATATGTTAAGAGGAATTTTCACTGAATTTTACCAGTATTTCTTACTTGAAGAAGATTATTTCTATAGAATAAACTCATTTATAAGTTTTTTAATAGTGATTTCTTAGTTTCTTTTTGAGAGTTAAGAAACACTCCATTGTTATGAAATACATTCAAATAGAAATGTCACTGTCACACAAACGCATAAAATCCGTAACAAAATTGAAACTAAATTCTCTGTACTCTCAGATGAGTTATCTTTCCACTGAATCAAAATTGCCTTTTATTAAAAAAAGAAACTTTACATATGAAATATGGAAAAGAGAACAAAAAATCATAATAATATTATCTTTTGTGATTGGCATTATGAATTATAATAATATGAGACATTCCACAATTTGTTCAAAGCCCTGACAACACAACATTATCTTGTTTAATAATGAGGCACTGCTAAAGGTTGAAAGTGTAGGTAATTTGGGTCCATTACTTCCCTTCATTATCTCTCCTGCTGCTTCTTTTTTTACTTTTCACTGTATGACAAGAAAGAAAAAAATTGGTGAACTAGAAAAAAATAAAACCAAAATTGGTGAACTAGAAGTTGTACGAAACACTTGGTTTCACAAGAGATTGTCTAAAAACGAACATTTTAATAATATGTGCCAAATCTTGCTTTTACTACTAAGGTTTATGTGGTTTCCAGTAGAGATTCCAAAATATGAGAAGACATGAAACAGTATTAGGTTTATTAATTTCAATTTTTATTTTAAATAAAAGGGAAAATATGCTTTGCCAGGCTGTCTGAACATCCTGATTCAGTCACAGTAACATCTCCAGGGATGCTGTCTGAAGCTAGCATACAGAAAAACCTATTTAGTTCCCTTTTTGGCTCTTAACTTGGACATAAAAGTTTTCTACGCTGTGCTAGAATAGAATTGAGCACCACCTCTGGTGATATTGACTCAGAAGTAGTCAAGAAACTGAACAAATTGATAACAAAAGCTCTCTTTCTCTCTCTCTTCTATTTTTCCCTTTAGTATTAGTCCATGAAAGGGATTTATGTTTCTTTCTTGCAGAAATCCTGGACTCACAAATCATTTATTCTTTGTTAACAGCTGTAGTTTCTACACCACAGTGTAACTCAGGACATTAAAGGTACTACAGACAACTCAATGTATGCAAACCACAATGACTAACCCTGGAACCCTGGAAAGAATGTACACAGCAGCAGGAGCCTACAGAAGACTGCAAGAAGATGGGGAAATGCAGAAATGAAATATACAATGAAACAAAGTAAAATCTAGATGGTTACCTGAGATGAGTAATGAAATTTTCATTGCCATTTTTGGATTAACTTTCATAACTAATCTCCAAGCTAATGCAAACTAAGTTAGAAGAAAGCTTTTCTGAGTCCATCAGGGTCCCAAGAAGCAAACTGAAGGCCCACTGTGTGTAGGCACTGGTTTTCTGCACCACACCCTGGCTCACTGCCTTCTCCAAGCCCTCCAAAGACTATTGGTTTAGGCATCTAGGAGAAAACATTGCAGAGACTTGTATGTCCCAACATCATGCTATTTGAAATATTACTTTTCTCAGAAAAGTCTTGGAAGGAGATCTGATTTAACCAGATACGTACTGGGTTAGTAACACAATATACAGTAGCTCCTCCAATGAAGAGGAAATGTATTCTGGTGTTCAGAATACACACTTAGGCTATTACTCAGGTTCTGCCACGTGCTAGCTTTGTGGAGACTGTGGTTAGTAATATGTATATTGTATATACATACACAGTACAAAGACAAGTTCCTTAATCTCTCTCTATGAAATGTTTATATGCTCTCACTGCATAAATTAGTATGTAACAGCCTCCAATAAACATTTCCCATCTGAGGGCTCTCTGATTTTTGGCTCAGGATCATAGACCATTATTCTATTAATACCTGGGTAATTTTCAGAGTTTCATATCTCAAAAAAAAAGAAAAAGAAAAAACAAAATTTCAAAGCAAGATAGGATATTTTGCAAATAAGCAGACATCTTACATCATTCTCTTTGCTTCTGTATTCCTTGACAAATAAGATAATTATTAATTTGTCGGTATATAGCCTTAAGTTACTTATTTTCTCTACTTAGTAGGAGGATTGCATTTAGTGGAACTTTCTGAAGAATTTCATACTTTCGAACAGTTCATTTTTCTTGATTTTTCTCCACCCTAATATTCTTAACTTTCTTAATATTCTTATGTCTCTGTTTATCTCCTTGAAAATTCTAAGTATCCATCATGATTTCTTTTTGTTCTCTCACTTCTTTAAAAAAAATTAGTTTCCTTCATTGGTCGTCCTCAAGGTTTATCATCAACCATTTTCCATTCTCTACCATATTCCTCTCAATCTTTTTGAATCATTAGCCTCTTTCAAAAATCTGTTGAAATGATGAACTCTTTCAGAGAAGTGTGAGGACTAGGGGTAGGGGGTGTATTCACAAATTTTACATATCAATTCAAGGGCCTTATTGACCTCCCTGCTTTATGCCTGCTGATAGACAAACACCTGCCCTCCAACTTCAATATCTAATCTGTGTTAATTGTCCCAAATCTTCATTTTTAATTCTCAGTCTCTATCCAGTACTCCAGACCCATATGTACAACCAACTAGTAAATGTGTCCATTTGGAAATTCCATAAACACCTCAAACTCAACATACCTAAACTAAACATATCTTCTTCCCATCTAAATCTTGTATTTTCTGCCTTGTTGTCTGACACAGTAAACATCACCATCCACTGAAGTATCTAAGGTTAAAATCTTGGTCACCCTAGACTTCTCCTTCTCCCTCATTTTCTACAATTATTCACTAAGTTCTACAAATCTCAAAATTCTTTTTGCAATTGTCACTGATCAGATCCCAATAACTTCCTGCCCATATTAGTGACATAGACTACTAAAATAATGTTTAATTACATAATTAATAAACAAATACTTTCTCCTTGTAAAAAATCCAAATAACATAAAAGTACAAATGGTGAATTTTCTCTTTCCATAGCACATCCTAATTCTCTCCTTCCACATATATATCCACTGTTAAGCATTTGGTATATATCCCTTTAGTTCTTATTCCTTTATATTTGCATACATGTATATGTATGGATGATAAGACATACGGTTTGAGTATTTCTTTACACAAATGGGAACATGCTGTATTAGTTTGTTTTCATACTGCTGATAAAGACATACCCAAGACTGGGTAATTTATAAAAGAAAGAGATTTATTGGACTTACAGTTCCACTTGGCTGGGGAGACCTCACAATCATGGTGGAAGGCAAGGCGGAGCAAGTCACATCTTTCATGGATGGCAGCAGGCGAAGAGAAAGCTCATGCAGTTAAAATCCTGTTTTTAAAACCATCATATCTCATGAAATCCATTCACTATCACAAGTACAGCATGAGAAAGACCTGCCCTCACGATTCAATAATCTCCCAGCTGGTCCCTGCCACAACATGTGGGAATTATGGAAGCTATAAGATGAGATTTGGGTGGGGACACAGAGTTAAACCATATTGCATGCTTTACATCATAGTCTCTCACTTAATCCTTCTCACTTAATAAAAGATTTGGAGAGATTTCTATTTAAGTATGCGTATATATGTGATATTTTTAATGGCTACTTAGTATTCCATTATAAAGATGTAGATTATATGATTTAACCATTCCCTTTTGATGAGAATGTAGCTTGTTTCCTGTTTTTATTATGCCCCACTGTCATCCTTGTGGATGTGTGAGTATACTTTCAAAGGTGAGATTCCTAGCAGTGGATGTCAGAGACTCCTATCTGCCCTCTCTACCTCTAGTCTTAATCTTCTTCAATCCTCCTTCATTTATTCACCAACACTCAACAACTCTCTGAGCATCTACTGTTATCAGACCCTATGATGGGTATTTGGTAATACAAGGACTAGTTGACACAGTTGTTGCTTCCAGGGAGTTCAAAATAAAATAGAAGAGAGACAGACATAGTATAATAGTGCAGTATGTTATATATATATATGTGTGTGTGTGTGTGTGTATATATATATGTGTGTGTGTGTATATGTGTTTGTGTATATATATGGTGTGTGTATATATATATATACGGTGTATTATATATGGTGTATAATATATATTATATATATAGTGCAGTATAAAGTACAGTATAATAAGGCTGAAATAGAAATGTGTACAAGGTATTCTCTCAGAGGACATTTTTTAAAAATCACCTCGGTCGGGCGCAGTGGCTCACACCTGTAATCCGAGCACTTTGGGAGGCTGAGGTGGGTGGATCACCTGAGGTCGGGAGTTCAAGACTAGCCTGACCAACATGGAGAAACACTGTCTCTACTAAAAATACAAAACTAGCCAGGCGGGTGGTTCATGCCTGCAATCCCAGCTACTCAGGAGGCTGAGGCAAGAGAACCGCTTGAACCCAGGGGGCGGAGGTTGCAGTGAGCTGAGATTGTGCCACTGCACTCCATCCTGGGCGACAAGAGTGACTCTGTAAAAAAAAAAAAAAAAAAGAAAGAAAAAAAATTACCTCATTCTGGGAGCAATGAGGAAGTAGGAGAGATGAATGTAAAGGAGATTCCTAGACACCTCTTGAAGGTTGGAATTGGCTTGGTGCAGAAATGATGGGACTTTCCAATAGAAGGAAAAGTCTGTGATTTATTGATTGGGTATCAATGTGTATCATGCTCTGTTCTGGGCACAGAATTACAGGCGTGAACAACACAGAAAAGGCTCCACTTTCATGCAGCTTTCTTTCTACTGGGGGGAAAGAGATTAATTCAAACACAAACAAGAAAGTGTATGATACAAATTCAAATTATGATAAGTTGTTAGGGGAAAACTATTAAGAGACAGAGTCAATAAAGGCTTTTCTTCAGAAGGTTACATTTGCCTTGAGACCTGAGTTGTAAGGAGCCATCACAACAAAATATTGGAGAAGAGGGGATAAGCAGAGGGAACAACATGTGAAAAGACCTTGAAGAAGGAATGGGCCAGACGTATTACAGTAATGAGAAAAAGGCCAGTTTTAGAGTTAACAGGGAGATTGGTGGCTATGGACTAAATGTTTATGTCCCTTCAAAATTCATATGTAGAAACCAAATCTCCAATGTGATGGTGTGTAAAGATGGGATTTTTGTGAGTTAATTAGATCATAAGGGTGGGACCTCCATGATGGGATTAGTGCTTATAATAAAAGACACAAGAGACAGCATGCTTTCTCTCCCTAGCCCACGTTAGAATACAGGCAACCATCTGTGAACCAACCAGGAGGACCCTCACTGACAACCTGACCATGCTAGCACCGTGATGTCAAAATTCCAGCCTGCAGAATTGTGAGAAATAAATATTTGTTGTTTAAGCCACCCAGTCTATAGTATTAGGTTATAGCAGCCCAAACTATGATAGTGCTACGTTCGGGAACTGCAAGCATTTATGTGTAGCTAGAACCACAGTCTGGCAGAGAGAACCCTTCATGACTGTTTCCACCCTGGCTCCACCTCTGCCCACTTTTCACATGATCTTTACGCTCCAAACACATAGCATATTTTTAGTTACCTGAAACACTACCTTTTCTCTTGCCTTTGCTCATTCTGTTTCCACTGCCTGGAATGACCGTCCTTGCCTTACTAACTCCAATTTTCCCTTCCTGGCTCAGCTCAGGCAACTGGAATCCTTCCCCAGTCCTCCCTGGCTGTGTTAGTAAGCAACCCTCTTTATAGCAGAGTAGCTTGTGCACAAATAACCCTTGTGGTTAATTGTGCTTCCCTGAGGGCAGGGCTTATTTAACCTCCACTTATGTCCATAGAGTTGGCATAGAACCTGACACTTAGTGGATGAGGCTGCTGATTGGGGTTGATACCTGGCCTATCTCTCAAAGGCTTTACTTCCTCTAGTTCATCTGAGTTATGAGTCCTATCTCACAATCCTTCCTGTAGACATCCAAAGAGTCTCATTATTTTTCCTGTCTCTGATCATAGGAACACTTTAGCAGGAGTTCTTTGAGTGTGTCTCAACACACATTATGCTTTGAGAATTCTATGTATATATTATAGGATTAATTCATTCTGAATATGCAGCTTCTGTAAGCTTACAAGCCTTAGTTTTTGTATTTCTTTTCTTTTTCTTTCATTTTGCACTTTTAAGAAAGATAATAAAAACAACTTTGGTTTTCAAATTTTTTGAATGACAATAATTGCATATATTTATAGGGTACAAAGTGTTTTTATACATGTACACATTTTGGGATAATTAAATCAAGCTAAGTGACATAGACATCACCTCACATACTTATCATTTTTTTGTGGTGACTACATTTGAAATGTACTCCCTTGGCAATTTTTCAGCATACAATACATTATTATTAACTACAGTCACCATGCCATGTAGTAGATCTCAAATACTTATCCTCCTGTCTACGTGACCAACATCCCTCCATTCTCCACTAACCTCCAGCCCAAATAATGTTCCTTGTGTTTTCATGTATTATGTGCCAGCCCACTGGCTAAGTCTTTTCCTGTTACCTTATTGAATCCTCAAAGCACCACTAAGAAGTAGTTGTCTCTAACATGTAAATAGGAACCTGAGGCTCAAGCAAATAAAAAAGCTGAGTTACAATTGGGACCCAGGTCAGTCTGATTGCCTCCTGCAGTGACAAAACAAGGCGCTATGTCTGAAGTCAGAAAGTCTCTTTATTTTTGTTTTTAAAATTTCTTAATTTAGTACTTGTAAAATGAGAACATTAACACAAATAATAAACACAATCTTGATGTAAAATTTTCCAAGATTGAATCGTTGAAAATCTAGGGAGATTTGGAAAAGAATAGAATTGACATTATGTAAAAACAAATTAATTTTCCTATCTCAAAATTTTATCTGTAGATACAAACCAGAGCTAAGTGCCAAACTGAGCGACAAACCATTACAGACCAAAAGAATATTTTTTCCTATAACTCACAATAAAATGTAAACATGACTATAAATACTGCTCATCATGGTGAGTGCTTACGAATTCTTTATTACACATGGGAGGAGCAGTCATCTTGATAAATGTCTAGAGTTGGACTCCATTTGAGAAGTACTTCTTGATCCAGAAAAAAAAATCTTCACATTGTTACCATTTTTTGATCCTAAGTAACACTGTAAAGAGAGTATCTTACAATTTGTTCCATTCAAAATCTCCTCTGAGAGATTTTGAGCAATACATGCCATTGATCAAGAATTTCAACATTACTTATAGTATCCATGGAGGACTTTTCATTTTGCAAATTGCATTTCCATTTCACAGATCTTTTTGAAGTACACAAAGCCTGTCTCAAACACAAAGTCAAGCAAACCATGACCTCCGTTCTCCAACTAGACCCTAGAAACTTAAAGTTTTATTAAAGATCACTACCAAAGGAGGTGAATATGATTTGAATATTCTGTATAAAAGTTGGCCACGTATTATAATTTTTTTTTTATAGGACCAATTTTCTGAGGCCTTTAAGGAAAAAATATTTGGCACTTATGAAATAAGACAAAGTTGCTGTAAAGACAACGTCCCAAGACTATTTGGAAATTTAGTTTCAACTATTTATCACATTATATATGTTGTTTCTCTCAGGCTAAAGGAATATAATATATTGTATGATCTCAATCACTTAAATACATGCAGTTATGTTAGAAAAATAATTGAGGAAATACCTCCCAAATACTACCAAAGTTATTTATTTGTGCTAATCCTACAAACTCTTTTTTTTTGAGATGGAGTTTTGCTCTTGTTGCCCAGGCTGGAGTGCAGTGGTGCAATCTTGGCTCAACGCAATCTCTGCCTCCCCAGTTCAAGCGATTCTCCTGCCTCAGCCTCCCAAGTAGCTGGGATTACAGTCATGCACCACCACACCCGGCTAATTTTATATTTTCAGTCAAAGTTTCTCCATGTTGGTCAGGCTGGTCTCGAACTCCTGACCTCAGGTGATCCACCCGCCTTGGCCTCCCAAAGTGCTGGGATTACAGGCATGAGCAACCATGCCCCACCTGATACTACAGACTTTTTAAAAATATATTTTTTGTATTCCAAGTTTATAATCAGATAATAACAAATATTAATAATAAGATTAAGAATCTGTCTTGCAAAATATGGCATAATAATTAAAAGCTAAGGCTTTAGAGATAGGCAAACCAAAGTTTTAATTCTGTCTTTGCAAATTAATAGTTGTGTGATCTTCAGCAATTTACTTCACTTTTCTAACCTTCATTTTTGTTGCATTTTATTTTATTTTATTGGTTTTTGAGACAGGGTCTCACTCTGTCGCCCAGTCTGAAGTACAATGGCGTGATCTCGGCTCACCGCAACCTCCGCCTCCCAGGCTCAAGTGAGTCTCCTGTCTCAGCCTCCCTTGTAGCTGGAATTACGGACACCCATGACCAAGCCTGGCTAATTTTTGTATTTTCAGTAGAGACAGGGTTTCACCATGTTGTCCAGGCTGGTCTCAAACTCCTCACCTCAAATGATCCACCTGCCTTGGCCTCCCAAAGTGCTAGGATTACAGGTATGAGCCACTATCCTGGCTGTTTTTGTTGTATTTTAATAGAGTAAATAATATCTAGAGTACAGTTATTATGAAAGTTAGATGAGATTATCTGGGTGGCACAATAAGAGATACTGAATGGAAATTATTAAAATTCTCCCATTCTTTGCCATTCAAAGTGTCTGAGTTCTAAAGAAGATCTTTTGGATTTGCTGATCACTGTCACAAAGACACAAATTATATTCCAAATACAGGACAGTTTTGAGAATAAAACAGAACACTAAGATCAATAAAATTATACAATTTTAAATATATATAGACTGGCAAATGGGTTTAAATACAACTATGTTGTAGGCTAGTAAGAATAATAAACCAATTTTCAAAAATAAAATTTTTTCTAAAACAAAATACAAGATAATACAAAATTTTTAAAAACTTATAGTTGATTATCTGACTAATACAAGCAGAATAATTATTTTGCATAGATGCTCATTCACTTTAATCAGTTTCTTAGCTGTATTCATTTTTAATATTGCTTCTGCTATTCTTCTGAAGATTATATTTTTATCCCTATTATAGAATAGTCTTATTTTTAATTGCCTTCAATCTTCTTCAAATTTGCATTTTAGGATTAATAAATTTGATATTCTGATGCCTTCAATTGGCTCATCTCTGTAAAATATGAAGTTTTGATTGAGAAAAAAATAATAAGCTTCCTCTCTTAGTGCTCTGCTACCTACTAAGCTCAGAAACATCCTGCTTAATAGGGAAAATGATCAGTTCTATATTTTTAATGTGTAATACTTTAGCCAAAATATTTCCATAGATGTTATCTTTTTGCCTTTAGAGTATCTTTATTCAATAAATGTTCATACAGGATACAACCTGTCAAGTAATTTGTCACTATTTACAATACTTTTGAACATTTCACAAAACTTATATGATGTAAAATCACAGACCTCGATTTCATTCTATTTATGCAAAATATACATATATCCAATTAAAATAGAAGCTCTATCAAAAGATTATTTCCATAAGTTGTGATGCTTGAAAGTATAGGTTTTGAATTTCAAAAAATAATTGAGTTCAAAAAATTAATTTATTCAGGTCCTCTCTTGCTATGGAAGAAAAAATTTCAATGTCTCCCTGCTTGCAAGTTTTGTTTTCAATGATTACAAAATGCTAAAAGCTTCAAACACTGGAATTTTTGGCAGTCCATTTGTGAACATATTGATTTAAATTTTCTAATTTTGAACACAATGCAAAGTTTAGATGAGTCATTTCAAAATAAGTTCAATATCACTGTAGAACACTTCAGTTAATTTGCAAAGTAGTTATTCAGAGATTCAAACACTTATGAAATGTGATATCGAGTACAAAAGGAGACTACTGTAAATGGTGCTATTATAATACTGCTTGTGTTGGATATGTTTCTTCTCTTTAACTGCAATTTCAATACAGCTCATTTGGATGCTGAAGAATTAGGGCAGGCTTTGGCAAACTATAGTCCTCTGGCTAAATCTGAAATGTTGCCTGTGTTAGTAAATAGTTTTATTGGAACACAGCCATGCTCTTCTCTTTGTAGATTGTCTGTGGCTGCTATTGCACTAGACAGTAGTTGCAACGAAGACCATATGCCCGGCAAAGCCTGAAACATTTTCTATCTGGCCCCTTATAAGACACAAATTTGCCAACTTCTGAATTAAGAATACACTACAACAAATTCCAAGTATATTTCTGTGTCATGCATTTTTTATTATAGTAGAGTAATATCATTTTTGCAATGATACTGTGATCCACCAACATTTATATTTATATTTCTCCATTGAAACAAATAACGTTATCTTTAATGGTGAATTTCTTAACTGAATTTACACTAGCATTCACAACTTAATGGAGTAAATTCTCAAAAGTTTTACTTTGATTCCATGAAATGAATGAAAAAAGATAACCAGTTATTGGAATTAACTGATTTTCCACTTAAAGTGGTTGATAACTGTTCATGGAAGCAGACTCAGGCAATTTCAATGATTAGAATGTTTACTAAAGAGTATTCTTGAAATCAACTCCTGTGGAAGAGAAAAAGAAGCAGGATTGAACAGATGGATAAGTCAAGCTGTCCCAAAGAAAACCTCTCCCAACCCCATCAGACTTATTCTGCCTTGGGCCAACAGGGCTGAACCTTTCAACTTCTGCTTGATTAGTCATTCCCAAAAGAGCGTGACCTTGCCCAGGCAGCTCTCTGCAGCTGAGGCCAGCCCTGAGGGACTGACAGGTGTAAACTGTCTGCCAGCAGCGCTTTGAGCAACTGAATCAACCAGTCCTTCCTTGAAGGGAGACCCAGAAGCTACAGTACCATGTCTACTGCAGTCCACCCCTAGTACCACGCTGATCCACTTCTTCATATCTGTTTAGGGAGCAACTCCTTCAAGACTCTGGTGGGCCTTGCTTCCTAACGGAAACTTAGAAGTGGAAAGTTAATGATGAACTATACTCAGCTGAAGCTGATCTCAGTCTCTTTGTCTTCCTTTTCTTATTCACTCCAAATTCCCCTCACCCTCAGATAGCACCTCTGTTGATCCTGGCTGGTCACAATGCTTCTTTACAGGCTGAGATTGCCTGAGAATTGTGAATTTTCTATCAAAATTGGGCAAAGGGGGTCCAAGCAGTGCCCAAACAGGTCATCAGGGTGTTAATAACATTTCACCATTGTTTAACAGTAGCCCTTCCTCCTGTTGATCAGAATCAATTATCCTCACCAACATGGTGACTTTTCTTCTTGCTTCATGACTCCTGGGTCCAAAGGAGCCTGAAATTCTCGGACGTTAATCATAGCTTATCTTTGTTATCTGGAAGAAGCATTCTCCCTTAAGGAACCAGGCATATAGGCTTAAAGAGCCCAAAGTTCTGGGGTCAGAAGGCACAAATTCTCCAAGATGTTCACTGGGAGTAAGTAAGGCTACTCCTGCTTCTACCCCTAGATTTATGGACCAATCTTTTTTTTTTTTTTTTTAGTTAAAGACATAGTTCCATATAAAGGTCTTTGATTCAAGCTATATATAGTGACCTGTAGGATGGTGCTCCACCCTCATAGAATTATCACCTCTGAGCTGACACTTTAGCTATGCTTGTAAAATACTGTTTCCAAAACTCTTATCAGATGGCAGTTTCTGATGCCATGGTATGTAATATGACCAGTGAATTCCATGGTCATGGGCCTACTTCGATATCTCCTTTTCTCTGAAATGAGTCCCTATTCTGATGAGATCCTGTGATGGTGAAATCAGACATGCCATACACCTTCAGAGAGTAGTGCTGGTTGAAGCTCTGTGGGTTGAATAGGCAAACCTATAAAGAGAGTGTATAGCTATCTTTGCTTGAATAAATTACTGGCCCTTCCAAAGTGAAAAGAGCTCAACATAGTCCCCTTGCCACCAAGTAGTCAATTGGACTACTTGAGGGATAATGCCATATGATATGGTTTATCTCTGTTGCCAGCAGGTTAGAAATACAGCAGTAGCAACCAGATGGGCCTTGATAAGTGAGATCCGTGTTGTTCGGCTGATTGATAGCCAACATGACTAATCCACTTCTGTAGTCAGTGACAGAGTCTGACTGACATCCACTGACTAGAGTGAGACAAACAAGGTGCCTAGGGCAAAAAATTTAAGGAAGTACTCACTCCAGGGTTGTGCACATGCAGGGTCAGCACCTAAGAGTGAGGGCCTTCTTAAATTTTTACACCTTAAGTGCTTCACTTGCCCTAATGCTAGTTTGAGCCCTGCTTAAGTCATTTTGTTTACTTGGTTGTTAAGCGCATCTTTCATGATAGTTAACTTGCTGTGATAAAAACCATTAAATCATTTTGTGCCCATTCCCGTATGCCTATCCACATACGTCTCCCCTAGACCTTCTTGTGTTTAGTCCTCTAATCTTTCTTCTTCCATTTTCATGATCAATCAGCTATGCCATTCTCCACTTTTCATGATTCACTATCTGTAGATCTCCTAAAAGTGAGTAAATTATCTGTCCAACAAAGTGGATAACCTGTGCAGTATCCATTAGAAGGATTATCATCTCAACTCTGTCTCTCAAGGTTGCCTTAATTAAGCCTTTAATACTGTCACTGTCTGTTTTATGCCCGCATCCAAATGCCAACCTAATTCATCTGTGAAGGACTCAAACTTTCCCTCCTCCATTAGCTGGTCATACATGACCTCAGGTGCGAACTAAAAGAGGGGTACCGGTACAACCGTGTTGGATAATATGGGAGTCTGGGGCTACCTGCTCCTGCAGCCTGTTTTTACTCCCCCATCGTAGTCATGTTCAATCCTGAGGTAACATTTCCGTTTAACAGTAAATTGTTGCTTGGCCTGCTTAACATAATGACTTAGCATGATATCCTCTATGTAGTTGATAAGTGATGTTTTGTAGCATAGACCCATGCTCCTCATGGAGGGCTGCCAGTTTTGAGTGGAGCCCCTAGGAAAGTGTTCAACAGCAGGCTCACGTTGAGGTACAAAAATCCTTCCACTTGTGCCATGCAAACCTGACTATATTAGAAAATTGCAGAAATGATCACAAGGTACATGTGTGGTCCCAGCGGACTGATGTAAAATCTACTTTAGAAGGATCACATTTATTACATGGCCCTTATGCTTCCACTATAACCAGAGGGTTGGAAGGAAAGATGATGATGCTTTGGGTCTTCTGGCATCAATGTGTGTTTAACAGCCCTCAAAATGTTTGGTAGTTTTCCTTTCCCTGGTGTATAGTTACTGAGTAAATGGTCATAAGTCCCTCTGGAGGAAGAACTGGGTTGATCTTTATCAAGTGTACTTGCTGTAGTTCCTTCTTTTTAGAAACCCAACCTCTTTTCAGTCAAGACACTCTGAAACAAACAAACAAAAACTGCTCAAGGTCTAGAAACTGGGCAGGAGATGATTACTCTTTTTTGAGACAACTCCTTAGATTCCTAATTATCCAGCCTGATTTTCTTCTCATGGTATAAGTTGACTTCCAGCTAAGAAAGTTGAAAAGAAAACCATGGACGGGGAGACAATATGTACAATGTTTCTAATCAAAAAAGAATTTTAAATATCCAGACTGTATAGAGAACTCCTACAAGTCAATAAGAAAAAGATGAAAAAGAATAAAGATGCTTGAACAAGGACTTCAATGAAATGATACATATGTAGCCAATAAGCACATGAAAAGGTACTGAGCATAGAGAGACTCCTGTTTTTGCACATACCGGAGTAACTAGTATTAGACTACCAAACTGCCACAAACAACTTTAAAACTGGACAAAATGTATAAAAAATGGCTTTTGGACATTAGATGACAGATAGAAAAGTGCTGTAATCCCTTACAGAAGAGAAACCAACAACGCTACCCTTACAATTGCCCTCACTTTCCTCTTCAAGGCAATTTCTGGAATGAGACCCAGAAAGGAATCCCTGATAGAGAACGAGAATCTCTTAGAGCTATGGAGACAGCATTTAAAGTTTTGGGCTGCTGCATAGGCTAAGATTTACAAGGCAGGTTATAAGACATAGAGAGTGGTTTTGAGGAGGTGGTACAGAGGAGTCCCCTTGAGTCTGGCTGATCATGAACAGGGTATGTACAACACTGAGAAAATGAAACAACCGGGGAAAAACTACCACCAAAGAACTGTAAGTCAAACAACAACTGAAACTCATACAGGGCTGTGAGATATTAGAATTACAGTTAGAGTTGGAAACCCTGATTGAATACCATCATTTTAAATAAAAAACATAGAAGAAAACAGGCCTGAGGAGTGGAACTTATCTAGTCTTGAATAAAGGCTATTCTAGACTCAGTTAACTTAAAGATGGGTCTCAAAAGTATCAATCTAATCTGTAAGCAAATTAATGCCTGCAGAGAAAAGTAATATTATATTAAAGAAAATTTTAAAAAATCCACTCAACAAATTAGAAACTATGATGTCTAACATACAATAAAAATTACTAAAAATGCAAAGAAGCAAGAAAATGTGGCTAATAACATGAAAAAAATCAGTCAGTTATATGCAGAATGGCTGAGAGAGGTGATCAAATTAGCAAATGATAACTTTAAAAGAGCTATTATAAATATGTTTAAGGCCGGGTTCAGTGGCTCACGCCTGTTATCCCAGCACTTTGGGAGGCTGAGGCAGGTGGATTATGAGGTCGAGAGATGGAGACCATCCTGGCCAACATTTGGTGAAATCCCATCTCTACTAAAAATACAAAAATTATCTGGGCAATTTGGCAGGCACCTGTAGTCCCAGCTACTCAGGAGGCTGAGGCAGGAGAATTGCTTGAACCCAGAAGGCAGAGGTTGCAGTGAGCCAAGATTGTGCCACTGCACTCCAACCTGGTGACAGACTGAGACCCTGTCTCAAATAAATTAATTAATTAAAAATAAATAAATAAGCAAATAAATATGTTTAAGGCTATAAAGAAAAGCATGAACATAATAACAAAGCAAATAGAAAACATGGATAGAGATAAACAAATAAAATGTGAAGTCTAGAACTGAAAAACACAATAACTAAAATGAAAAATTCACTGGATGGCTTACCAACAGATTAGACACTAAAGAAGAGAAGATCAGTGAATATGAAAATAGCACACAGAATCTATACAAATTGAAACACAGACAGGTGAAAAGCCTTATCAAATAAATTACAACGAGATACCACTACAAACTTACCGAAATGACTAAAATTAAAAGATTTACCAAGAAGAGTTGCTGAGGATATGGACAATAAAAACATTGCTGGTGTGAGTACAAAATGTTTACATCCACATGGGGAAAGTGTTTGGACACTTTTTAACTTTTTAATAAAGTTAAATATGTGCTTAACACATAACCCAATAATTCCAGTCCTATGTAAATCCCCAAAAGAAACAAGTGCACGTACACATGTGCACGTACACACACAAACACACACACAACTTGTATAAGCATGTTCGGAGTATTCTATTTGTGATAGCCTTCAGTTAGAAACAACCCAAGTGTCCAGCTAGCAAATGGATAGGTAATGTGTGGTATATCTTTTTAACGGTATAGATGAAAAAAAAAAAAAAGGAGCTACTGATACACAAAACAACATTAGTAAATTTCAGAGACATCATGCTTAGTGAAAGAAAACAGAGAAAAAGCACTATATATTCTTCATAAAGCAGTGAAACTAATCTATGATAATAGAAGTCAGAGTGGTTTCCTCTTAAGTGAGTATTCACTAAAAGGCCTGAGTGAACTTTCTGAGGTTTTGAAAAATTTCTTTCTAGGTGATGGTGACAAGGATGTGTACATGTGTAGTTTCATCAAGCCACATTCAAAATTTTTGCATTTTACAAAGACATTAATTCTCCTAGAAGAATCTTAGAGGAAATAAAAAGACCCAGGAGTGAAAAAAGTAGAGAAAGGATGTATGTGCAATTATTATCTGCAGAGGTGCATTTTTCAAAAGAAGAGATAACTGTAAAGGATTTTTGGAAGTCTTGCTTTGTATGTGCTAGATAATACACTCCTTACAGTCTTTAAGAAAATACTAGTAAGGATTTGTGTGTGTGTGCACATAGAAGGGTAAGAGAGAGTAAGATTTACATTTTTTGGATGTGGAATTATGCTGAGACACTTTTATATATTCTTTTTTTATTCTTTCGAGATGGTGTCTCCCTCTATCACTCAGGCTGGAGTACAGCAGCACTATGTTGGCTCATTGCAACCTCCGCCTCCTGGGTTCAAGCAATTCTCCAGCCTCAGCCTCCCAAGTAGCTGGGGTTATAGGTGCTTGCCACCACAATCGGCTAATTTTTTGTATTTTTAGTAGAGACAGGGTTTCACCATACTGGTCAGGCTGGTCTTGAACTCCTGATCTCAGGTTATCCACCTGCCTTGACCTTCCAAAGTGCTGGGATTACAGGCATGAGCCACTACGCCTGGCCAAAGACTTCATACATTCTTATTTCATTAGATTCCATATGTCAAGTCATCAGCACCATTTCTGGTACATATATAATGTTTAAAAATTATTTTATTGTTATTGCAATATTGTTTATTAACCCATTTCTAGGTAAGGGTTGGTCTCCTGTCCTATTGACTTATCATCTTTTGCATAAATATTCATATAGCCAGTTAACATACAACTAAAACCTTACATTCAGACCTATAACTTGCTTAATTTGAAGAAACGTTCAGACTTGGGTATGACAGACCATTCTAGTTATTGTGCTAAGCCACAAATCTTTACCATATTTTTGATGATGGTTCCCCTAGGCTACGTTTTTGTTGGGGATGGGATGTATCTTTCCTTTAATTCAAACAATTTGGGGAGTTTGTAAAAACAAATTGGTAATTTGGCTCCAAATAATCTATGCCAAGCATTTGGTTAGGCATCTGCCTATTTTTTCAACCATATTTCCAATTAAGAATATGAGACAATTTGCGCCAAATTGTCAGCTAACTATGCCCTTTCCCTGCACAGAGATGAAAATTCTTAGTGAGATTGCAGGTAAGTCCATAGAAAGATAATTCTCACCCTTTTCTGGAGACACACGTCTTTGGAGGCACATCTTGACTTTCCAATCTTACCTAGTATTCTAGTCACATTCTACACACCACCCAGTTTTATTTTCACTATAGCACTTCTTACTAAAATTATCTTCCTTATTTACTTGGGATTTTCTGACTTACTTATTTTTTTTTGTTCAATGGTTGTCTCTCATATCTTCCTTGATTAGGGCTCCCCTCATCTTTCTACTACAGTTACAGTTATAGTCCCTACAACCTTAATTAACTGTTGTCTTCTTTTTACATTGAAGTTGCATCATTGTCTGAGGTAAATACCTGAGGTTCGTGATCTCACGGCAGGGAGATCAAGGATGCAAACACACAAGAAGTGAGTTTAAGAGTGGAGATTTTAATAGGCAAAAAAGAAGAGAGTAGCTCACTCTCTCTTGAAGATAGAAAGAGGCTCCCAAATGGGCCTTCTGGTTTCATGGTGAAATACACAGCTTTTTATAGAGCAGCTTGAGAAAGCAGTGTCTAATTTACATAGGGCCCGTGGGATTGGTCAGACCAAGTGTTGTGTCCAGAATTGGTGGGTTCTTGGTCTCACTGACTTCAAGAATGAAGCTGCGAACTCTCGCAGTGAGTGCTACTGCTCTTAAAGATGGCATGTCCGGAGTTCCTTAAGACGTTCAGATGTGTCTGGAGCAGCTTCTTTCTGGTGGGTTCCTGGTCTCACTCTCAGGAGTGAAGCTGCAGACCTTCATGGTGAATGTTACAGCTCTTAAAACTAGCGTGTCTGGAGTTGTTCCTTCTTCCTGGTGAGTTCATGGTCTGGCTGGCTTCAGGAGTGAAGCTGCAGACCTTCACGGTGACTGTTACAGCTCTTAAAGGCAGCATGGACCCAAAGAGTGAGCAGCACCAAGATTTATTGTAAAGATCAAAAGAATAAGGCTTCCACAATGTAGAAAGTGGAACCTGAGTGAGTTGCCACTGCGGCCTCAGGTAGCCTGCCTTTATTTCCTTATCTGACCCCACCCACATCCTGCTGATTGGTCCATTTTACAGAGAGCTGATTGGTCCATTTTACAGAGAGCTGATTGGTCTGTTTTGACAGACTGCTGATTGGTGTGTTTACAATCCCTGAGCTAGACACAGAGTGCTAGACAGAAAAGTTCTCCAAGTCCCCACTAGGTTAGCTAGATACAGAGTACCAATTGGTGTATTTACAAACCTTGAGCTAGATACAGAGTGCTGATTGGTGCTTTTACAATCTCTTAGCTAGACCTAATCTCTAAGTCCCTGCTAGACTCAGGAGCTCAGCTGGTTTCACCTAGGGTATTCCACACGGGGGCTGTAGGCCAAGGTGCTGGCCAGACTCCCGCCATGCCCCCATACTCCTCAGCCCCTCCATGGTTGATGGGACTGAGTGCCGGGGAGCAGGGGGCAGCGCTTGTTGGGGAGGCGAGGGCCCACCGCACAGGGGGCGGCTGGGACGTGGCAGGCTGCAGGTCCCGAGCCCTGTCCCACAGGGAGGCAGCTGAGGCCCTGCAAGAATTCCAGAGTGGTGCATGTGGGCCTGCAGTGCTGCAGGACCTAGTGCAACCTCCGCAGCTGCTGGCCCAGGTACTAAGCCCCTCACTGCCCTGGGCTGGTGGCCCCTGCAGGCTGCTCCAAGTGCCGGCCCTCTGAGCCCCGCCCACAACCTCCGGAACTTGTGCTGGACTGGGAGCCTGCCTACAGCCCCAGTTTCCGCCCACGTCTCTGCCTCCACGCTTCCCAACAAGCAGAGGGAGCCGGCTCTGGCCTTGGCCAACCCAGAGAGAGGCTCCCACAGTGCCCTGGCGGGCTGCAGGGCTCCTCAAGCACGGCCAGAGTGGGCGCCGAGGCCGAGGAGGTGCCGAGAGCTAGGGCTGCTAGCATGTTGTCACCTCTCAGTGTGATGTTTGCATAGCCTACGAAGAAGCTGGCTATCCCACTATAATCTTTTATTATGCAGATGAGTTCTCTACCTGGCCGCCAGCATGTTGTTTATTCCTTACTATACACGTGGTTGACAAAGAAAGGGGAGGATGGAGGCCCCAGGCTGAACATGTCTGGCCCACAGGTAGTCTTTTCCTATTGGCACCGCTGCCAGCATTTACCTATGCAAGCTTTTAGGTAGCTTATCTATGTCTGCAGCTCGATTTTACAGGCTACTCTTTGTTAGAAAAGAAATTATTTGGGGGCTGCTTTTTATTAAAGGAGAAGCCTTACCAAGAGCTCTTTTCCCCTCACTGTCTAAATAATTTCTTTTTAGTTCCTATATCCATATTATTTGTAGTTTCTCTACATGTGTTATTTACTGTCATCCTCCCATCTGGACTCTAAGTTCCTTGATATTCTTGTATTCTCCAAAAGACCTATCTAGCACAGTGCTGAATATATAGTACAAAGACATCACAAGCTCAGATTTCTAAAAGGATTCCTATGATTCCTCAAAACATATTTACATAAGGCTTTTATTTAAAGGCAAATGCTACATCCAGTAAGAGAAAAGAACATCAGTCAGCATTGGAAATCCATAAAACATCAAGATGCTAGTTTGTTAGGGTTCTTTTTCATGTAGTAACGTGCTTCATCTCTGGATTGAACTGCCAAGTTTTGTATGATGAATCTTAATTCAGGTGAAGTCAAGTTCCCAGCAGGGTCTTTTATGTTCCCCTGGTCACAAAGCGAATCTCAACTGTCTAACTGGTTGAAACAGCTAAAAATGAACAGTAAACAAACCAGTCTTAGCTGTCCTCAGGGGAGTTTTGGACTTTAAATAGCACATCATAAGTCTCATTTCGCTTTTCTTGGTCAAGAGTCAAAGTCAGACATCCAGGTATCCTCAGAATCAGGGCAGCTTCAGTTCTCCATGCACAGGTTCTCAGCAAATGCTTCTTGGTTTATTAACAAGTTCATATACTGAAAAATATAATTTGGTCATATTTCTAATCTGTTTTCGCCTATATGAAGCTATAAAAACATATTTTTGGTTTTTTTCATAAACTCTTAAAATACTTAGTTTCCTTGGGGAGGGAGAAGATAATTGATTTCTCATCCCAAATCTTGAATTATTTCTCTTTTGGCTCTCTTCTTAGAAAAGAATGAATTTTTAATCTTGTTACATATATTCCAGTTCACAAGGCGTGATTGTTTGTGTGTCTGTGAATGCTTCATTTTAATTCAATAGATCCTTCTTAAAGTCTTAGATTATTAAAGACATAATAAGGGAATGGCCAGCATGCCAGAGGCAAAGTACCTTCACTTAGAAGCATAAAATTAATTGAAACTGTCTTTTGTTTGAAGACGGTACTACTACTAAGAACATGCCACAGAGTATATATTTAACAGTGACTATAAATCCAGCCACCTCGTTGTTATAAATATATCAACCTGGCAAATGCATGGCTATTTGAGAGTTTGGTGGCCAAACTGATCGAGCCCATTGGTGTGGAGCAGTATTTTCTGAAACTGGAGTAGTTTTAGCTGCTTGGGTCCAGGAAAAGCATGCCCTAGAATCACATGTAGGTCAATGGACTAGAATATCTGTGAGGAAAGAAGCCTCTATCTCCTTTATGGTTGTATCTTTGGTGCTTAGCATAGTGATGGCACATAGTAGTGAATGTAGACAGTCAATGTATACTTGTTGAATGAGTGAAGGACAAACAAAATAAAAATGAATAAAGACTCACAATTGTGAACTACATCCTCACTCAAGTTAAGGCCAGAGGTTCTAATTTTTATTTTCATAGAGAGAACAAGATTCAGATGGTCTTTTTATGGGGCATTAGAACTGGCTACAGAGGCACCCAGCCAATTCCACCCCATAGATGGAGCTATAATGGCATGACCATTCCCCACTCGTTAGTGGAGCCAGTTTCCAACTTACTCAGGTTTTGGTAAAGGCATGACAAATGTGGAGATTGGAGAGATAATGATTTTGGCAAAGAAAAGGATAAAGATAATACCCACTTAAAATGCAAATCAGAACACCCCCTCCCTGTTCTGACCATCCAGTGACTTCCTTTCTGTGTATTATAAATTATAAAGTCCAGAGTTCTTATCCTGATCTACAAGGCCCCATTCTGACCTTATCTCCCAGAGCTCTTCCCTGTGCTCATGCACTCAGCTTCATTGGCCTTCTTCCTGCTTTTCTTTTCTTTTTTTTTTTTTTTTTGAGACAGAGTCTCGCTCTGTCGCCCAGGCTGGAGTGCAGTAGCCGGATCTCGGCTCACTGCAAGCTCGGGCTCCTGGGTTTACACCATTCTCCTGCCTCAGCCTCCTGAGTAGCTGGGACTACAGGCGCCCGCCACCTTGCCCAGCTAGTTTTTTGTATTTTTTAGTATAGATGGGGTTTCACCGTGTTAGCCAGGATGGTCTCGATCTCCTGACCTCGTGATCCGCCCGTCTCGGCCTCCCAAAGTGCTGGGATTACAGGCTTGAGCCACCGCGCCCGGCCTCTTCCTGCTTTTCAAACACACCGAGTGCACTTATATTCAGAGACTTTGATATTGGTGACCTCTGACTGTATCACTTACTCCAGGGCTCCCTGGCACTACTTCCCTAGCTTCCTACAAACTGCTGCCCAAATGATAGCCCCTCAGCATGACCTTCTCTGCACAGGCAGAGTATTTGTGATTCCTGGGCATTATGTTATGGATTTATTTACTTACTAAGTGTGTGAATTTCCCTCCAGAACTTCTCAATGGCAGAAACTTTGTTTTTTGATGATGTTGTTTTCCCTTTTGTTTGTTTTCTTTAGGCTCTTTCTCTAGTTCTTAGAGCAATGGCTAGAACATACCAGATACTCAGTAAACACTTGTTGAATAAATGCATGAAAACTGGAAGAAATGGATGAATGAATGACATGATTTGATGGGTTAGTTCTAAAACAAATTAGAGAAATCAGAGAAAATTCCCCTTATTTCACATAAACACTAATATACTGAACTATGAAAACAAACATAAGAATAATGGGGAGGGGGGAATTTCTCTTTCTGCAGCCACATCTAACCTTCATTTGTGCTTGAGTGTTGTACCCCTGGGATAAATATTGGTGCACAGTTCTTGGTATAGTTCAGGCACCTGAGGCTAATTAACATTTCTTCTAATAATGCTGATACAAAGTAGTAGATTTAGTAAAACAGTTTAAGGCAAGACCTACGTGCCTTTTCTTGAGTGATCGTATTGAAAAATTAACAAGAAGCCAAATAACTAATTTTCTTAAAAAGTAAAAGAAAATGAAAATATACCCTTAGTTGATTTGCTGTTGTTGAATTTTTTTCCTTGAGGAAATCACTAAAATTTTACTGAGGAACAGAAGTACATTTGTATGGGCTATTTATCAGAATCACTGAAAAGCAAGAGTAAACAAATTCAACATTTTTTATAATAAAAGCAAATTACCAAACTATCTCACATTTATAAATTCCTTTTAGATATAACACATCTTTCACTTAGTTAAATCTAAATAACAATTTGTTACCTTAATTATTCTCCTTTAATAGAAGATAATTGTTTCTGAAACAGATATAAAGAATGAAGAGTGAATTTCAACAAAAATGTCTTGCTCCTGCTACCATTAAGAAAACGGATAACACCTATAGAATCATGGTCTGTGCTGGGCATTATTCTTAATTATTTCATGAATTAATTTAATCTTTACAACAACCCTACAAAAACTATTATCTCCATTTTAAACTTAATTGAGGTATGAGAGAATTAAATAATTTTCCCCAAATTACAAAGCCAGAAAGTTGTAGAAATGATATTTGAATCCAGGTGGTCTTAACCAATATTCTACCCTGCCATGACCACAACACTCTATGCCTCTCAATGTGCTACAAGTACTCACTGTACAAGACTTTATTTCTGCAAATCAGAGATGAGCAAATTAAGACACAAGGGAAGGTGTGTTATCTCCCTGGAACAAATTAAGAAACAGGTAGGAAAATATCTGTATATATAGCAGAAAAAGATATCTATATATATAGCAGAAAAAGCGTAACAGAAAACAATGCAAAAGGGCTAAAAACTGATGAATACTGCAGTGGTTTTCAAGTTAGTTCAGTTCATATACATACAAATTGAATATGTTATATTTTTAAACATATATTTTAAAATAGATCATTTCTGAGAAGGAAAAATAAGTATAAATAATGTAGGTAAACAAATATTATCTCCAAATTAGTATTAATCTAAAATTTAATTTATGGCAGACTACTCAAATGATTTTTTTGTTTGGTATTTAGGGTGTGTGTAGGATTTTGGATGAAATGATGTTAAATTTTACATTGAAAAAAATTGCCAAACTAGTCAAAAAAGGAATGAAATAGGGTTGAAGTCCTGCCTTATAAACATCAGAAAACAGTAGAAAGCACTGTAATAGACTCGATATCATATTGGCACAGTAATAGATACTAGATTAATAGGTCAGAAGAGAGGATCTAGAAATAAATCCTAGTCTCTATAACTTAGTAGGTCTATGTGACTAAGTTGGTAGTTCAATTGGGGTGGGGAGAAAATTAACAAATGATGTCATCTATCATCATTAACCATGTGAGAGAAAATACAATTCTACTTCACATATGAAAATAAATTACCTATGAGTTTAAAACTTACCTAAAAAATAAGAAAAATAGAAATCCTGTAAGAAAACAGAACAGACTTTATATCAGATCAAATGCTAATGGAGACTTTCTAAATCAATTCTGGAAACCCAGAAGGTAGAAAATATAAGATATAGATATGCACTTGTGAAAAATTTTTAGAAAGTATTTCATAGCAGAAGACACAATAAATAGAAATAAGCAAATACATAAATCTAGAAAAAAAATGCTGCAATACAGAGAATAAAGAGATTGCAGCATGACAATACATGTGTGTACCACACTATTTTTCTCTTCCTAAGCACATAGAAAGACTACATTGTCAACTTTCCATGTAGTTTGGTTGGGGCCATGAAACTGAATTCTGGCCATTGGGATGTGGACAGGTATGATATAAGACACTTGCTGGTCTTAAAAATACTCTGCTCTATTCTTTTATTAGTTACTTTTTGCTATATAACAAACTACCTTAAAATTTAGAGGCATGAAACAACATTATCTCACGGTTTCTGTGGGTCGAGAATCTGGATGAGGCGTCACTGGGTCATCTGGTCTGGCTTTGGGGGTCTCTCACTGACTGCAGTCAGGGTTTTAGCTGGTGCTTTTACCTACTCTGAAGGCTCGACTGGGGAAGAATTCACTTCTAAGTTTTTCCTTAGAGCCTCCAGAGGGGACATAGTCCTGCTGACACCTTGATTTCAGCCTAGTGATACTTATTTGGTCTTGTGGACTCCAGAAGTGTTAGAGAATACATTTCTGTTGTTTTAGGTCACCAAGTTTGTAGTAATTTGTTACAACAATCACAGAAAACTAATACACAGGTAAGGGAAGACTCAAAATGAGAACAGTGATAGACCTTAAGCCTCAGAGAGCATAGAGGAATTGAGAGGAGACAGAATTGCAGAGGATATATGAAGTCATATGAAGCAAAGTCAGGAAGGATAAACCTGGGGTCCTTGAGCTACTGGTGGTTACCAATTAAACAGGGATAAAGAGGTTGATGGGATTAGCCTTGACGACCTAAGAGACAGACTTTGAAGGTGGGTGTTAAAGGGAGGAAGTGGGTATATGGCAATGACCTGAACATGTGTGTCTCCCCAAAACTCATATGCTAAAATCTTAACCTCCAAGATAATGTATAAAGATATTAGACTTTTGGGAAATGATATGGTTTGGATCTGTGTCCCCACCGAAATCTCATTTTCAATTATAATCCCTAATGTTGGAGGTGCGGTCTGGTGGGAGGCAATTGATTGGACCATAGGAGTGGTTTCTTGTGGTTTAACGTCATCCTCTTTGGTGCTGTCATCGTGATGGTGAGTTCTCGTGAAGTCTGGTTATTTAAAAGCATGTAGCACTTCTCCACCTCTCTCTTCCTCCTGTCCTGGCCATGTGCAGTGCCTCACTCTCCCTTTGCCTTCTGCCATGATTGGAAACTACCAGAGGGCTCCCCAGAAGCAGAAGCTGCTATGCTTCCTGTACAGCTTGCAGATTGTGAGCCAATTAAACCTCTTTTCTTTATAAATTACCCAGTCTCAGGTATTTCTTTTTAGCAATGCGAGAACGGTCTAATACAGGGTATGATTGGGTCATGGGGGCTGAGAGCTCATGAATGGAATTGATTCCCTCATAAAAGATTCTCCACAGCATTCCCTCACCCTTTCTTCCATGTGAGGACATGGCCAGAAGACCATTGTCTATGAACCAGAAAGCAGCCCTTACCAGTCACCAAATCTTCCAGCACTTGATCCTGGACCTCCAGCTTCCAGAACTGTGAGAAGTAAATTCCAATTGTTTATAAGCCACCCAGTATACAATATTTTAATATAGCAGCTCAAGTTGACTAAGACACATATTATGCCAGGATACAGAGTTTTGAAGTCCCCCTTTCATTTCTACAAACTAAGGTGTGGAGAACACAGAAGGAAGAAGTTAACTGACAGCACAAGATATATATGTACATACGAATGTGTATGCATATTTATAGTTGTAAATATATGTGCATATATTTGACTATGCATAATTTGTTTATATTTTATGTGTACATTTATTTTTATGTTCATATAAATACACCCACATATATGTATATATTTGCATATTATTTTTAAAGTGCAAATAAAAATGGAAGGATAAGACTTTGGGTAGGATAGCAGAAATAATAGGGATGAAGTTAAGAGAAATGCTGGTCCTGAGAAAAAAACAAATAAACAGCAAAAAATGATAATATATGCAACAATCATATATAGGCATTTATGTAAAGCTACAAAGGTCTCTATATGTCTAAGAAATTTTTTTTTTTTTTTTTTTTTTTTTTTGAGACGGAGTCTCGCTCTGTCGCCCAGGCTGGAGTGCAGTGGCCAGATCTCAGCTCACTGCAAGCTCCGCCTCCCGGGTTTACGCCATTCTCCTGCCTCAGCCTCCCGAGTAGCTGGGACTACAGGCGCCCGCCACCTCACCTGGCTAGTTTTTTGTATTTTTTTAGTAGAGATGGGGTTTCACCGGGTTAGCCAGGATGGTCTTGATCTCCTGACCTCGTGATCCGCCCGTCTCGGCCTCCCAAAGTGCTAGGATTACAGGCTTGATGTCTAATAAATTTTTAAAATAAATTTATAAAATATTATTTGTATAGCCATGGAAGTGCCAAAGGACTTTGTTAGACGCTAAATCCAGACATCCCATGGTAATAACACTTCCATCAAAGTTTCCCTGCGTTTGCTCTTTCTTATTTGCATTTCACTGAGTTTATGGTTATAAGTCATTCAGCATTGCAGACAATTCAACTTACCACAGCTCCAGTTCTCACTCTGAATCACCTCTTGAAACTTCCTTTGTGTCTTTGAAAGAGGGTGGCTGCCAGTGCTCAGTGCACTGTAAGCACTTGCCTGAGTTGACCTTAAGGAAAGTTTATTTCAAGAATCTGATCTGTTATTTTGACACAATTAAAATGTGAGTAAAAACGTCTTTAAACTTTTTTTTTTCTTTTTTTTTTTTGGTAAATAGGTGTCGCCTGGCATCCAAATTTTCCTATTATCATTTGCCACCATATGATTTTAAATCCAGCGTCTTTACATGAATGAGTATTAAACAAGCTGTTCTACCCTTAAACTGGGATGCTAAAGGTATTTTTGTTTTTTTTATTTTCAGCATCTCCCAGCCCCAAAATCTCACTCATGTCACAATTTAATACAAGTCTTGAAACTATGCATTCTTCTCCTGGATAGTCTTCATTCAGAGAACAGACCAAGGGAAAGAAAAAGCATGGAGATTTGCTAGATATTTCTGTGGAGTTATTATACATCACTTCCACTCATATTGTGTTGAATAATCCATTATTTGTATACTAGTCACAGATTCTGAAGCCTGTTTACCTGGACTCAAATCCTGGCTTTACCACTAACTGGCTGTGTGTTCTTGAGAAAGTAACTTAATCTCTCTGTGCTTCTTTAAAATGTGGATAATGATCAATAGCAATGACCTCATAGGATTATTGTGAAAAGAAAATGAATTATTCATGCACTGCACTCAGTTCCTGGCACATAGTAGATAGTAGGTGATATGGTTTGGCTGTGTGCCCACTAAAATTTCATCTTAAATTGTAGCGCCCATAATCCCCACACGTCATGGGAGGAACCCAGTGGGAGGTAACTGAATCATGGGGGCAGTTACCCCCATGCTGCTGTTCTGATGATAGTGAGTGAGTTCCCATGAATTCTGATGGTTTTATAAGGGGCTTTTCCCCTTTTTTGCTTGGCACTTATCCTTCCTGCTGCCATGTGAAGAGGAGGTATTTGCTTCCCCTTCTGCCATGATTGTAAGTTTCCTGAGGACTCCCCAGCCATGCTGAACTGTGAGTCAATTAAATCTCTTTCCTTTATGAATTACCCAGTCTCAGATATGTCTTTATTAGCAATGTGAGAACAGACTAATACACTAGGCAACTGTGAACTGTTTATTATACTGGGAGTGTTGGGGGATATTTAAGTGAACAATTTCCACCAAAAGTGGAGTGTGGAGAAGGAGGAAAGGGTGAAATGAAAAACTAAAAAGAATAAGGGAAAGAAAAGCCTATGACTGTTTAGAATTTGAGAGTGCTTTGGAAGTAATGAAGCACCGTAGAAAAACCACTTAAGAGGTTAAGAGTAGAGGCCTGGGGACTTGAATGCTATGAATATGCAGAGTCAGTATAGTAAATACTAGTCAGGGAACTTAGATAGGTATTGAGTATGTGGACAAAGTTGTAGGGTTTAGGAAAAATACATCTATAAAATTACTTTCATTAAGACTAAAAATATATCTTAGGGAAAGTTAGAAAACAGAAACCACAATAATACACACTTAAATTGCACATAGTAAATATAAAGTCAAATAGGAAAGCAGTTATCTCTTCATACATATTTTTCAATGATTTACTGGGATAACAAAAGTTCCATGCAAACAGCTAAATACACATTTCCTTCCTTATTCATGAACCCAATAGTCTGGCAATAGAAAACTTGGCTTTTAACCTCAGGTTGCTCAAGGACAACTTTCTCATTCCGAAAAGAGGTTTCAGTGTCAATTCATAAAAGCCTCTGCTTGTTTTTAAAATTTGATTTCAGAGAACACAAATACATTTATAACAGGCAGTAGGTTATTAATGAGAAATATTGGCTCACGATCTTATCAATCTTTTAAAATAGTAATCAAATGAATTTGTCCAAGCACATTGGACATCTCACACAAGAAAATACTTTGTTATAATGTATTTATGTATAATGTTATATATATGTGTATTATATATATGTGCATTGTATAATGTTATTCATATTGTACAATTTCTGGGTTTTTCTAATATAAAGTACAACCCGATCTGAGGTAATACAGTGGATTTTATATAGACTTCTAAAATAAATCTCTCAGCTATACGTTTTTGTCTTTTGAAACACTTTCTTATTTATATTTTGTATTGATACATACTATTTGCAGATAGTTATGAAGTACAAGTGATATTTGTTACATGAACAAATGTGTAGATCAAGTCAGTGATCCATCACCTGGGGAATTTATCATTTCTATGTGTTGAGAGTGTATCGAATCCTCTCTTCTAGCTACTTTGAAACACACAATACATGTTGTTAACTATAGTCACCCTAGTCTGTTATCAAACATTATAATATATTCCTTCCATGTAACTGTATCCATTAAACAACCTCTCTTCACCCCCTCTGCCTCCCCTACAGCCTTCCCAGCTTCTGTTAACTATCATTCTACTCTCTACTTCTAGGAGATGAACTTTTTTAAAAATCTCCCACATATGGTGAGAACATGTGATATTTGTCTTTCTGTATCTGGCTTATTTCACTTACCATGATGACCTCCAGTTCTAACCTTGTTGCTGCAAATAACAAGATTCCATGCTTTATTATGACTGAATAGTATTTCATTGTGTATATATGTCACATTTTAAATCTGTTTATCTGTTGATGGACACTTAGGTTGATTCCTTTTCCTTGTTATAGTGAATAGTGCTGCAATAAAAGTAAGGGGTGCAGGTCTCCTGTGATATAATGATTTTCCTTTGGATAAACACCCAGTAGTGGAATTGCTGGATTGTATGGTAGTTTTTAGTTTTCTGAGACATTTCCATACTGTCTTGAATAATGGCTGTAATAATTTACATTCCTACAAACAGTAAATGAGTTTCCTTTTTATGCATCTTTTCCAGCATCTGTTTTTTTTTTCTTTTTCTTTTTCTTTTTAGCAATAGCCATTCTAACTTCTGTAAGATAATATCTTGTTGTGGTTTTGATTTGCATTTCTCTGAGGATTAGTGATATTGAACTTTTTAAATATACCTGTTGGCAATTTGTGTGTCTTCTTTTGATAAATGTCTATTTATATCCTTTCCTTATTTTTAAATGAGATTATTTGTTATTTTTTTTCTGTTGGGTTATTTGTATATTCTGGATATTAGTCTCTCATGGCATGAATAGTTTGCAAATACTTTCTCCCATTTCATAGGCTGTCTTTTCGCACTGTTGATTAATTATTGTTTCCTTTACTGTGCAGAAGATTTTTGGTTTAATATAGTCCCATCTGTCTATTTATTGTTTTTGTAGACTGTGCTTTCGGGGTCTTAGCCATAGTCTTTTCCTAGACCAATGTTTTAGAGGGTTTTCCCTGTTTTTTCTCTTGATAGTTACATAGTTTCAGGTCTTACATTAAAGTCTTTAATTCATCATGAGTTGATTTTGTATATGGTGAGAGAGAACGGTGCAGTTTCATTCTTCTGCATACGGTTATCCAGTTTTCCCAGCACTGTTTATTGAAGATAGTATTCTCTGCCCATTGTATGTTCTTGACAGCTTTGTGGAAGATAAGTTGGCTATAAACATGGGGTTTTATTTCTGGATTTTCTATTCTGTTCCATCAGTCTATATGTCTGTTTCTATAACAATATCATGCTGTGTTGGTTACTATAGCCTTGTAATATATTTTAAAATCAGATAGTATGATACCTCCAGCTTTGTTCTTTTTGCTCATGATTGTTTTGTCTAGTAAGGCTCTTTGTTTGTTACATACAAATTTCAGATGTGTTTTTTCTATTTCTGGGAAAAATGTCATTGGTATTTTGATGGGATTGAATCTGTAGATTGGGTAGTATGGTCATTTTAATAATATTAATTATTTAATTTATGAGCATGGGATATCTTTTCGTTTGTTTTTGTCCTCTTCAATTTCTTTCACCAGTGTTTCTAGTTTTCCTTGTAGAGTTTTTTCAGCTCTTTGTTTCTAGGTGGTTTTTTTTCTTTTCTTTTTTTTTTTTTTTTTTTTTTTTTTTTTTGCCATTATTGTAAATGGGATTGCTTTCTTGATTCCTTTCTCAGCTAGTTTGCTATTAGTATATAAAAACAGTCCTGATTTCTGTGTATTAATTGTATATCCTACAACTTTACTACATTTATCAGATCTAAGAGTTTTTTGATTGAGGCTGTAGGTTTTTCTAAATATAAAATTATGTCATCTTCAAAGAGAGACAAGTTGACGTCCTCTTTTCCAATTTGGATGCATTTTATTTCCTTCCCTTGCCTGATTGCTCTGGCTGGCAGTTCCAGTTCTACGTAGCATAAGAGTCATGAAAGTAGGCATTCTTATCAAGTTCCATTTCTTGGAAGAAAGGCTTTTCAGCTTTTCCTCATTTATTATAATGTTAGCTGTGTGTTTGTCACATTTGGCCTTTATTATGTGGAGATACTTTTCTTCTATGCCTAGTTCATTGAGAGTTTTTATCATGAAGAGATGCTGATTTTATCAAATTCTTTTCTATGTCTGTTGAGATGATCACAGGGTTTTTGTCGTTCATTGAACTGATGTGATGTATCACATTGATTGCTCAGGGGGCGGCTACAACAAAGAAAGGAAGAACCTTTCTTCAGGGTGCATGCATGTGCAAGGGGGCCCTGCTGCTGGAGGAGTGTGGCAGGGGAGGCAGTGGTTTGTGGTGGATGCCCCAGACAGGCGGCTCTCAGGATCTGAAGAGTATGCTCTTTGGCCCCTCGTAGCAGTGCTGGTGGTGGTGGCAGTGTGTATCAGGGAGCATGCAGGTGCACTGTGGCCTCCTACTGCTAAGGGTGGGGTTGTTGTCACTGGCAGTTGTCATTGGCAGGCAGGTAGGTTTCCAGTTCTGGGGAGTGGTCTTTGCCTCCCTTTGTCCTGGGGGCAGCGTCCTCAGTGTGCTGAACTGCCCTTTGCCCTGGGTGCAGGACATTGTGCTGGGGGTCATGCCACTGCTCTGCTGGGTAGGTCCAACCAGTGTCATGACACACAGCCTTCTTGGTGGACATGGAGGGATGTCAGTGGGGTTCCCGGGATGTGGATTGAGCCCAGGGCCAGGATGCAGTCTGTTGGAGGGTACACTATCAAAATGGTGTCATGTTGCTGCTGCTTGGGTCTCCAGGGTGTGTGGGATACAGTGTCAGCTCCCTTTCTGCAGCAATGCTATTGCATGGTACCTACAGGCAGCTCCTTCTATTAGTCTCAGGGTTGCCAGGGTCAAAGGACTATCCCATGGCTAGGATTGCAGGAGTCTACGGTGGGAATGTGAACTGCTGGGAATTTCTCACTTGCCCTTTCCTGGAACAGGGGAGCCTCTCCAGGCTCCTGGCTGATCCTGGCTGGGCTATTTGCCTGCTTCTCACTCCTTCTGTGTCTCAGGTGTTGTTTCCCGTCAGCACTTTGCTCAATTCCAGCATTCTGTCTCGGATGCTCTATTTGAACTGTGGATCATCTACTTGCAATTTGGTTCTTCTTTGTGGAGGAGGGAGTGTCTGATGCCTCTAGTCAGCCATTTTGAAGCCTCCAGAATTCTGAAATACTTTGAAAGAGTTGTTTGAGTGGCATTAGGCAGAGTATTTTAAAGGTTGATTTTTGTGTGTGTGAATGCTGGCCCATTAAAAGAGAAATGCAAAAATAGAATAACCAAAATTGTCATCTATATTAAATGGTATTTGTTTAACACTTGCAATGAAAAATTAATATAACTATGTGAGTTCCATCACAATTAGTGATTAAAAAAATATATATACTGATTTGCACCTCAAGATGATGTGTTGTTGTAATGGAGCAAAAGTTAAACTTGTGTAATGAGTATCTTAATCTTTCAAAACCATAATCCCTGCTAAGTAACCCCATCCTCCCCCTTCCCCCAAACCTTATCCATATGTCCAACTAATTCTTCAAGCATTGAGTATTCACCTACTACTCTTTTTGGTACTGAGGGTAAGAAATGAGTAAGATATGCATTGTTCTTGAGAAATGCAAAGTTTTCAGAAAATGGTTGGATTGGAAGCTTTGGGAAGTAAAGTTTCCTCTAAGAAGGGCATGGTAGAGACAGCAGCAACACAAATAGAAAGTCAGTGTTAATGAGCTGAATTACACCTGCGAACAATACGTATGTTGGAGCCTGAACCTCCAGTCCGAATGTGACTGTATTTGGAGACAGGATATTTAAAAGGGTGATTAAGTAAAAAAGAGGTCATTAAGGCTGGCCTTAATCAAAGTGGAATCATCTCCTTATACAAAGAGGAAACCTGGACACACAGAGAGTCGCCAGGCATGCACACAGAGGAAAGATGATGTGAGGATCAGTGAAAACACAGCCATCTAAAGACAAGGAGAGAGGCCTCAGGAAAAAACAAACATTCCACCATCTTGATCCTGGGCTTTGAGGCTCCAGAACTGTGAGAAAATATATTCTGTTGTTTCAGCCACTCAGTCTGTGGTTTTTGTTATGGCAACCCTAGTAATTGAATGTCCCTAGTTTGATAAATGACTCTCAAGGTCTTTACCATCGCTTTTTGCATTAGGCCTTATCAGAGTAAAATTGCACCAAAGTTAAGCAGACCAGGAAGATTCTTTTGAAGACTATTGCAACAAAGGTGAAAGGCTGAATTCAATTATGTGGAGACAAATGGTGGGAATATTTTTTAAGCCTTGGGGTGAACTAGTGGAAAAGTACTGAAGAACAGTAGGGAGAGGCTGATCAGTGGGATGTGTCCAGCATGGCTGGTTATTCCTGGGTTTGTGAAAGTTTCTCTCTGCAATTAGGCCACCTGTGTTTGCTAATTGGCACCCACTGAAGTTAGGCCCTTACTCTGCCATAGAGACAAGGAATTAGGATTGCTCTCTCCCTCAGTATTTACATTTCAAAGAGATGGTTCTCAGCTCTTGGAGAAAGACATTGCTGGGTTGTAAAACTTACAAGAGACTGGGAAAAGATTTACATATATTTCAAAGGGGTGGAGAAAGAATTTACAATTGCTAGTTTTCTTAAGTCAATGCTCTAAGAACAGGGAGGTCGGAGCCTATAGCCAGAAAGAAAACTGTCTATCATCAAGTGTGGAGATTGTTAAAGCTGTATTAGTCAACCTCTTTGGATGGAACAGGCTGGCTTCTAGTCCTGGAAGGACAGCAGGCTGCTAGCCATTGATTTGCCTGTGTACCTGCACAAATTGATGTCACCAGAAAACATTTTTATGGAATGGAGAGACATCCCACAATACTGTACTTAGAAAATTCTAATCATTCCACAGAGACCAAGCAGGAGCCATCAGAAAGCATGAAATAACTCTCTGCTATTGCCATTCTGGGCTTCCACAAATGGTGCCCTAGGCTGGATCTCATTAAATCTGCATCCCATTTTCTACCTCAAATCACTCAGCCCAGCAATTACCCAGTAAGTGCTTTCCCAAACAGCAAACGCAAGATTCATTTTCTTTTAAATCCTCCATCTGTTTCTTTGTTTTAAAATCGCTCTGCTTTGAAACTGGTGTCTCCACACAAAACAGGTAGTGGTCTGTTTTCATTCTATTTCTTCTGTCAGGAGTTGCCTAAAGATTGAGAGAAAAATCCTCCTCTGCCTTGCAGCCCTAGGAAACTGAGTGCTGGTGTGAAAGCATCCACAGGTAGACACAAAATTACCCTGTAACTGCTCTATACAAAACACCAGTGGGACTCAACTGCTGGAGAGGCACATAATCATGGTCTGAGTTACAGGTTGGAGGAATAGCCCATGCTAGAATGTATACCAGCTGTCTTGTGCTGCCTGACAAATTTCCAGCCCTTTCCTAAAGCTGAGTCTTCAGTTGTAAGTGAAAGGTCAAAGTATCTTGCTGAATCTTGGGGGACAGTCCATTCTTTACAATCCAAACTAGCTATATTAGCAATTTTCTCTCTTCTTGGGGTAAGGAAACAAGTGAATTAAATAGAATAACTTTTCCTTCCTGAGTGAAATTACAAAGGCACAAAGTTTAATGCTGTGATCCTGGCCTGTGTGTTTGGTGGAGAAAAGAATATGGATTAAAAGGTAGACAGATTAGACATTTAGATATATGTATAATCCTTTTATTTTATAAATATATTCATTCGAATTGCTGACTTCATATTAGGATAAATTCATTCATACTTTCTTTGAATGGCACAGCTGGCTTTCTGTCTTTTAGGTAGATGCCATTTTGCTATCTCCAAGTATTTGTAAGCAGAGGAGCAAAAGAAAAAAGTGAAAGAGAGGTAAGAGTAGAATCATGGCAACAGTTCATTCCCGTGTTGGACCCAGACCGAAAACACCAGCACTGTGGGAGTATGTACTCCCCACCAACCTCAATACCTCCAAAACCTCTTATGTGACTTATACACTTCCTTCTTTTCTTTTCTTTTTTTGTTTGAGACAGAGTCTCGCTCTGTTGCCCAGGCTGGAGTGCAGTGGTGCGATCTCGGCTCACTGCAACCTCCACCTTCCAGGCTCAAGTGATTCTCCTGCCTCAGCCTCCTGAGTAGCTGGGATTACAAGCATGTGCCACCATGCCCAGCTAACACATTTCCCTTTTCCTGCTCAAGTTAATTGCTACTTCCAAGTTAGCCTTTATTCGTCTCTTCCTCTTTCACATATTTTTTATATTAGATGATTTTGGAGATACAGGACTTACTGAACTGAATTATTTGAGGCATGCACAGCATTCCTTTCACTAATACAACCAGGTCAGAGCATTTCTAATCTTTACAGGGTACACTGCCTCAAATCCAGATGGTGATTTTGTTCCTCCACAGACCTGTAGATCTAAAGGTACAGTATGTATGACAAGAATAATCATTCAGCAGACATTCATTGAGCACTTCCTATGTGCATGGTGCTGGAGATATAGCATTGATAGACTCTGATCTACAATAGACCCATGAATGATCCTCAACATGTTGCCTCCTACTGCTATTCTGCCAAAAATCCATTCTAGAAGAGAAAATGAATACAAACATTTAACAATTTTATAAATCAGTAACCATAGACTGAAATTAGCTGGATAAAGCAAAAATGGCATGCCCAAGCTGTGATCTTTTATGTAGAACTGGCCTCTCTTCAGTGTCCTTTGCCCAAAATTAGCTCGCCTGCCCTGGGGATCATTGGTAGCCATTGCCACATCTTTATACAAATTAGAAAAATGAGTCTACCCCCTCATCTGAAGATACTTGGTACTTGGGCTCAAGGCTTGACTAGGAGAACAGATAGATTTAATCCCCTACTCATACCTCCTAATCCCACCTCCACAGCCTTGAACCTGAATGATAGGCAGCAGCCATGCATACACAGACAATAGCTTGTCTTTTGCTTTAACTTTACCTGTTATGTGTCCTGAAATTCCACCTACTGGGTGTCAATTTGGGAGGATAATAGTTTTTTGCAGAAGTGAAAAACTGTTAGCTGGTAAAATCATAGATAATTCACTTTGCTACCAATTAATTCAACCGTCTTGTTTATCCCTAGTTGAGAAGAGTGGCACTGAGGAAAGAAGAGTTTGACCTGGAGAGGAAGGAAAGGTGAGTCATGGTCATGGTAAAGCATAACAGCTTTCCTGGGAGAGACAGGGAGAATAGAATGATATGGAGTGTTTTATTAAAAAGCAATATGTGAGGCCTGGGAAAAGAAAGATTAGCAGTAGTTGAGAAGTGCTGAGTGGAAAATGTAAAAGGGCCAAATTTAAACTTGAACTGTTTTAACAATTTTTCTTAGCTGATTCTGCCCCCAAGGGTCATGGCGCTTTCTCTCCAGAATGCAGACCTCAGAGTAGTACTATTAATCCTACAGTTCAGGGATTTTGTGAGTTGTATTGATTTTACCTTTTTCCCTTTTGACTGTCCTGGAGACCTAATCAACATGGCTAATATTGCTTCTGTGGGCAGATGTGCTTGGAATTCCAAATGAACGTACAAGTCGACGTGTCAACCTGGAGCTACTTTAAATAGAAATCAAGGAATATTCTTTTTAAAAAAGTGACTTCAACCTGGTGTGTCTTACCATTATATTTCAAAAGATTAAACAAAAACAAGGAAGCAAAAACACAAAATGGAACATTTGTCTTGGATTATAGCCTGTGTAAAGCAGGTTGCATGGCAACCAACTAAACTGAATTTAGTAGATTTAAGCATGTGCTGATTAATGTCAGGGGTCACAGGCACAGACACAAGGATGATTGCTTCCTAACAATTTCACTATAATAGTGTTATTGGAAGACATATCTGAAATTTAATACATTGAGATTTTTAGAAAAGCCACTTGGGCTCCAGCTTTCCAGTGAAATTCAAATTGATTCAACTTCAATGGGTGTCATACCATCAAGCAGACACTGTGTCAGGTGTTTTATGCATGTCATCGTATTTCACCTCCAAAATAACTCTTTACGGTAAGAACTATATTTTCACTAGTCAAATGTGGAAACTGAGGCACAGATGCAAGGTCATACAGCTCATAGGTGATGGATAGAAACCCTGATTTAGGTAGCTCCATAACCCTTACTTTTTCTAACATACCATTTTGTTTTCTTTTCTCCCCGGGAATTCCTTAGATGCTTATACACGCCACATACATTCACATAATTTGTCCCCACTTCATCCTCACAACATAATTCTGGTGAACACACAGTTATTTACACTTTATACAATTATAAAAATGAAGTTCAGTAATGTTAAGTACATTTCCAAGGTCATACATTGAGTACATGGCAGGTCATATCAAGAATTTAAAGCCAAGTCTCCAAAATCCAATTTCAATCCTTCTTCTCCCCCACAGCTTCCTGTAAAGATGTTCTGTCTTGAATTCCTCAGCACATCATTATTCCACTTGAAATAAAACTGGCCCTCTCTCATTTTCAAAACATACCTGTCTCTTGACCTCACCTAAAAAATATGTTCTCTTATTTCTACACCTGTAGAAAAAAAATCTTAGCTACTAATCCAAAACAAAGTATTGATGGTTGATTAGGGAATTCATTCACTACAGCTGGTATGTGCATGTTTCCTAGGAGACAGCAGAAAACAGAGCATTCCAACCCACTGCCATGACCGTCTCTTGCTGGAATATTAGCTACTGAGGCAGTTAGCAAAGGAGATATGCATTTGAGCAAAACAGATTTTACCACACCCCTAAAATCATATGATAAGTAATCAAATCTAGAATATGCATGGATATTTTGGTTTAAGATTACTATGGTATATATTCAGGTATATATTCACATGCTCACATCAGTAATATATAACCATAGACTGAAACACCAACAGAGCAAGGTCTCATGAACCTCCAACAGATCTGACACATTCTTTGGCTCTAATTTTTTTCTCTTTTCCTTTAGAGGAACATGACACTGTGGTTACAGTCAGGAACATCTCACATACAGGTAATAGCTGAAAGAAAAGATATAGAAGTGCTGTTGAGCAGGGTGACAGTCCTTAATTGTGGCACATATTTAAAATCCAACACAAAATGCTATATATAGAAGGTATAGTGATTTCTGCATTTAATTAAACAAATATGCATAATTGCTAAAAATATTGAAAGGAAAAACGGTATTTCTTTGGCGCTAGCAATACTTACTCAATTTCTTAGATTGCTTCTAAAATAAAGTTAATGATATTTTTGTCTTGTCTGCTGGATTTAAAAATTTGGCCTACTTTTGTCCTATATCCACGTTTAAACCAATCACTCTGGCTAAAAGAAAGTTGATGACCTGATGGACCAAGCCTGGGTCATTTTTAACCCTCACTGCTGAAGTTGTTATCAACCCGAGTGGAACCACAGGGACTGAGAAAAGGAGATGGTAGTTTCTCAAAGAAATGCTGTGCAGATGAAAAAAAATCAATGCTGTGCAGAGGAAAAATAAGACATAAAATGAATTAGAATATATTAAGGAAACATCTATCAAAGGCATAGCTGTTGATCGAAATATGATTGAAATAAGATGGCTTTGATTGTGTGCAGAGAATTAGGGGTAGACCCAAGAAAGCAAAGAAACCTTTTTCTTTGAAGCACAGTTAATAAGTACGAGATTGTGTTGATCAGGTTGTCAGGAGAGAGTGTTGATTGAACAAGCTTTGATTAATAATGTAGTGACGGCACAACCTTGAGTAGGGAGGAACTGCCTGAGCAACACTCCCCAGGTTTGTATGACCCTGTGGTTCTTTCTTCAGAGCCTATAATGTCAGAAGACAAGCATGTGTCCAGAGAAAATTGTATTTATTTTTATTTTATTTTTCATGATACTTTAAGTCCTGGGATACATGCGCAGGTTTGTTACCTAGGTATATGTTTGCCATGATGGTTTGCTGCACCCATCAACCCGTCATCTACTTTAGTTAGATATTTGTCCTAATGCTATCCCTCCCCTTGCCCCCAACCTGCCAACAGGTCCTGGTGTGTGATGTTTCCCTCCCTGTGCCCATATGTTCTCATTGTTCAGCTGCCACTTATGAGTGAGAACATTCGGTGTTTGGTTTTCTGTTCCTGTGTTAGTTTGCTGAGAACGACGGTTTCCAGCTTCATCCATGTCCATGCAAAGGACATGAATTCATTCTTTTTTATGGCTGCATAGTATTCCATTATGTATATGTGCTACATTTTCCTTATCCAGTCTATCATTGATGGGCATTTGGATTGGTTCCAAGTCTTTGCTATTGTGAATAGTGCTGCAATAAACATATGTGTGCATGTGTCTTTATAGTAGAATGATTTATAATCCTTTGGGTATATACTCACTAATGGGATTGCAGGGTCAAATGCTATTTCTGGTTCTACATCCTTGAGGAATCACCACACTGTCTTCCACAATGGTTGAACTAATTTACACTCCCACCAACAGTGTAAAACTGTTCCTAATTTTCCACATTCTCTCCAATATCTGTTTTTTCCTAACTTTTTAATGAGCACAATTCTAACTGGCATGAGATGGTATCTCATTGTGGTTTGGATTTGCATTTCTCTAATGACCAGTGATGATGAGCTTTTTTTCATATGTTTGATGACTGCATAAATGTCTTCTTTCGAAAAGTGTCTGTTCATATCCTTTGCCCACTTTTTGACGGGGTTATTTTTTTTCTTGTACGTCTGTTTAAGTTCTTTGTAGATTCTGGATATTAGCACTTTGTCAGATGGATACATTGCAAAATTTTTCTCCCATTCTGTAGGTTGCCTGTTCACTCTGATGATAGATTCTTTAGCCGTGCAGAAGCTCTTTAGTTTAATTAGATCCCATTTGTCAATTTTGGCTTTTGTTGCAATTGCTTTTTGTGTTTTAGTCATGAAGTCTTTGCCTATGCCTATGTCCTGAATGGTATTGCCTAGGTTTTCTTCTAGGGTTTTTATGGTTTTAGGTCTTAACATATAAATCTTTAATCAGTCTTGCATTAATTTTTGTATAAGGTGTAAGGAAGGGATCCAATTTCAGTTTTTTTGCATATGGCTAGCCAGTTTTCCCAATGCTATTTATTAAATAGGGAATCCATTCCTCATTGCTTGTTTTTGTCAGGTTTGTCAAATATCAGATGGTTGTAGATGTGTGGTGTTATTTCTGAGGTCTCTGTTTTGTTCCAGTGGTCTGTATATCTGTTTTGGTACCAGTACCATGCTGTTTTGGTTATTGTAGCCTTGTAGTATAGCTTGAAGTCAAGTAGTGTGATGCCTCCAGCTTTGTTCTTTTTGCTTAGGATTGTCTTAGCTATATGGGCTTTTTGGTTCCATATGAAATTTAAAGTAGTTTTTTCTAATTCTGTGAAGACAGTCAAAGGTAGCTTGATTGGAATAGCATTGAATCTATAAATTACTTTGGGCAGTATGGCCATTTTCACGATATTGATTCTTTCTATTCATGAGCATGGAATGTTTTTCCATTTGTTTGTGTCCTCTCTTATTTCCTTGAGCAGTGGTTTGTAGTTCTCCTTGAAGAGGTCCTTCACATCCCTTGCAAGTTGTGTTCCTAGGTATTTTATTCTCTTTGTAGCAATTGCATATCCTGAGACTTTGATGAAATTGCTTATCAGCTTAAGAAGATTTGGGGCTGAGACGATGGGGTTTTCTAAATATACAATCATATCATCTGCAAACAGAGATAATTTGACTTCCTCTCTTCCTATTCGAATATGCTTTATTTCTTTCTGTCACCTGATTGCCCTGGCCAGAACTTCCAATACCATGTTGAATAGGAGTGGTGAGAGAGGGCATCCTTGTCTTGTGCTGGTTTTCAAAGGGAATGCTTCCAGCTTTTGCCCATTCAGTATGATATTGGCTGTGGGTTTGTCATAAATAGCTCTTATTATTTTGAGATGTGTTCCATCAATACCTAGTTTGTTGAGTGTTTTTAGCATGAAGGTATGTTGAATTTTATCTAAGTCCTTTTCTGCATCTATTGAGAGAATCATGCGGTTTTTGTCATTGGTTCTGTTTATGTGATGGATTATATTTATTGATTTGTGTATGTTGAAGCAGTCTTGCATCCCAGGGATGAAGCTGATTTGGTCATGGTGGATAAGCTTTTTAATGTGCTGCTGGATTCGGTTTGCCAATATTTTTTTGAGGATTTTCACATCAATGTTCACCAGGAATATTGGCCTGAAATTTTCTTTTTTTTGTTAGGGCTCTGTCAGGTTTTGGTGTTAGGATGATGCTGGCTTCATAAAATGAGTCAGACAGGAGTCCCTTTTTTCTATTGTTTGGCATAGTTTCAGAAGGAATGGCACCAGCCCCTCTTTATACCTCTGGTAGAATTAGGCTGTGAATCCTTCTAATCCTGGGCTTTTTTTGGTTGGTAGTCTATTAATTCCTGCCTCAATTTCCGAACTCGACTATTCAGGGATTGGACTCTTCCTGGTTTAGTCTTGGGAGGATGTATGTGTTCAGGAATTTATCCATTTCTTCTAGATTATCTAGTTTATTTGCATAGAGGTGTTTATAGTATTCTCTGATGGTGGTTTGTATTTCTGTGGGATCAGTGTTGAGCTCCAATTTATCATTTTTTATTGTGTTTATTTGATTCTTCTCTCTTTCCTTCCTTATTAGTCTAGCTAGGGGGTCTATCTATTTTGTTAATCTTTTCAAAAAACCAATTCACTGATTTTTTTGAAGGGTTTTTCATGTCTCTGTCTCCTTCAGTTCTGCTTTGTTATTAGTTATTTCTTGTCTCTGCTAGCTTTTGAATTAGTTTGCTCTTGTTTCCCTAGTTCTTTTAATTGTGATGTTAGGGTGTCAATTTTAGATCCTTCCTGCTTTCTTCTGTGGGTATTTAGTACTATAAATTTCCCTCTAAACAACACTGCTTTCTCTGTGTCCCAGAGATTCTGGTACATTGTGTCTTTGTTCTCACTGGTTTGAAATAACATCTTTATTTCTGCCTTCATTTTGTTATTTACTCAGTAGTCATTCTGGAGCAGCTTGTTCAGTTTCCATGTAGTTGTGCAGTTTTGAGTGAGTTTCTTTATCCTGAGTTCCAGTTTAGTTGCACTGTGGTCTGACAGACTGTTGTGATATCTGTTCTTTTACATTTTCTGAGGAGTGCTTTGCTTCCAATTATGTGGTCAATTTTAGAATAAGTGCAATGTGGTGCTGGGAAGAATGTATATTCTGTTGATTTGGGGTGGAAAGTTCTGTAGATGTCTATTAGGTCCACTTGGTGCAGAGCTGAGTTCAAGTCCTGGATATCCTTGTTAATCTTCTGTTTTGTTGTTCTAATATTGACAGTGGGGTGTTAAAGTTTCCCACTATTATTGTGTGGGAATGTAAGTCTCTCTGTAGGTCTCTAAGAACTTGCTTTATGAATCTGGGTGCTCCTGTATTGGTGCATATATATTTAGGATAGTTAGCTCTTCTTGTTGCATTGATCCCTTTACCATTATGTAATGCCCTTCTTTGTCTCTTTTGATCTTTGTTGATTTAAAATCTGTTTGTCAGAGACTAGGATTGCAACTCCTGCTTTTTTTGCTTTCCATTTGCTTCCTTCCTCCATCCCTTTACTTTGAGCCTATGTGTGTCTTTGCACATGAGATGGGTCTCCTGAATACAGCACATCAATGGGTCTTGACTCTTTATCCAATTTGCCAGTCTGTGCCTTTTAATTGGGGCATTTAGCCCATTTACATTTAAAGTTAATATTTTTATGTGTGAATTTGATCCTGTCATTATGATGCTAGCTGGTCATTTTGCCCGTCAGTCGATGCGGTTTCTTCATAGCGTTGATGGTCTTTACATTTTGGTTTGTTTTTGTAGTGGTTGGTACTGGTTTTTCCTTTCCATATTTAGTGCTTCCTTCAGGAGCTCCTGTAAGGCATCTCTTGTCTGTAAGGGATTTTATTTCTCCTTCAATTATGAAGCTTAGTTTGACTAGATATGAAATTGTGGATTGAAAATTATTTTCTTTAAGAATGTTGAATATTGGCCCCCACTCTCTTCTGGCTTGTAGAGTTTCTGCCAAGAGATCTGCTGTTAGTCTGATGGGCTTCCCTTTGTGGGTAACCTGACCTTTCTCTCTGACTGTCCTTAACATTTTTTCCTTTATTTCAACCTTGGTGAATCTGTCAATTATGTGTCTTGGGGTTGTTCTTCTCTAGGAGTATCTTTGTGTTGTTCTGTTATTTCCTGAATTTGAATGTTGGCCTGTCTTGCTAGGTTGGGGAAGTTCTCCTGGATAATATCCTGAAATGGTGTTTTCCAGCTTGGTTCCATTCTCCTTGTCACTTTCTGGTACACCAATCAAACTTAGGTTTGTTCTTTTCACATAGTCTCATATTTCTTGGATGCTTTATTTGTTCCATTTCATTATTTTTTCTCTAATCTTGTCTTCATGCCTTATTTCATTACGTTGATCTTCAATCTCTGATATCCTTTCTTCCATTTGATCAATTCAGCTATTGATACTTGTGTAGGCATCACAAAGTTCTTGTGCTGTGTTTTTCAGCTCCATCAGGTCATTTATGTTCTTCTCTAAACTGAATATTCTAGTTAGCAATTCCTCTATCCTTTTTTCAGGGTTCTTAGTTTCCTTGCATTGGGTAAGAACATGCTCCTCTAGCTCGGAGGAGTTTGCTATTATCTACCTTCTGAAGTCCACTTCTGTCAATTCATCAAACTCGTTCTCCATCCAGTTTTGTTCCCTTGCTGGTGAGGAGTTGTGATCCTTTGGAGGAGAAGAGGCATTCTGGTTTTTGGAATTTTCAGCATTTTTGCACTGTTTTTTTCTCATCTTTGCAGATTTATCTACCTTTGGTCTTTGCTATTGGTGACCTTCAGATGGAATTTTTGCATCGTTGTCCTTTTTGTTAATATTGATGCTATTGCTTTCTGTTTTAAGTTTTCCTTTTAACAGTCAGACCCCTCTTCTGCAGGTCTGCTGCAGTTTGCTGGAGGTCCACTCCAGGCCCTGTTTTCCTGGATATCACTAGTGGAGGCTGCAGAACAGCAAAGATTGCTCCCTGCTCCTTCCTCTGGAAGCTTTGTGCCAGAGAGGGCACCCACCAGATGCCAGCTGGAGCTCTCCTGTATGAGGTGTCTCCCCATCAGGAGGCACAGGGGTCAGGGACCCACTTGAGGAGGTAGTCTGTCCCTTAGCAGAGCTTGAGCACTGTGCTGGGAGATCTGCTGCTCTCTTCAGAGCTGGCAGGCAGGAATGTTTAAGTCTGCTGCAGCTATGCCCACAGCCGCCCCTTCCCCCAGGTGCTCCCCTAGGAAGATGCGAGTTTTATCTATAAGCCACTGACTGGGGCTGCTGCTTTTCTTTCAGAGATGGCCTGGCCAGAGAGGAGGAATCTAGAGAGGCAGTCTGGGTACAGTGGCTTTGCAGTGCTGTGGTGGGCTCTGCCCAGTCCAAACTTCCTGGCAGCTTTGTTTACACTGTGAAGCAAAAACTACGTACTCAAGCCTCTGTATGGAAGACGTGCCTCCCCTGACCAAGTTTGAGCATCCCAGCTTGACTTCAGACTACTGTGCTGGCAGTGAGAATTTCGAGCCAGTGAATCTTAGCTTGCTGGGCTCTGTGGGGTGGGATCCACTGAACTAGATCACTTGGCTTCTTGGCTTCAGCCTCCTTTCCAGGGGAGTGAACAGTTCTGTCTCACTGGCATTCCAGGCACCACTGGGGCATGAAAAACAAACTCTAGCAGCTAGCTCAGTGTCTGCCCAAATGGCCACCCAGTTTTGTGCTTGAAACCCAGGGCACTTGTGGTATAGGCACCAGAGGGAATATCCTGGTCTGCAGGTTGCAAAGACCATGGGAAAGGTGTAGTATCTGCGTCAGATAGCACCATCTCTCATGACACAGTCCCTCAAGGTTTCCCTTGGCTAAGGGAGAGAGTTCCCTGACCCCTTGTGCTTCCCAGATGAGGCAACACCCCACCCTGATTCTGCTTGGCCCCCATGGGCTGTACCCACTGTCTAACCAGTCCCAATGAGATGAACCAGGTTCCTCAGTTGGAAATGCTGAAATCACCCACCTTCTGCATTGGTCTCGCTGGGAGCTGCAGACTGGAGCTGTTCCTGTTTGGCCATCTTGCCCCAATCATCCCCAGAGATAATTTTAAATTGGGAAAAAGCTGATTCAATATATGAGAATCATTTAATAGGGTGAATCATTTCCAAGGCCCAGAATATGCCCCCACTCACTTCTGACTGGCTAGTGGCTTCTTTTTTCAGATATAACCTGTGCTATCCACCTACCTTAAGAGAGCAAGAGGCTTAGGGATGGTCTAGCCTGGCTGAGGCACTGGCAGTTAAAATGGACTTTTGTTTGTAGAGCAGAGAGAAAATTGGAACTATAGTTGTACTGTGGACAAGAGCAAGCTTACAAGAAACAAACAAACAAACAAACAAACAAACAAAACACCATGAAGACTTAAATCTGAATACAAGGCAGTGATGAGATCTGAAGAAGAGCTCACCAACAAAGGGCAGAAAAGAGATGTAGGGCAGATTTGGGGAAAATATCCTGACTAGATGCCCTGAGTCCATGGAGCCTGGGAAGAGAAACCTTTTTGTTGAGAACCTATTGCCCTATGCTCATCAGCTTTGAAGGGCTTTGAAGTCAACTGTCTTCTTCTGAAGGCCTTCCCAGCCTGTTACCCACAAGGAGACACAGTAGTCCTTGATTTCAGTGTCACCCACCCTATAAATGATACAGAGAAGAAAGAACCCCAAATAATTAGTGGTGTAGCTACAAGAAAGGAAAGAATAGATCATGGACATAAATAAATAAATGCCACAAAAATGGATGCCTTTTAGATAGTTTTGCTAACCACAGGCAGAAAATGGCTGGCGTTTCAAAAAAAAATGAGTGACATTTCTTATCTTCCAGATATATCTAAATATTTATGTAACCCTATAGTGTGTAGTGGGTTATGTGTAGTGATGGGACTCTGTCATCTTACTCTGTGATTGACAACCATTTCCAAAAGATACAGAAGGAACCAAATGCCATCAAGAGATGTTTTGCCATTGAGTACATGTGGACAAAAAGAAGGGAACAACAGACACGGGGCCTACTTGAGGATAGAGGGAGGGAGGAGAGTGAGGATTGAAAAACTACATATCAGGTACTATTCTTATTACCTGGGTGATGAAATAATCTGTACACTAAGCCTTCATGACATGAAATTTAGCTATATAACAAGCATGCACATGTACCTTTGAACCCTAAAACAGAAAAAAAGAAAAAAAATTAAAAAAAAAAAACATAAGAGATATTTCGCTTTGTTTTGAAAGGCATTTTCTCTTCCTAGGGGCACTATCAATACCTCCAGGTACAACTGCCCAAATGAAAGGAATTTAAATAACTCAGCCCACCAGGAACAGTCAGAAAGCAAGACAAGAAGAAAAAACAGGCTGGGCGCAGTAGCTCACGCCTGTAATTCCAGCACTTTGGGAGGCCAAGGTAGGTGGATCACCTGAGGTCAGGAGTTCAAGACCACCCTGGGCAGCATGGGGAAACCTGTCTCTACTAAAAACACAAAAATGTGCAGGGTGTGGTGGCGCATGCCTGTAATCCCAGTTACTCAGGAGGCTGAGGCAGGAGAATCGCTTGAGCCTGGGAGGTGGAGGTTGCAGTGAGCCAAGATTGTGCCATTGTAGTCCAGCGTGGGCAACAGAGCAAGACTCCATCAGAGAGAAAGAGAGAGGAAGGAAGGAAGGAAGGAAGGAAGGAAGGAAGGAAGGAAGGAAGGAAGGAAGGAAGGAAGGAGGGAGGGAGGGAGGGAGGGAGGCAGGCAGGGAGGGAGGGAGGGAGGGAAGGAAGGAAGGAAGGAAGGAAAAGAAAAGGAAGGGAGGAAAGAGAGAGAGAAAGAGAGAGAAGAAAAGAAGGAGACTGAAAGAGAGACAGAGAGAAAGAAAGAAAAAGGAAGGAAGGAAGGAAGGAAAGAAAAGGGAAAGGGAGGAAAGAAACTAAGTAATGTTTACAAGGGCCTCTCAGGCAAATAAGTGGGCAGGGAGTGAGATGGGTAAGAGTTAAGAGAGAGGTTGCAGTGGGAGCGTGATTTTAAAAGAGAAAATTGTGAAAACATCAGGCTTTTTATCTAAGCCCAACCAGCCCTGCTAGTAATAACAAAAGCTGGTTTTTAAGATAGTCAAAGAGAGATTCTACAACCTTTCTCTGAAATATTTACGAGAGATGCTAGAAGAGATGATAACCAGGTATAACAGCAGCATCAATAGGGGGAAAAATGGTACACATGGAAAAAGCACAGTAAATTATGCCCAAAAGGTTGAAGATAACATGAGCAAAGAACTTAGCCTCTAAACTGCTGAGCAATAGAACTACCTAGGAAGAAATGACCAGTAGCTAAACTTTAACTCAAAAATATAAATTTATTTTTAAAGGTCTCTGAAATTGAATGATAGTTTTAGTTTAACCACAGGCCTAAATCGTGTAGAGCATTTTATTCATCTTAGTTTTCTTCTGCTATTCTTGAGTGAATTCTTTTCCTTAAAAGTTGCTCATGAAGAACCATGAAAATGTATTCTCTGAGGCAGAAATACCTGACTCATGCCAGACCTGTGGCAGAAACACCTGATTCATGCTGGATCTGATGCATTTTACTCTTTACCTGGTTATTATCTGACCCCCAAGTAGGTAGAAATTATAGCTTCCATTTAGTCCATTCACTTTTACCTACTATATAGAGAGAGGGGGAAAGAGAGGCAACAGGATTATTATAGGATAAGAATGATGAGAATAATAAAAATATAGGGTAGGCTTAATTTGTGAGCCTATATAGGTACAACATTCTATCTAGACTAAGTTTTCTACTTAGTTGAAAATTTATGCTAAGAAATCTTTAGCAAATGAAATTCTAAAACTCAATAGAAATATATGACACAAATATCTGATACAAATATCAGCCCTGGTATTTATAAAATCTTCCACACAGGTTTCTCTCCCTTGAAAAAGCAAATGGTATGAGTGTAAAGAAAAGGGTAGGTAGATCAGAGAAAAAGGATAGAGGAAACAGTCACTGTTCTAGAAACTTCTTCCTATGACACAGCAACACAGATCTTAACCTTTGCCAATCAGGAAACTAGGGTCACCACTGCTTACTGGTATGCACTGCAGGCAGATTAATACATGTGGAGATGTGCTGCTTTGCATGGTAAATGCATTTAGAAATGAAAGCATCATGCCCTGGAATTCTACTCCTTCTTCCAAAGGAGCTTTGAAAACTCATGTGCTCTACATTTCTCCATTTGCACAAAAGAAGCATCTACCTCTCATCTACCTCCAAGATGTGTTCTCAGAAATAACCAACAAACCTATTTGCCCTTCACAAGTAAAATGTGATAAAAACACTAGTAAGACTAAGACTCAAGTTTTTCTTCTTTTGAAAAATGTTTTGTTGTAGTCCCAGCTACTCGGGAGGCTGAGGCAGGAGAATGGCATGAACCCGGGAGGCGGAGCTTGCAGTGAGCTGAGATCCGGCCACTGCACTCCAGCCCGGGCGACAGAGCAAGACTCCGTCTCAAAAAAAAAAAAAAAAAAAAAAAAAAAAAAAAAAAAAAAAGAAAAATGTTTTGTTATGATATTGAAAAACAGGGCTACATATAGTCCTCATTTAAACTTAAGCATCCAAGTATTTATTAAAAAGTTAGGAAACAACAGATACTGGTAAGGCTGTGGAGAAATAGGAAGACTTTTACACTGTTAGTGGGAGTATAAATTAGTTAAACCATTGTGGAAGACAGAGTAGCAATTCCTTAAGGATCTAGAACCAGAAATGCCATTTGACCCAGCGATCCCATTACTGGGTATATACCCAAAGGATTATAAATCATTCTGCTATAAAGACACATGCACACGTATGTTTATTGCAGCATTATTTACAACAGCAAACACTTAGAACCAACCCAAATGCCCATCAATGATAGACTTGATAAAGAAAATGTGGCACATATACACCATGGAATACTATGCAGCCATAGAAAAGAGTGAGTTCATGTCCTTTGCATGGACATGGATGAAGCTGGAAACCATCATTCTCAGCAAATTAACAGAGGAACAGAAAGCCAAACACTGCATGTTCTCACTCGTAAGTGGGAGTTGAACAATGAGAACACATGGACACTGGGAGGGGAACATCACATACAGGGGCCTCTCAGGGGATGGGAGGCAAGGAGAGGGGACATAGGACAAATACCTAATACATGCGAGGCTTAAAACCTAGATGATGGGTTGATAGGTGCAGCAAACCACCATGTATATGTATGTAACAAACCTACACGTTCTGCACATGTATCCCAGAACTTAAAGTAAATTTTAAAAAATTTAAAATAAAACAAAGTATAAGCAAGTTCCAACTTCTAAGTAAATAAGAGTAAAGTTTAGTAGCTTTAAATATAAAAATCTGACATTTAATTTGCAGTTTTAGATTTCACAATATCTTTGTGCTTCTTTAGCCTTTTATTAATGTAAGCTATAGAAACAAACTATAGTAACGTACGGAAACTTATTTATTGGCTTAGGATAATAGCATTGCACAATCATGTGCAACACATTCTCATTCCAGACCTGGTGAAAAGTGGATGATTACTATCAAGATAAATTATGTCCTATGGTTGGCAAAAATTAGATAAGAGGGTTATAAGAAAAACACACACACATACAATGTATCTTCAAATACAGTTCATTGTTTTTGTTTTTCTTATCATAACTTCAATGGTAGCTATTAGAAATTTAAAATATATACCAGCACCTTATAAAGAGTTTATAAAACATTTGCTTTCAGATGACTGGAAAATACTTGCTATTTTTAACTCATATATTTTCTAAACAAAAATAATCTCATCAATCTTCAGAAAAATAGAATGTATTAGTTTGCGGTTACTACTGTGAGCAAAAGGAAAATAGTTGCATTTTAACAAAATGTAGATTTCAAGGTGCAGCATTAAAATAAAGAGGAACATAAGCATAAATTGTTGATGCTTAGTTTCCCTCCAAGCTTCTCTTTTGTTCTTGTTTACTATTGCAAAAGTAATTTATGCAATTAACACTGACAAAATATGTTCCCATAAAACAAATTACACCCAGTCCTTATCTGCTGTAGAATTTTAATCCTTAAGATAAGTTTAATAAATCAATATATTTAAATAAAATAATCACTGATGTAAATGAGTTTCTCTGCTGAGGAAGAGTATGAGACTCAATGAACAGTTAGTAGTGTTGTCTTAGGTGTAATTCCTAAAACAGAGAAAGATGCAGCATATTTGTTGATTTTTAATTTGTAATTTTCTGAGCAAGGACATGTAGACAGAACTTTTGAAAAATGAGTTGAAATAGTGATATGCATAGACACAATTTAAATGATACCATTATTTTCTTTCACTGAAGACCTTCAAAAATAATGGAATTCTCTGCAATAACAATGGATATTTGTAATTTTTACCATCTAGACTGGAACAAAAATAGCCAGATAACTATTGACATTTTCATTTCATCTAGTTTATCATTTGCAATATATTTTGTTGTTGTGTTGTTGAAGAAAGTATAGGTTTGATATATTGAATTCTATTTTATGCTTGAGTACTAACTCTGCACAAGTTCAGAATGGATTTATCACTGATATGAGACATCTCAAACTCTATAGACAATTGGGGCAAAGAAAAATAACTTCAAAACAACTTAGCCAACTATGATATACTCATAAACACCATGGTGAAATTCTGGATAATGCCTAGCACATTGTTTTCAGTACTGATAGAGGTTTTTTTTGTTTGTTTGTTTGTTTGTTTTTTAGACCGGAGTTATATTCAACAACAGTTATAGATATTTGGACACAACCATTATGATCCACACTCAAAGCTCTAAGTGATTATCTCAAATCACATTATCTACTGTAAACTGAAGTTAAGAAGTTTTTAAATCAGTTCTGAAACATTTGTAAAAAAAGAGGAAAATATACAGTGCATTGATTTATAGCACAAATCTTGCTTGAAGAGTTTATATAGTTTCAATCTCAATCTCTCTCTTGCTCTCTCTTTCTTTTAGATATTGAGTTCAATCAGTATTCTAATGGTAGTCTACAAATTGATGTGCCGAGTCCCAGGCTGCACAAAATGCCGGATTCCACTTCTCCATAATTCCATCAATGTGATAGATAGTAGCTATCAAAGCTGCTATTTAAACTGCCCATATGCAGCAGTAAGCTGGGCATCCAGACTCTCATGACAAGCCAGGAAAACCCCATGTCATGAGAAAAATAAAGGTGTTGTCCTCTTTTGAGGAGTGCCTTACCATCCAACTAAGAGGAGGAGGAGGAGACTAAAAGCAGGAAGCAGCTGGAGTAAAATGCCTAAGTGCCAACATCCTATGCTTTATAGAATGCACTCTACAAAACTTCCTTCCATACCACTCTGAGCTGATGATTGCCCATCATGCTATTTTTCAACTTAAAAACTGTACAGTCAAAAAGTAAAGAAACTCATTACAATTTCTCAATACCACCTTATTTTGAAGAACACGAATGTAACAGATCTCTACGTGTTCAAATATTTTGGAGCCCTCAAACAGCCTTGTTCCTTTTGGAAACTACTTGAATCCAAAAGTCCTAGATTAGGTGCAAAACTTTGGGATTTTAGGGGTAAAGAAGTTAGAAGAAGATTGCAATGATGCAAAGAGGCTTCTGAAGATTCAGTTCAACTTCTATTAAAGAATTGAAAAAGAAGAAAGAAGGCCTTACTTTAAATCTATGTTGTATATGTTTATTGATCTTTAAATTCTGTCTCATTCAAGATTTTTTTGATTTTGTTTTGTTTTGTTTTATTTCAGGGACCTCCTTGGGTAAAGACTGTGCTCCCATTCTCAGAATAATATTTTTAAATAATAACATAAAATGCATAGTGTTTATAACAAAAATTATATATATAATATATGTATCAGATAGATGGACAATAGATAAATATACAGGTAGATGGGCAGATAGATACACAGATGACAAGGTCACAAATGCAGTCCACTTTAAATGAAATAAAATTCCCAATTTAGTTATCCCGGAGCCAAAAAGACTGATTAGCAACAAGGTGGTCCCTAGAAACAGGAGACACAGCACCTTTCAAATAGCGTCCCTTAGGTGACAATGTCAGTTCAACATCAAGCACTGATAGAAGTAAAAACTTCATTTCTTGATGTGCCACAACCCTTTTATACTCTTATTTAGCTTTTGCTAAATTTAGGAAGAATGTAGACAAATACTCTATGCCTTTAATAGAAAACAACTGAGTCCCTCCTGATTCTAAAGCCAAACTCAGCCATAAAAAGATGACACCTTCTTTCAAAGAAAATAGCAGAGTTAGAGACCAGGAGTCCATAAATAATATCTCTACCTTCAATATCCTCGAAAGCCCCATTCATCACCGGTCTGAACAATACATGTTGTTCTGGTCTTTGAGGAATGACTAGATTATCAGTGATAGAGACTGAATTGTGGTTTATCTTAAGGTGCTCCATCACAGTACAGGGAGAAGCCTGGATGCGATGAAGAAACGGCTAGCAGTTCAGAACACCAAACTCTAACCTCCTTTCATTCCATAGTAATAGAAGTGTCAGCCTATGGCTGCCCAGACCCATGATGTTGCCCCGCTTCACTGGTGTTAAGGTAGACTCTCCAGCATAAGAAAAAGTGGTGGTGCCATTTCCTGGCTATTGCCCTTAAACAGTGGATGTACTGCTTACATGTTCTATTTGCCCTTCCCCGTTGTCTGCTACTCAGATGCATTAGTGACTCTTTTGTGACCATGCATACTAGAAGATGTTTGAAAAACAAGATGGAAGGAAACTCTTCCCTGAATGATTGGGTAGTATTTGTTCACCTGTTGATCTCAAGAATTTTCCCCATCCTGCCCCAGCAGAACTATATGAGAGAGAGAGAAATTTCTAACTTGTTTGAACTATTGGAGCATTTTTTTTATAACAGTTTAGCCAACTCTAATGAATATAAGCCTTGTGTATATAATATCTCATCCCCACACACCATTTTGGGCTATATATCCAAATTGTGTAGTGAACAAAGTCAATTCGGTCCCAGTGCTGGAAAAACAAATAGCTTTGGGAAAATCATTTGGCCAATGCCACTCAAGATAGGCCAACGCCTTGAAATGTGGTACAATCTTGTACTTACAAAGTGACTATGGCACTGATTCTTCCCAGAATATTTGTTAACAATAAGTGAACAGGTAATTTCTCAGTTTTGAATACAAAGTTTTAATTCAAAGTGTTAGTGTACTAACTTTGATTTAAAGTTCTAATCAACTAACCAAACAGGGAGAAATTACTCATTGAGTGGTTCTTAATATTCACTTACAAAATTTAAACTTGTAAATCTTAAAATGTCAATAAATCTAAGGGGTGTAAGTATTCCCAATTCACATATAATCTGGCTACCTATCCTGTGTTTGAATTTTCTCTAAAATAGTACCTCAGATAATTATAATAATAATGATAAATGCAAAAAGGTAACCATTATTATATATTACTACAGCTACTATCATCCTCATTATAAACTTCTACCATTATTTTTAATAGGCACTAACTATGTACTAGATGTACTAGGATACCGTAATGATAATTCTACTTTATGGTTAAAATTCTCTAATGATAGGAAAACTCAGTACTTTGAGAGACAGATGATTCTATCATTGTATAGTTTTACTATTGGAGACTTTTGATTAAAAATTCAAACTTAAGCTATAAATAAAATCTAAGATCAGTCTTTCAAAAGGTACTCTGAAAGATCTGGGAAAAAATAGAGTTCTATTTGAAAATGAAGGCAATTTCACATTCTTTTATGATCCATAGCTCATTTACCTGGGTTTACTGTCCACTATTTATTTTTGAAGTCATCTGAAAACCCTACATAATGATATAGCATCCACTGTAAGATAATATGATAGAGACTCTGTGAACTTCTTTCCAAGGGGAACTCCAATATTGAAAACACATAAACTCTGACATAGCATGAAATCAATCATACCACTGGAAATAAAATCACTATTGTAACAAATACCTCAAGATTCAAAGGTCTTGTCTATTTATATAGTTGCCAAGGAACCTTTCCCTGATTCTCTAGTGAAATACATTTTATGAAAGATAAACAGAATAACCACCCAGGTATGAAATAATGTCTAAAAAACCACACATCTACAGCCATCTGATCTTTGACAAACCTGACAAAAACAAGAAATGGGGAAAGGATTCCCTATTTAATAAATGGTGCTGGGAAAATTGGCTAGCCATAAGTAGAAAGCTGAAACTGGATCCTTTCCTTACTCCTTATACGAAAATTAATTCAAGATGGATTAGAGACTTAAATGTTAGACCTAATACCATAAAAATCCTAGAGGAAAACCTAGATAGTACCATTCAGGACATAGGCATGGGCAAAGACTTCATGTCTAAAACACCAAAAGCAACAGCAGCAAAAGCCAAAATTGACAAATGGGATCTCATTAAACTAAAGAGCTTCTGCACAGCAAAAGAAACTACCATCAGAGTGAACAGGCAACCTACAGAATGGGAGAAAATTTTTGCAATCTACTCATCTGACAAAGGGCTAATATCCAGAACCTACAAAGAACTCAAACAAATTTACAAGAAAAAAACAAACAACCCCATCAAAAAGTGGGCAAAGGATATGAACAGACAGTTCTCAAAAGAAGACATTTATACAGCCAACAGACACATGAAAAAATGCTCATCATCACTGGCCATCAGAGAAATGCAAATCAAAACCACAATGAGATACCATCTCACACCAGTTAGAATGGCGATCATTCAAAAGTCAGGAAACAACAGGTGCTGGAGAGGATGTGGAGAAATAGGAACACTTTTACACTGTTGGTGGGATTGTAAACTAGTTCAACCATTATGGAAAGCAGTATGGCGATTCCTCAAGGATCTAGAACTAGATGTACCATATGACCCAGCCATCCCATTACTGGGTATATACCCAAAGGATTATAAATTATGCTGCTATAAAGACACATGCACACGTATGTTTATTGCAGCACTATTCACAATAGCAAAGACTTGGAATCAACCCAAATGTCCATCAGTGACAGATTGGATTAAGAAAATGTGGCACATATACACCATGGAATACTATGCAGCCATAAAAAAGGATGAGTTTGTGTCCTTTGTGGGGACATGGATGCAGCTGGAAACCATCATTCTTAGCAAACTATCACAAGAACAGAAAACCAAACACCGCATGTTCTCACTCATAGGTGGGGAACTGAACAATGAGATCACTTGGACTCGGGAAGGGGAACATCACACACCGGGGCCTATCATGGGGAGGGGGGAGGGGGGAGGGATTGCATTGGGAGTTATACCTGATGTAAATGACGAGTTGATGGGTGCAGCACAACAACATGGCACAAGTATACATATGTAACAAACCTGCACGTTATGCACATGTACCCTACAACTTAAAGTATAATAATAATAAATAAATTTTTAAAAATGTGGCTTTAAAAAAAGAATTCATGAAAAGTTTAAATAATTTTTTAATTTTAAACTCTCATATAAAGCATTTCAAAAAAACAGAACAACCTTGAAATTGTACTTTTGAATCTGATAATGTGCTCTAAGTAAATTTATAAATCCAATGAGATTTTTAAACCTGAAAAATTAAATATGCAACCACAATTATCTACACAGTCAAGCATTGAGAATACAAATGAAATTTGACATAATTGTGCTTTTAACTAATTTAAGGTATAAAAGAGCACATAGAAGTATTCAACTGGAAGACCAAGATATTAGAGAAAAGTTGTATCTATTTTTAAAACACAACTTGTATAGTGAACATGAAGAAATTTTGGTGAGATTTAATTATAGTGATGCAGTTATGCAGATCCAAACTGGTAAAATAATTGTTCTCAGAGATATTAATTTAAGGGTGGATAAAATACAATAAAGATAACTCTCCAAATGCTCAGAAAAGAAGATGTAAATGTGAGCAACTGAATGAAAGATACCTCAGGCTAAAGTTAGCCAACCTGGGCTTAAACCTCTGAGAGGCAGAACAGGAACCAAGTCTTTCTCGTTCTTTTCTGCATTTTCAGGTACTAAATACAGGGTCTGAAAAATTATAGATACCCAATAATTATTGATTAATCAGTTCATCTGAGCTTCACCATTAAAAAACAGTTGTTGGATAAGTTACTTCGGGCTTCTAGTTCTCCTCTATAAATTATTGATACTGGACTAAATGAGCTTTTCCACATTTACCAATCTGTCATTATTATTAATCTGTGATTATCAGAGCAATCCACCCAGTTACTTAAACCAGAAACCTGAGTTTCCTTATCCGTCAGCCCTCATACCCAGTATCAGACCCAGATAGGCAGATCCTACTAACTCAATCCCACCATTTCTCCAGTGCTAATCTAAGCTTCCATATTCTCATTTATGAATTTCAAATGCTCTATAACTTCCCTCCTTTCCATTTTCCAAAGGCAGTTAGAGTAATCTGTTAATACAAAAATTGAGTCCCATCCTTGCTAACCCGATGAAACCCCGTCTCTACTAAACACACACACACAAAATTAGTCGGGCGTGGTGGTGGGTACCTGTAATTCCAGCTACTCAGAAGGCTGAGGCAGGAGAATGGTGTGAACCTGGGAGGCGGATCTTGCGGTGAGCAGAGATCGCGCCACTGCACTCCAGCCTGGGCGACGGAGCCCGAGACTCCGCCTCAAAAAAAAAAAAAAAAAAAAAAAATCGAGTCACGCACCTCTCATATTTAAACACCTTCCTTGGCTTCTCATTGATCTTACAAGGATTGGAGAACTAAGCATCCCCTAAGAAGTCCATCATAATCTGGCCCATTCCTCTGGCTCCAGTTTCTTTTATTGTGACTCTTCTCTTCAAATTTTCAATGCTCTGACCACATTGCGTATTTTCCGTGCATTCATGTTTTCCTCCTCTTCCACAAATCTTTCTCAGATACTGTCTTTCTGCCTGAAACCCTCTTGCCTTCCCAAGGTCTTAGACTTACAAACTCTTACTCATTCTTTAGTTTTCATCTTATGGCTACCCAAATCACATTAGGTATCCATAATATTTATTTATGTACAAATTATGCTTCCTTTTTTATGAGGACTCATCCTATTTCTGCACATTCTGGACATTTTTCTTACCATTTTACCACAAGATTCTGGATATTTTTCTTACCACTTTATCATAAGATACCAGAAGAAGTCCTGCCATTCATTTAGTATTTTCTCATTAATTTTTTATCGATAAGTTGGATTCTAGGTCTTCTAATCATTATTGGTTCCTCTACAGTCACTGAAAATGTTACCAATAGGTTATCAATATGGTCAGAAAAGGAAGAACAGTTTAGCATGCACCACTGGCTTCCTGCAACAATATATACCTATTCTATAGTTCATAGTCCATCAACTCTCAGCCATCTTTTTAGCTAGAAGTGGACATTGACTTCTGCAGTTTTCTGTTTTTGTTGTTACAGATTTTTAAAATAATTCCTATAAAATTATCACATGTAATTACATTTCCAAAAAGCCTATATACTGCTCACAGTAAAGGAACATTAAAATTCTACTAAAGGAGGCAAGAGAAGACAAACAGAAAAACATACCTTGTTTCTCCATAGAAAGGCTTAATATCACACAGATTTAACATTTCCCTACAAGAGGTTTTACATTCAATAAATTTTTTTTTTCTTTTAGACGGAGTCTCGCTCTGTCACCCAGGCTGGAGTACAGTGGTGCGATCTCGGCTCACTGCAACCTCTGCCTCACCAGTTCAAGTGATTCTCCTGCCTCAGCCTCCCAAATAGCTGGGACTACAGGTGCCTCCCACCATACTCGGCTAATTTTTTTGTATTTTTAGTAGAGATGGGGTTTCATCGTGTTAGCCAGGATGGTCTCGATCTCCTGACTTTGTGATCCGCTCGCCTTGGCCTCCCAAAGTGCTGGGATTACAGGCGTGAGCCACCGTTCCCGGCTGAATATTCTATTTAACGTACTAAAAAAAATTGTGAGAAATTTTAAAAATACTTAAAAAAGTATTTTTGAACACAATATGTTCCCAGTCCTACATCTGCTGTTAAGATGTAGGAAGACATTCCTTAAGAGGGTTTCTTTTCCCAAATTAACTCTCCTGAGAAGAAGTCTTTTTTATTCTGCCCATTATACATGCCATTCTCCTGGGCTGGATAAGAATGTAAGGTCTGGAAGTAAAGCTGCCATCTTATCAGGATGAAAATTACATAGTGATAATGATAGAACAGTATTATTGAATGAGCCTAGTTCATTGCTAAATATTCTTGAGCTACTGTACCATCCCTGGGCCACTGTTTCCCAAATATCCTGTTATTAGAGAATAAGTTCCTTAACTTGTTTATTCTGAAGTGTATGCTAGTTGCTGCTGAACACATTCCTAACTCATCCAATCACTTAGGAGAGGTTAGAATCTGTAAAAGGAAACACATATTTTACAACTTTTTAGTATTTGAATACCACTCTACATCTTTCCATGGTGTGACCTCTTTAGTTTCAGTACACTCATCAATTAAATGGGAATAATGATGTCTTTCAGGGTATTTATGAGTATTAAGAGCCAACAATTATAAAGTTTTTAACTTATGGCTTGATATAGTAGGTGCTCAAAAAATAATAAATTCCACTGCTTCTAACAGAAAAAATTAATGTGTATAGGCTTTATCACCACATAGAGATTCTACCACTTATCTACTCAATAAGTACCTTAGGTTTTTGGAGACTCAGATCCCTAACTGTAAAAATAAGAATAATGTTTACTTTCAAGAAATCTATGAGGATTAGAGATAAATGTTTAAAGCAATAAACATTTAATGAATGATAGTTACCATTTAATAAAAATGCCAATTCACAAAACTATGTGTCTTTTAAATAGACTATAGCAACCAGATCAAGATGTTTAAATTTACAGAGCATTTTAATTCAATTCAAAATATACATTTTATCTTTTTCATAAGAAAATTTTAAAATTTTGATAACATCTTTAGTTTTCTTCTCATGTGGGAATTAGGAGGCTACAGGACGCTTTAAAAATTTCAGGAACTCTATGGGTCTTATCTCCAGAAAAAAGCACGTATACAAAAACATTTATTTTTATTTTTTATTTTTATTTTTTTTTTGAGACAGAGTCTAGCTCTGTTGCCCAGGCTGGAGCGCAGTGGCTGGATATCAGCTCACTGCAAGCTCCGCCTCCCGAGTTCACGGCATTCTCCTGCCTCAGCCTCCCAAGTAGTTGGGACTACAGGCGCCCGCCACCTCGCCCGGCTAGATTTTTTTTGTATTTTTAGTAGAGATGGGGTTTCACCATGTTAGCCAGGATGGTCTCGATCTCCTGACCTCGTGATCCGCCCGTCTCGGCCTCCCAAAGTGCTGGGATTACGGGCTTGAGCTACCGCACTGGGCAACTTTTATGTTTAATTTTAGGGCATTATGGATTCTCTTAAATTCCATGCATCCCAAGATTATATCACACTCCCTGATAAGGAGTTCACAAAGTTTCAAGGGGCAATTCTGATATGGTAATTATAATGTATACTATATATAAAATATATTACAATAAATTATGTTTACATATAAAATATATATTACAATAAATTATAATGTTTATATATAAAATTATAACGTGGAATAAACTCTAATGCAAGTGTCTTATATACCTTTAATAAACTATATCATTGCTTTATCTGCTTATCTACTCCATTACATCATCTTCGTATGATTTGAGAATGAATACTTTTGGTAAATTTACATTTAGATATTTGTGTCGTACAAATTTCTGTTTGGAAGTTTTTTAGTTTTATTTAAACTTTATTTAAGGAAAAGGAAAAAGAAGAGACGATATCTAGACAATAAGGAAAACTAAAGTCAGTAAGCTAGGATGTAGCTATCTACAATGCAATCCAATTTTCCACTTGTGAAAAGACCAAATAAAACTCTGAGTGATAACTCCTCAAGAAAGACTTTCATTTCTGCCAAAATACAACTGAGATTACATATGGGACTTCCAGCAGTTGTAGTTTATAAACACCCTAGTGCCACTTTATAATTAGAGCACAAGGTAGGGCCGGAGAAAGATGCTATTTCAGATTCTCCAAGTCATTGAATTTCTTTATGGTCTTGAGCAAGTTATCCAATTTTGCTTATTTCCTTCTATATTAGTCGGATAGGGCTACCATAATGAAGTATAACAAACTAGGTGGCTTATACACCAGAAATGTATTTTATCAGTTCCGCAGGCTAGAGAACATGTTAGATGTTGGCAGGGCTTGTTTCTTCTGAGGCCTTTCTTCTTTAACTTGGGGATGGCTGACTTCCCCTTGTGTCGTCACATTGTCTTTCCTCTGTACCCATCTGTGTACAAGTTTCTGCTTCTTATAGGACACCAGTCATATTGGACTAGGATGCACTATAATCATCTCATTTTAATTTCATTACCTCTTTAAAAATTCTATCTTTAAATACAGTCATATCCTGAAGTACTAGGGGTTAGAAGTTCAACATAAGAATTTGAAGGGTGCACAATTCAGCTTATAACACCTTCCAAAAAAAGAAGGAAATATTTGATCATCTTCATCTGAGCTAGTACCTAGTAGACAATAAGTGTGTGACAAGTTTGATATGTGCAAAGCATTCTCTAAATTTAAAATACCAGTTATGTTGTGTCTACTTACTATAGTAGTGAAGTCCTAGGCAGAAGGCAGGACTCTACTGGGACATCTGGTTCAATTCAACAGGCTGTCCTTCCCAGATGATGCCACATCTCACCCTTCACAGCCATGACTGTCTCCCTGGCCATTTTTCTATCTTTATCTTTGCATTATGGATGATACCTAAGATAACTTATATTCTCACCAGAACTAAGGAAAGAAACTTTTGTTACTTAGGCATTACTAAGCAAGATAATGATGGATAATTAGGAATCTTAGAGTTGATTTTCAGTCTTTTTGCACCCAACAGGAGAGTCTCTTAAAAAATACATCCTAGCACTTTGGGAGGCCAAGGTGGGTGGATCACTTGAGGTGAGAAGTTCAAGACCAGCCTGGCCAACATGGTGAAACCTCATCTCTACTAAAAATACAAAAATTAGCTGGGCCTGGTGGCAGACACCTGTAGTCCCAGCTACTCAGGAGGCTGAGGTGAGAGAATTACTTGAACCTGGGAGGCGGAGGTTGCAGTGAGCCATTATTGCTCCACTGCATGCCAGCCTGGGTGGCACAGCAAGACTCTGTCTCAATAAAAAGAAAACAAACCTTATGTACAAATTGATCAGGGATCATTTCAACAATTTTCCTAGAGGACAATGTATGATTTCTTCACCTACAGAGAAATAATTGAGTAAAACATATTTACCCTTTACTATTTATTCTACTGAATGCTAGGTTTTACAAAGGGACTAGAGTGCTCTTTTTATCTCACAGATCTTTAAATTTATTTTGATCAGTTAAAAAAGTATTTTTGAACACAATATGCTCCCAGTCCTGCCAGCCCAAGCCCTGGCAGAGCATACACTCATACTGGAAAAGTGAGGTATACACATATGAAGATGTTACATCATGATACAAGATAGCCCGTGGGAAAATAGTGATGAGGTAAGAGTTTATTTCTGACATCCTATGATTTCTCTTTCTTTTTGCTACCTCCATCTTCCAACAGCAACAACATCTACTGTTTATTTCCTTAACTTCTTTAGTTAAATTTGTTCTGAAGAAATCTATCAGTAGATTCTATCTTAATTAGGGTTTAATAGGTGCATTTAATGTTAAGTGTATTTTCCGTGTACTTTAAGTTTTTCTTCCTTGTTTGTTTAGCTGGTTGGTATCTGCCCAACTAAGAAATTATAGGCATTTGAGAGCAGGAGGAAGAGATATGTTGAGGAAACAGGAAGCCTGTGACAGACAATATATGAATAAGTGCCAAAATGAGTGAATAGTGAAAGAGCAGTGAGGATTTTAGCATATAAAGGACCTAAAGTAAGTGATGAGCTCTGACCCAAGACTTGACAGTCGGGGAGCACAGGGTCACTGCTGTGTAGAGGAAGCAGTATTTCATACTAGAGAAAGCTAAGAAATAGTATGGAGCATTTAATGAGTTGTGGATATTAAGGAAATCTTCCTAACAAAGGGATATTAGAATTAAGCTTTAAAAGTTAATGAAAGACACTTGAAAATATAAAACAGTACATAACTGGTAGCCAACTGGTTGATGCAACTTTAAGAGTTGTAGTAATTTAGGCAAGAAAGACATAGATGAGGATAATATCTATATAATCAATTATTTTAACTGCTTGAGCAAGGCAAGTATATTGAAGAATTCTTAAAAAGGTAAGTATATACGTTGACAAGTTGATGATGGATAATTATTTCAATATTCATTAACTACAAAGAATAAATATCAGTTAGCCTATGATCATTACATGGTACTGGAGGCAGATTTGGAGAATGGAGCTCTGGAAAGTCTGTGTATGGTGAAGTAGGCAAACTTTTATTTTATTTTAAATGTGAATCCAATGTAACACTGTTTATTTTGTTATTTTTCTTAGTAAACATAGCAAGTTGTATTTTTTTAAAAAAATCCATAACAATATTTCTACTCTACAGATTCTTCATATAATGCAGCTTTGACATTCATTCTATGAAGAGGTTGACTCTAGTGTTTCTTCCCCTTGGTGGTGAATTTTCATGTAGTTACTGGCATGACTCCTATGGCTATGTCATAAAAGACCATAAAGTTTCTGTTTAGTTCTCTTGGGTTGACTGCTCTGAAATTCAACCACCATGCAATGATAAAGCCCAGGCAGTCCATGGAGGTACTTACCAGAAAAAAACCCAAGATCTCAAGTCTTCAGCTTCTAGCTGAGAGTCAACTCCAATTTGCCAACCTTGAGAATAAGCTCTTTTAGGACTGGATCCTCTGGCCCCAGTTGAGCCACTTCAGCTGACTCTGCTAGGTAAGAGATAAAACTTACCTATCAAACCTTGCCCAAATGCAAATTCATGATAAAACAAATAATTGCTCTTACTTTGAGCCAGTAAATTTTAGGATGAATTGTTATGCAGCAATAGGTAATTGGATCATTAAGCATCATGGTAAAATGGTTTGAAAATGAAACATTAAATTTTTACTTTCTGAGAAAAAGATAAATATATAGAATCCAAATAATTCAATGCTATTAAATCCAAACTTTTAAAAATGCAATCTTAAAGAACATTTAAAAATGGAAGTAACAAAAAGAAGGAGTAACTAGTCAATCAATTAGTGAAAAAGAACCTTTGTCTCATTCATTAAAAAAAAAACTCGTTTCTTCTGAAAGTGACTGAAATCACTAGCATTTGAGTTTGCAGTTAAAGCTATCTCTGGAAACACACTCTTACTCCAGCATAGAAGACTGTGGATATTGCCAATGCATACAAGTTATCTTCGTGTTGAAACTAAAGAACTTCCTATTAAAAATTGAGTTTTATCAAAATTATATCCAGAGGTAAAGTCTTAGTATTAACTTTATTTAAAAAGAAGGAATAGAGTGAATGAAAGCCAGCAATAAGTAATTTTCTTTCCTATTTTTATAATGAAATTAATATTTATAAAAACTAAAAACAATCGTTTATTCCCAATCATTAAAAACCAGAAACATTTGTCAAGAACTTTCCACTAACCAATGCACAGACGAAACCATAAACTAGTAAAGTGGGACCATGTAGGAGAAAACAAAAGCGAAGAAAACTTCTCTCACTGTGTACCCTGGCTAAAAGAACATTGGGAATCTTTGCTCAAAAAGGGAATGAAGCTACTCAGTATTTTTAGGGGAGCAGAAATATTTTTGTTTCATTTCATTATTTATTAATACTCTCTACATCCATTCCAGGACTCCAGTTCCCAGTTAGGCAATGTGGCTGGGGTCAGAGAAGAGAACATCCAGGGATCTGTCATCAGCAGGGTAACTGGCTTGGAATAACTATGGAAATCGCATACAAAGGGAGTCATAGTTATTCATTTACTTTATCTGATAGAGAAAGAATGCCCTACTAACTGCTTCAGTTTACACAAGCAAAAATTTTAGTCCTCTCATTAAGTACAAGGAGAATTAGCTCAGTCAATGGATCTATGTGAAATGAAGAATGGAATACTAAAATCTTGGCAAAGGCTTAAATATATGAAACAGATACCTACGGTAATATTTCTGAAAAGAATTCTTACAATAAGGTAAATGCTGAGGAGAACCATACAAATCCACTCGCTTTATCTATAGGCAAACCTAAAGCTGGGATAAAATTTTCTCATTGAAAGATAAGGAAATGGGAAAACGCTGTATGAGAAATTTGGAAAGATTTTGGAACTTAAAAATGTAACTATATTGATCTTAAGGTGCAGAAGAAAAAGAAACTTTAGGAAATGCTTTGCTAGAGGACATAACACATAATTTTAAAGAGTTACCTACTTGATAAAATGGTAAGCAGCATACAGATGAGAAGATGCTGATAACGCACAGAAATAGAGCTGGAATATTTAAGAGACAGGATTAGAAGATAAACCGCAACAGCAGAATTTATGATAATTAGTAAAGGACATACATATCTCAGAGGAAAAGTAAATTACCCTAAAGAATTCAAGGTTTCTAGGAAAGTAGAGAAAAAGAATTTTTTTAAACCATAAGTCAAAGTGAAAAGAGAGTCATAACAGATGGAGAATGAAAATTCCTCCTATGTATGATAGTTTACTGGAGAATTGAAAGAAATTTAATGAAAGCCCATAAGAAAAAAAATAATATTAATACCAGAAAATAATCCTAAGCTGAAAACAAGACCTGAGTTTGAAAAATAAAAATATATATTTTTTTTACAAAGTCCAGTTCTCAGCCATAAACTGGAGATCACTAAGGAAGTTAAAAAAAGAAAAGTGTAAAAGTGAGGCTACATTTAAAAAGGAAAGTGAGAAAGTATTTAATAGAGTACTATTTATGTCAGAAAGGCAGTGAAAAGATATAAATACACATAGATACACACCCATATATACAATGCACACACCTTTGATTTTGTTGGAAGAATAACTAATAACCTTTTTTCTTAATGGTTACATATTACAAGAGGGGGAGAATAAAATCAAGAGATAGAGAAGCTGAAATTCTTTAAATATAGTTTGTTTTGTTGATTTTACATTGACACAACTCAATACCATATATAATTATTAAAAATCAGATAAAAATTAAAATACCTAAAAATAAAAAGTAAACTAAAAAAATGAATCTAATTGTGTAACCATTTCATGGCATAGCCAATAGAGATGAAGAATCCAAATGGCTTGAAAATTCACACATTTGACTGTACATCCCTAACAAGATATAAGCAAAGGACAAAGACAATTAGAAAAGATATTAGGCTTGTTTTCAGGATTGTATTGTGAAGGTAGTGACACCATTGCTATCCTGATATTTTTGTGTATATGTTTTGGGACAAATCAAGTAAACAATTATGTTGAAATCTAACTTTCTGACAAAGACGAAGGGAGATAAATGAGATTGTTAGTAAGATTGATGAGGTTAAGGGGAAAACTTCTGGTCCTGAATTTGAATTGGAATCATCAATATAAACTCAAGATGATTTTCTTTTTTAGTCCTTGATTTTATCTTTTTAAAAATATTTTGACAGCTTTAATGAGGCATAACTGATATACAAGAAACTGAACATATTTAATGTATACAATTTGATGAGTGTAGACATATGCAAACTCCCATGATACCATCGCCACAATCAAGGGAACAGATATATCCAGCACCTCCCAGAGTTTCTTTGTGACCCTGTGTTCTTGTTCATTGTTCTTTTGTTTTCATGTCTACCCAGAAAATCCAGAAAAGGTAACTACGATCATGAGATAATTTCATATAGTAACTGATTGTATCTTATTTTTAAATAAACACATTAATTTTGAATAGGTAAAGAATGTACTCAGTGGTAAAAATAAATAAATAATGCAAAAGGATACATACTAAAAAGTAAATCTCCTTCTCACTTCTGTCCCACAATTTGCTCTTCCCTACCATAGAGGTAGCCATAGTTATTCAGTTCTTTTCTTTTTTTTAAGGTATATTCTTGTCATATATAGGCATGGATAGCTAGATAGATAAATATAAATATAGACAGATGATAAATTGATCAAGACATAGAAAGATAATTGCCCATATTTAGTAGCATATTATGACCTTTCTCCTGTATTTTGCTTTTCTCACCTAATTTATCCTGGAAATACATCAGTACAAATCAAGTTGTTTGGTATTTAAACACATGCATACTATTGCATTTAATCAATTTCCATTGATAGACATTTATGTGGTTTCTAAAATTGAGCTTAAAGTACTTGAGCAATTAAATGTATATTAGGTAATACCAAGTTGTCATTCAATGAACTCTATCAACTTATACTCTTAATAATAATCCCTAAAAGTATCTGTTTAACTATGCCTTCAATGGTCAGGTATACTATCCCTATTTCATCTTTTTTTTTATTTGATAGAAGTCAATATAGTATCTCATTGAAAAAACAATGTGCATTCCTTTTACGATTTAAAAAAATTGACCATTTACATATTTTCATAAGCCATTTTATTTCCTTTTCTGTGAATTGCTCATTGATTTTCTTTGCTTATTTGTTGACTAAGATGTTGCTTTTCTTATTGAATTCTGGGTGATTTTTATACATTATATAAGTTAGTATCTTGTCATGTGTGTTAAAAATATTTCTTTCAGTTTGTGATTTGTCTTTGAAATTTTCTTTCCAATAGATAGCAAAAAATGTAGACATAGACATAGAGTCAAAATAATCTATTTTCTTTTATAGGTTTGATGTTTCTATTATACTCTGAGATACTTTCCTTACTCAAATAAAATTATTTCTAATTTTTTCTCGTGTTTCCTCTACTACTTTCATGAATTAACTTTTTAAGAATTTGTATAAATTTAGGAAGCACATACAGTTTTGTGACATCAATATATTAAACTAAAAAGTTTCCACACAGCAAAAGAAATAATCAACAGAGTGAACAGACAACATGCAAAATGGGAAAAATATTTACAAACTTCACATCCAACGAAGGACTAATAAGAATTAATTTTTATGTTTTATTTTACTTACTTATTTATTTATTTATTTATTTAGAGACAGAGTCTTATTCTGTCATTCAGGCTGGAGTGCAGTGGCATGATCTTGGCTCACTGCAACCTCCACCTCCTGGGTTCAAGTGATTCTTGTTCCTCAGCCTCCCGAGTAGCTGGGACTACAGGTGTGCAACACGATACCCGGCTAATTTCTTTGTGATTTTAGTGGAGATGGTGTTTCAACATGGTCAGTCTGGTCTCGAACTCCTGACCTCAAGTGATCTGCTTGCCTTGGCCTCCCAAAGTGCTAGAATTACAGGCTTGAGCCACCGTGCCTGGCCTATTTTAATTTTTGATCCAGCAAGAGCTTATTTTGTTGTAAGAAGCAATAGAGATGAAAACATTCTTTTTCAGTTAAATACCCATTTGTTCTATTACAAGTTGTTAAAAAAAAATCTAGTCTCTATTTATTTGAAATAAGATGCTTGCATTTCTTAAAATATACAAAATCAGTACCTTTCTTACCTAATAGAAAAATATGTAATATATATTGAAAAATGTAACAGAGAAAAATAATTCATCATAATAGAAACAATATATGAGGTGTCTAAAGACAAAAGTAATCAAAAAGTGTAGATCACATTCCAAAAAATTTCAAACAGTTCTTAGGATTACGAAAGATAGGATAAAGATCAAGAAGATATTATTGAATGGGAAAATGTATCAGTCAGTGCTCACTCTTTTCTCCAAAACCAGATATGTCTCTGCATGTATAACTAAGCTTTTAATGCAATTATAGCAAAAGTCAATACAGTGAATTTATTTTTACTTGAAAGTGATCTATGCGCAAGAACCAATAAATTTAAAAAGCGAAAGACTGGGTGAGGTGGCTCATACCTGTAATCCCAGGACTTTGAGAGGCCAAAACAGGAGGATCACTTGAAGCCAGGAGTTTAAGACCAGGCTAAGCAACAACACAAAGCCCTGTCTCTATAAAAAGTTTTTTAAAATTTAAAAAAAAAAAAAAATTGAAGTGAAGAAAATTATGAAAAAAGATAGTCATTACAATACGTTATCAGATGTTAAAATATTTCAAGGACACAATAATTATATGTGATATTACTTCGCAAATAACTGCAAAAACATCTCTTCTGGGTCTTGCCCTAAAATAAAAGAGGCACTATTCGCTTATACAACTGTGATCAAGTGCCTTGTCAGTGTCTCTTCTATTTTGGGCAAGAATAGTTTCTGCCTACCCACCTCGTGACACTCCCCACCCCATACAGTTACATCAGTTGGGGGTCCCAGCAGGAAACAGATGGCACAGTCAGCTGGGAACTTTGCAGAGATTGTCTAAAGAAGGGGCTGTGTATTAAAGTGTGGCAGGGTTAAGGGAACCAATGTGTGATTTTGAGGCACACAGGAACTAGCAGTATTTAGAAACTCTTCTGGTTCACAGGCTTGATAGGACTCTAGAGGGAATGGTGTTAGAGACCCTCTAGGGGCTAGGGCCATGGAAGACAGGCTGCCTGACAGAAGTTGTAAATTATAGAGGGATATAGTCACTCCCAGAACCATGACAAAGCCAAGAGGAAATGGGGGAGGAAAGCCAATATACAAAATGTTCTCCCCTCTTCTGTCTTCCAAGCTTCAATCAGTGGTTTTCCTTGGTCGATCCCAGTAAGGAGGCTGAGTCCAGGTGATAGAATTGGCAGAGGTCAGTCTCTCAGGGTACAGAGAAGGGCAGAGAATCATTGGGGAGAGGACTGTTCACAAAAGAGGATAAACATACACCCACCCTACCCACTTCCACCTCGAGAGCTACAGTGAAGAGTAATTGTCTAGGATCCTACCATGGTAGATGTAATTATTTGGGATCATAACATGAAAACCCTTCTTCCTTGAAAATATTCTCAGAAATAATCTCCAAACCTTGCTTTCATTCCACTTCAGTCCCTCACTGCGTAGTCAGATGTACCCTAGAGCTTCTCATATCCTGCAACTATGCCTTTTCCGCATATTGATCTCAAGCATTACACACTTTGACTTCCTTTCATAACCTAGTATCTCCACCTACACCCAGTTATTCCACTGTTAAAGCTCTCCAACAAACATACATGCATGCGTGTGCAGATTGATTATCCATTACACCTTCCTGTTCTCATTTTCCTTTTTTCAGATTAGATTCTATAATCCCAGCATTTTAATTTTTCCCTTAAAATACCTTCAATTACCTGACTTCTTGCTCCTTTTCTGGAGCTCATTGTCAAGGACTGGGAAGTATCTATTTTTACTCTATTTGCAAGCTAACAGGTTAGCCTGCCACGATTTCATGGATGCTGGCTGAAGCCAAGTCTTCTGGATCAGAAATAAAGAACAGTTTTATTACTCACAGCAGTAGTGGTAGCCAGAGGGTCAAAATTTTTCCTCTGGCTCCCTCAGCTTCTGTTCCCACAGGGTAACACAAAGAGGATAAGATAATACAGTCCTTGGATTGCATCCCAGGAGAGGAGACCTACTCTTAGGGGACCTGCATTGTGTATAATGAGCATTAGCATACCCATTGTAGTCAAGATATTATGTTTATTAAGCTAGACAGTAAAATCTAATATGTCAGCCCTTTATTCTGGAGGGAGACATCATTTCTATTTTCTGAGTCTGTTCACTGCACAAACATCTTTCAAAAGATAGTTCACAACAAAATAAGTTAGTGCCCCTGCTTACAAGCTGTATAGAAACACAACAGTTCCGTGAAAACTTTTCTCCCAGCCCTCATCCATGCCTGTATTCAAGCAATTAAGTCACCCAATTGTGTTGAGAGGTTTCACCCTCTTGCATCATGGCTCTCTCCCTTTCTACTGGATTATGACCATCAGCCTACAAATTCTTTCATTTCTCATTTTAAAAATAAAACCCCCAATCTCCTTCCATCTACCACACAACATCATTGCTCCTTTTCCAAGAAAAACTTCCTCCAAAAAGATTGATTATGCATCCTCTTCCTACTATAATTTGCTCTATGGACCTCTCTGTCCAATATTCTTCTTAATGACTCCTGTCAAATAAGCATGCTGTCAAATTCACAGATATTTCTCCTATTTCATCTGAACCTACCTAAACACATTCAAAATAATCAACATTCTTTCTCCTTAGAAATTCTCCTAATCTGGCTTTTGGGAGATCAGCATTCTCAGAAATTTAAGCCCCTGAATGCTTCTTCTCCATCTCCTTTACTGGATCTCCTTTCTGTATCCACAGTGCTGGTTTCATGAATGTGCAACCCACACAGTCACAACCCCCTCCCCAACCCCCAACACCAACACCACTTAGAAGGCCCTCAGGCTTTATTTAATGCCTCTCATTGCCATGTTGAAATTCTTGATAATTTTTCAACAAAGGACCCTGCATTTTTGTTTTGCACTGGTGTTCAGAAATTATGTAGCATATCCTGTCTATCTACTTGATTTAATGTAGTGCTTTAAGTCTTCCCTTCACCCTTCAAATTCACTTTCTAGATAATTTCAACTGGTTCTATTGTTTTAAATACCATCTTTATTCTGGCAATTCCCATACGTTTTTTCCACCATAAACTTCCTCCCTGAGTTCATTGTATATGTCACGTATCTTCACCTGGATGATGAATACCTACTTCAAATTTTTACATAAAACTAAAAGCTCGTGATGTTCTCTTCTCTGCAAAATTTCCATCTCCAAATTTCCCCCATATAAATGACACTACCATTCATCAAGTTGCTGAAGGCCCAAACCCATGCCTCATCTTTTATGTCTCCCTTTTTTCACCCTTATGTCCCTTCTCTCATCCATAGTCAAGTCCTGTCAGTTCTATTTCCAATATGTACCTTCAGTCTGTTTACATCTGGACATACCCACTTCCCACACATCCAATCCATGTCATGGCCATTTCTCCCCAGACCACTGGAATAACTTCTTAGATTTTCTTCCCCACTTTAATTTCCCTACAATCTATTCTTTGCAGAATAGCCAATATAATTTGTTTATTTTCTTAACTTCATATTTTAAAATGTTCAGAATTACATAAAAACCAAAAAAATAATTTTCATATCATTATTTCAGATTTCCCAAATAAGAACATTTTTACTACATTTACGGTATCATTCTTTCTCATATATATGTTAAATTTATGTTACATGCATACATTAATAGATACATAGAATGTATAGATATATATTGATATGATTTGGCTGTCACCTCCCAAATCTCATCTTGAATTCCCACATGTTGTGGAAAGGACCTGGTGGGAGATAATTGAATCATTGGGGCAGGTCTTTCTGGTGCTGTTCTTGTGATACTGAGTAAGTCTCATGAGATCTGATGGTAATTATAAAGGGGAGTTTTCCTGCACAAGCTCTCTTTGCCTGCTGCCATACATGTAAGATGTGACTTGCTCCTCCCTGCCTTCTGCCATCACTGTGAGGTTTCCCCAGCCAAGCAGAACTGTAAGTCCAATTAAAACTCTTTCTTTTGTAAATTTCCCTCTCTGGGGTAAGTCTGTATCAGCAGTGTGAAAACAGACTAATGCAGTAAATTGGTACCAGTAGAGTGGGGTACTGCTGAAAAGATAACCAAAAATGTAGAAGCAACTTTAGAACTGGGTAACAGGCAGAGGTTGGAACAGTTGGAGGGCTCAGAAGAAGACAGGAAAATGTGGGAAGGTTTCAAACTTCCTAGAGATTGTTGAATGACTTTGACTAAAAACTTGACAATGATATGGACAATAAGGTCCAGGCTGAGGTGGTCTCAGATGGAGATAAGGAACTTGTTGGGAACTGGAACAAAGGTGACTCTTGTTATGTTTTAGCAAAGAGACTGGCAGTATTTTGCCCCTGCCCGAGGAATTTGTGGAACTTTGGATTTGAGAGAGATTATTTAGGGTATCTGGAGAAAGAAATTTCTAAGCAACAAAGCATTCAAGAGGTGACTTGGGTGCTGTTAAAGGCATTCAGTTTTATAAGGGAAGCAAAGCATAATAGTTTGGAAAATTTGCAGCCTAACAATGCAATGGAAAAGAAAATCCCATTTTCTGAGGAGAAATTCAAGCCAGCTGCAGAAATCTGCATAAGCAATGAGCAGTCAAATGTTAATTCCCAAACACAATAGGGAAAATATCTCCAGAGCATGTCAGAGGTCTTCATAGCAACCCCTCCCATCACAGGACCAGAGGCCTAGGAGGAAAAAATTGTTTTGTAGGCCAGGCCCAGGGTACCCATGCTGTGTGCAGCATAGGGACTTGGTGCCCTGTGTCCCAGCCATCCTAGCCGTGACTGAAAGGGGCCAACGTACAGCTTGGGCTGTGGCTTCAAAGAGTGCAAGCCTCAAGCTTTGGCAGCTTCCACATGGTATTGAATTTGCAAGTGCACAAAAGTCAAGAATTGGGGTTTGGGAACCTCTGCCCAGATTTCAGAAGATGTATGGAAATACCTGGATTCCCAGGCAGAAGACTGTTGCAGGGGCAGAACCCTCATGGAGAACCTCTGCTAGGACAGTGCAGAAGGGAAATGTGGCATCAGAGCCCCCACACAGAGTCCCTGCTGGGGCACCACCTAGTGGAGCTGTGAGAAGAGGACCACCTCCAGACCCCAGAATGGTGTAGATCCACCAACAGCTTGCACTGTGCACCTGAAAAAGCTGCAGACACTCAATGCCTCCCCATGAAAGCAGCTTGGAGGAGGGGCTATACCCTGAAAAGCCACAGGAGTAGAGGTTCCCAAGACCATAGGAACCCACCTCTTGCATCAGCATGACCTGGATATGAGACATAGAGTCAAAGGAGATCATTTTGGAGCTTTAAGATTTGACTGCCCCACTGGATTTCAGACTGGCATGGGGCCTTTAGCCCCTTTGTTTTGGCCAATGTCTCCCATTTGGAATGGCTGTATTTATCCAATGCCTGTACCCCCATTGTATCTAGGAAGTAACTAACTTACTTTTGATTTTATAGGCTCATAGGTGGAAGGGACTTGTCTTGTCTTGGATGAGACCAATGGACTGTGGACTTTTGAGCTAGTGTGAAATGAGTTAAGGCTTTGCAGGACTGTTGGGAAGGCATAATTGGTTTTGAAATGTGAGGGCAAAAGATTTGGGAGGGGCCAGAGGCAGAATGATATGGTTTGGCTCTGTCCCCACCCAAATATCATCTTGAATTCCCAAGTTTTGTGGGAGGGACCTGGTGAGAGGTAACTGAATCATGGGGGCAGGTCTTTCTGGTGTTGTTCTTGTGATAGTAAGTCTCACGAGATCTGACGCTTATAAGGGGGAGTTTTCCTGCCCAAGCTCTCTTTGCCTGCTGCTATCAGTGTAAGACATGACTTACTCCTCCTTGCCTTCCACCATGACTGTGAGACTTCCCCAGTCACGTGGAACTGTAAGTTCAATTAAACCTATTTCTTCTGTAAATTGCCCAGCTTGTGTATGTCTTTATCAACAGCATGAAAATGGACTTTTATATATATATATATATAGATAACAGTTATCAACAGCATGAAAATGGACATATATATATATATATATATATATATATATATAACTGTTACTGCTTAATAAATATCATTTGAGAATAAATTGAGGACATGAGATTCATGAGGCTTATTTACCCATAAACACAGCAGTGTACAGTTCCCTAAAACAAAATGTCCTTTTAGCTAAAGACAATCCAGAAGTTAACATTTTAATATTGATTAAAATTCTATTATCTAATCTACAGAACTTAAGTAAATTTGACAATTTGTTCCAATGATATCTTTTATAGGAAAATATTTTTCTTCTGGTCCAGGAACTAGGCCAGGATCCACTTTGCATTCCATTGCCATGATCTTTAGTTTTCTTTAATCCAGAACACCTTGTTCTGCCAAAAACTAAGGAAGTGCTCAGAATGATGGAAGCATGTCAAAGAGTGCAGGAGCCAGCTGAAGAGGTTACTAGTGGTCAAATCTTGGACAATTGCAGCATCAGCACAACTCATTACAGTAATGGATTATAACCCATTGAATAAAATAAGCATCCATACTGATAAAAATAAACCAGTAAATTTTAAAAATTGGAGAAAAGAGAAAGTCCTTCTGCAAGTAGGTCAATCACTAAATACAGAAGAAATAATGGAATTTGAAAATCAGCAACAAATGGAATACTATGTACTTGGTGCTGTGCTGAGTGCTGGGGTTACAACGCGTCTAAAAAACACACACCGTAACCTCATCATGGAGATGGTAAGGTAACATCCAAACTCCACAGGCATCACACATAGGCCCTGAGGCCTGGTGCCCATCAGGTTTCTCCAGTCTCAGTAACTTCCTCATGACTCTTTTCACTCCAGCCATGCTAATTAATTTCAATTTCCTTCATGTGGCAAGCAATTTCACTCTCTCTATCCACACATTAACGGCTTCCTTACATTCATAGTTAACAACAACAGCATTACTTGTGGCTGGGCGCTATGGCTTACACCTGTAATCCCAGCACTTTGGGATGCCGAGGCGGGTGGATTGCCTGAAGTCAGGAGTTCAAGATCAGTCTGGCCAACTTGGTGAAACCGCATCTCTACTAAACACACACACACACACACACACACACACACACACACACAAGTTAGCCAGGCACGGTGGCATGTGCCTGTAATCTCAGCTACTCAGGAGGCTGAGGCAAGGGAATTGCTTGAACCCAGGAGGTAGAGGCTGTGGTGAGCCAAGATCGTGCCACTGTGCTCCAGCCTGGGTGACAGAGCGAGACTCCATCTCAAAAAAAAAAAAAAAAAAAAAATTAGCTGGGCCTGGCGGTGTATGCCTGTAGTCCCAGCTAAATGGGAGGCTGAGGCAGGAGAATCACTTGAATTCAGGAGGTGGAGGTTGCAGTCAGCTGAGATGGTGCCACCGCACTCCAGCCTGGGCAACAGAGCAAGACTCCATCTTAAACAGACAAACAAAACAAAACAAAAATAACACTAGCATCACCAGCATTACTTCTTCTAGAAACTCATCTTTATTTGTCCATACTCCTGCCACAAATCTCCATACTCCTGCCACAAAGAAGTGCAGTTGTAGATAATAATTTTTCTGGCTTACCTGGCAAAAGAAGCAGTAAGAACATGGGGTGGGTGGTGAAAGCAGTCCCTATACCAAGCAAGTCCTGTGTCATTTTGAGGATTATCCTGCTCTTTCTACTCTTCTAATAACTATTAAGTTTCCAATATCCTGCAATAAATCTCTACTTAAATCAGTTAGAGTGGCTTCTGTTGTCTGCAAATGAGAAAGAACATATAACATGAAAGAGGTCTATTATGCATGAAATGTTTGTTTAGAAGAAGTAGAAAGTACACATGATTTAGCCTCAAAGGGTATATAATATTAGGATTTGGAAAAAGGGAAAAGAGCAGTCCAGGTGAAGCAAAGACACAGAAATAGGAAAGTACAAAATGCATGCAGGAAGAAATGAATTGTTTCATTTGGCCAAATTAACATGGATATGGACAAGTTGGAAAACATAATAAACAATTTGGAACCAGATTTATAGCATATTGAGTGGCAAAGTAAGAACTTCATTCTGAAATAAATTAACCACTCTTCCTTATGATAGGTATCTCTCATCTTTTTGGAATTACTCTTCTTCCATGTCATTGAAAGGAGGATGCAAAGCTTAGCTCCATCACTGATTTCTATTATAAATCTAATCTCACCAGGCAGTAAATAGCTTCTGTACTCTTTACTAAAGATTTGTTGTGTCACAGGAACAAACACAATGGAAGAACTGATATTTCAATTATCTCCATCCAACCACTGCTGAGCTATGTTCCAAACCACCCATCTCCACTTTTTTCCCTCAGAAGTTTAAATTCTATACACATTATTTTTTATGAATTAATGTAACAACCACTTTTTAAAGTATAAACATTGTCCTTGAGTCTGAACCCTTTCATATAATATGTCTATGGAGGCATTTCTTGAGAACAATAGATTGCAAATCTTATAATATCATGGTCTCCATCCTTTCACAGGTGTATTTAGCTCCTACTATTGATCAATAATTGGAGAGAAAAAAAATGAGTAGCAGTAATGACCATACAACTCTGTGATTTTTATTATTGTTACCATAAACACTTCAGAAGCAATGACTATTTTTTCCATAAAGCAAATACCTTATTCACATAATTATTAAAACATTGAAACCTTTCTGATCAAATGTGGGTGAATTTACCAGCATTGTTTTATAGAATATTTCATATTAACATGAAGCTTGGAATTATAGAAAAATTAGGGGTTCTTTTCTTTCCTCGGTCTTCAAAGGGTTAAAAATATCTGTTTGTCTTGCTTTGGAAAATAAGAAGCTTACCATTAGTATTACCACTTAAACTAAAATGCCTATCTGTTCAAGCTAAAGAATGTTTCCTCTAAATAATTCAAAATGTGGGTAGCATACTTCTCATTTTCATGATGACTGGTACAACTCTTGATTTCCCAACTCTCAAGAGCAGGCAGTAAGAGCAGCACTGTGCTCGCCATTGGTATGAGAGTCTTAGAGAGGACTGACTCTCAATGCAAAGCTTCCAGGAATGAGAGGTGGATTATACAGGTGGTCCAGTCCACTGAAGTTAATGAGACTACCAAAGGGTAACTCTTTAAAAGCAAAATACTAAGATGTCCTGCTAATTTGAAACTTTCAGGGTTTTCTTTGAAATCTACTAGGTTTTCATGCATCTTTTTTAATCAAAATTTTTCTGCACATTCTCTGTAATTCAAATAGGTTCTTTATATTTGTGTAATGTATATACACACACACCTATATATGCATATATATACACATATATTTGCCTCTTTGTATTTTTTAGTATTTTTTATATTCTGACTCCTGTTATTTTGACTTTTGATGTGTCTGCAGTTTAAGTAGGAGGGATTGTGGAAGATCTTTTCAAATGACTGAGTCCTTATAAGCGAACCACTACCAAAAAGGACAATACATCCTCTGCTAACACCACTTCTCTTCCTTTTTTTCACTTGCATATTCTGCTTATGTAACCTCCTTTTGAGAGAATCAGAGGAGAATTCTGTCTAACACGCCACAATTTGATTCTCAGAACTTTCACATATTTAAGGATACTTTGAAGAACAAAAGAAAAAGAAGGAGGAAGCAGAAGAGGAAAGGCAGAGGAAGAAGAGGGAAAAGAAAGAAAGTTAAACAAAAATGTGTTTTTACCTTCAGAGCTCATATCCAAAATCTTTTCTAGGAAAGTCTCAAATATTCCTTGGAAGTGGCTATGTATACACATCTACCATAGACAATAGCCAAGTTTGGCAAAAGTGGAAAATTGTGTGCTTTTTCCCCAATGATATCCTCATTCTGATTTCTGATGATCCATCTTATCCTGAGAGTGGTGATTTAGTGCAATTGTAACAGAGCTCTGTTACGTATATAAGTCCAATCCTGGTATGCTGCTGTTACATAGTTGTCCTTTATTTACAACGATGAACCAAAGACTGTGAGTAAAGTGTGATCATAACTCATTGATTCCAAAAGTTCTGTATAATCAATATCTCAGTTCCCTGAAAGGTTATTGTATTTTCAAAACATGGAACCTGAGACAGTCACATTAAAGTAAAGCAAAAACTCTATTAAGAAAAGGATATGTTTAAATAACATGTCTTTGACATTTCAAAAACGTAACAATATAATATAATATTGGACGTTCAGAAATGCATTTTGGGTTATCAGAAAGGCATTACATATGGTAAGAAGAAAGATTAAAAGTTCTTAAATGGAGAAGTAACAAGATCTGGACTATTCCAGGAAAAAAAATAGCATTTTTAATTTGGAAAAGGTATTTTCGGTGAGTACTTCAAATGGACTGATTTTTAAGAACCAAGGAAACCCTTTTGTCCTTTCCTAACACAGGGCAAACTCCCCACCTGACCACTAAGTGGAGGGAAGGAAAGTGTTTTGGTAGGCTAAATTAGTTCTCAACCCACACACTTCCTTTCAATAATTTTCTGACCTAACTTGCCTAGAAGTCATAGCTATTCCTTTGATATGCAAAAGACCATTGACAAATATCCTAAAGATATTTCATTTTTTCCTAAAATATGGACTTTTTTAAAGGAGTCATAAATGTTACAGAAAATTGACAGAAGTGTTATTAGGCATTGATCAGATCACTTAAAGTCATTTTGCCTTACCAAAATATCAAATAGAAAACCAGTACTTGACTTGTTGACAACTCTGACTTTGTCAAGGAACCTGAAGAGATTTGTTGGTTTCAGAGAAGATACATCCTTTTCCCATCCCCAGAGTCTGGTCTAACTAATTCTAATATAATTCTCATTTTCCTGGTCTGAGTCTACCTCAGCTAATGTGACATAATGAAGTCTGCAGGAGAGAGCATCTATAAAAAGAAAAGACTTGTAAGAAAGAAACCTTTTACTCCTTACCCCCCTTTTCTGCCTGGCATTCTGAAGAGATGTCTGAAAGTACAGTAGCAACCAGTCACATGATCATGAGAGAGTAAGCAGAGAAGAACCTATCTAGCAACCAGCTTTCTCTGGATTTTTTGTAATGTGAAAAAATTTGCTCCCACAAGCCACTATAAATCAGATTTTATATTATTTGCATTTGAAGGCATCCTGGACTGATATAAGAACCTTCAGGTAAACAATTATATTTTAATACCAGTGTTAGCCCACGTCAAAGACTGTCAGAAACACACATGTAGTCAAATAAAGATAAATTTATTGTCTTGTTGCAACAAGGGAGGCACACATCAGAGGGATCTCAGGGGTATTTTAGTAAGAAAGTGTTGACAGGGACTTCTTATAGGGGTTGGGTGTTTGTTGGGCGATTTTGATAAGAGGTTAAGGAAATGGGCATTTGCTCTAGATTGTCTGCTCTCAGATATAGAGGTAATTCTGTGGTTGCATATTTTAACAAATCTTATCTAGGAGATGGGGGAACAAAGTGAAGTTAGCCTATATTTATAATCAAGTAGTCTCTCATACTAGCCAGGAAAGGGGTTTCCTGATGTTTTCTGTGGTTTGTTCAGTGTTCCTCTGTTGGTCTCTACGTGGGCATGATTATGCAGAATTCTCATTTTTGTCTTATTTCATTGTGGTGTTCTGTGAAATGCTTTATGCTCAAAAGAGAAAACACCTTGACATGAATGCCAGCCCAACTGCTAGAAAGACTGAGACCTCGATGAGAATGCTAGGGCAGCTCTGTGCACTCATAAACACTGCTTTGTTCTTTATTATTTGATTTTTTGTATGATGTATAGTATTAATCCCCAACTATTTCTGCATGTTTAAAATGCAATTGTACATATTTACTTAGGACTTTGTTTTTAACTCCAAAAACTCCAGATGTGAAGTAATGGGCATCTGAACTAAGGAGGTGACAAAGAAGATAAATAACGTATTTAGGTTTTGAAGTACATTTTTTATGAAGAATAATTGTAACAATAAAATAAATGTTTATGACCAGTTAGATGCATGTAGAAAAGGGAAAACTGTGACCGAATTTAAGGTTTCTAGGCTGGGAGACTAGATAAATAGAAATGGCAGTAACCAGAATAGGAAGTATGAGCGATAAGAAGACCTGGGGCCAATATGTTAAGTTCTGTCTTAGAATGTAAAGGTTGCAATATTTTTAAAACCTCCAGGTGAAAATTCCCAAAAGGCTTTAGGAAACTGAGCCCTGACACACAAGCCAGAGGCTAGCACTAGAGAAAATTTGGGAGGAAGCCATGAGATTCTCAAGAAATGGCTTGTAGTTTGCTGTGTGCATTTATCTGAATGTGCAATACACATCATAAATATCCTAGATTTTTCTTTATGGAAACACAATAATATCCAAAAGGTTGAATTGTTTTGCCATCTTATTAACATGACAAGGAAAACTGTGCCAATACTCTCTCATTCTTGACCCTTATAGGAAACTTTACTAAACTAAAAAATGTTATCTTTGGTCGTGATACCCATTAAATGCATTTACCTCTTGAACTGCATCGATGTTTATGTACATGTTTGTCTTTACTGGTTCTGTCTATGCCATTATCATTCAACATAAAATTTAATCTTCTACAGGAAATTAAACTCTGCTTATTTTTTCCCCTAAGGAAATGATTCCAAATGGATATTTCATCAAAGGCGCTTGGCATGCTTTTCACGGTAAGTAGCACAGCCAACAAGCATGTGAGTTCTTAGTAGTGGCTGGTGACTGTCCTATGTTTTGTTATTCAGGCCAAAGAAAACCTTATCATTTGTTATCTTGTTTTGTTTTGTTTTGTTTTGTTTTGTTTTAATATTACTGCCAAACCAACAGGCCCCAACATTATGACTGAGAACAAGTGCCTTACTGTGTTTCTGACGAGTTTTATCAAAAAGAGCATGATTCTTCTGTTAATCTCAATTACAGACAGACCTCATTTCTTTCTTCTCTTTGATTTGAAGTGGAATTTGAAAAGAGGTGACTCACACAGTTCTTGTTTTCAACTATACCTGCCATGTATCAATATTGGTGAGAATGATTTCTTAAAAACAGAAAGCTCTAAAATATTGGAGAATGTCAGAATTTGCAAATTCTTTTCTTGCAAAAACAATTTCTAACTGACCATGTAATAGAGAACTATATACCTGGAATGAACAGGCCAAATTCAACTTGCAGTCATCTTTTATTTGGGAAGTGTATTAGGCCATTCTTGTGTTACTGTAAAGAAATACCCGAGACTGGGTAATTTTTAAAGAAGAGGTTTATTTGCTTCACAGTTCTACAGGCTGTACAGGAAGTGTGGCACCAGCATCTGCTCGGTTTCTGAGGAGGCCTCAGGGAACTTTCACTCATGGAAGAAGGTGAGGTGGGAGCAGGCACATCGCATGGCCAGAGCAAGAGAGAGGGGGGAGGTCCCAGACTTTTAAACAACCAGATATCCCATGAACTAATCAAGCAACATCTCACTATGACTAAGGGGATAGTGATAAAGTATTCATGGGAAATCCATGGCTGTGATCCAACCACCTCTCACCATGCCCCACCTCCAAACTGGGGATTAGAATTCAACATGAGAATTAGCTGGGAGAACATTCAAATCATATCAGAAAGTGTAGTTTATTTCTAATTAACTTAGAAATTTATTTGAAGTAAACTTGACTATCTTCAGGTTGGATTTGAGCTCTCTAGTATGTCACGGTCCCCATCTTTCCTATTATTTTACAACTGGCTGCAGCATGTATTTACAGCTCCCTTGCAAACTTCCTTCCCTTTATTAGTAATGAGCAGATGAGGTCAGAAGTGCAACCATGATTCTAATTTCTGGAACTGATTATCTCCATTGATATCACTTGTGGCAGAATAAATCCTATAGGTTAGATACCTTTGCTCAAGCAAAAATTATATACAGAGCACTTAGCATAGTGTTACACAGCAGGTACCCAATATATATTTTTGAATACAGAGCAGGCACCCAATATATATTTTTGAATGAATGACTTTATTTGGCTATTGAATAGCCTTTGGGTCTGGATGAACTTCTTATGTTACAGCCTAATTTGCATAGAAGATACCAGAGCCTTATGTTTGCTGATAGCTAAGGTGAATATTGAACTTAGATATACCTATCTTTGAAACTTACACTGTATCCTTTATATTGAAGAGACCCCCTGTGAAGTGATAAAAATAATATGTAATCTATCTAAATGGTTACTCCTTGTCTATAAAGGTGTATTATATATTATCTCATTTAATGATAACAAAATCCTGCTTATATGCATTAATGTACCATTTTATATTAGATAAAGGTGAAATTCAGAGATATTGAGGGCTTTTCTCAGCTCACACAATTCCCAAGTAACAAAATCAGACTTCAAACTCAAACAGGCATTTTGGTTTTTCCCCAGAAGCAGTTGTGCTCCTCTTGTTTCTATGATTAATTAGGACAGTTATGTCCAGGCTTTTTGTTAAGAGGATGCATTTTAAATGTTGTCCCTCCTCTTGAGATAAATGAGAATTGGGGAAGGGATGGTTTACCCATCTTCCTATTCATTCCTCCATGTGTTCATCACATAACAAGGTAGATGAAAATCTCTCTCCCAACTTCCATTTTACTCAACCTTCATTTATCTTTTTACTTATTCTTTATTTTCAGCTATTTTAATATACTTGCTTCTATACTAAACAAGTTTATGTACCAAATATTATAAGGAAGGCTGCAAGAGGGAGCACACAGGTGGTTCACTCCAGGCTCTGCTCCTTCTAAATATATCTCTGGAGGTCTTGTAAGATTCCAAACTCAAAGAATTTACTTGAATCCAGCAATATTAATCCTGCTCTAACCTGTTAGCTATATAATTTCTCCTAAACTGGGTTGCAGGTGAGTATCTGAATACCCTTTCAGGTCTACGTGAATGTTATCTTAAACTATTCTTAAATGCAACTGATTTCAATGTATTTAGATTACTACCTAAAAAAAAAAAGTGAAAGTATTGAATATCAGGAAATAGATTCTTAAAGAGAACTTAATCTGTGCAGGCCAGAGAAAGCTAAGAGAAAAAAAAATAAGAACTTGAGAACCCATGTTAAATTACTTTAGACATACCTGCTGGTAGCAAATCGGAGGGTGTAGAGGGGGCCTATTGGGTCTGTGGCTTTCCTGAAATGGAGCTTATTAAACCACATTTATGACTATTAAAGTCAGAATAACAGAGTTGATCTATGACAGCCTCTTTAGAAATATTAGATATGAAACTTAGCAGAATAGGAAAATCTCATAGGATATTCCTGAAGATGAGATACAGACTAAATCTGAAGAGTGAGTTCATAGCTGGTAGAACAATCTTGCTCAAAATGTGACCACTGAGGCTTTTTCTCCCAGTCTTTCTACTCAGATGCATTTCACCACATGCTGTGCTTACCCCAGACAATCTCCTCTTAGATCCCAAAGAGGTAGCCTTGCAGAACTTAGCTATTATTTCCTCAAACACTTCATCATACATAGAAATAAGATTTGATCATTAAAACTATAAATATGTGTATATATATATAATATACTTTATATATATATAAATTCTTAAAGCAAGATGATCTGTCAAAATATCTCTGGCTTATTTTGCTTTTTCACTAAAACATACTATCTAAGCTATGCATTTATCAATATAACTTTGCTTCTATTCTACTACAGCAGGGTAACTGTAAGCCCAAACCTTCAGTACAAAGAATGAACCCTGTTTAACTTTCCCCAGAGCCTGATAAAAAGATCCTTCCTGGGCTGGGCACGGTGGCTCACGCCTGTAATCTCAGCAATTTTGGAGGCTGAGGCAGGTGGATTCCCTGAGGTCAGGAGTTCAAGACCAGCCTGGCCAACATGGTGAAATCCATCTCTACTAAAAATACAAAAAATTAGCTGGACATGGTGGTGGACACCTGCAATCTCAGCTACTCGGGAGGCTGAGGCAGGAGAATCACTTGAACTCGGGAGGCAGAGGTTTCAGTGAGCAGAGATCACACCATCACACTCTAGCCTGGGCAATAGCGAATCTCTGTCTCTAAATAAATAAATAAATAAATAAATAAAATCCTTGCTTTAAACAGGCTGATCCATTCCACAATGTCACCTATTCCAAACCAGCTTTTACTGAGTGCTTTCCGTAGACCAACCACTGTAGTCAATGCTTTACATACAGTATTTCATTTAATCTTCACAACCACTCAATGAGTTAGGTATTATGTCCATTTCATAAATGTTGACAGTATGGCACAGAAAGAGTTAAATAGTTTTTACAGGATAACTCACAAAATAAGGGACAGAACTTGTTAGCTGAACATGGTGAAAGAGAAACCATGTACTTTTAACCATGAAGCTGTTATAATGTCTTAGAAGAAGAAATGTACACAGTGCCTGGGAAGCTATCAAGCACTTTGAAGATCCCCAAAAGGAAATGAAAGAACAGCTGATAATACTGTACTGTCATAGAAAAAGTCTTTAGCAAGGCATCTTGCTGGGTAACCAGATGTTAGATGTGACTTTTCCTGTGGAGTTGGAATATTGGCCCTGCTCCAAAGGCAAAAACAATAAGCAATAAGCACTGGACCATCTACACATGACCTGCCAAGAGAGTGACCTCAATTTTGTGATGCTTAGTCCATTGTCCATCTCCAGGCTATATAAGAGAGGTAGATATGATGAAATTGGTTTTAAAATCTGTACAGATAATTTCTTTAGAGGAGAGTTGTGAGATTGTTGCCAGGCTTCACTGTCACTGACGATCTCAAGCCATGTGAGGGTGATTTCAAAGGAGCCACCCCAAGACTGCCGCAGATCTCTGGAAAAATCAAAGTCCAAAGGTAGGGGGCTGGCCAATGGAGGCAAAATAAGTTTGCCTGGAGGCCTCTGAACTTCCTCAACAATGAGACTGGTGTGGACCCTATTAAAGGAGCTAGACTTGAATACCCTGGGAACTCCCTGAAGGATGTGGTGATCCAGCTAAGGTGCAGGGCAGCCAGCTGCTGAGAAATCACTTTCATTAAGGAAACTGCTAGAGATGCCTCCAGAGGAGGAAGATACCTCCAAATATCTACAAACATAACCATCACAGAAAGAATGATTGGGTGTCTGACATCTTAGAAGGCATAAACTGTACTCATAAAAACCTCCCTCCATCCCTTTCCCCTTCACTCTGCTGCCCTTACTCTTCCCCTATAGCCTCATTTATAATTATAGAATTATAAAGGAGGGAGGAAAAGAGGCCAGGCAGTTTTAGAGAGAGGTGGAGAAGCCACTAACCCTGGCTTCTCTTCCACTACAGGTCCCTAACCTGAATCCAGGCTCATGAGGTAGCTTGTGGTGGGGATGAGGAAGAGTGTAGATGTTTATAGACTGAAAGAGGGTTTGGAGTTTTAATATTAGGCTACACTGGATTGTTTATTATCTTAACAATTGAGACTGTCTATGCAAATAATTTAGAATGAGCAGAGAAGCTGTGGAATCTACCTAAGCTTTCTTGCAGGAGCAGAGAAAGATGTCGATAGAGTGGGCTTACAGAGGCAGTAGTGGAAAAGGGAGGCTGTGATAAAATTTTACTCTTACAAACTATAGCTTACTTTAGAAAATGGCTATAGTTGAAACAAATCTTTAGTTAATTTTTCCTATACCAAGACCCCAGTTTTGCTCTTAGTTATTTGAACAATTCTCATACCCACTAGACTTGATTCCTGACTCTATCGTGATCTTTTCCTTATCTTTTCTATTACTTTATATTTTCTTCATTTCCAGATTTTGTTTTCTGGCTCCTGTTCTGGTTCTGAATAAATCAACTTCTGCCTCTACTACTTGATGTCACTCATTTCAGAATTTAAGATGAAATCCAAAATAAATTTCCTTATTCTCATTATTGACTCATACCTAGAAGAGAGTCTAGTTCCTGGTCTCAGCTCCTTCAATTTTGCTGTGTCCTAATAAATTCACTAATTGAACTATTTCTAGACATCACAAAAATGGAATTTGAGTGACTAATATGAACTGACCAAACCAGCACAATGATTTGCTTAATCTTCGATCAATGAAGCATGTAAGTAATTCCTAAGGAGTCATTTTCTAATATATTTTCCCACTTGCTTTTCTTATTTGTATATTATTACATTGACACCATGAAAAGGGCTCCTCACATACCTTCAGATAAATGAATGGCTATTATTTATTTATTCCCTACAGTGGGCTCTGTACTATACCAATGCTTTAATATAGCTCCAGATTTTTCTGATCCAGAGAGCATTAGAATTTGGCAAAATCTTGATTACAGAAGCAATATGTAACAGATGTTGGGAGGAACAAAGTTGTTATAAGTCAAATTCCAAAAGTCATATTTAGGGATTCATGCAGAAGAGTAATTCAAAATGTTAACTGAGAAATGAGATGGATAAAGACAGACAGAGGAAGAGAGTTTGGCTTTGGCCAAGATCCAAGCAGTGGAAACTGCCAGACACAATAAATTAAAGCCAACGCTTGGACTTGTCCCTGGTTATAGACAAATATCTACTGTGGATCACTACTAGAGGGGTGGACTCCACTAAACTTGATGCCTATATTGCTCTAACTGGCATCAGTTGGAACTTAAAGATTCATTATCTAACTGGGGATGACAGGATACATAGTTCAAAGCTCCCTTTCCAAACTTTGAGTGCTTGTACCACTGATAGATGAAGGGCGCTTTGAAGGCTGGTAAGAAACACAATTTTGCTTTCTTCTCACAGGCTGCTTGCTCTCTCAGCCATGTGCTTGCACTCGACCTCAGAACCTGGCTGGGGAAAACTCTGTAGGTCATTTTATGTTAACTGAACCTGGCTGGGGAGAACTCTGTAGGTCATTTTATGTTAACTGAACCTGGCTGGGGAGAACTCTGTAGGTCATTTTATGTTAACTGAACCTGGCTGGGGAGAACTCTGTAGGTCATTTTATGTTAACTGAACCTGGCTGGGGAGAACTCTGTAGGTCATTTTATGTTAACTGAACCTGGCTGGGGAGAACTCTGTAGGTCATTTTATGTTAACTGAGAATTTTACAAAATACATGAGCTTCTCAGTGTTGCATAGGATGTTTCTCTGTGGTTCCTAGAGATGGAGTTCACCAAACAGAAGCATTTTCTGCTCCAGCTGTGATTATTCTAAGAGATGGGAGAGTGTGGTGTGGGTGGGAAAGAACATTCAGGAGTCCAGTGATACATTTGCAAGTTGTTTCTATGACTACCAAACATTTGTGATCCTATTTATGAATTCTGCAACAACTAATTTTATACCCATGATCTTTATAATCATTGACACTTATAATTCAGCAGTATCAGATATTAATTCAAAAGTATCTATTGGGCATGTAACATGAGTCAAGCGAGGTTCTGAGAGTATAAACGTGGGTAAAATAGACACAAATCCTGAACCTCACAATCACCTTTCTGACTACCAAATGGAATTCAGCAGAATACTCATCCACTATAGATTCTGCTGGATAATAACAGTAATAGTGAAAATGAACACTTACAATTGAGCAACAAAATAGTATTGGATCATAACCCAAAGTATAAAATAAATATCCATAGTGTACACTGATATAGGTGATTGAATAAGTAAATAAATGGGAGAGAATAGACAGATTTCCTGTGAACAAATTTCCAAATAAATTATGCAAGTACTTTACCACTGAGGAGATGGAATATAACTTCCTACTACTTAAGTGTGGGATGTACATGATGACTTCCTTTTAAGGAATACAGAATAATAAAAGGGGATGAAAAAGAGTAACTTTACAGTGGTGAAATCTGACAAACACTACATCAACTAGGTGATCAAGGTTCAAACCCACAGGGATAAGTCATGTCGATTGTATGTACCCTTTGTATGATGTAATAAAGATGGTACTTTACCTCTGTGGTCTTCCTTCCCAGAACACATAATTCCCATCTAATCCTGACAAATTCCAATGGAGGGACATTCTACAAAATAACCAACTAGTACTTCTCAAAACTGTCTAGGTCATCAAAAACAAGGAAAATCTGAGAAATGGTCATAGTCAAAATGAGCCTAAAGAGACATGATGACTAAATGTAATGTGGTTTCCTGGATGAGATTCTAAAACAAGGAACAAGAAAAAGGACATTAGGTAAAAACTAAGGAAATATGAAAAAGTATGGGTTCTAGTTAATAATAATGTGTTGATATTGGCTCAATAATAGTAGTGGATGTATCATACTAATGTAAGATGTTAATACTAGGGAAAGATGAGTAAATATTTTATGGAAACTCTTCATTCTATCATCACAAGTATATATTTTTTATAAATCTAAAAGTGTTCTAAAATAGAAAAATTTTATTTTAAAATAGTACCTTCCATTCCCTTTAGAATTTCCAAGAAACACTCATATTCATTAATATATTTTAATTTCATAAATCCATGAAGAATGAATCTCTCCATTGTGTCAAACACTTTTCTAGGCACACAGAAAAACACAGTACCTAACCCTCAAAAGTTTATAACCTAGCGGAACATGGATAGGAGAATTAGCCTGGCAAGTATTATAATGCCCATTTTGTAGATGACTAAACAGTTGCTTAGAGAGACTGAGATTTGCCAAAGCTACATAGCTTGTAAGAGGCAGTACAAGGACTCAATAGTTGGTTTTATGACCACAAATTAGTTTTTTATTAAAATAAATGTATAACTGGGAGTAATACATGTTGTCTGAGAGACTTTATTCTAACATAGATTTCCAAGACCATGCTATCTGTGTGCTGGTTTGTGAAAATAAGAAAATGTCTTTTATTGTGGGCCATTGCCTCATAGGGAATTGGGCATGCTTTATCAGGGCCAGACCTCTGAAGTTCTTGTTCCTGAAACTCCTTGATTGATGTGAAACAAAGAGTTGAATCTGGTACAATAAGAGATGCCTAAGAACTGTGTACCTCCATCTTTTAATCGAATATTTCACCAGGTTGAATTCAGATAGCATCCGGTACACTCTGGAATTCATTTGCTTCAAGTCCTAATTCTTAAAGAGCGAGCAGAGCAACTAGAATATGATGAATATACCACTGGCTTGGCATCGGAAGACATGGATTCTAATTCCAGCTCTGACACTGGCTAGTTTTATTAGATTGATTAAGTTAGTTAGTTTTATTAGATGGATTAAGGTGACCAAATCTAACATATTAGGTAGCTGGGCCTTCAAACAGATGTGTTCTCATTTCCTGTTATTTTTTAGTTTTCTTTCATTGGCAATTTCTATATGAGTGCCAGGGTCAACCATAAAGTTTACTTAGATGTACTCAAAGCCCTTTGTGGTCCTTTGTAATATGTTTGAACTTGAGAATTGAATCTGACCTATGGTTTGAAGTGGTTGGAAACATTTAAGTCCCCTTATATGGCTGAATAATCCGTTAAAGCCTTTCTATCTAGAAAGCTGAGATGTAGAAAAGAAACAATATAGTGGAAATGAGCATTATGTGACATTCTGCCTCTCCTTAATTTGCTTGGTTTTTGCCAAATCCTAGATTTATGTAGGGGGTGCATGGCAACATACTCAAGCTTATGTACATGGCGTTTGAGGTCGGGGCATGGAAAAATACTGAGGCACTGTGTGTATGTTATTTGTGAATAAGAATGTTAACTCCTTGACCCTGAAAACAGGACAAGGAGTGGAGTGTGCAATAAGAAACGCTAAAAACAGCCTCCTAAAAATGCGGTTTGGGTGGTTTTACAAGGCCGTAGGCGTCTCACGACCTGATCTCAAAAAGTCATCTAGTGGATGTTTGCAGTTGAACAAGCCCTTTCAATAAATACTTCACAGGTGGATTCTGGGATGGCACTCTCTCAGAAGAGCTATCTGCCTCCCTGCTCAACTGGAATTGTCTAAGAACTCATTCTTGGCGTTCACTGCAAGCTATAAGCTTTGCAGATTTATAGTATCCAAGCTTTCAGTTCATACACCAGCTAAATGGGTGCATCAAAATTACCTGGTGTATAAACTAACAATATCGATATCCTGACCCTATAGCAAAGTACTGAACCAGGTCTTCCAGGAGTGGGACCCTGGATCTACATATTTTTAACACTCAGACTATCAACTGGATTTTGGATTTACTAAGAAGGTTCTCTTTGACCCAAGATATTCCTTTTTTTTTTTTTTTTTTTTTTTTTTTTTGAGACGGAGTCTGGCTCTGTAGCCCAGCCTGGAGTGCAGTAGTGCGATCTCCCCTCACTGCAAGCTCCGCCTCCCAGGTCCACGCCATTCTCCTGCCTCAGCCTCCCGAGCAGCTGGGACTACAAGCGCCCGCCACCATGCCCGGCTAATTTTTTGTATTTTTAGTAGAGATGGGGTTTCACCGTGTTAGCCAGGATGGTCTTGATCTCCTGACCTCGTGACCCGCCCACCTCGGCCTCCCAAAGTGCTGGGATTACAGGCGTGAGCCACTGCGACCGGCCCAGATATTCCTAAGGGGTCTAATCCTGGCTCAAGTTACCACTGGTCTAGATTTTTCCCAGGGGCCAGTTTTGATCTACAGCTACAGCAAGGTCATAGTACCACAGTAGAAATTGATGTTTAAATTATTTCAGTTTATCCTAGGAGTAATGCTAACTCCTAGAGATGGGGCAGGGCTAAAGGATAAAATGGAGAAAAGCACATCGTCGGCAGGTTTTACCTACCAGTCTATGTGGAGTTCCTCCACGTGTGAGATGAAAAAAATACAGATCATATGTAACTTATAATCTTCTTCTATCTCGTAAAGAAGATGCACCCTGGAGACTTGAGGGTTCTTTGCAGACTGCAAAGAATGATGGATGGGGGATAAATGTTTGGAGAGAATGGATAAAGTTCAATTGGACTGCACAAAAAAGATGGAATAAGATGAAGGCATTAGATACAGTAAGGGAAAGACTGCAGCGTGCAAAGCCCAGCCCTGGAGGACAAGGGGAGAAAGGAGATCTGAGACCAGGAACTGGTCTCTGCATAATTAGAATACGGACTAAGCTGCTTAACAAAAAGATACCAAAATATAGTTACTTAAATGAGTTGTTTTATTTTGCTAGCATTTAGCAGCTTAAGAAGGAAGAGTTGAGAACTTAATCATTTCTAAAGTTGTTTCACTTGTCCCTACTTTTCAGGATATGAGATTTGGGGAAAAGAGTCTAAGATAAACAGCTTTAACTTTGACAGAATGACGGCAATTGCACACGTCATTGTTGTTCCTGGTTAGTTACATGGTTACATCGTTGCACCTGGATGCATGAGAGGCACAAATATTAAATCCCAAACACATCATTCCTTTCAGGAGGGCAGCCATGTTCTCAGATAAAACTTGAGGCTTCTGTTACTGTTAGGAAGAAAAGTTGTATGGGCATATTATTACCATGAGCAGTCTCTGCCCACTCAACAGGAAATAACTAATTGAGAGTTTTGGAGTAAAATGCTATATACTGTGCCACATGAAGACCCACCTCGAGCTTTCCTCCAAAACATTTAGTGAAATATATATTGTTCACTAACCTTTTTCAGCAGTTTCCTTCTAGTAAATGTGAGCAGCCAAGTTCTGCTTCAAGGTTGGCACAATGGCAATGACAAACGCTCTGCCCAGGGATGGGGAGAAATGAGTTGCACATGGATTATCTTGATTTATCTTCATAATAGCCCCACTGAGGAGCTATTGCCATCTCCTTATTAGAAGAGAGAATGGAGACTCAGAATGCAAATCACAACCTGGAGCCACACATCTGGGAAGTGATGAAGTTGGGATTCCAGCTGCAGGGCCCATGATCCCAAAGCCCTGTATCATATCATGATGCCCCTCTACTTGCTGCATGTTCTACCTTCTTTCCCAAGGAAAGGCAACAAGCCTAATTGGGCCCAAGGATGTGGGTGATTTCACTCCACCCTTGTACAACTATTCTTGCTTTAAGTTTTCCCAGCAACCAAACCCCTTATAAAGAAAATCCAAACCACCTTAAGCAAATGTTTTTAAATGAGATAAGAACATATTACTTAATTTGGAAACTTAGCCTTTAGATAGCCTTTACTCCCCCCAAAGATTTGACAATTAACCTTTAAAAACATTTTAATTCAACAAAGTGATAGGCAAAAATTGGTAGGTAATTAGCCAGTGTCTGTTCAGGGACATTTAAATGTGATGAATAATGACACAGTTACATGTTAAGTTTGCTTTCACAGATAATTAGGAAACACATATATCATGTCACAGGGGTGAGCATAGTCTAAGGTTTCCATGATTATACTGTATCCATTAGCTAAAGAACTACTTTTAAAATAATGAGCATGCTTCCTAGTGTGAATAACTTTGGCTCCAGGGTAACATTCTACCCAAAAGGGCATAACATTTCTCTTGACAAATCCAGAGTCCTTCTGCCCATTTAAAACTAGCCATTCTGTGGGAAGCCTGACTTGTCTTCCCAGTTATGTACAAGATTCCATTATGCTCCTATTTCCTCTGGTAAATGAACAAAGGTGAATATTTAATCGAAAGCTGGACACTACAGGCATAGACTAAGACTATGTAAGGCTTTAAAATTGTACATAGTGTCCTGATACTCTGCACAGAACTCTGAAAAAAATCTACTCTAACAAAGCCTTGCTGAAAACAGGAAACAGTCTCACCAGGGTCAAATATTAAGGTCATAGAAGAAATTATGAGAAACTCTAACAGAAAACGTTTTTCTCAGTGATATTTGAAAGTTTCTGTTTCTCAGAAGAGAGAGGATTTATTTAGGTGGTGACTACATCACCATTGCCCTAAATGACGATGGAACACTAATCTCAAGAGGGTCTCAGAAAAGAAGATTTCTGTGCTTATGGTTGAGAATGTTCCATAGTCTACAAACTACTTGAGATATACAAGATTTATCAACATAATGACTATGAAGAATTCCTTAATATTTACCTTACTTAATGTAGTATTTCCAAAACTTGTTTGACCACAAAAACCTTACAGAAAAAACTCTGTTAATATCCTTCCCCTCATTCCCAATCCCCATATTTTCCAACTAACAATCACAGGGAGATTTTTATTTAAAGCATGAATCAGATCATGTCACTCCTTTGCTCAAAAATGACTCCAATGACTTCATATCAACTCAGCATAAAAATCACAATCCAAACCAAGATCCAAACCAAAATCCACAAAGCCCTACATTATCTGGTCTCTTACTTTGATCAATATCTGTCTCATGCATGCCTTCATGTGTCACGCTGACTACCTTGCTGCTTCTGGAATATGCCACACACCCTTTTGTCTTAGGGATGCTTCCCACTGCTATCCTTTTGCTTCACTCACTCTAATCTTAACTCTGCTGAAATGTTATTTTTCCACAATGTTTTTTTTTCCTTTCTAAAGAAAACATCCTATATAAAACAAACTCCTTCTTCATATGTTAGCCTTTTACTCTCTCTTATTTTTCTTCACAGTACTATTAACTACATGATATTTTATAGAATCACTTGTTTATTAGCTTATTTCTCATCTCTCTTCTTAGAATGTAAACTTTTTGAGCAAAGATCTTTTCTGTTTTGTTTGCTCCTTTATCCCCACTGTCGATCCCTGACACATAGCAGGTGCCCAATATGTAAGCATTGAGTGCATGAGTGAATGAATGAGTATCCCACAGGACCAATAAGCATCCCATAGAATACATTCAGGAATTGATGGTTGTCATAATGCCAAAATGACAGATAGATTTGATTAATTCAAACAAGCAGGAAAAGAAAAAATTACAAAACCAGTTATTTGGTTGATAAAATTAATGCAGAAAAAATGTTTTTGCTAAATTTTTATACTGTGTGGAGTTCCATAACCATTCCACAAAACAGCTTCAATCTTTTTTGTTGAAGTATATGAGATTCTAACTCCTTAGAGGAATTTTCTACTGTTTTCATAGCTGGGAATTTTTCTGCTCACAAAAATGATGTAAAGTTCTATGAATTACAACCTGGCTTGATCTCTAGCAGAGAATATTCAAAGATTCCATGACCTTCAGTGAGGAAAAATGCAAAAGTACTTTTCTGGCAACTGAAATCTACTAAGTAGGTAAAATGCCGAACTGTGTTGCTTTGCAGTTCCAAAAGTCTCACATCAAGAAATCAGTGGTCTAATTTCCCATTATTTGAATTATGATTCTAATGACATTGTGCACTCAAAATTATTAGAACCTTTGAGAAATCAGAGAAAAAGCAATTAAATAAAGATGTGTTGCCTTAAATATGTCACGAAATGAAAACAGAGTATTATTCACAAACATCATTAACATTATAAGAAATTATAATGCCTTAGCTTCGAAAGAGTCACTATCACTGAAGAATTGTCTGCTTAAGAGTCAAAATAAAGAAACAAGCATTGAAAGTTACTACTAATTTCTTCCCTCAGAAAGCTTTGATTTCTAGCTGCCACTTAAAAAGAAAAATTGTTACCACACTCTCTTTGCTTGGAAACCATTTAGATATTGCTTTTTCAAACACAGGCTCAGGGAAATTTGATGAAGAGACTCATTTTTCATAATTATGTGAGCTGTAGTTAGTGAGCAGGAAAGAGTAAAAGCTTTTATGTAAGAAAATGTCATCAGTATCCAAAATTTAGGTATGGATTGGTTCCTTCTTGATGGCAATGACAGGTTAGAATCCAAATCAGTCTAAGGACAGGATAATAAAAGAGGCTATGAGGAAATAGGGTAAAGCAACAGGATACTAATTTAGAAGTTTCAACTGAGGCATAGAGAAATGCTATAAAATACCAACAGCATATAATGGGCCAGGTCCTCTTCTAAGAGTTTTCCTGACTTTAATTCTCACAATAAAAATACGAAGCAGGAACTTCTGTAAAACCTTCTATAGATGATGAAACTGAGGCACAGACAGGCCAAGTAACTTGTCCAGTGTCACACGGCTATTGTCATGAGTCTCAGATTCCAATTGAAACCCAGGCATTCTGGTTTAGAGTGAGGTCAAAAGTACTGCGTAAGATACTGGGATCGCTCAAGACATAACCACATGCAGAAATTTATTAGGAATCAGCTTGCTGAAACCTGGTTCTTGCAAAAACAAAAACAAAAATTTATCTACAAAGGGGTGATGAGAGTTCTAAGAGAGCACAGTGAGGAAAAGGATTTTGTGAGGAAGATTTCTTTGGCATAGTCTACATTTTGAGCACCAACCCCTCTTTCTTCAAGTGAGAATGGTGGGTGGGTCCAGCCTTCTTAAGACAAGTCTAGTGATTGAGGGAGGGTTAGAGAGAGTGATTCAACAAGGCCACTTAGAGAGACTTTGATATTAGAGACACAGTGGATCGAGCTCTGACCTCTGTCCATGCAAATCTGGAAGGCCACAGAGACAAGCACAGGAGTGCTTTGATGGTAGCGAGAAGGCAAGTTTCTGCAGCCTGGTGAAAGTGACTCCAATTGTTGAAAATGACCCCTTAAGGTGGGTCAAAGCTTGTGTGATTTTTTTTCCTGTAGAACAAAAAATTAACCTGGAAAATACAACTATTTGTTTTTTGTTTGTGCTGTTTTCCTAGTACCTAGGATAATGCTTGTTCTAGTGTTTAGAACAGATGTTCAATAAACATTTATTGAAGGACTGGATGAATGAACAAAGCACTGTGGAAGGAGTGGCCAGCAAAAGGTGAGCCACTGCCACTTCACAGGAGATCAAGCTAGAGATACTATAAAGGAGGCTCCAAAATACCCATTCCATCTTCAGTGGAAAAAGATTCAGCATTTGTGTGTCTATTACTCAGGAGGTTCCTTTTAGATTAAGACATTTGTGAGTATCATGTGATCTTTTCCATCAATTGCACTCCCCATCCTACCCTGGTGAGTTACTCTACTCTCTCACTCTCTGTATTGCTGCTGAGATCTCTAAGGAGGAAGGCAAAGAGGAGATGGCCCTTTTCGCCAGTGATCTTGGCAGGCTGAACGGGACTGTGAGGAGACAACTTTTAATATCAGATCAATGTCAGGTTTTGCCTATTTTTGGAGCCTTCTGACTCTAATTTCTGAATGGATATTCTTTGCACTTAAAGTAACTGCAGGACTGAAACTGAAGTTATGGGTCATGTTAGTGTTGCTGGAGCCTGGCAAGGGCCACTGGGCATGTCTCTTCCCGGTTCTACCCATGTGCAGTGATGTCACACCAGTAGCTTGAAGTCAGTCGTGATGGGAGTATTTAACCATGGAAATCATCAGGCACTACAAATTCACCACCCCACCCTCTTGGCCCTGAGCGAGAGCCACATGCTATACATTTAGCAGTGTTCCATTGGTTACCCAAAGTTTATCCATGAGGAAAGAAGACAATCTATTATCAGAACAGTTTGTGGCAGACAGAAATGAAGTGATATTTGATTATGGTTTCTCCTCTAAGTCATCTGGAAATAAGTTATTTAAATTCCAAATATTTGTGGGTTTTGATATTTTTATTATAGATTTCTAGCATAATTTCTTTGTTAATGTAATCTAAATGATATATATTCTTTGACATTTATTGATATTATGATCAATTTTTGTAAACATTCTACATGTACTTGAAAACATATATATGTGCATTCTGTAATTGTTGTTTGTAAAATACCATCTATGCCTGCAAAGTTAAATATGTTATTCTACTGTCCATTCCTCTATATTCTTGCTGATTTTAAAAATCATCCTGACATGTCAATACTTGAGAGAGATATTTAATACCCCACTATCTTGGTAGAATTGTATATGTCTATCTGAAATTCCTTCATATATGTACTTTTTAAATATGAACACACATATTTAGAATTTTTGTAGCTCTTTGGTGAATTGAAACTTTTATCAATATGTAGAGATCTTATCACTAAGAATGCTTTATATCTTACAGTCTATTTTGTATAGTACTAATACAGTAATATGCAGCTTTAAAAATTATTTGTTCAATATTTACTTTTCTATTACTTTATTTTCAATGTTTTATGCTCTTATATTTTAGGTGAGTCTATAACTGAGTGATTATAAAGATACTTGTTGAATTCAACAAAAGTCATGCTTTGTGAAAAATTTTTAGCCTCAAATGAACATAAAAGAAGGGCTAAAAGTCTATGACCTAAGTATATAACTTAGGAAGTGAATAAAATAACAAGTAAACCCAAAGATTTTTGAATGAAAATAGAATAAAAAAGAATAGAAATCAATGAAATACAAGAAATATTTTTAAAAATGGCCAAGAAGCCTCCAGGTTCTTTGAAAAGACTAACAAAATGAACAAACGTCTGGCAAGGCATATAAATTGAGGAGGGGGACAAAGAAGAAACAAATAACGGTAAGAATCAAAAAGGCCACAATAGTATCTATGAGTGGGTCTCAGCCAGGGATGATTGACTCTTCCAGAGGATAATTGACAACGTTGGAAGACATTTTTGACCATCATTATTTAGGGAGTGTTACTGGCATCTAGTGGGTAGAAGCCAGAGATGCTGCTAAACATCCTACAATGCACAGGGCAGCTCCCACACCAAAGAATTATGCAGCCCAAAATGTTGGTAGTGTCAAATTTGAAAAATCATGCAATCTTGCTATAGATTACAATGATATCTAATAAATAAATTAATCCCATCAACAACTATATGCCAACTTTGAACACTTAATTGAGAAAATTCCTAGGAAAACATAATTTTAAACTGACTTAAAAAATGAAAACTCTAAATTATTCTTTAACAATTAAAAAGAACCATAAATCTTTCCACAAAGAAATCACTAGATTCAGATAGTTTTGCAGGCAAGTAGAGTTAAATTTCTAAGGCACCAATCTCCTACAAACTCTTTTAAGGAAGAGAAAGATGAAATATTCCTAAATTCCTGTATGAAGAAAGCGAGCGGGAGAGCCAAGCCAGACAAAGAAAAACAAGCTCAATTTCTCTCCTAATCATAAGTACAAAATATTCTACACCAAATAAGAATTGTTTCAGTTTAACAATACGTACAAGTGATGGTACATAACGAATAACTTGAGTACATTCCAGGGAGGTGGAAATGATTTATAAAATTTATAAATGTAATTAACTATGCTAACACATTACAGAAAAAGCCACAGTACCTTTTTCATAAACCCCTCTGATAAAAATAATAAAAATGAACCCAAATTCAGGATAAAACCCTCCATAAATTGCAATAATAAAGGATATCTTAACAACAACAATATACCCTATAGAACACATCACCCTAAATTGGAAAAAAATAGAAAATAGATGAAGATGCCATTTTCACTATTTTTATTAGCATTTTATTGGAGGACTTAGCCAAAAAATTAAAGCAAGAAACAGTAAGGAAGTTTATAAGGAAGGTCACTGAAAATTCTTAAGAAAACATTTCTTTGCGGGCAACATTATCATTTACATAGGAAGTCCAAAAGAATCTACAGACAATTTATTAGAAATAATTAAAGAGGCCGGGCGCAGTGACTCATGCCTGTAATTCCAGCACTTTGGGAGGCCGAGGCGGGCGGATCACGAGGTCAGGAGATTGAGACCATCCTGGCGAAGACAGTGAAACCCCGTCTCTACTAAAAATACAAAAAAATTAGCTGGGCGTGGTGGCGGGCACCTGTCCCAGCTTCTTGGGAGGCTGAGGCAGGAGAGTGGCGTGAACCCGGGAGGCGACGGAGCTTGCAGTGAGCCGAGATTGTGCCACTGCATTCCAGCTTGGGTGACAGAGCGAGACTCTGTCTCAAAAAAAAAAAAAAAAAAAAAAAAAGAAGAAAAAAAAAGAAATAATGAAAGAAGTTACTAAAGTGGCTCTCCATTTTTATACAATAGGAACGACTCTTAAAAGTCATTTTTTAAAAAACTTCTGTTTGAAATAATACCCAAAAAATAAAAGGTATAGAATTAAACTTAGCAAAATATTTGAAAAATATTTTGGGAAATGTATAGACCTTATTGAAAGACATTTTACAATACTAACAAAAGAGGTTAGTGTTTATGAGAGGTAGAGTTGATTTTAAAATAAATATGAAAGGAGAATGGGTCCAAAATATCTCAGACATTACTAAATAGCCAGGCTCATTTTGAAGCTATGGCAATTATATCTTGGTACAGAGACAGAAAAATTGGCCAGTGGAATATAGAATTCAGAGACATACCCACACATCTGTGAAACTTTGGGCATGCCAGGTCATTTGGGGAGAAAGGCTGTTCAATAAATGGAATTAGACTGGATGCAGTGGCTCATGCCTGTAATCCCAGCACTTTGGGAGGCCGAGGCGGGTGGATCACTGAAAGTCAGGAGTTCGAGACCAGGCTGGCCAACATGGTGAAACCCCGTCACTACTGAAAAAAAAATATATATATACAAAAATTAGCTGGGTGTGGTGGTGAGCACCTATAGTCCCAGCTACTTGGGAGGCTGAGGCAGGAGAATCGCTTGAACCCAGGAGGCAGAAGTTGCAGTGAGCCAAGATCGTGCCACTGCACTCTAACCTGGGTGACAGAGCAAGACTCCATCTCAAAAAATTAAAAAATAAAAAATAAATAGAACAAAGTTATCAACAGGAAAACAGATAAAATCAAGTTCTTCTTTAAACCATACTCCAAGATTAACTCCAAACATTTCAGGATTTTAGACATCAGTTTGGCTTTGCCTAAAGTTGAAGATATGCAGAGCTTATGACCCAGAAATTTTTCTGCTAAGCATATACCCAAGAGAAGCTCTTGCACGTATGTACCAGGAAATCTATACAAAGATGTTTATAGCAGCCCTGTTGCATAGTAGCAGAAACCTAGAAACAACTAAGTTCAAAGGAAAATGAATAAATAAATTCTGATATTGTGGTGCGCATACATGCTAAAATGGAGCAGTCAAAACAAATGAACTATACCTAGACACAAAGACACGGATGACTCTTTGCAATATAATTTTAAGTGAAAAAATATGTCACAAAAGATTGTGTGCATTATGCTACCTTTTCTTATAAAGTTAAAACAACTAAAAGGTTTTGGGTGACTAGATATAATAGAAATATATTATTTAAAAAGTGAGCAAATGATAAGCACATTTGAGATAGTGGTGCCTTTACATAGAGGAGAGAAAGAGGGACGAGATAGGAAAGACACATATAGGGAGATATTAGCCATTATCAATATTCTCATTTTTTAAATTTCTGGTGGTAGTTGTATAGGTGATTATCCTAGAGAAATGGTTAGGAAATGGCCTTGTATGGACAATAATGAGCGTGGGCCATAAATCAAGAATCATAATTAATTCAATTCTATGGATCTGAGACACAGTTAAAAAGAAGAAACCTATGAAGGAGGTACTACCATGAAATCCTTGTTACAGGAGGGGGCCACTGAGACACAGAGATCTAGTAACATGATAATAAGCGGTGGAGCCAATGTTTTTAACCCAGGTGGTCCCATCTAAGGCCAATGCTCTTAGTCATATGCTCCAAAAAGAAGGTCCTTAACTCATGGTAGTTTTGAGTCATCTTAACTCATCTTGCTTCTTAACTCATAGTAGTATTAATATCTGGTAGAATATGTAGATATAAAAGAGAAAATTAAAGAAATAAAACAGAATATGAACAGTAGCAGATATATCAGGAGTAGACAGTACCTTTCAATTGACATAGAAAGTCCTTGTACCATAATTACTAGACTCTGGGTAAACAAAAAGAGCATCAAAGAACCTATGCAACTCACAAGAAAGAGGAAGACTGAAGATCTGAGGATTTGGAATAAAGAGTAGCACAGGAGAAATTATTGAAAATCAGAAAACAGACTGAGTGATTCAACCACCTTTGAGAAGAGAGATATTAGCAATGCTTAGCAAGAAAGCATTGGGGGTAATAAATAAGCTACAACTGCAGAATATAAGTTACCTATTCTGAGTCATACATATGAATGAAATATCAACTGGATTTACCCTATATACCAGTATTTAACTAAATTTTTATAAAACGCTGGATTTCCCTCCCACCATATATACCAAATTCAAAAGAATTCTTGATAGCGCACATTTCTCCTATTGCCTACATTGTGAATTGCTGCACTCATGAATTCTCAAATTCACTCACCTCTTACTTCTCAGGACTGTTCTCTTCTCTCTTTTCTTTGCCATCCCAGACACAGAACACACCTTCTTTTACATTATTTCTTTCAAAACTATCTTCATAAGGTATTTTGTATTCTACTTTAACACAATAACCAATTTAAAATTTAATATTAAACATCCCTTTAGCTGGGTCAGGCATGGCGGCTCACATCTGTAATTCCAGCATTTTGGAAGGCCAGAGTGGGAGGACTGCTTGAGGCTTGGAGGTCAAGACCAGCCTGGATAACCTAGCAAGACCTCATCTCTACAAAATAAAAAATTAGTCAGGTGTGGTGGTACGTGTCTGTAGTCCTAGTTACTCAGGAGACTAAGGTGAGAGGATTGCTTGAGCCCAGGGGTTTGAGGTTGCAGTGAGCTGTGATGGCACCACTGCACTCCAGCCTAGGTGGCAGAGTCAGACTCTGTCTGTAAGTCCTTTAGCTTTCATGCCACCAAGCATTCCTCACTGACTACCTTTGTCCATAGGTTCCAGCCAGTGACTGTTCATACTTATTCTCTATATTTTTCTTCCCCTCCCCTCTAACTTCTTCCTTACAAACTCAACTTCATGTTAACTTCTTAGAGAGCATATTTTAGCTACCTCTTCCTCCATTATTTAATAACATTGTCCAGTCTATCACAACATCCCATCAAGGTATTTTTTCTAAACAAAGACAATAATTTTCTTAAAGGCTTATCTTTGTGCCATCTAATACATCTATACTGAGCAATAAATAACTGCTACCAAGATCCCTTATTCCCCTCCTACAACTTTCCTGGATCTTCCACTGGAAGCACAGACCTCACCACAATCCAGGAACTAAACAGATAAAATGCAGCACAGCAGAGGACCTTGATCTTACTTTTCAACATTTAAACAATATTTTCAATGTCACCCAATTATATGTGTGTGTGTGTGTGTGTGTGTGTGAGTGAGAGAGAGAGAGAGAGAGAGAGAGAGAGAGAGAGAGCAGCCATGATAAACATTATAGATTGATAAACATATAGATAATATAGATGGATGAATAAATTGAAGGATGGGTGGATGGATGATGAATGGGTGGATATATTTTGACATCTGTTTTGACATCTTAACATTCCTTGCTCCTTTCTGTTTGGAGATATATCTTTACTCCATTATTTACAGTCTTCCTAGATGGTGCATCCAGGAGACTAAGGAAAAATATGTGACCCAAATTAAACAAATCAGACCCTGACTTTGACTTATTAGGATTGCCAAAGTAAAAATATTGCATGGAATATACTTATAAATTACATAATATAAATTTAGTGTAAGTTTATACTAAAATTATTGGCTGTTTATCTGAAATTCAAATGTAACTATGTCTTGTATTTTTATTTGCTAAATCAGGCAATTCTACCCATAATTCAAGCCATAGCCACTCGTCACAACCAGAAGCCTCCTGGAGTGCAGATACTCCTCTGCTGCTTTCTAAAGCAACTGGCCATTGGTTTTTGCCTCCAAGATTCCCTAGCACTGCCCAGGTTCTGTACTGCCTTGGATCTGGTTATTCTGCTATTCCTTTATTTTTATTTTTTACTGAGACAGAGTCTTGCTCTGTTGCCCAGACTGGAGTACAGTGGTGCAGTCTCGGCTCACTGTAACCTCCACCAGCTGGGTTCAAGTGATTCTCTTGCCTCAGCCTCCCGAATAGCTGGAATTACAGGCATGCACCACCATGCCTGGTTAATTTTTGTATTTTTAGTAGAGATGGGGTTTCACCATGTTGGTCAGGCTGGTCTCAAACTCCTGACCTTGTGATCCACCTGCCTTGATCTCCCAAAGTGCTGGGATTACAGGCGTGAGCCACCACTCCCAGTCTCTGCTATTCCTATAATACGTTGAGTAGCCTTTACTCTAGTTTTCTTCCAATAAATTTCTTCTTCTTTCTTTTTTTTTTTTTTTTTTGGTCTGGGATATCAAGCTTTGTTTTCTATAGTTTGTAAGTGAAAAACTCTAGGAAAAATCTTACAGCCCAGACACAAATGGTAGCCCCACTCTGGAAACAGCCAGGGTATTTTTTGACCCGAAGAGAATATTTAAAACAGGATTTATTGCCACTAACATCTGAACAGGAATATTTACACTAAAAATCCATCATTCTGGCTTCGCCAAAACCTCCAATCTGGCAATATGAGTCTGCATTTCTACATGACAACAGACTGGATTGGAACAGTTGTTTCCTTAGATAGAGCATATATTCATTTATTTCTATTGTCTGCCAGACCCTGTAGGTATTGGAGTATTTGATCCATGGTATTTATAATGCCTTCATGCTCCCTGGTTTTTGTTGTTTGCCTGATTCATTCAGTTTAACTCAATAAATCTTTTCTTAGGACTTAAAGTCTACAACATCAAAGAACCTCTTGGTCTAATAAAAATGACAGACATGTCAAAGGAAAGTTTCATAGGTAATGTGGTGAAAGAAACAATGGAGATAGCTACAGGGTAGTGTGGGAACTGGTAAGGAACATTTTGTTCAACCTGGAATCTCAGACAAGGTCCCTGAAGGATGAGGGTATAAGAATTCCTGGCAGCAGAGTAAGTTGAGCAAAGGGAAAAGGCATGAAACAACAGACAGAGTATGAATAAATACAAGTTTTATTTTTACTATCAGACGTAGCAATTTCTGATGCCACAGCTCCATTTAACCTCTGTTAACCTTTAACTTCCACCGACTAGACATTAGCCCTATTTGCTTATAGGTTTTCCCTCTACCTTAGCCTACTCCAAGATATACTTATTGGTTCTACCAGTCTTAATTTCCTATCCATCTTTTTAATCACCCTCCAGGGAAGTGTGAACCTCCCTCTCAAAGAAAAGCATCATGGCACCACCTCTAGGCCAATGACTTTTCAGGGGACCAAAGCCATTGAGTGACTCAAATGCCATTAGGACTTATTTCTCATTTTTTCCTTGATCTACCTGACTCTGTACCTTGTAAGTCAGATGAGAGATCTATGATTTCCCTCCAATAAGTAACAAATCTCTTTAAAAATGCCTTGCACTTGTAGCATCAAACTTCATAGATAAGTATCAATGAGATAATATTGGTATACATTTGTTCCAGTTGTTTTTCAATGCTTAGAACCATGTACAATGATACAGGTCTTCTGTAGCATCAAAAGGAAGGACCTTTGGCTTGTTCACTGCTGTATCCACAGTGCTGAGAAAAGTATTTGATGCATAGCAGTGCTTAACAAATAGCTACGTAGTTTAATAAATGACACAGCATTTTTCATGAGCAAAAATATGTAATTTTTTATACTTCCACTTGCACAGCTTTTAAAAATATAACTGCAATCATATTTGTCAAGCAAATAAAATTAATGTGACTGAATGATTTAAATATAGACCATAAGCATTCCTTCTTTTTGATATTTAAAGAATTTGCTTTAAATCACAGGCTTACTTTAAAAGACAGTGCATCAGATGCAACAAAAATTCTTTCAATCTTTTTACGTGATGCAGAGATCCAAGCAACTACGTTCCTCTCTTTAAGTTGTGAGGTTTATCAAGTGGTAAGCTGGGAGTTGTTTTGTTGTGCTATTTTTAAGGATTTCAAGGAGAGAACCAAAGAGCATTTTACTCGCTTTTTTCCCTATGACCTATCTAGTTATAACCAATCTTCTTCTAGAAAGAATTGAATGTGGCTTGCAAAGTTACATAAAATACATTTAGCATAAATAAAAGCAGAGCAAAAGGAAGAAACAAAGGAAACAAAATCCTAGTAGGAATGATGTTACAGTGCACATAATAGAACTACATGATTGCTGTACACAATTTGACCCTGAGTATTCTACCAGATTCACTAGAAAATGGAAACCTGCTCAGTTACTCAAACCCAGCATCCATAACATGGAAACAGCAATTTGTTAGGACAAGTACAATAATTATTGCACTAAAATCAGAAAGGAGAATGTGTTCAGTAATGTTCCTACATTTTACCTCAATATAAGCTGATGATCACAGTACAGCACAATTTAGTAAAAGCAATTCTATAAGGAGGAAATGCCTCCTGGTGGTTCGCCTCTTCCTATTTACCTGTCATAATTGGCATGAGCAGCTGAGAATTATGCAGTAGCTGGAACAGTACCTTATATAGAATATTCCTACTGATTTTTGTTTTCAGATTACCTTTCATTTTTCATCAATGTATTTCTAAATATCAAGCACAGAAATAAAAAATAATTTTGTATCTTCAACAGTGACATTCAAGAAAGAAAAGCCACTAGTCTTGATTTACTTTATAAGTTTTTGTTTGCTGATATATAAAGATAACTATAAACTTTACCACTTAAAAACTCAGAAATACTCCACTACCTCCTTTCTATTTGTAGAAAAGTCTGTAGTATTCATCACTGCATTAAGTACAGCATTTAAAAATTCCTATTGTTATTTAATTATTTATGACAAAGATGCATAAAAGTTAAATTGTTTGACAAAGTCATGATGAATAAGCAAATAACAATGTTTTTTAAAAAGAAATTTTACTTTTTGACATATAACAGTTTCAGCTTGTAAAAGTAAGATTAAAAAGACAATAGCTCAGTTTTTAAACCAACTATCAGGAGGAGAGTGGAACTTTTAGGTTTAAATTTAATAAGCATTTGTCGTGCAATGCTATGTGCTAAGCACTGCACCAAAGACTTTCTTTCTTTCTTTGTTTCTTTTTTTTTGTGGGGGGAGGGGAATGCAGTCTTGCTTTTTAACTCAGGCTGGAGTTTAGTGGTGCAATCTTGACTCACTGCAGCCTTGCCCTCATGCGTTCAAGCGATTCTTGTGCCTTAGCCTCCCAAGTAATTGGGATTACAGGTGCTCAGCACCACACCTGGCTAATTTTTGTATCTTTAGTAGAGACGAGGTTTTGCCATGTCGGCCAGACTGTTCTCAAATTCTTGGCCTCAAGTGATCCTCCCACCTTGGCCTCCCAAAGTGCTAGGATTATAGGTGTGTGCCACCACACCTGGCCTAAAGATATTCATACATATAAACATAGCAAGTATCCTGGCAATAACCCTGTACAGCGGGCACTATCATCCTATTTTACAGATAAGGAAGCTGAGGCTCCAATGCAGAGGTCAGCAAACTTTTTAAATAAAGGGACAGAGGGTAAATATTTTAGACCTTGTGTGTCATTTTGTCTCTGTCACAACTGCTCAACTCTGCTGTTGTAATGTAAGAGTGGCCATAGACAATACTTAAACTAATGGTTTTGGTTGTGTTCCTATAAAGCTATATTTACAAAACAGATGGCAGGTCCTTGGGCCATAGTTTCCATAGTATTAGTCTGTTTTCACACTGCTGATAAAGGCATAACCAAGACTGGGCAATTTACAAAAGAAAGAGGTTTAATTGGACTCACAGTTATACTTGGCTGGGGAGGCCTCACAATCATGGCAGAAGGCAGGGAGGAGCAAATCCTGTCCTACATGGAAGACAGCAGGCAAAGAGAGAATGAGGAAGACGCAAAAGTGGAAAACCTTGATAAAACCATTGGATCCGTTGAGACTTATTCACTACCATGAGAACAGTGTGGGGAAAACCACCCCCATGATTCAATTATGTCCCATTGAGTCCCTTCCACAACACATGGTAATTATGGGCGTACAATTAAAGATGAGATTTGGGTGGGGACACAGAGCCAAACCATATCATTCTGCCTCACCTCCTGCCAAATCTCGTGTCTTCACATTTCAAAACCAATCATGCCTTCGCAACAGTCCCCCAAAGTCTCAACTCACTTCAGCATTAACTCAAAAGTCCACAGTCCCAAGTCTCATCCAAGACAAGGCAAGTCCCTTCCACCTATGAGCCTGTAAAATCAAAAGCAAGTTAGTTATTTCCTAGATACAATGGGGGTTCAGGCATTGGATAAATACAGCCATTCCAAATGGGAGACACTGGCCAAAACAAAGGGGGTGCAGGCCCCATACAAGTCCAAAATCCAGTGGTGCAGTCAAATCTTAAAGCTCCAAAATGATCTCCTTTGACTCCATGTCTCACATCCAGGTCATGCTGATGCAAGAGGTGAGTTCTCATCATCTTGGGCAGCTTCACCCCTGTGGCTTTTCAGGGTACAGCCTCCCTCCTGTCTGCTTTCATGAGCTGGCATTAGGTGCATGGTTCAAGCTGTCAGTGGATCTACCATTCTTAGGTCTAGAGAATGGTGACCCTCTTCTCAGAACTCTACTAGTCAGTGCCCCAGTAAGGACTCTGGGGACTTCAACCCCACATTTTCCTTCTGCACTGCCCTAGCAGAAGTTCTCCAGGGGGGGCCCAAACCCTGTAATAAACTTCTGCCTGTGCATCCAGGCATTTCCATATATCTTCTTAAATCTAAGTGGAGGTTCCTAAACCTCAATTCTTGACTTCTGTGCACCTACAGGCTCAACACCACATAGACGTTGACAAGGCTTGGGGCTTGCACCATCTGAGGTCATGGCCTGAGCCCTACATTGTCCTGTTCAGCCATGGCTGGAGTGGTTGGGATGCAGGGCACCAAGTTCCTAAGCTGCACAAAGCTCAAGGACCCTGGACTCGGCCCACAAAACCACTTTTTCCTCCTAGGCCTCTGGGCCTGTGATGGTGGGGTGGTGGGTGGGGCAGGGGCGGCACTACCATAAAGACCTCTGACTTTCCCTGGAGACATATTTCCCATTGTCTTGGGGATTAACATTTGGCTCCTAGTTACTTATGCAAATTTCTGCAACTGGCTTGATTTCTCCTCAGAAAATGGGATTTTCTTCTCTATTACATTGTCATGCTGCAAATTTTTCAAACTTTTATGCTCTGCTTCCCTTTTAAAACTGAATGCTTTTAATATCACCCAAGTCACCTCTTGAATGCTTTGCTGCTTAGGAATTTCTTCCACCAGATACCCTAAATCACCTCTCTCAAGTTCAAAGTTCTGCAAATCTCTAGGGCAGGGGCAAAATACTGCCAGGCTCTTTGCTAAAACATAACGAGAATCACCTTTGCTCCAGTACCCAACAAGTTCCTCATGTCCATCTGAGATCACCTCAGCCTGGACCTTATTGTCCATAATGCTATCAGCATTTTGGGCAAAACCATTCAACAAGTCTCTAGGAAGTTCCAAACTTTCCCACATTTTTCTGTCTTCTTCTGAGCCCTCCAAACTGTTCCAACATCTGCCTATTATCCAGTTCCAAAGTGGCTTCTACATTTTCAGGTATCTTTTCAGCAGTGTCCTACTCTACTGGTACCAGTTTACTGTATTCATTTGTTTTCATGCTGCTGATAAAGACATACCTGAGACTGGGCAATTTACAAAAGAAAGAGGTTTAATTGGACTTACAGTTTTCCACATGACTGGGAAAGCCTCACATTCATGGCAGAAAGCAAGGAGAAACAAGGCATGACTTACATAGATGACAGCAGGCAAAGAGAAAATTAGGAAGATGCAAAAGTGGAAACCCCTGACAAAACCATCAAATCTCGTGAGACTTATTAACTACCTTGAGAGCAGTATGGGGGAAACCGACCCCATGATTCAATTATATCCACTGGGTCCCTCCAACAGCGTGTGGGAGTTATGGGAATACAATTCAAGATAACATTATGAGATTTGGGTGGGGACACGGAGCCAAAGCATATCAGCATACCTTTGAAAGTCATAAGTAACTTGCTCAAGATCACTCAGCTAATCATTAAGGGAATCTGGATTCAATTTCAGTTTTTTTGCTTTGAAGACCAATGTTGTTTCTATTCTCCTAAAGCTTCTTCAGTACCTAGACACCCATTTAAAAACAAGTGGTTATTTGTGAATAACTTTTCATTAGTTGTTTTCAAATGTAGCCAAAATTATATACCAGCACACTTGTTAGAAAAGTATTTTAACATATTCAAGCAATAATCTAGTAGTAGTTTTATTCACCTGACTTTAACTATAAAGAGATGCATAGGTTAAAAGTTAAAATGATAGAAAAAGTGATACCATGCAACCCCAAGCCCCCCCAAAAAGCTGGAATGGATGTATTATTTTCAAAGTAGATTTAAGAATAAGGAATATTATCAGATATACAGAGGCACATTTGATAACAAAGAAGTCACTTATGACAACCCTAAATATTCACTAACATTAGTAGAGCTTCAAAACAGATAAAGCAAAAAAACTGATACAACTAAAAAAAAGAAATGGATACATTTACCAATTATAGCCCAAGATTTCAACAGTCCTCTCTCAGCAACTGATAGAACTGGTAGAAAGAAAATCAGTAAGGTCATTGAAGACCTGAACACTGTCAACCAGCTTGGCCTACGTGACATTTATAAAACATGTCACTGAACAGTTGAAGACCACACATTGTTTTCAAGTGTGCAGAAAACATTTGTCAAACTAGAACTCATCGTGGGCTACATAACGTTCTCAAGAATTGTTAAAATAAAATTGAAATCCTGCAAAGTATACACTCTGAACACAAAAGAATTTAATCAGATAGCAATAATAGAAACATATCTTATAAATGCTTAACAATTTGGACATTAAACAACACAACTCCAAATAACATGCATGTCAAAGAAGAAATCTGACATAACATTTAAATATATTTTTAATTGAATGAAAATAAAAACAGCATAAAATTTGTGCGACTGCCACTAAAGCAGTGCTTAGCAGAACATTTCAAGCATTCAATGCTTATTTTATCAAATAAGAATGGTCTAAAGTCAATGACCTAAGCTTCCACATTAAGAAATAGAAGAAGAAGAGCAAATTAAATCCAAATAAAGCACAAGGGAAATTAGAAAGAGCAGAAATCAATGAAATAAAACATTTAAAATTTAGAGAATATCAATAAAACTGAAAGCTGACCAGATACAATAATAAAGTGGATAAACCTCTAGCCAGAGTGACTGTGAAAAAGAAGACTAAAAAGTACCCTGACCCTTATTTCACACATTATAAATAAGTTGACTCAAAATGTATCATACCTTTAAGGCTGGGCATGGTGGCTCACACCTGTAATCCCAGCACTTTGGGAAGCCAAGCGGGTGGGTCACCTGAGGTCAGGAGTTTGAGACCAGCCTGGTCAACATGAGAAATCTCATCTCCACTAAAACATACAAAAATTAGCCCAGTATGGTGGGGCATGCATGTCATCTCAACTACTTGGGAGGCTGAGGCAGGAGAATCGCTTGAACCTGCAGAGGTTGCAGTGAGCTGAGATGATACCACTGCACTTTAGCCTGAGTGACAAAGCATGACTCCACTTCAAAAAAAAAAAAAAAAAAAAGGATCGTATTTTTAAATTTAAGAACCAAACTATAAAGCGTCTAGAAGAAAACATAAGAGGAGATCTGTGACCTTGGGTTATACCATTTTCCTTAGACAGAATACAAAGAACCATAAAAAAGCTAATAAACTGAACTTTATCAAAATTTTAAAAACATGTACTTCAAAAGACATCAAGAAAGTGGAAAAGTGCATTAGGAACAAATATTTACAAAATATATATCTGATAAAGCACTTGTTTCTAAAATACATTGTTTTTTTCTTTCAACTGGAAAAGAAAGACAACCCAATTCCTTTTAATGACCATAAAGATTTGAATAGATACTTTACAAAAGAAGCTATAGGAATTAGCATCTGAAGCATTCAAAAACTTTATTAGCCATTAGAAAAGTACAAGTTAAAAACACAACAAAATACCACTACACACACACTAGAATAGCTAAAACTAAAAAGACTGACAAAACCAAGTGTTGGTAAGGATGTGGAACAACTAAAACTCATACACTGATGTCAGAAATAAAAAACAGTATAGTCATTTTAGAAAAGTTGAGCAGTTTCTTATAAAGTTAAACATAACACTGATACTATGACCTAGCAATTCTACTCCTAGGTATTTTCCCAAAAGAAAATTAAAAACATATGAACACACAAAGTCATATTTGAATATTCATAACAGCTTTATTCACAAAGCCCCAAACTAGAAACTACTAAATGTCCATCAGCTGGTGAATAGATATCAACAAATTGCAGCATATTCATACAGTGGAATATTGCTCAGCAATATAAAGGAACAAACTGCTGACACACAAAACACGAATGAATCTCAGAAGCATTATACTAAGTGGAAGAAGTCAAATACGAAAATGGGTATATTGTGTAATTCCATTTATATTAAATACTAGAAGGGCAAACCTGTAGCATAGAAAGCAAATCAGTGGTTGCCAGAGGCTGGGAATGTATAATGTAGTCAATACTCATTGCGTGATGCACTTAACATGGATTAATTTTATTGTATGTAAATTATACCTCAATAGAGCTGATTTTTAAAATGTGTGCATACACATTTACACACACATACAAATCTATACACAGCCAACCTATCTGCCATATCCTTACTAGAGTATTCATTGTAAAACTACAATACATTCTCCAATGACTCTTTGTTTTTTTAGAATTATATACAAGCCCCTTTTCCATGTTATTTACATAGGGTCCTTCATGTTCAGTTTTCTGTCTTTCTAAATAGCTGTGTTTCCCATTATTACTTTAATTTTTCCTACTTCCCATCTACACGATACTACTTATAGTTCTCAGAACCTGCTGTGGCGTTTTATGATTACACACTTTGGGACATACTGTTACCTTTTCCTATAATGTCCTTCAAAATTCTGCCTAAATATCAATTCATTTATGAAGTCTTCCCAGCTCAGCACACCACAGTTAATCTCTTTTCGATAGTGTTTTGTACATTAATATGTGTTTTGCTTGATTGTAGTTTTCCTTATATGTGTCTGAATCATTTTTTGTTATTCATTTAAGTATTTTAAGTTAGACTCGCTACCACAGATAATCATTTATTAGATAGTAATGTTGCTAGTTCATTTCCAGAGTCACAGCATATGGTTGTGCAAATGCAGAATCCAATTCACACTATACTCTATGTAAATGGTGCCTCTGCAGCTGTGCAGCATGTTACCTTCACGGCCATAGTTAATGGCTGCTCTGGATCATCCATTAGTTATATTTATTGAGTGTCTGCTATGTGCTAAGCTCCAGATCAGTTTTTGAGAATACAAAAGTTGGTAGGGAACTTAGAACCTACTGGGGAAAATGGACAAAGGGACAGGTAATTACAATATATTATAGTGAGGGTAAAATGGTGTGCTAACTCCAAGGAGAGACTTCTAATTCAAAGACCAGATGAGCATCAGATATTTTCCTCTAACCTCTTTCTTCTACACTTGCTTTTTATTCCTCTGTCACCAACTCAGTGTTCCTGTTCCACAGAGGTGATAGTGGTCAAGGCAGGAATGGCCTTTCCGGGCCCCCCCCCCCCCCCCCGCCACCGCTTCTTTTGTGAAGACGATGGGGGAACCCTTAGAGTTGTTGGCTTATTGGCTTCTTAGGTAAATTAATCTAGGAGGGAAAAGAGCCTTTTGTCTGTGACTATTGTAAGTCTTTCTAAACATATGGTCAAAGTTATTAGACTAACAAACTCATCCCATCAGGAGCAAAGCTAAGAAGAAACACAGTAAAGAAAAAGAACGTAGAAGCCACCCTCCATCAGAGTTGTAAATCCCCTAGGGGAGGAGCCACGAGTGTCTCATTCATTGCTATACCCCTCTCCCACCCACACTCTGTACACACACTAGTGCTGGATCGTACTTGAATGTCCAAAGAATGAATGGATGATTGAATCACAGATGCATGTATTAGCCAGGGAATGTGGGCATTTCATTGAATGGGAGAAAATGTTTCCAGTAGAGAGAACAACATATGTGAAACCATACGCAAAAGAAAAAATAAAAGCTAAGAAAAATATGACAAGTTCTGGGAACTGCAAATAGACCACTCTGGCAAGAATTGAGAGTAAGGCGGTTAATAAATGATGGAAGCTAGAGGTATAATTCTGAGTCAGAGCTGGTCAACACAATCATCTGGCATCAGAAAGTTATTGAGTAAACGGCTTCCTTTTCCACGGGGTGGGTTGGCATTCTTTAGCATGTTATAAAGTTGAGTTAATGAAGCATGAAGCCACCTTCTACATATAAGTATGGATTTATGGGGGTATCACAAGAACTATATCTATCATTTTGAATATATGCAAACATAATACTTTAAAACACATAACAATCTTAGGAACTTTTCCTAGCTGTCATGGTTGGGAAGCCCATAAAATCATCCTTTAATTTAAAAATACTGTTACTCAGTCTGAAAATTAACATTTTCTTTCTTGTGCCTGCAGCAATGGCTTCTGAGAGTTTCATGTTAATTAAAAATGTCCAATTACAATAAATGCCTCTAATGAAGATGTAAAAGAACAAAAATAAAAGCAGAAGGAATGGGAACACCAAAAAAGAAAGGTTCTAAAGGGCAACCATTATTTAGTTTCTTGTAATTGCCCTTAGGAATTTACTATCTCCCTTAAAAGAAGGAAATTTGAATTATATAATTTATTGGTAATAATTGTACTTTAGGAGGATTTCCAGTGATTCACACAAATGGAAAAACAAGCATATACAAGGCCATGCATTTTCTTTGTCTGAATACTTAAGGTTAATAATATTAAGTTTAAAGTACACTAGAAAAAAAAGAGTTAATCCTTCCCTATTGCTCTAGATCCCTATTGCCTTGTCCAGATACACTTGAGAAAGACGTACAAGAAGAGAAATTGTCACGTGTCAACTCTTATTAATTTTAACCTATGAGCTTATATTTTAACTGCTGAAAAAGTTTTGAATTTCTCAGCTTTAATTCTTAATTACTAGAACGTTAAAGCAGCCATCTCTGGATTCATGTGGTATATTTCCAGTGTCTATTTCCTGACCAGCTCTTAAGAAGCAATTGAAAGTCTTGGGCTCTGGCTGCACTTGAAATTACACAAGATTTGAATTAAAGTCTATTTGAATGAAACCTATAAGCACATTTTCTTTCAACATATTAACAATTGTCTAAAGATGGAAGAGCACGTTCAAATTGATGGTCTGTATAAGCAGACATTTAAATTCAGAGGCAGGGAAAACTTTAATAAATGTGTCCTTACTAATAATAATCAGTTTTTTGGTCTATTTTTGCCCATAAGGAAATCTAGAGCTGTTAGGAAACATATTGACAGGAAGTCAATGTAATAAACATATGCCTACTATTTGTTTACTGTATGTTAGATTTTTTTTTTTAGTTCCATGATATAATTATCACACTACTATAAGTTAGATAGATTGGTAAAAATTCAAGTATATCTAACTCCAAAGCTTCTGCTTTCTCCTCTATACCCACAAGTGCCCAGCCTATGTAAGCTATAAAACATGCAATTAATGGTTTGGAATATGCATCAACTTTACTCCTAGTACCCAAATGTCAGTACCTTTCTTTCTTTCATAATAAAAAAAGATACTTCATTGTCATTGGAAAAGTCTGAAATAATCCATCCCTATTTAAAAAGCCATTAAAATATTCTGAAGAGAAAAGACCAAGAATGAATATTTCTCTTAAAGTGTGTGACTGCATAGTTGAAGTATACTCTGTGTACTACAGCTCTTATGCAAATATCCTGTAAAAATAAATTGACGCCTGTAGCTCTCAGTATGAGCAATCATGGAGAACATTCGTCTCCATCTTGAATATCAAAAATTTTAAAGAACCTTTCTAAATGAGCATCGCTATAATAAATCAGACATTAACTCTCATATTCCAATAATGAAAAATCTACCTCAACAAAATTCCATTTAAGAAAGAAAAACGATACAGAATGAACCACAGATTTCCTCAGGAAAACTGTGTGTATAGAGGAGAAAGGAATTGCTCTACAGATTTGACATTTTCTTTCCTTCAAATCTTATTTAGGTATTTTAAGGAGGTAAAGGTAAAGGAAACTAAAAGACTACTATGGAAGGTAGGACCCTACCTGATAAGAACACAAGGAAAAAGGGATAACAATGCATTCAAGATGCCATTAATAATGCAACAGTCAGTATTCCTTCCAAGATTTGACCTCTAACCTTCCTCCTCCTTCTGCTCCTTCCCTCTCCCTTACTTCTTACACAGTTGGAAGTGATTTTGTTATTAGGAAGTGTGGTAATGTTCAGTTTTTGTTTAATTTGGAAGAAAGAATTTAGTTGAGAGATGTATAGTACATGTTGTTTTGGGAAGTCTCTTTGGGCACACATGTTCTGTGGTTGTACATGCTAGTGCCCATGTCGCATGTCTCATTAGCATCTAAAATATCCACCCACGGGTGTGTTTTTTACTATTATAATGAGCAAAAGGCTACTCAAGGGCAAGCTTTTGGAGGAGTATGCATGTTCATCAGCGGGAAAAATTCCTAGCGTGGTTATCTCCGACTCGGGCCTAATAAATCTCCTTTAAGACTTAAAAGAAAACCCAACCACAAGTAGCCAGTATAGCAAAAGCCAGTATAGCCCATTGCCTTGTTTTTACTGCCAGTAAGCACTATTATCAGAAGACAATGTCTCCAAGACTTCTTTTCCCAGAAGACTCCCCTGCCTACTCATGTCTGATTATCTGACCACTCTATTTCAAAGAGAGAGCCATCCATAAACAGATGTACCCCCACTTCCTGCCACACCCTTGACTGGATGCAGCATAGAAACTGAGCACATGGAATCTAGAACTATTTGGCTTAATTTGTATTAAAGCTTTGCCATAGACTTGCCTGTTTCCCCAGGTATTACATAAATGGGAATAAGAATCTTCGTCACAAAGTTGTGGTGAGAATTGAATGTGAAACATTTACAGTGCCTGGGACTTGCACTGTAAGCTTGCAAACAATGTTAGCTAATGTTTTGAAAGAGTTGTAAAGTTAATTCTCCAACTCCATACGGATGTAATTATAGAATTGCATTCATCCTTTCAATTTAATTCTAAAAAAGTAGTTTTGTTCCAAGCTTCATCAGATTCCCACTAAATAATCAGGAAAAATATCACACTTGTCTCTGAACAATACTTCAAACCTCACTGGTCACTAACTTCCCTTCCCTTAAAGCTTTTCCATCCTTCTAGACTTTATGATCCTGTGTTTATAATCCTTTGAAAAGAAGGCATTTATACTTTGCCATCTTTATTTCTTCCAGGTATTCTTGGGAATAATATTATCATCTACTTATTAATTCATGCTCAGTCACAACCTACCTAATAGCATGCTAATCTTTTCATGGTTTTCTTAATATACACACATGGCCATTGCAACCAACAATGGTTTTGCTTTGTTTCTTATGTCAAGTAAACAATCAGGTTTACAGAAGGTGATGCATTCATCCCAGTTTTCTGGGAATTTTCTAGGTTTAAGAACTGAGAGTCCCACATCAAGAGAACCTCTTAGGTCCTACCCAAACTGGAACAGTTGATCTTTCTCCATGATTCATATTGGACAAATTTATTCCAATTTTGTCTATAAAATATCCAAATCATTAGAATATGAAGCAAAGTGAAAAACGGCATTGGACTGTTAATTCCTAATTTCTGGTTTCAGATAATGTCCTGGCTTTGCCTTTCACTCTGCCTAAGTTTAGCAGGTCAGTCAAATATGAAAGGTTTTCATTTATAAACTAAAATAGGAAATGTTAGTCCTTACACAGCAGGGCTATTGTGAATATCCAAAGTAATAATGGCCATGCAGACAAAGTCTTAATAAAGACGAAGCTTCACATGTGATCTCTGCTGATCTTAAAACTCAGTACAAATTTGCCAAATGGTGCTCCTATCAAATCATGGTGGTAACTAAAACTAAGAAGTTAAAATGAAGTATTTTATGTGAAAGTTTTGTTCTTTTTCACAAATATTTCATGTCCAACCATATCCATAAGCAACTTTATTTTATATTTAGTCAATAATAAAAATTCATACCCCATGTAGTATTCCAATATTCTCTGCCATGTCTCCAATATTCCAATATCTCCAATATTCCAATATTCTCTGCCATAGAAGAACATCCGATCCCTCCCTTAAGCATCTGTAGTACAGATGTCTTCTCAGTTCACAGGTGACAAGAATACATCATTTTAAGTGTTACTTTCACATGTGGGCATTTTCTCACATAGTTTTAAAGATATTGTTTTTCTAGGATAACCATTTTAAATAAGTGGTACAAGATGCTGATATGCACCTGGCTTGTAAAAGCAAACCTCTGGTTGTCCCTTTATGAACTATGGGACTCTGAGTTAGTTGTGGAACTTCACTGTGCCTATATTTCTGCTCTGCAAAAGAGAAATAATAATAGCACCTACCAAATATGAGTGTTGTGAGGACTACATGAATGGATACAGTGAAAAGTCTAGAGCAGCACCTGGGATATGAACAGACACTTCTCAAAAGAAGACATTTATGTGGCCAGTGAACATATGGAAAAAAAAAAACTCATCATCACTAGCCATTAGAGAAATGCAAATCAAAACCACAATGAAATACCATCTCACGCCAGTTAAAACGGCAGTCTTTAAAAAGTCAGGAAATGATCGATGCTGGTGAGGCTATGGAGAAATAGGAATGTTTTTATACTGTTGGGAGTGTAAATTAGTTCAACCATTGTAGAAGAGAGTGTGGCAATTCCTCAAGGATCTAGAACTAGAAATACCATTTGACCCAGCAATCCCATTACTGGATATATACCCAAAGGATTACAAATCATTCCACTATAAAGACACATGCACACGTGTGTTTATTGCAGCACTATTTACAATAGCAAAGACATGGAACCAACCCAAATGCCCATCAGTGATAGACTGGATAAAGAAAATATGGCACATATACACCATGGAATACTATGTAGCCAAAAACAGAATGAGTTCATGTCCTTTGCAGGGACACGGATGAAGCTGGAAGCCATCATTCTCAGCAAACTAACACAGGAACACAAAACCAAGCACCATATGTTCTCACTCATAAGTGGGAGTTGAACAATGAAAACACATGGACAGGAACATCACACACCTGGGCCTGTCAGGGGATGGGGGGCTAGGGGAGGGAGAGCATTAGGACAAATACCTAATGGATACGAGGTTTAAAACCTAGATGATGGATTGACAGGTGCAGCAAACCACCATGCAACATGGATACCTATGTAACAAACCTTCACATTCTGCACATGTATTCCAGAATGTAAAGTAACATTTTTTTAAAAAAAAGCAAGTATTTTATCATTCTTCCTGCTTTGAGCCAATCACTGCTGTAGGTTCCAAGATGTTGAATAAGATTGATTACTACCTTCAGAGACCAGTATCTGAGGATTATAAATGTTTTGGTGGAGGTGATCCTGGGTCACAGTGTCAAGCAAGGCTTTCATAAAATTACCATGCTTAGTCTCTCCATTTACCTCCAAAAGAGGCTTACCTTTCTATGCATTCGTTTCCCCATAAGCTTCATAGAATCTCCTGTTGAAAACCTTAACCTCAAATTACGTCCAGGTTTCAAATATGTTTAGTCTTCAATAACTTCTCTACCAAAATAAGATATCAGGACTTTTGACATTTCTGGTATACACCAGAGTAAAACAAAAAAACAAAAAAAACAAAAAACAAAAAAAACACAAAAAACTTTTGTTTATATCTCAATGCCTTATTTTCTAAATATTTTTTGTTAATAATGTGCTTCCTTGGTGCCTCAAATCAAAAGATTTTGTGTTTTCGTCTTAACCTTTTCAGAGATTGTTTTCTGCAAGAAAATGTTGCCAGAACATCAATATTTGTCTCATTAGAAAACTAAATAATTGGTTTCCACATACTACAGTAAAAATGTGAATACAATCAAGGATGTCTCACTTAGCCAGCTAAGCTGAAATGTCCTCTGTAGTTACCTGAGGTCATGGCGACCATCTGGTCAGACACAGCACTCCTCACCTCCACATGGCCTCTGCTGGGGCTGCCTTCTCACCCTCTATGCAGCACCTCATGAATTCTTCAGCATGGCTCACCCTCATCGCACAAAGGGAGATGAACAGTGACTTGCAGCTGTTCAAGGTGAATAACGTGCAGTTAGTCAAGGCAGAATGATTATTTCCAGCTGAAATGAAGCCCATTCTATCTCAATTGGCCTTATTAACTGCTAAACTTTTTCTTTCATGCCCTTAACAACATGGAACATACTACTCAGTTGTCTTCATTGGAAATTATAAAGGAGACTTGAAGATAATAATCAGACCTTTTACTTTTTTCTACCTTGTATTATGTGTTTAATCATGAAGGACAAATGGGAACGGCAATCTTAGGACTGTGCAGGGGCTCCAAGGAGGTTTACTCAGCAGATGCAAGGCTTGGTGCCCACCTCCATTTCCACCGATGGACCAGTAGCCAAAATGACTGACTGTTCAGTTGAGCCCCATCACACCCCAGGCTGCCTCCTCAATTTCCTTTGTGATCTGGTCCAGGAACCAGCAGAAACTATCACCTGAGAATCTGATGATCATGAAGTTATACAGGCTTGGAGCTGTGTCCCTCTAAGCAAAAGACACTAAAGCAGTCCATTTTCTACCTTGTTTAAATCTCTCATTAGAGCTCTTCACAGATACAGATTCAGTAACGTACGTAGGGTTTTACCACATGGATGCTCTCCTGTTCCCCCTTATGCTCATTTACACTCTTTCTTGACACATTTCAGGCTGCCTTATCTTGTCTGGCTCTCCCAGTAAAGTTTTTCTTTTACTCTCTCATCAATATGTAGAATAACGCCTTCGTTTCGTTTAATTTTCTCATATTGTAGAGGCCAGAATTCAACAAAAGTCATCAGTTACTAAATTCTAATGATTCCTCCTCTACGGAATTTTACCACATCTTCCTCCTCTTTTTCATCCCTTTGTCACAATCCTAATAAAAACAATAATGACTGTAGTTTTTGGAAGATCTACCCTGAGTCAGGCACTTTGCACATATCATCTAGAAATCCTTGCTACTACCATGCAATGTAGGGGTTATTCCTTCTACTTGATTTTTCTTTGTTTCATTTATAGTCTGATATGTACATATCATATATAATTTTTTTTTTTTTTTTTTTTTTTTTTTTTTTTTGGAGACAGTCTCGCTCTTGTTGTCCAGGCTGGAGTGCAGTGGTGCAATCTTGGCTCACTGCAACCTCAGCCTTCCAAGTTCAAGCTATTCTCCTGCCTCAGCCTTCTGAGTATCTGGGATTACATGCATGTGCCACCAAGTCCAGATAGTTTTTGTATTTTTAGTTGAGACGGGGTTTCGCCTTGTTGGCCAGGCTTGCCTTGAACTCCTGACCTCAGGCGATCCGCCCGCCTTGGCCTCCCAAAGTGCTAGGATTACAGGTGTTAGCCACCGCACCAGCCTGTAGATGTTTACTGAATGTCTCAACCAACTAGAATGTTGGTTGAGAACTAGAATGCCTCCATGGGGGCATTAGTTTTGTACATTACTGTATGCCCAATATCAGCACAATAAACACCAGGTTGGAAAGACCAAATCTATTGTCCATCATTTAAATTTCAGTGCATAGCACAATGTCTTACATTTATCATCCAATAAATATTTGTTGAATTAAATAATCATGTAGGAAGGTCAAAAATGACACAGAGGACTCCTGCTTTTCCACTCTGTCTAGTTCTATTTTATTTTGGGCATTTTATCCCTAATTGGCACACCCCACATTTATTTATTCCTCTTCAACTTCAAACTATTTTGGAAGGGTGCATTGTATCAGTTAGGATGCAACCAGAAAAGCAGAACAACTAGAGCAACCTATAATGTGAAAGAACTTGTCTCAGGGATTTGACCTTCTGCAATTGTGCGAACTGGCAAAGTGGTCTCTGTAAGGGTATATTCTTTGTACTTGGTAACAGAGCTTGAAGTTCACTCATGCATTAGTTAGGAAAAAAAAAAGATGAAGGTAAAGTGAATGTGTTAGGTTATTCTTGCATTGCTATAAAGAAACACCTGAGACTGGGTAATTTATAAGAAAATAAGTTTAATTGGCTTATGGTTCTGCAGGCTGTGCAGAAAGCATAGTGGCATCAGCTTCTGGGGAGGCCTCAGGAAGCTTCCAATCATGGCAGAAGACAAATGGGGAGCTGGCTGGGCGTGGTGGCTCACACCTGTAATCCCAGCACTTTGGGAGGCTGAGGCGGGCAGAGCACGAGGTCAAGAAATCAAGACCATCCTGGCCAACGTGGTGAAACCTCATCTCTACTAAAAATACAAAAAATTAGCTGAGCGTGGACCTGTAGTTCCAGCGGCTCGGGAGGCTGAGGCAGGAGAACCGCTTGAACCCAGGAGGCAGAGGTTGCAGTGAGCCGAGATCGCGCCACTGCACTCCAGCCTGACGATAGAGTGAAACTCTGTCTCAAACAGCAACAACAACAACAAAACCGACAAAGGGGAAGCCAGAACAACATCACATAGTGAGAATGAGAGCAAGAGAGAGAGAATGGGGCAGGGAGGTGTCACACACTTTTAAAGCATCAGATCTCAGATCTTGTGAGAACTCACTATTGTGAAGACAGCACCAAGCCAGGAGGGATCCATCCCCATGACCTAAACACCAGGCCCCACTGCCTGCATTGGGGATTACAATTCAACATGAGATTTGGGTGGGGACAAGTATTCAAACTAGGTCAATCAATCAGGGAAAGCAAGAAAAAGCTAGAATCCCTAGATAAGGGCTGGAGTCCACAAAGACAGACTGAAATCCATGTCAGTTCCTGTTGCCTCCGACCTTGATGATGTGGTTGTCTACAGAAACCCCAGCCTTTCAGCATGGCGTTAAGCACACACATGTGGCCCGGGATTCCAAAAACCTGAAGGAGGATCCAGAGGAAGGTGTAGTAGTTGCAGGTCTGGCTGCTGCCTCTCACTAACAAGATGACCCCGTGATATGCAACAACATGTGTAAGCTACAAAATCCCCAAAGCTTTGCTTCTGCTTTCCAAATATTCTAAGAGATCTTTCTCACGGCCCACTCTCTCTGTAAACACACAGGCAAGGGAATTCTGAGAACTGCTGTTCAGCCTAGGCCAGTTGACCTTTCTCAAAGCTGTCCCGCACATCTTCCAGTTGGTCACGACAACTTTGTGTTACATTCTTTCTTGTCAGTTGTTAAAAATTCACCCTAATTTAGACTAGAAACTTGAAGAACAATGTTTCATTCTTTTAGAAGAAAATTCTTATTAACATCTTAACTATACCAAACCATTAAACATTTGATTGAATATTCACTTAAATCAACTGCCCTTTGGTTAGAACTGAGTTTGTCTGTAAACAGCATTAAGCCAAAAAGATGAAAAAAGAAAGCAAAACAATTTAATAGCCTTAAACAAAATAGAAATATATTTGTTTCTCACACAAAAGAAATAAAGAAATAGGAAGGCTAGGATACGTCCGCCTATGAACATCAGGGACTTGGGGTTTTTTCTATCAAGATAAGTCTCAGCATCTTCAGAGCTACGTCACGCTCCATGAATAGCTGTTAGATCTCCAGCCACCACACCTGCTCCCCAGGGAAAGAGAAAATCCGAAGAGCTCACTTCCTAGCTTACTGCTTCCTTTAAGCCCTTCTGGAAGTCCCAAAGAGCAACTTCTGTTCACATCTCAGAGCTTAAAGAGAAGCTGGGAATTATAGCCGAGAGGCATGCCTGTTGCTTAAGGGAAAATGAATACTGGGAGGCAGATAGCAACATTTGCCAGGAATAAAGACTGTCTACACAAATCGTACTTACCAAGATGAAACATTGCTTTCTTTTCTAGAGACGAAAATGTTATCAAATATAATGATGAGCTTTACACAAGTTAATTTTGTGACAGGTGGCTTCATTTAACATTGCCGACAAATACTTTTGAAGCTCTGCACTTATAACGGGAATGTTATAAAGCCCCCAAACTTTTAAGCTGAAGCAGTGGGAATAAAAGATACCCAAATTTTGCAATCAAAGGCATGAAATTACTGTAAACGTTGTGCAGAGTGTTATAAAAGCTCGGTGGGACTCTGGATGCTGGTTAGCTGAGAGTAGCAACCACATGAACTAGAGATTCATTCAAAGAGGAGTTTCAATAGGGCCAAGGCTGGCACATTGCAATCCACAAGAAACAATCATAATTTGAACCAGATTGTGGAGAGTGCAGGGGCCAAACAAGGGTTCATTCATTTATCTGAAGGCATTTCTGCAGTTAAAAGAGGGAAAGATCCCTAAGAAAAGAAACTTGACAGGAATCCGGGGGACCTACAGAAATAGAGGGAGCTATGTAGAATTTACTTTGACCACAGAGTTACTATGTTTTATATCACAGCATGTGAGCCTGAACTACCCACTATTCGTCTGTGGATATTAAAGATAATTATTCATTCTACCATCACAACATTTTCCTAAAAGCATAATCTTAATGAAACCAATACAGTGCTCCATCTTTGCTTTTACTTCCTTCCTTCTTTAGCATTAAAAAAAGAAAATTAGTTGGTTCACATTAGCTTGTCACTTAGCCATGTTGATTACTATATAGAGCATGTGACCACAATGTAATGGGGCTAACATCTTACAAATGTAGTGGCATCTATGCACCCTAATGAACACTACAAAATAGCTATGAGGGAAAAAGACACAGCTAAGGTGGTTACCATGGTTCAAAACATTTGGGAGCTCATCTTTTAGAATTTCACTGAGACTGCGGCATTTTTTGGCACTCAACATGTTTGCTTCCTTTTTCCCCTCATGCTTGGTCAATGAGAAATAAATGGCTAAAGGAGTTGGAGGGATTTCGGAATGAGTCTCTTCTATACTGTAGGCATCCGGGAGACCCCAAGCATCAAGACCAAGAGTAGAGGCTCCAAGGACAAAGCATGCAAGTTCAAATCCCAGCTCTGCTCCATGCTAACTGGGCAATGCTGGGGGAATTTCTTACTACCCGCTTGCCTCAGTTTCCTCTTCTGCAAAATGAGATACTAAGAATAGCCCTACAGCATAGGGTCTGAGGTAGGGCTTAGGTTTCAGGTAGGGTTAAAGTTTTTTTAGCTCTCAGGTTAAGGTCCCTGGGAGTGACAAGAAGAGAAATATGGTATTGGTGAACAAATATATACAAATGCTAAACTTCTGATTTTTTCTCACAAAATATTCTTAAGCAATTAAGTCTGAACAACCAAGTATGTGCTGTTAAAAGAAAAGTGGAGCACCTTTATAATTCATGGTCTTAAATATTTTTAAAATCGCAAGTTCCCAATAATGTAAACAAAGAGCAGAACAGGGCATTTCTAAACTCACACTGCTGCTTTGAAGACAAATTAAAAGTAACTGAAATATTAAGGGGCAGTCTCTAGTTCCTCTTTTCTTTCCTTCAAGACTGTGCAACCCAAGCTCTATGCTCTGGAATGATTTTGCTGCCTTTCTTCAATAATTCAATGTACATGGAGCTGTGTCAACCTGACAGGTCAAATTTAGTTTGAGGGAACAAATGAGAAAAATAGAATCAGCTATTGGATAGTTTTAAAGACCTTTAACTCGTTCAATTACAGGCTTTACTAAGATTATTAAATCCATCTTTATTCTCTATTTAGAACTGAATGATTATCCCCAAACCGCCACGTACAAATAGGCCTGCCATCTGCTTTAGTTATGAAGCCCTGGTTTAGATAAATCCCTCAGGACAGAAGAGTGACTAAGCATGCCTGCCAATGTCGCATGGGTCTTGCCTTGAAACTGTTCACGTGCTTTAGAAATGTTAATTTGCATTTGAGGTTTTGCAGGAATATGTGAATGCACTTTTTGGGGGGTGGCTATAAAAACAACAGTTTAGACCAAAAGTGTTTTTTTGTTTGTTCGAATTCCTAGGTAGACCTGGATTTGAAAAAATGTCCACGTGGACTCCTGATGATCTGTGTAAGCACTTTACAACTCATGGCCACAGGTAGCATGTTCTGGTAGCTGACCTTGGCCATTGCCATTTCATTCATTCTTCAAAAAGATACATTTGCTTTCAGGCAACATATCCTTGCCTATACAACATGAATAGTTATGGTTATGAACATATCTTTCTGGTTATGAACATTGTACAAGCATTACCTGAAAGTGAGCTTGAAGCTGACAGAGGGGAAATCTTTATTAATGCACAAAACAGGATTCTTTCAAATCTGAGATGAAAGACTGTTGGGAAGTATGTATTTGCAATGGATTTCAACTATCACTTTTTTTCTCATTATTTGCTCTTTTTTTTCCATTTCAAAGTGTTAATCTGATGGTTTGAGAAAGATTTCCTTTAAAAAATATTTTAAGATGTTCATGATTAACTCACTGTAGGCAGCTCAAAAGAAAATCTCTAGTACTCCTTTAAGGTCTAGAAAATAGGAAGAACTTGTTTGTGTCTGGCACGATATTATATTTTGACCTTCAGAACACCAGCAGGGATGTTGCTAAGAGGCAATGCAGCAGACTTACATGAGTATTAGATGAGAGTATAAAAAGATAAAGCATTGAGCGTCGTTTTCCAAGATGAGTTCTACTGGACAAAGGCAAAGAATAACACACACACACACACAGAGAGAGAGAGAGAGAGAGAGCAAAAAAAAGGGGGGGAGGAGAGAAAGAGGGAGTACCATGATCAAATAAACTTGAGAAATGCTCATGCTCTATCCCTGCCAAGAGACACCCAATACACTTTACTATCTTAAAAGAGTATGAGGTGCTCTGCAGTAAATAAATCTGTAATCCTTATCACTTGAGATTAGCAGGATTTATGTTTTCATTTTTTTTTTTTTTTTTTTTTAAGGCAGAGTCTCATTCTGTCAGCCAGGCTGGAGTGCAGTGGGGCGATCACAGTTCACTGGAGCCTCAACCTCCTGGGTTTAAGCAATCCTTCCGCCTCAGCCTCCTGATTAGCTAGGACTACAGATGCATGCCACCATGCCCAACTAATTTTTTTACTTTTTGTAGCGACAGGGTCTCACTGTAGCGACAGGATGGTCTCAAACTCCTGGGCTCAAGCCATCTTCCAGTCTTGACCTCCCAAAGTGTTGGGATTATAGGCGTGAGCCACCGCATCCAGCCAGGACTTTGTGTTTTTGATAAAAACACTTTGGGAAATATTCTCTTAATAATCAACAGTTGATTCTTGTATCAAGCATTAGAAAATGCAATAATTACATATATGGGGCTTTTTAATAGTGAATTTTATTTTTAAAGAGATTTTAGGTCCACAGCAAAACTGTGAGGCCAGTCCCGAGATATTCCACACAGGTCTTGCACCGTCACATGCACAGCCTCCCCTATTATCAACATCCCCCCTCCCCGGAGTGGAACATTTGTTACAATTGATAAACCTACATTGACACATCGTTATTATCCAGAGTCCATAGTTTTACATTAGGATTTACTCCTGGTGATATGCATGTTACAAATTTGCACGAATATATAATGATGCGTATCCACCACTGTAGTAGCATATAGAATCGTTTCACTGCCCTAAAAATAATCTGTGTTCCATCTATTTACCCCTCCCACCTCCCAAACTCTGGGAATCGCTGACCTTTCTACTGTCTAGGCTTGCCTTTTCCAGAATGTCATACGGTTGGAATCATATAGTATATAACCTTTTCAGATTGGCTTCTTTCACTTAATAATATGCATTTAAGTTTTCTTTATGGCGTTTCATAGCTTTGTAGCTCATTTATTTTCAACACAGACTATTATTCTATTGTCTGAATGTACCACCATTTATTTATTCATGCACCTACTGAAAGAAATCTTGGTTGCTTCCAAATTTTGACAATTATAAACAAAGCTACTATAAATATCTGCATGCAGATTTTGGGGAACGTAAGTTTTTAGTTCCTTTGGGTAAATACCAAGGAGCATGATTTCTGGATCATATGGTAAGAGGATGTTTAGTTTTATAAGAAACTGTCAAACTGTTTTCCAAAGTAGCTATATCATTTTACATTCCCACCCACAGTGAATAAGAGTTCCTGTTGTGCCACACCCTCGTGAGCATTTGATGTTGTCAGTGTTCTGGACTTCGGACATTCTAACAGGTAGTTAGTGTAGATAGTGGCATCTCACTGTTGTTTTCATTTGCATTTCCCAGATGATGTATGATGTGGAGCATCTTTACATATGCTTATTTACCATCTGTATATCTTTTGTTGGGGAGGTGTCCATTCAGGTCTTTTTTGGAGCCCGTTTTTAACTGGGTTGTTTGTGTTCTTATTGTTTAGTTTTAAGAATTCTTTGTATATTATGGATATTCTTTTTTTTTTTTTTTTTTTTTTGAGATGGAGTCTCACTCTGTCACTCAGGCTAGAGTGCAGTGGTGCGATCTCAGCTCACTGCAGCCTCTGCCTCCTGACTTCAAGCAATTCTCATCCCTCATCCTCCCGAGTAGTTGGCATTACGGGTGTGTGCACCCTGCATGGCTAATTTTTGTATTTTTAGTAGAGACGGGCTTTCGCCACGTTGGCCAGGCTGGTCTTGAACTCCTGACCTCAGGTGATCCGCCCCCTCCTTGACCTCCCAAAGTGCTGGGATTACAGGTGTGAACCACTGCGCTCAGCCTCTTATGGACTATATTCTTTTATCAGATATATATTTTGCAAATACTTCCTCCCTGTCTGTGGCTTGTCTTTTCATACTCCTGACAGTTACTCTTGCAGCACAGAAACTTTTAATTTTAATGAAGTTCAGGTTGTCAACTCTTTCATGAATTGTGCCTTTGATGCTGCAACTAAAACGTCATCAACAAACCTAAAGTCATCTAGATTTTCCTATGTTATCTTCTAGATTTTACACCTTTGCATTTTACATCTAAGTCTGTGTTCCATTTTGAGTTAATTTTTGTGAAGGGTATAAAATTTGTGTCTACATTAATTTTATTCACATTCAATTATCTCCGTAAGTTTACAACAGTAGAATGTTTAAGTTTTGTCTACAGAGGCCAAGAGACAAGGCCTTATTTTTGTTACCTTCAACGAAGGACTATCTGTACACACCTCTGTCATCACAATGATCGCACTCTGGCTTAATGATCTCATTTACCAGTTTGTGAGTGGACAATGACAGCAGCTGTTCCCTGAAACCCAGAACTTACTACAGGGCCTTGGCAAATTATAAGCATAATAATGGCTAACACTTACTGAACAATTACTATGTGTCAGTCCTTGATGTAAATGCTTTAAATGTATTAGCACATTTTCTCCTCACACCAACACCATTAGGTGAGTTCTTATTATCCTCATGTTACAGATGAGAAGCTTTGAGTTTCAGGGAGGTTGAGCAACTTGCCCAAAGTCACACAGCTAGTAAATAAAAAGGGCCAATGCCTGAGCATTATGAGACCCACAAAGTCAAGGCTAAATGAATAAATGAATGAAAAGAGATAACATTTACTAAATGCTTACTCTGTGCTAGGCACAATTCTAGGAGTGCCATGTCTGTTATCACTTTTATTCTTCACAATATTTGTATGAGGTGGGTGCAATTATTACCCTCTTATTTCTTTCAGAGGAGGAAACTGAGCAAAGAGAGTTTAAACATACCCCAAATCACAAAACTAGTAAGTGATGGGGCCAGGATTAGAACTGACTCCCAAAGTCATGTTTTTATGCTTTAAATGAATAAATAAGTGTTAAAAATAAATCATAATACAACTTTGTAGGGAATCACACATCTAAAAAAGTTTTCATAGGAATCACAACCCTATGAAAATAACTAATCTCAGAAAATGACAAAACTTTCAAGCAGCAATACAAAGTATGGTTCGTGGTCTGCACTATGAAATTCTCCAAATACATGTATGTGTGGCCTAAACTGGAGATAATATTTTGGTGTAGCCTTTCTTTTTGTGGCTGGTATCTCTAAAGAAAAAATCCATTTGATCTGGCCTTTCTTGGGAAAACAGATTTGAAAGATTTTAAATCAATCATGTACAAAAAAGAAAGTAAATCATCATAGAAAAAACTCTAGATAATTTTCAAAATTCTTCACAAATAGAACATTCCTATCCTATATCCTCCACACTTCCCTCTTCAAAAATATTCCTCAGCTACAAACTTCCCTGAAGGAGCAGGAGCCAGAAATAAATGGGAGCAGTTAAATGAGGAGAGAAAACAACAAGCATCATTAAAAAAAAAAAAAAAAAAAAAACAACTTTGTATTTTCATCAACAGCACTGAGAGGGCAGTTCTCTGCTACCCAACAGCTGCATAATGTTCAACAAAATTTTGCCTGTCTGGATTTATGAAGTATAAAAAATGGCCATCATAAGATCTGAAAATGATGAGACTAGTCCTGAAATCACCGTGTCAACATTCAGAAATTGCAGTGGAAAGAAAATAAAAATGATTAAATTTTTTGGTGGCAGAAGGTGCCGGCTCGCAGAGCACACGCAGCCCTTTCCACAGGGAAGCATTCGTCTTAAGTGCGCCATAGATGGCGGCCAGGAACAGGCGGTTGGGGCAGATGGGTGAAAGAAAGCTTGCATAGTTCGGTGCCTGCAGAAGAAGGGAAGGGTGGTTATATCCTCACTCTAAGTTACATTAGCTCTTTCCATGAACGTCAAATCTTGCTACCTCAGTTAGTCCCAGGGTGATCAAGCATCTTCTACAGTCAGCAGAGGCACTCTGTGGGTAATAATTACACCTATTAGTGAGCACACCGTGTTAAGAACAATTCTGTTCAGCTGATATATTCCCTTATTTAATTTCCAAAAACTCTGAGTAGGTACTATTACCAACTTCATTGTATACATGAGGAAACCAAGACACAGGTAAATTAATTGTCCACAGTAAAACAGGTAGAAAGGAAAAGTCTGGGATTAAACGAGAAACAATCTGACTCCAGATACCATAGATACTACCCCCCCTCCTTTTTTTTTTTTTTTTCTTTCAAGACAGGGTCTTTCTCTGTTGCCAAGGCTAGAGAGCAGTGACACAATCATAGCTCACTGTAGCCTCAATCTCCTAGACTCAAGCAGTCCTCTTGCCTCAGTCTCCTTAGTAGCTGAGACTACAGGCATATGCCACTACGTCTGGCTAGTTTTTTTAATGTTTTGTAGATACGGGGTCTTGAAATGTTTCCCAGGTTGGTCTCAAACTCCTGACCTCCAACAATCCTTCTGCCTCCCATCTTGCTGAGATTAAAAGTGTGAACTACCGTGCCCAGCTGAAATCCACCCTTCTAACATTCTATGCCAGAGGATTGCAAACAGAAACAGGCTGACCAAATCAGTTCACTGCCTCTTATTCCAGTGACCCATGAATTAAGAATAGTTTTTACATTACTGGTTGGGGGGAAAAATAAACAGAAGAATATTTTGTGATACATGAAAATCATGTAAGTTTCACATTTCATTGTTAATACATAAAGTTTCATTGGAACACGCTGTCTATGAGTGCTTCTGTGCTACAGTGGCAGAACTGAGTAGTTACAACAGGTGGAGGGCCTGCAAAACCAACAGTATTTCTTCTCTGGATCATCACAGGAAAAGTTTTCTGAGGCCTTGTTTGTGCAATACTGAGCAAGGGGCTGAGGAGGATATTTCAAATACGTAGTACCCGAGTGATGATCTGTCCTTCCACTGCTGTCCGGTTGAACTTTCCATTCCACCTACTTCCATCTATCTCACTTTCCTATCTTTGCTCTTGTGAGAGAAAGTGGGACAACAAAGTTCTGACCCACTCCTCATAAGTTGGCTTATTTTGTCTTGAAACATACGGAGAGGAATATAACTATGATACACTAGCAAAGATGAATGAGGACATTCCATGCAAAATTGAATTAGAAAGCCAAGTCTCCGAAGTACAGTTATTGTGACTTGAAAAAATACTCAGGCCATTTTTCAAGGTGGAAAGGGGGCATAAGCATCCAAAATTTTACTCTAATTAGATTTCTCTCAACAAAGAATAAAAGGTTAAGCTCTTGCCCAGAGAAGGCAGTCTCTTTAGCTGATCCAGTCACTTAACTACCTTCACTGTAGCTCAGCAATTCTCATCTGAGAATAAGAAAATGCAAGTGAGTCACTCTTGCTGAAGACACCTGTGTGCATAAAACAGCAATCAACAAGGAAAAGGAAAAGGTAATTGGGAAAGTAGTGCTTCAGCTTCCCAGATGTCTGTATTTTAAATATTTTAATACATAAATTAAGTCCACATTTAATTTAAACATTAGTTTGATAAAAAATTCAGCTGAATACTTCATGCATGACTTTTATCGCCCAGAAATCGCTATAGCAACAGCACAGGAGACTGACTCAGCATTTCCTTAACCACAGTTAAGTGGGTAACCAATCAAAGATGTGAACTCTATGAAAAGACCATAAAATATACATCATTAAACTGGTAAAGCTCTGGTTTTCTCTTGAATTAATATGCATTCCATAAGAACAGGAAGCAAATGGGTAAATATGATTATCTCCAAAGAGGAACTATTACCCTGTGCTCTCAAGGGGACTCATCTGAATATGTACAGTGGATTGAAAGGTCCACAAGAGCTTGATTCTTTGACATCACGGGGGTTTTTCTCTCTGTTCCTTTGTGCAGCTCTTAACCTCCACAGACTCTCTACTAGCTAGCGGCATTAAGTCTTCTATACAAAATGTTTTTCCATGATGGAGGTAAAGCAGCAAAGGAGAAGTCAAATAGAGCAGCCTTGTAGGCTGCCAGTAACATAGGTAGTGCAGTTTTACAGATATGATGACATCCCAGGGGCAACACCAGAGGGTCTAACTTCACATTCTTGACCCAGAATATAGCTAAGTCTAACAAGAGAAGAAACTGGCTTCCATTCTGGTTCCTTCAAAATAATTAAATAGGAGATATGGTGTAGCATGACTGTGAGCTATCTGAACCTTTGATGGCTTTTTCCTTTGGTTCTCAAGAAGAGTCTAAGATGCCCACAAAATCAAACATTTAAAAATCGAACAACCTCATTTTATAGATGAGGAAACTGAGGCTGTAAGAATTGAAGTACATGTCCAGGTTCACCCAGCTGATTTATGGGAGAGTGACGTTTTTATGGAGCCTCCAAGTATTTCATTTCCATTACATATACCACCCTGACTCCCTGTTCTTCCAAGCATGGAGCCGATTGTTTCAAAAGATGATGCTGGATTACTATGCATTCTACTGAACTCTGGGTTGCCAAAAGCTAGCACTGCTTATTGAAACACATGGTTAAAAACATGTGTCTAGAATAGGAGAAGACATTCTCATGGCTTGTTCTGTCCTGGAGAAGCAGTGAACACTCAATGTTATATAATCGAGACAAGTGAGGCAAGTTTAAAGTTGTTGCCTATGGCATCACCCTTGAAAGGCAGTGAATCAATCAGTAGAAAGTGTTTTGATCTTTGAAGTACACTAACACTTTAGGTAAGCTAATTCAGCAGAATCTATTAGGAATAGTCATAATATGGTAGACATTTTCTTTTCAACTACAATAGTATTCCATTGTACATACTCAATAGAGTCTAGGAGAAAACAGTTGTTTTGGCAGGGTTCAGTATTTCTTCAGTTATTAGGATGTTATAGAAAAATAGGCAATGTTTATTTGCAAGGTCACTCTCATTACTAGGAAATATGGTAGTAGGGGCTAAGTTGGAACAAACCCATAGTTGCATAAATATGCCCTGCCCTCCCACTCCTTCACTTTATTGAACACATTCCTTCCACAGCCTGAAAAAAAATCTCACTCTTCTTTCTACTTTCAAGATTCAAGTCAAGGATTGGCTCTTCCAGGAGCTTTGTAGATCTTCCAAACTGAGTTGCTGGCTACTCGTGTACAACTGAAGACCACACTGCATTTCTTCAGATTTCTATCATTGAACTTACAAGGTTATATTGTGACTCTTACTTTGTGTTTGTTTCTCTCTCCCATATGAGAACAAAGGACTCAATTTTATTTACGATAGCCCCTCATAATACTTAGAATACATAGGTGCGGCCAGGCATAGTGGCTCACGCCTGTAATTCCAGCACTTTGGGAGGCCAATGTGGGTGGATCATGAGGTCAGGAGATCGAGATCATCCTGGCTAACACGGTGCAACCCCATCTCTACTAAAAATACAAAAAATTAGCCGGGTGTGGTGGCACACGCCTGTGGTCCCAGCTACTTGGGAGGCTGAGGCAGGAGAATCGCTTGAACCTGGGAGGAGGAGGTTGCAGTGAGCCGAGATCATGTCACTGCACTCCAGCCTGGGCGGCAGAGTGAGACTCCATCCCAAATAACAACAAAAAAGAACAGGTAGGTGCACAGTAAATGTTCATTATTTCAAATAATGTTTTGTGAATGATACTAATTTTCTTTTATTGTGGGCACATTCTAGCAGTTCACCAATCTCTTTCCTAAAGGCATGCCCTTGAAGACTTTGATATTTTGTTCTTTCACATACATTGACATTATTCTTTCATTCTTAAATGGACTAAATCATTTTGCTAAAATTCAGAAGCAGCCTGAATGCTGAAGCTGGCTGTGATCATCCAGCACCTTGAAGGTCTCCAAAAGTAGTGCACTTTGCTAGGGATGCTGGGGTGGTGAGAGTGGCACATGTGCTATTCATCATAGTGGTTTTCCAACTCTTTCAACCCAGATCCACAGTAAGATATACATGTTACATTATAACCATGTAGTTCATAGCTTTAGAGCCAGGCTTCTGGGTTTGTGCCCTGGATCTAGAATTTACCAACTCTTTGTCCTTGGGAAGTTGTTTAACCCCTTGGTTTACTCATTTGCAAGTTTGGGTTGGTAATAAGATCTATCTCTTAGGACTGTTATGAGTATTCACTGAGTTACTATACAAAAGTTCTGACAACAATGTTGGGCACTACCTCAGTGTCAATCATTATATTATTCTTTATTTGCATAAGTGAAACTAGAAGTTTATAAAATAATACTCATGTTATCTGAAATCTAAAAAAAAAGCATTTGTCATAAAACTTTAAATTGATTTTACAACCCAACACTGAGTCTCAACTTCCAATTTGAAAATAACAATGCTTATCAATTTCTTATCAAATTTCCAATTTGAAATTAATAACACTTATCCTTCTTAGTATATTCATTTTGCTAGAGTTTGGTAAAAACTCATTTTGTCATAGAATGGGCATAGAGACTATAACATTTCAGTCAGAAAGAGACAATAAGAGTGGGTGCTTTCATCTCCCTGACTTATTTCAAGTATTTGATGAGCAAAAAAGGAGTTATGGAGCTGGGTGCGATGGCTCATGCCTGTAATACCAGTACTTTGGGAGGTTTAGGTGGGGGGATTGCTTAAAGTCAGTAGTTTAAAACTAGCCTGGGCTACATAGTAAGACCTTGTCTCTACACAAAGTAAAAAATTAGCTGGGCCTGGTGGCGCCTGTAATACAAGTTACTCAGGAAGCTGAGGTGGAAAGATCACTTGAGCCCAGGAGTTTAAGGCTGCAGTGAGCTATGATCACACCACGACATTCCAGCCTGGGCAACAGAGTGAGATCTTATTTCAAAAAACAAACAAACAAACAAAAAGTTACCCTATTAATTCCCTTCATCATTGAATAGATTTGAATGTCTTTTCCCTGTCAGTTCTCTGCAATACAATGAGCACGTAGCTTTCTGTAGATAGCCCTGCCATTTCTTTTCTTTCTTTTTTTTTTTTTTTTCTTTTGAGACGGAATCTTTCTCTGTCGCCCAGGCTGGAGTGGAGTGACGCGATCTCAGCTCACTGCCAGCTCCGTCTCCCGGGTTCACGCGATTCTCCTGCCTCAGCCTCCCGAGTAGCTGGGACTATAGGTGCCCGCCACCATGCTCGGCTAATTTTTTGTATTTTTAGTAGAGACGGGGTTTCACCGTGTTAGCCAGGATGGTCTCAATCTCCTGACATAGTGATCCACCCACCTCGGCCTCCCAAAGTCTCTGCCACTTCTTGAAACCATTTATGAGGTAGGTACAACTTCAGAAGACTATGCCTCAAAAATCAGAAGAATTAGAAAACTGTTATTTTCTTCTACTGTAATTATAGTAACTGCTAACATTCACTCAGTACCATCCTTGTGTGAGCTTAGTTCTAATAGTTTTAATTCATATTATTCTACTTAATCCTAGAAGAAAAAAAAAACACAACCCTATGAGATAGCTACTATTATTTACTTTACAATGGAAGAAATTGGGGTACAGAAAAGCTAAATGACTTACCAAGTCACACAGATAGTAGGGAGTGCTCTAGGACTGACCAATGACCACTCAGCCTGAATCAGGAACCGCAGGCTTAGCATGTGTCTCTGCAGTAGGGCTCTGTGCCCAAGGAGGACTCAGGCCCTGCATGGGACATTCTCAGAGAAAGACAAAGCACCTACTGCTGCGTCCTCTGAATTTTCTGTGATGGTACCTTTCCTCTACCCCAACTGGTTGGTCAGGGGCTATTTATCCAACCCATTAATTTTTTTCTAAATCCTGGGCCTGGTCCTGTTGACCTTTTCTCTGGTCTTGCGAAATTACGCTGTACCATTTCACATGGAATTAGTCCCTTTTAACCCTATACACCCTTGAAAATATGTACATACCTCAATTACAGGAGCTGACACCTTGCAGTATAATTGGCACTTTGTATAAGTCACCCACGCCAGGCCGGGGACTCCTCTGTGCTGTTCATATTCACATTTCTATCTGCAGTGTCTGGAATAGAGCCTGTGAAATAATTGGCCCTCAATAAGTAAGCACTGAACAAGCATGAATGGACAAACAGTTGACTCTTCACAGTGAAGGTGAGAAATCACTCTGTAATATCTCCTCATTCTTATTTCCCACCATTCTTCTTCACAGAGGCTTTGCCAGCAGACTGGAAAGTTTATGAGAATAGCTAATAAAATATTTCAGAATTGTCTTGCTTTGAAGGAAATGACTGTGATGATTTTACAAACTGAAGTGTTTTCCACACTAATGTCTCTTTTTAATTTTTTAATCATTTCCAATATTAAAGTGGTTTCCGATTCTCTAAGATGTTATACTTTTGACTTAGGCAGATCTTGCTTACCTCCTTCAAATAAATCATCATTTCCTGTAATTGGCAGTCTCAACAAGTTCCCACCCCGCCTACCTTCTCTGCAGGTGTGAGCCACTTCTGAGACTGTCAGAAAATATTTCCTCATGAAGATGTGGTGTGTTCTGCACATCAGTGCTAGAGTAATCTCATCAATAAACCCAAATATTCAACTACTATTAACAACCTAAAAATTAAGTGACTAAATTTCTATCTGTAACTACTGTCCTTTTCTCTTTCAAAAAAATATATCCAGCTTCAATATTCTGCATTCTTCTTTCTATCTTAAGATACTACTTACGCCAACAATTCTTAACAACTCAAACAAACATTTTATAAAGGTTTTCTATCACAATTATAATTTCAAAAACATCGGGTCTGGGCACAGTGGCTCATGCCTGTAATCCCAGCACTTTGGGAGGCTGAGGTGGGCAGATCACGAGGTCAGGAGTTCGAGACCAGCCCTGGCCAACATAGTGAAACCCTGTCTCTACTGAAAATACAAAAATTAGCTGAGCATGGTGGTGGGCACTTGTAATCCCAGCTACTCAGGAGGCTGAGGCAGGAAAATTGCTCGAACCCAGGAAGTGGAGGTTGCAGTGAGCTGAGATCACGCTACTGTACTCCAGCCCGGGCGACAGAGTGAGACTCCATCTCAAAAACAAAACAAAACAAAACAAAACAAAACAAAAAATCAATAGTTACAAATGCAATTCTACAAATGCCCTCATTTGTCATAATTAGGGTGAAGAAATTCTTACATTTTTATTACTTTTTAGTTCATAAATTTATTGAGGCTTGAAAACATTTAATGTTATACATTTGATTAACTCAGTTTTAGAAGAATAAGTGTATACAATCAATAATATGGCACTGGGATTTTCGTAAAGATATATTGTACCCAAACCACCAAAAAACCCAGCAAGTTTAATCATGTTATTTTTCATGATCCAAATGTGTTTATACAGTCATAAATGTATTAAGCTTTTATTATGTGCCAAGTGCTGTACTAAGTTCCTGAGATGTATATGTCATGTACACACAACTACTTTATGGATCGTATTTTAAGTCAATCACTTCAGAAAACCAATTCACTCATTTATACAACATTTTGTACTATACACAAACCACTTTCTTTGTGTGGCGATGTGCTCTGTTACATGCTGGAGAACACACACAATACATTAAGGAAAGTTTGCCCTAAACACAAAGAGTTACTTTCTGCTTTGAATTCTTTATATGTGGTCCTTCTGTAGATTTGTATGAAAACAAATTTGAGTTTTCCGAACTATAATTTCAAATGGCCTGGATAGCCTTTGGTGAAAAAAACAATCTGACATATAGAACTGCAGAGTGACTCATTGGAACACAGTAGAACAAATTAAGTGTACAGATTTTGGTGGCTTTTAATTCCTGCTCTGCCACTCATCAGCTATATAGTGTCAAAGAAATTGTTTAACCTTAATGTCTCAATTTCCTTATCTGAAATATGGACAATAATAATTCCTTTGTGGTGTCAGGCTTAAAAGGTTATCGGGCTTAAAAGTATAGTGCTGGCCGGGCGCTGTGGCTCATGCCTGTAATCCCAGCACTTTGAGAGACTGAGACAAACGGATCACAAGGTCAGGAGATTGAGACCATCCTGACTAACATGGTGAAACCCCATCTCCGCTAAAAATACAAAAAATTAGCCAGGCATGGCGGCACATACCTGTAATCCCAGCTACTCGGGAGGCTGAGGCAGGAGAATCGTTTGAACCCAGGAGATGAACGTTGCAGTGAGCTGAGATCACACCACTGTACTCCAGCCTGGGTGACAGAGAGAGACTCTGTCCCCCCCCCCAAAAAAAAGTATAATGCTTATATAGTGCTTAAGACTTAATAAGTGCTTAATAATCGACAACTGTTCTTGATCATGATCATCATTATTAGAGCTAATATTAATAAAAATAGAACAAAAAGAAAAAAAGTTGACAAAGTATGCTAACACCTTAAAAAATAATAGTCTTTCTGTTGACACTATATTGTACCTTTACCAATGTTATCTTTTTAAATACAAGCATATCAGTAAAAGATAAGTTGAGATCTGTATCTTAAATCAAAATAGATGCCAGATGAATTAAAGAATTAAATTTTAAAATGAAATTGCTGAAATATTAGGAAATAAGATTTGAGGTTTGTAGTGATAGAAGAAAAGATTAAAATTTTACACTATGTAATATTAAAAAGCTCTGTATGTAAGAAGACAATGATGTAAAACCACAGATACATTGAATGGATAATTTAATGGATATATCTTTTATATAATGAGTTCAAACAAATAAGAAAAACACTAGCTTCAAAAGGTAAACATGTACAAATACTTCACATAAAATATTTCTAAAGCATTAAAAATGTGAAGTTAAGTTGATTTCAATATTATTTTGTCTATTGAAGAAAGATATTTAAGAAGGGAATGCTCTGTGCAGGAAAGGATACAGCATATGAGGAAATAAATATAAAATAAGTAGCCACATAATAGATTTAAACCTAACCCCAGTGATAACTACATTAAGTGAAAATGATTTAAACACTTTGATTGAAAGTCATGTTATAAGATTGAGTAAAAAAGTAATATTCAACTATATGTTATTACAAGAACCCATTTAGAGTAAATATACAGAAAGGTAAAAGGATAGAAAGGAATACAAATGAGGAAACTAATTATAAGTAAGTTTAATCATATAAATAAATAAGTTATATTAGGGATAAAGAGAAACATTTCATAATAGTAAAGGGGACAATTAATCAAGGAGACATCGAATAACAAAGTTTCACAGGACGTGGTTCAAGAAGTGACAGAAGTGAAAATAAGAAATAGGAAACTCCACAGTTATCTTTGAATACTTTTGCACAATATCTCTGTAATTGATAAAACAAGTGAACAGAAAAATCAATAGCGATATAGAATACTTAGCCCTACAATCCATCTTGAACTAATCGACATTACAGAATGCTCTACTCAGTCAAAGCAGAACATATGGAGAATTCATCAAGATAGACTATGATAGTCTATAAAATAAATCTCCATAAGTGGAAAAGGATTGACATCATGCAGAGTATATCTTTTGTCCACAATAGAATTAAAGTTGAAATCAATAACAAAACCCTATATGGAAAATCTGCAAATATATGAAAGTTAAATGGCACACTTCTAAAGACTAAAAGATGATATAAAAGGAAAACTGGAAAATATATTTAACTGAACGAAAATAAAAATACAACATATCAAAATTAATGGAACTTAAAGTAATATTGGGAGGGAAATGTATAGTCCTAAATGCTTACATTTTAAAATGAGAGTTATAAATCAGTGATCTAAGCTTTTACCATAAGAAGCAAATGGGAGGATGGTCAGGGGAGGGAGAGGATCAGGAAAGATAACTATTGGGTAATAAGCTTAATAGCTGGGTGATGAAATAATATGTGCAACAAACCCCTGTGACACAAGTTTACCTGTGCAACAAACCTCCACTTGTACCCCTGAGCTGAAAAGTTAAAAAGAAAAACAGTCCCCTTAAAATAATTATTTCTCATACCTTTTCTACATGTATGCATAATAAACCATGTCTTCCTCATTTTATATTTGTGTGTTTTGTGAACCAAATATTTTATAATTATTTTTTAAAAGGAGCAAATTGAAGCCAAAGTAAGAAGAGAAATAATAATAGAGAAAATAGTAAACAATTAAACTAAAGGTTGATCATTTGTAAATGTCAATAAAATAAATAAACCTATAGTTAGAGTTATCATGAAAATAAGGAGATTGCATGAATTTCCAATAGAAAAAAGTAAGAGTGAACATCACTATACATCGAGCAGATATTATAAAGAGGGAAATATTCTGAAAACTTAATGCAAATAAAATAGATAACATTAGCTAAACAGGATAAATTCATTGAAAGACAAAGTAATCAAAACTACTTAAGAAGACATAGATAACATGAATAGCTCCAAATAAAAATCACATTTCTAATTAAAAACCTTTCAACAAATAGAACTCCATGTTCATATGACTTCACTGATGAACTCTACCACATACTTAAACAGGAAATAATACTAATCCTATGAAAAATATTTCAAAATATATAGGAAATGGGAAGACTTATCAACTTACTTTATCATGTCAGTGTTGACTTGTTAAAAAAACAGACAAAGACATTAAAAAAAGAACTACCTGAAACTAGGTAATTTATAAAGAAAAGAAGTTTAATTGACTCACAGTTCCACATGGCTGGGGAGGCCTCAGGAAACTGACAATCATGGAAGAAGGTGAAGGGGAAGCAGGCACCTTCTTCACAAGGTGGCAGGAGAGACAGAGTGAGAGGGGAAGTGCCACACATTCAAACCATCAGGTCTTATGAGAACTCACTGTCATGAAAACATCATGGGGTAAATCCATCCCCATGATCCAATCATCTCCCACCCCTGACATATGAGGATTAGAATTCGACATGAGATTTGGGTGGAGACACAGAGCCAAACCATATTATTCTGTGCCTGGCCCATCCCAAATCTCATGTCCTTCTCACATTTCAATATACAACTATTCCTTCCCAACAGTCCCCCAAAGTCTTAACTCATTCCAACATTAAATCAAAAGTCCAAGTCCAAACTCTCATCAGAGATAAGGCAAGCCCCTTCTGCCTATGAGCCTGTATAAGCAAAAACAAGTTAGTTACTTCCAAGATACAATGGGGATACAGGCATTGGGTAAATGCTCTTGTTCCAAATGGGAGAAATTGGCCAGAACAAAAAGGCTACAGGCCTCATGCAAGTGGAAAATCTAGAAGGACAGCCATTAAATCTTAAAGCTCCAAAATAATCTCTTCTGACTTCCTGTCTCACAGCCAGGGAATGCTGATGCAAGAGGTGTGTTCCCAAGACCTTGGGTAGATCCACCTCTGTGGCTCTGCAGGGTACAGCCCCCGCAGCTGCCTTCATGGACTGGCATTGAGTGCCTGTGGCTTTTCCAGGTGCACAGTGCAAGCTATCAGTGGATCTATCATTCCGGGGTCTGGAGGATGGTGGCCCTCTTCTCACAGCTCCACTAGGCAGTGCCACAGTGGGGACTCTGTGTGGGGGCTCCAACTCCACATTTCCCCTCTGCACTGCTCTAGTAGATGCTCTCCATGAAGGCTCTGCCCCTGTAGCAGACTTCTGCCTGGATATTCAGGCTTTTCCATACATCCTCTGAAATCTAGGTAGAGGTTTCCAAACCTCAGTTCTGGCCTTCTACACACCTGCAGGCTCAACATCAATGGAAGCTGCCAAGACTTTACATACTGATTCCAGTGACCAAATCTTTGCCATAGTTTCTGTGTCTGAATCTTGACTCACTCCATACACTGCACCACATTAAGCACTTCTAAACCCAGAAACCCGAATAGTTATTTCTCACAGGAACAAGAGTCTCAGGCCAGTGCTCTCTGTTGCCAAATTTTCTACAGCTGTCACCTTTCTGAACGTTGGTGGTTACTTAAGACCCCGTTTATTTCAGCTGCCTGGCCCTCCCGCAGCCTGGATTAGCCCATGCCACCAATTTCCCATCTCCAGACACCAAATTTTATTGGCATGGCTCAGTTGTTCTCAAACATCATTGTACACACCAAAGCTCCGGCTTCACTTTATGGCTAATTAGATAAGAATGTCTGCAAGAGGGACCCACATTTCTGTAATTTTAAAAACTCTCCAGTTGATTCTGAAATTCAGCCAGGGATGAGAAGCCTGAGAATAGAATCAGGTAAGTGATGGCACAAAGTGCAGGGAGCTCCAAAAAACTCAGCCATCAAGATAACATTTGTACTATTAAAATACCTTTAAAAATCAAAATCATTGGAAAAGAATCCATAATAAACAAAATATCAAAAATGTAAGTAAGGGATTAGTACTTGGAGCCTAAGGCAAAAGGCAAAATTCATAATACTGATCCTGCCTTTTAGAAAAAGAAATATTCTCCCATTTTTGTGCAGTTATTTGCACATAGGGAGCATTTATTAGATATTATCTGAGTTTACAATAGAAAACCTACCTTATGAAATCACGCTTTGAAAATATAATTTTGCAAAAAGCATGAAGTTGATTGGAAGTTTATTGAGAAGAAGAAAGTTGACTGATAGTACCATACTGAATAGGCAAGTCTGGGGTGGTAAACTCACAAACATAGCCTCTCCAGAGTTGAAAGAACAAGTTTAGGGCTAGAAGGAAGCGGGACCAAGGACAGTCTGAGTCAGTGCACAAGGGAGAATGCCATATTAGAAAACCTGCCTGGTGGTTTTCGGACGGTTGTTTCATCACAAGCTCAAATGCCTCATGGCCAAAGCTGAGTCATAAAATCACACTCCTGTCTCCCCAAATCCCTGGCCATTTTACACAGCTGACTCTTGTAATCTATTACTTCTAGTCAGAATGTCTTCACTTCCCCCACCTTTCAAAGGAAAGCTGTGCTTTTCTTCAAGACTGTTCTCAGGTGTTACGTTGCCTCAGAAGCCCTCTCTGTGCCTCAGTTGACTGCCCTGACCACCCACAAATGCCTTCCCTTCATAGTCCAAACCCTGTGAGTGCACATTTTTAGTGCATATCTCACTGTAACTGTTTACAAACCTGCTGCTCCCAATAGACCACAACCTACTTGGAGGTAAAAACAAAATTTTATGTACTAACTGCCTGACACATAGTAGGAGCTTAATAATTATGTGTTTAAAAAAAAAAAACAGAGACACAGAAAAGAGACTCTGAATAATGGCCTTGCCTGTAAGTGTTGAAGAATGGCAATAAGAAAAGAATTGGAGTGGAGGTGGAATCGAGACATTCCACAGGTATGTCTTATGTGGGTTCTCTCCTTTCATCTTGAAAACTCAACTATAAGACTTGAAGTAAGCTGTTTTTAGGAGGCCTGAAGGCTAACTAAACTCCTTGGGGGAACAAGATGGGAAGATGGGCTTTACGAAGTAAGACTTTTCGAGAAGAATTTTGGTTTGGAAGTGGTGGGGGTAGGGTGCAGTAAGGAGGAAACACCTTCATTTTAGGAAGCATTTTTCATTCTGAAAAGCAGGAGGCTAGACAAGAGACAAGCTTTTCAGAGTAATCTCTGTCGTCTAGGCCAGGCATAAAGGCATAGGGGATATCCATTGTCCAGTGTGCTAAACCAGGTGGAGGAGAAAACTAGAACTCAGACAAAAATCCTGCTTGGGATAAAGGAATGTGCATTTGGATGGTGCCCTCCCCTGTCTCTCTCAGGAACTTGGGTTTGAGGCAGGGATCAGAACTCAAATGGCGGCAGAGGGCAGGGATGCATGACTGAGAGATGCTGGAGGTAGTGTGGAGTGAGGAACAGGACACATGTCCTGCGTCAGGGACCCCTACAAACTCCTGACCACAACACCCACTCAGTCATAAATGATTATTTCTGTGAAGAAATGCAAGACCCCCTCATTGCCAGACCTTTCAAATGTTTATGATAACAATCCCAATTTAACATTCAATTTCTCTATTTTGAAAGGTAAAAAATAATAAACTATGTTAAATCCCTTGGGCCTACCCTGTACAGACCAAACAATACATGTCTGAAGGCTGAATGTGGGCTCACACGTCATTAATTTGTAGCTACAAATAATTGGGAAGGAGAAATAGATATTCAAGGATTCCTCAGTGGTTCAATGGGTCAGTCATTCAGTGTCATCCAGAACTTCACCTTTACCTTCATCTCATTATTACCCAGATTTGGACATGTTTTTGATATCCCTATGGTCCCGTCTATTTAAAATAGACTCTTCTATTGACCCCTTCTAGAGGGTTTTGTTGTTTTATTTTATTTTATTTTATTTTTGAGATGGAGTTTTGCTCTTGTCATCCAGGCTGGAGTACAATGGCATGATCTCGGCTCACTGCAACCTCTGCCTCCCAAGTTCAAGCAATTCTCCTGCCTCAGCCTCCTGAGTAGTTAGGATTACAGGCACATGCCACCAAGCCCAGCTAATTTTTGTATTTTTGGTAGAGACGGAGTTTCGCTGCGTTGGCAAGGTTGGTCTCAAACTCCTGACCTCTGGTGATCCACCCACCTCAGCCTCCCAAAATACTGGTGGGATCACAGGTGTGAGTCACCATGCCCGGCCTACAGGTCTATTCTTAATCCACCAGATATCCTACAGGAAATTTAGCTAAGGGTATTTTTTCATTGTTAGTTAATAAAATAAAAGTGGAGAAGCATTAGCATTTGATGTATTCTGTTGTTATCTTGAGAAAAGACATGTTTTCCGAGCTTCCATTTAAAAAATACAGATTTAAGACCAGGCATAGTGCCTCACACCTGTAATCCCAGCACTTTGGAAGGCTGAGGTGGGTGGGTCATTTGAGCCCAGAAGTTCAAGACCAGCCTGGGCAAAATAACAAAACCCCATCTCTACAAAAGAATACAAAAATTAGCTGAGCGTGGTGGTGTGTGCCTGTAGTCTCTGCTACAGAGGAGGCTGAGGTGGGAGGATCACTTGACCCTGGGAGGTTGAGGCTGCAGTGAGCTGTGATCATGCCACTGTGCTCTAGTCTGGGTGACAGAGTGAGATCCTGTCTTTAAAAAAAAAAAAAAAAAGTATAGATTTGCCCACTGGCTACTTCAGAGAAATAATAAACCTGAAGCATACTTTTCTTCAAAAGATGTGTCTATAAATTTTCATTTCAGAGGTTTGGTAACAGAATGGCACTGGTATAGATTTTTACTAGATGATTTTTCCACCTAGAAATAAGCTGAGACAAAACATTGCTAGGTGGTTCAGGTGATTGGAAATCCAGAGGACAGGCGAAGGGGAAAAGCACCCAGGGCTGATAGATTCTATAAAGTAGTCCAGAAATAGGAGTTGAAAAAGTTAACAGACCCTACGCAGTTTAAATTGATGTTTCTAGCTCAAATAGGCCTTTTAAAAATAATTGTTATAAGCATCAGCAGATTGCAGCTGAAATGGTTTGAAATCAATTTTAACTCATTTTCCATTCACAAAATATGAGAGGAGGAAGCCAATGGTACTGATTCACTTGAGAAACAGTACAAGGGTTTTCATGGTAGAGAAAGAGGTTGATTTCAGCTCAGACAGATATTTCAAGCTTCAAGGGCCGTGTCTAGACTGAGAAGGATTTGCTAACCCCAAAGTCCTATCAAACAAGGAGTGTAAATGTATTTCAGAGCAGCTTAAGTACTGGCGTTTCTGCAGAACTTAGACGATCAACAACGACAAGGCCAGCTGCTTCTAGACCCCTGGCTTATGATTTCAGCTTTCCAAATTAAAGACAGTCTTATCAGCACATTTAATAGTAAATCCTCCAAGAGCAGAAGACTGAGTCAGTGAGGACTGCCTGGCATTTGTGAGTGTGAGTATGTGTGTGTGAGTGTCTGTGTGTGAGAGAGCGAGCGAGCGAGCGAGCGTGTATGTTCTCATTAGGGGACGATCTATGATTTGACAGCCTCACTGCTGCTGCTCCTGCTGCTGCTCCTGCTTCTGCTGCGGCTGTATGGTTTGTCATTAGTTGGAAAGGGCTGTGAGGCTTTGGAGAAACTGCAGTTTTAAAGACTGAGCACTGCTAAGTGGTCTCCCTCTCAAATAGAGTAGATGAGATTTTCTGCAAGATTAGAAACTTGGAACTATTACCACTTCATCTACCCAGAAAATCAGACAGTGCTACAGAGGATAAGGTAAGAGAAGGAATTGTCCTCTCTTGTATCTGTGGGGCAGGGGGCATGGGGAAATGTCATCTCAAAGGCTTTCTGTTTTATACCAAAGACATCTCACTGTCTGAGAGCAAAAGAGGCAACAGCTAAATTTGTAACAAGCTTGATTATTGAGCTTCTTGGCTTTTTCCTCTGGTATCTTTTTCTTCTTCATCATACTTTTGCCAGGCATCTAAGAGGTGTATTAGTATTTATTTTTCAGTCAGCACATATTATTTAATTTTTTTCGATTGGGTATTCTTTCAAAACAAAGAGTTTTTACTGTTTCTCTTTCCTTAAGCATTTTTCTCCATTAAGAGGGAACTGATCCCTCTTAATGTGAGCTGGTCAAAACAGTTACTCCATTCTACACTAGAGATGCAATAAAGGAAGTTTTAAGAAGTACACATGAGCCCTATTCCCATAGAAAAACGGGCAGTGAAAGGAGTGGAAGTGAGGGTTATTTGTGATTGGGACCGATCAGAAATTGTAACACTATTAATGAATATGTACTATGACCCTTCACAGGGGGATGGAACTGCTGCAATAAAGGTGGGCGCTGGAAAGAAGATGTTTTGAGAAGTCAGTGTTTCCGAGAAACTTTAAGCCACTAAAGATGGAAAACGAGACAGTCAGTGAACTGAACCAAACACAGCTTCAGCCACGAGCAGCAGTGGCCTTAGAATACCAGGTGGTCACCATCTTACTCGTGCTCATTATTTGTGGCCTGGGCATTGTAGGCAACATCATGGTAGTCCTGGTTGTCATGAGAACCAAGCACATGAGGACCCCCACAAACTGCTACCTGGTGAGCCTGGCAGTAGCTGATCTCATGGTTTTGGTGGCCGCAGGCCTCCCCAACATAACAGACAGTATCTATGGTTCCTGGGTCTATGGCTATGTTGGATGCCTCTGCATTACTTACCTCCAGTATTTGGGAATTAATGCATCCTCTTGTTCAATAACAGCCTTTACCATTGAGAGGTATATAGCAATCTGTCACCCCATCAAAGCCCAGTTTCTCTGCACGTTTTCCAGAGCCAAAAAGATTATCATCTTTGTCTGGGCTTTCACATCTATTTACTGTATGCTCTGGTTCTTCTTGCTGGATCTCAATATTAGCACCTACAAAGATGCTATTGTGATATCCTGTGGCTACAAGATCTCCAGGAATTACTACTCACCTATTTACCTAATGGACTTTGGTGTCTTTTATGTTGTGCCAATGATCCTGGCTACCGTCCTCTATGGATTCATAGCTAGAATCCTTTTCCTAAATCCCATTCCTTCAGATCCTAAAGAAAACTCTAAGATGTGGAAAAATGACTCAACCCATCAGAACACAAATTTGAATTTAAATACCTCTAATAGATGTTTCAACAGCACAGTATCTTCAAGGAAGCAGGTAAGCAAAACTGAAACTCCAAGTCAATAGAGGAAATGTGGGATAGAGTTCCTTGGAGATGGGAACAACTTTGCCCTGTTTAACTGATGGCAAAACCAAAATACAATCATGCAAATGTTTCACAGTGTAAGCTTCTGCCTAACATATTAAATCCATCTCTAAAGCAACTGGAGATCTAAAAATAGATAGGGAAAAGTTGATAGCACATCAGCAGGTATCAGTTCAGGTGCTATTAAGATACAAAGAAATACAAACAGAAACTCTGGAAATTCACCTTTAATATGTTTGTGCCTCTCTGGAAATGTTATCAGAATATTTGGACAATTTCTGGCGTCTGTAGGAAAAAATTCTATTGCATGATAAAGAATTATCTTAAAAATTCATTGCACAACAAATATTTGACAGGACAGTTTGAAAACAGGTTAGTTAAAAAGTAAATGAAATTTTCTTTGCCATTCTACAGTTACTCACAATGGAGACATACACCTGACAAACGTTGCTGGACTTATTTTTGGCCCTCTCCTCCAGCTCCTTGCACAGTGTCCCAGCATGCAGAAGCTGAAAATGCACTTTGCTCAGGAAATGTTCTAATAAAAAAGACAACATCAAGCTCAATTTTTCATAAAGAATGACTCAATTTTTTTAAAAAATCTGTTTTTTTCCTAAAAATTCTTTTATGCTTTTAGATCACCTGAATGCCCATATAATTAGTTGAATCGTGGTTTCACTAGTGAACCAAGTGCAAAACTTTATTGCAGTACATATGATTTATGAAATGAGATAGGAATAAAATACTTTTATATCATTTACACATTTATCTATAGTTATACACTTGTTCTAAGTTACTTATAAAGTTAGCTTTAAGTTTCTTTTCCGTGTTTGGTAAATATAATGAACAGATGATAAATATTTATTCTCATAGTTAAAAAAGAAAGCTAAACTTGAAATCAACATGCTGATTCTTTTAAATGGGTTGAATTTTCTCATATTTCTTGCAAGGAATATAGTTCTCTCTGTGTACCTAGTTAGACACTGAGTGTACTTTGTAGAAAAGTATATATATGAATCATTCCCACTGTTACTTCATAAATTCTAGTTGATATATGCATTGTAACCAGACACAGCGAAATAAACTGCTAAAAAAATTAAGAGTTTTAGATATGCATGAAATGAATAATGAGCCATAATTTAAAGGAAACATATACTGCATTTTAAATGGTGCTGTAATACTTGGTTTATATAATACTTATTAAGATAACTAGATGACAGGAGAGAAGACCTAAGCAACTATTGCCAGCTCTTAGATTTCTTTTGCCTTGGATCTAGCAGTGCTACCTACTCTAAGGCTTATTTGGCCATTTTTTACCCAAAATTTGATTAATGGAAATTTAGAGATCTATTGACTATCTTCCAAGACAAACATTGACAATATAATTTATACCTGACGTAAATGACGAGTTGATGGGTGCTGACAAATTGATGGGTGCAGCACAGCAACATGGCACAAGTATACATATGTAACAAACCTGCACGTTATGCACATGTACCCTAGAACTTAAAGTATAATAATAATAATAATATAAATAAAATAAAATAAAACAAAAATGCAAAAAAAAAAAAAAAGAAAGTAAAGAATATGTACATCTCAATTAGACACCAAACGTGGGTTAATGTCAGCAGCGAGGAAGGTCAGGGAGTAAATTCATTCATTAGACTCCAATTTGCATTCCTGTTATAAATTTTTAAAACTTGTTTGTCTTGCCTAATGTCCTTTCTTTCCATTATAGTCATTAGTACCTATCAGCATTAATATGTTTTAATTTGCTAATTGTGTTACATATTCACATTCTTATTTCAAAACTGTTACCAATAAGCTGTCTTTACAGAGGTTGTATGATAGAAGAAAAAGTCAAAGCTTTGGCTCCAAACAAACTGGAGCTTAAATGCCAGGATTCCATTCAAACTCTATAACCTTGGATAAGCAAAACTCTGTGAGCCTTAGATTTGTCATCTATAAAACGAGATAAGTAGCAATATCCGAGATCCGTGTGAGGACCCATGAAATACCTCCTGAAAGAGGCCTAAAGTGGAGTGGTGATTAATGCCTGAGTGTTAACTAGGCTCCTTCTTAATTTTAAAAATGTATTTTGGCAACTGTGAGGGAACTACAGGTTTTTCCTTAAAACACATTCACTGCTTTAACAAAGATTACTTGTTGAACAAATGTGTATATGACATAGTAACTTCTTTACGAAGTTTTTTTAAATAATTAGAGCATTTGGAAATACATTCTGAGCATTTGGGATTGTCACATTAATACCACTGTCAGCCTCCAAGAATAAGGAATGAAGTTCCCTTGTTGCAAACACCAATAACACCCTAACTGGGAAACATGGAGTGACATATAAGCCAAGAGGAGTGTATTTAAGCAATGTGCCTTGTAATTCAACCCTCATTATAGATGGGATGGGAGTTCAGAGAAAAGAAGGAAAATTACCGGGCTATAGGAATCAGAGAAGTCTTCAAGGAAGAGGTGGCTTTTGAGATGGCTCTGGAAGGATGAAGATAATTTGAAAAGTAGAAGTCAAGGACAGTATCCCATGCATAAAGCACAAGACATAGTGGCTGGGATGAGAATGGCGTGGGTTTGGAGAGGGGCCAAGTAGGGGCATATCGAGTGGGACCTATGGGATGGAGTGACTTAGTTGTCTGAAATGAATGATGTATTTAGGGGAGTGGTAAAAAGTAAAACTGAACTGATAGAAGTGTATGAGAGTGAAAGAAGAGAAAGAGACAGAGAGACAGAGAAGGCTGTGGAGGATCCAGACAATCGGGCAAAGACAGGAATTTGAACTTAATGCAGAGGCAACAAAGAATGTGAGTGATGAGCAGGGAGCAGCGATGATGAAATGGTATTTAGGGTTGAGAAATCTGGCAGCTCTTGGGGAGGCAGATTTGAAGAGAGAGAGATCGGTGGCAGAAAGACCACTTTGGAAGTTGTTAGTAGCGATACAGGCATGAGGCAGTAAGATCATCTATCAGGAGAATTTAAAGTAAAGAGTAAACCAGAAAGATGTTTCAAAGAAAGAAACGGTGTGATGTAAACATATTCGACATAAAGGATGAAGAAAGGACAATTCAGCATGGCCCCAGGATTCTGAGTCTAGAAGAATGTGGTGCCCCTGATCAATGGAAATGAGAACAGTGAAAGGGAACCAGTTTTGTACAATTAGTGACCTGCTTTTTTCTTCTTCTAAAATACTTATTTTCTTAAATCTTTGAAAGGTTCAAACCTCCACCTTCTATAGCCAAAGGACTTTAATTTTAATATTTTCTCTGCATTTTTTTCTTTTAGGCAAGTTTAATTTACAGTTTAATAAATACTCATCTGGGTCAGGTCTTTCTAACCAAGTTCTTATATTCAAATGTACATAGCCTAAAAGAGTCACATTTAAAAAGGAAGAAAAAGAGCATTTACATGTAAAGGACAAATGTGAGTTTTTTCCTTGCTTATTTGTTTTTAACTTGACATTCTCTATGCAGAAAATCCAGGCCAGAATCTTTGTTTTCTTTTTTCCAGAGATTCAATTATGTTTTAGGAAACCATCTAAATATTGGGTAAATTAAGTAAGATAAATTACCCAAACTTATGGGTTGGAATTGTGTAAACCAAAAGGATTATCTCATTGACTAAATACATTGCTTTTAGAGTTGGTTGTTTTAACATAAAGGAGACATTGTTTAAATTTTCATATTTGCCTCATTTCAGCTCTATCTACACAACGCCTCAAGAGTTCCTCATTTCAGTCAATTCAGGGGTTCCACATTATGTAGATACAATATCTCTATTATTGACTCTGTATTTCTATGTAATTGATTGGATTTCTGGTATTTTGAAAGCACAGAAACACCTGAACATCTTAGTAAAATGTAATATCAATAAATACATTCAATTCAAGTATGTACTTTCTACAGGATGCAGAAATATGCAGAATATTTTATAGATTTATAAAACAGGCTACCAGTTTTATTTTCAATGGAGTTGCTTTAATATTTTCTTTCTTAATTCTTACAGAATACCTAGTAGAGAAACCATGTAACATAGTCTTAATAGAAGCTCTAAGAGTAATGACAGAATTCTCACTATGGAATTCACTTGACTCATCAAGCCTTAAAAATATCAAACAGTCTTTGTTTCCAGGAAACTATTAAATATCTAGAAGGAATATTGGTAACCCAAGAAACAAAAACAACTTTCCTTTTTATTTATTTATTCATTTTTATTATTTATTTTTGAGATGGAGTCTCCCTCTGTAGTCCAGGCTGGAATGCAGTGGTGGTATCTCAACTCACTGCAACCTCCGCCCCCAGCGTTCTAGAGATTCTTCTGCCTCAACCCCCCGAGTAGCTGGGATTACAAGTGTGCACCAACACACCTGGCTAATGTTTTGTATTTTTAGTAGAGACAGGGTTTCACCATGTTGGCCAGGCTGGTCTTGAACTCCTGACCTCAGTTGATCCGCTAATCTCTGCCTCCCAAAGTGCTGGGATTACAGGCTTGAGCCACCACGCCTGGTACAACTTTCCTTTTTAAAGTAATGCACACCTTTTGCTGTTATTGGTGATTATGACACTGATGCTATAAAAGCAATCATGTGTATTATGGAAAATATAGAAAACTAGAATAGGAAAAAGCCATCTCTTACCTCCCGACCCCACCTCTCAAGGACCAAAATCATCATCATTTTGTTATATTGCTTTTCTTATGTTTTCACTGGATCTTTTTTTTTTTTTTTTTTAACACAATTATAGTCAAATGTATATGTAGTTTTGGCTTCCAGGTTTTCCATATAAAATTTTTGGAATAATATTCTCAAAGAGAAAGCACAAGGCAAAGTAAAAGAAAATGATCAGGATTGAGTTTGTTTCTCTGAGCCTCAGTTTTCTCATCAATAAAATAAGAAAAACAATGACCTCATAGTGCTGTTGCTGAAGCCATATGAGATATAACAGACAAAATTCAGGTTTGCTTTCCTCCCACCTGTCCAGCCACCTACTCTTCCCTCTCTCCTATGCGTCTCAGTGATCCCCACCTCACTGAGCACCCTCCCAACCCTCTTTTAAGCACACCTTAGTCATACAATGCTCATGGAAAATGAAGACACTCAGATAAAGAACTGGCTTCCATGTGTCTTCCCTCTTCTCCCCTGCCTCGCTCCAACTCCTACTTCTAGTGCTATTTACATTTTCTTTTCTTTTCTTTCTTTTTTTTTTTTTTTTTTTTTTTTTTTTTGAGACAGAGTCTCGCCCTGTCACCAGGCTGGAGTGCAGTGGCGCGATCTCGGCTCACTGCAACCTCCGACTCCTAGGTTCAAGTGAATCTCCTGCCTCAGCCTCTCGAGTAGCTGGGATTACAGGCATGCGCCACCATGGCCAGCTAATTTTTATATTTTTAGTAGAGACGGGGTTTCACCACATTGGCCAGGATGGTCTTGATCTCCTGACCTCATGATCTGCCTGCCTTGGCCTCTCTAAGTGCTGGGATTACAGGCATGAGCCACCATGCCCGGCCTATTTACTTTTTAAAGAATACATGTTTTGGGGTGTGAATGAATGTTTAATTAAATTGGGGGAAGATACTGAACAATAATGACCTACTGCAAAATTTTACTTAATGTTGACCCAGCTCTAGCTTTAGAACTTTTGCTTTCCCTCCAACTCATTTAAAAAAAAAAAAAAAAAAAAAAAGTAAAGGAGACTAAGAAGATAGTTACTGACCAGCCTTCACCTGTCTGGTGCTTGGATACCCCAAGTTTGCATTTTGAAGAATTCATGAGAGGCTATGTAAAACCTGCAAGACACATAGGAAAGGAGGCACATTGTTGGAATGTCAGGCAGTAGGGCTGACATTTGGAACCATAAAATCTCACAAATTATAAACGTAAGCAACTGCCAGTTCCACCTACATCTAAGAGAACCTTTACTCAACAGATTCATTCTTCTCCCCAGGTAGCTTAATCAATGATTAAGTTCACAAGGCAAATTAATGATATTAAACTCTTCAGCATTAGGCCTAAATTAGAGGTTTCCCAAGAGTATGAGGCTACAGACTCATCTTTCATTTTATTTTTTTTTAATTTTTTCATTTTTCAATTTTTTTTTTTTTTTAGAGATGGAGACCTTGCTCTGTCATGCAGGCTGGAGTGTAGTGGCGCAATCATAGCTCACTGAAACCTCTACCTCCTGAGTTCAAGAAATCATCCTGCTTCAGTCTCCCAAGTAGCTGGGACTACAGGTGCACACCGTTGTGCCCAGTTCATCTTTCATTTTTAATTGTTTTATTTATTCCAATGTCTGGGTTCAACTATATACTTAATAGTGCAAATATCTCTAAGTTCAGGAGAAAAATGTATAATTTTTGTGACAGCTTACAGCTAAGTGTGCCATTTTATTTTTATTAAAGAATAGTTATCTATTTTCTGATTCACATCCTGTATAAGAAAAGATTTCATACATATCCTATAAATTACCTCCTAAAGTTGTGTGTTTTGTGTGCTTTGATTTAGATAAATACACATTGGTTATTCCTAATTTTATATTTGCATAAAAACTGCAAATATAAAATTAGGAATAAATAATGTGTATTTATGAATAATTGAGCCATAAGTTCACTAGCAGAGAAAAATAAATTATTCTATATGCCTACAAAAAAGAAAGACCAATGTTCCTATAGAATTCAATCTGTTCACACAAGAAACATCATAAAATCAGCTAAACTTGAAGATGACAAACTACCTTATACTTCTTTACATAGCCTCTTATGAATTCTTCAACATGCACACAGATACTCCAAGTTCTAGACACATGAAGTCTGGTTGGTAAGTATGTTCTTAGTTTCCTTTAGGTTTTTTTTTTTTTTTTTTTTTTAATGAGTTGGGGGAAAAAGCAAAAGTTATAATGCTTGAGCTGGGTCAGTGTTGAGCAAAAGTTTTGCAACAGGTCATTCTTATTCGATATGTTCCCTAATTTAATTAAACATTCATTCACATCCAAAAAGCCCCTAGCGCTATCCTAGGTATAGAGGTTACAAGGATCTATAAAGACAAACTCTTTATCTTCAAGGAGCTTAATACGGGCCATGTACACAAATAATTCTGAGTATACCACTAAATTCTATGAGAGAAAACATGGCACCCATGAAAGGAGAAGGAAAATGGGGGAAGGCTTTTGGAGTGCATAGTATTTGAACTGGACCTATAAAGGTGGGATGAATGCCTGCAAGCAGCAGTAAAGTCAGAGAGAAAAGAAGGAAAGTTCAACAGAAAGGGGGAAGTAAATGGGAGAAGACTGGGCATGTTCAGAGTGGGAATAATCTGGTATTGTTGAAGCAAGCTATGGAAGGCAAGTGTCTGGAGAAGGAAGTCTGAGCCAGATTGTGGTCCTGCTACATCTAATTCCCACCTCTCCTCCCCATCCTGTCCCTGGTCATTCTACATGCTTTCTTCTATGCCCATGCTTACGACTTTCACCTGAGTCTTCGGTGTATAGCTTCAGAAAAGACATCTCCCTACTCATAAATACAATTGCTTTTTGGACATCACATAATTACATCAAATCCAATAGGTCTAAAACAAAACACATTATTTTGCCTTATAAACCTCTACCTCTTTATTTCTTTCCTATGTTAGATTCCCAAACCAGAAACCTGGGGGTCCTTCTAAGGGCCTTCTTCTCCTGTTATCCCCCTGCTCCCCATAGCTAAGCAATAACCATGTCCTAGTGATTCCAGCTCATTATTCTCCTGCTGACCTACTTCTCCACTCGCACTGCTGCTGCCCTGGTTCACCGCCTCTCACTGCCCTATTTCACTGCACACCTTACCAGCTTCTCTTGCTCCCATGGCACTCTCCTCCAAATCATTCTGCACATTACTCACTAAGGGATCTCTCTAACACAGAAATACTATCAGCATAATTTTTACAGTCCCCTGAGCGCTGGAGTTTTAACTCCTTAGAATCACAAATAAGAACTTGTCCCTTTCCTACATTTTCGGCTTCCTCTCACATGGCTCTCGCAACTTACACATTATGCTCCAGCAATTCTGAATTATTTGTAGTTCTCTGAACTTGCTGCATTCTCTCAGCTGGAACACCCTTCATCTGGCAAACCCCCAATTATCTTTCAAGTCATAAATCAAAAATGATACCCAACCGCCCTATCAAACCTTAACTGAATTTCTCAGGTAGATTTATATAGCTACATTCCTAACTACATATATGTTAGGTGTTCTTCCTATGTTTCCACAGTACTTTGCATACACATATGCTTTAGTAATTCTTTGTCCTCATAATTGGTAGCATGTCTTCCCACTCTCACTAACGTCCCGAAGAATAGGGCCTTGTATTCTGGTACCCTCAGCCCTGTGTTTGGCATACAGTAGGTTCCCAAAAGTGTACACACTCAGTGGTGTGTAGCTGCCAAGGAGTACAGGCTTTGCAAGAGCAGGTGATTAGTCTCACTCCCCAACTCCACATTCAGTGCCATCACACTGGTGGCTTAAAATTGGTCATGGTTGAATTACTTTACAAAATCAGCAAATATGACAAGCCAGGGTCCCCTCTTTTTTTGTGGAGAGATGATTGTTAAATACTTATCAGCACACTTTTGTGTTTGTGTGTGCATGTATATATAAAAATATATATGTGTATATATATAAAATATGTAATTTTACAAATGTAGTAAAAGAAAGTATGAAAGAATACATTCATACAGACTTAGGGGCTCGGTCAAGTCCAAAACTCTATTTTGTTTCCTGAAAAATTATCCTTTACATGTGACATATTCTTCTCTGATTTTAATTAAAATCTCCTTGTCTTTTATTAAATCCTTTTTGAATTCCCAAAATAACAAAAGTGCAACTAGCCAGCACGATGGTGATTATGTTAGTAGAGAAGATGTTTTAGGAAGATTTCCCCCTCCAAATAGGACAGGCTGATTTGGAAACATGGCACACTCAGATAATTGACTTCATTGTACAATAACCTGTTGGCTTTCCCATGAACCTTTAAATTCCCTCCACAATAATATAGCTACCTTGGACAGAAGGCATAAAGAGGCAGAGAAATGACAGCCCAGGGAAGGGAAACAAAATGAACAGAGGTATAGAGATGAGAACAAATCCCTCTGAGTGCTCCTATGTGACTAATTTTCCTTAAACAGTTTTCACACATTCATCTTCTTAAAAATATATATATATATATCTCCCAGCTTCTCTGAGGGCTTTCAACACCCTTTAAAATATGACCCTTTCAACACTTTTCTTTCTTCATCCATTATCTCTTCAATTCAATAAACATTTATTAAGCACCAATTTTATGCCAAATACTGTCTAAAGAACCAATAATACTCTCTTCTGGAACATTCAGTAGAATATGAAAGATCTACATTAAAACACAAGGGTAAGCTGTGCAGTGTACAGAAGAGACAAGAAAATGGTACTTATTGTGCGTAAGGTTGAAGAGCAAGCCCCCAATGGGATACAAGCCACACTCAGGCTTGAAAAATGAGTAGGCATTCACCAGGCCAACGTGAAATACAAGACCTTCCAATCTGCAGAAGTGGTCAATGAGGCCAGAAAAACAAAACCCAAGACCACCATCAACACCTGCCTTCTCAGTTTTCTCTTCAAGCTATTGAACAATGCCAGAGAATATCACATTCTACAGACAGTGGCTTCTTCACCCTTGGAGTTTCCATTCCAAATGGGCCCTCAGGGATTTCTGTCTATCCATGTGCAGAACCATAATCAGTTTCCTCTTTTTATGTCTTAAATGCCTATTTCAAAATTCCCTACTGTTCTTGTGTCATTATACATAGAATTCTTTCCTCTGAAATTTCTCACACACCCAATATCTCCCTTCTATTTTTATGACGGCAGTTCCAGTCCCATTGTGTCCTCTCTGCACTGTAGGCAAGAAGGCTGATCTCCTGCCTTGCCACATATGAAGAAGCTTCCTTCCAATCCCCCTCCCTCTTTTTTTTTTTTTTTTTTTTCTTTGAGACAGTCTTGCTTTGTCACTCAGGCTGGGGTGCAGTGGTTTGATCTCAGCCTCAACTTTCTGAGCTCAAGCAATCCTCCAACGTCAGCCTCCTGAATAGCTGGGACTACAGGTGTGTGCCACCATGCCTGTCTAATTCTGTTCATTTTTGTACAAAGACGAGGTCTCACTATGTTGCCCAGGCTGCTCTCAAACTCCTGGGCTCAAGGGATCCTCCTACCTTGCCCTCCCAAAGTGCTAGAATTACAGCCATCAGCCATCACGTCCCCCAGCCCGCACCCTGCCTCCTGATTGCCCTCCTCCAGTTCTTCTTCCAGGGTGCTTGCTGCTAGAATAATCTAAAATGTAAACTTGATACCATTGCTATGCTGCCTGAAATCCTTCAATCTTCCCATTTTCTGTATGCTGAAATCCCAAGTCACTGTATTGGCATATTAGGACATTTATGATCTGCTCCCTGCTTACTTTCCCAAACTCATCTGCCCTCTGTCCCCCAACACACCCTCATACAGGCAGTTTCCATCACTGTTACACTGTCTCATGCCTGCCAACCAGCATGCAGACTCCTCCAGGCTTGAGCACTCAGTAGACCCTTATTTGACCTGTTTCTTTCTATCTTCCCTGTGGTAGGTCACCTCTCAGAGCAGGCTTTCCTGACCACCACTGGCAGGGTTTGGTGTTTCTCCCTTCCCTTTGTATCATTTTATGCATTCATCTGTGTGGTTCACCATTTTGCTGTTAATAATTTGTTCCAATGCCCCTTTCTCTCAGCAGACTGTGCATCCCACAGTGGCAGAAACATGATCCTATTTATTGTTGTGTCCACGGTGCCTCCATGGTGCCTAGGGACATACTGATAAATGACTAAACTAGTAAAGCCTGGATAAACAGGATAAGAACGTGGAAGAATCAAATATGACTCTAAAGATGTTTTTCAGGAAACAGAAAATGGTAGAATTATTGAAAGAAATGGTAAGGGAGAGATATTAAACAGAGAGCTATTAAGAGGAGAAGTTTTATGGAGGAGTTGGAAATATGGGATTGGAAATGAGTGGTCAGGATCACATAAAGTGGATTTGTGAATCAATATAATAATAGAAAGAAGGTGTGGTGGGGGTTGAATTTAAAGCCTGAAGAACAGACTGACAAACACTGAGGTTTAGAAGAATGTTTACAAATAGGAGGCTAAAATGGGATAGGAGACTTAGCTAGAAATAAAAAGACCTATTTTCTCCTCTTGGACATGGCTAGAGGGCCAAAGACATGTTTTAGTGGATTCTGTCAGTTGGGAGAAAAATTAAAGAAATGAAAATGAGCCAATGGGCAAGCAAAAACGCAGTTAAAAGAATAAGTGTATTTATCTAAAACAGAAGTCACGGTCTTGCCACTGGAGTCAAGCACCACACTTGAGAGCTGCATGGAAGTACATGAGAAGAACTTGAATAAATTTAAAGCTAAATTAGCTCTGAAAATTAAACAAGGCCACATACATATGCACATGGATTAGAATGCATAATGTGAAACACTTGACAGCCATATTCAGTTGAAATAAAAATAGATAACATTTCAAAAAAGAAAACACTGCAACCTTTCATAAAACACACTGGTGACTTTTGGCTATAACCCTTGGATAGATTGCTCTGAACATAATTATATAGTAGCTGCAAGAAAGTAAAGCATCCTATGCCTCTCCATTCTGGGCCTTTGTTGTTTGAGTTTTATGAGGATTTATGACTATGGGGAAACTCAGCATATTTTCTGTGGGCAACAGCTCTTAGCTTAGAAAATAAGGAAGTGGCTCAGTGAGAGAGGTGGCACCACTGTGAGAGTGAGAGAGGACAGCGGCAGGGTGAATGCAGAGCACCCCATGAATTTTTAAAGATCATTTTTGTATAGTTAAGTGACTCAAGCCCCAGGCAATGTGCAGAACTGACACCCTGCCACGTTTCTTCTGATAGGAGTTCAGCTTTGTGACTAATTTTACTTGACAAACATTTGAAAGATTATGCACACATAAAATTCAGTAGGGGAGGGCAGGAGAAAGTAATTCACTGGCAGATTTTCTGTTTTACTAGGAAAAATAGGAATAGGCTCAGATTCAGAGTATATTTACAGGAGAAATATTTAACTAGAGATTATAAGGGGCTAGGATGGACCTCCAGGGATTTCCTTAGGAATCCGTTGGAAATCTCTCTGAATAAGTTAAAAGCAATTGAATCGATACATTGGCATAAAGCAACTGCAGTACACAGTAGAAGTGCTATCCTGGAATTAAGCATGGTCTGTTTCTGAATTCCAAAAGAGTAATTCTATTATTACAATCCCTTCCAGCATGTTATATTACATGGGACAGGAAAATGGTGAAATTAAGGAGCAGATAGATTCGGACAGATTTGCATCTCCTCACCTATGATTGATTTAAAAACATACTAAATGTCAGGGATTTTGTTAGCCATTAGGATACAAAAATGATTAAAACAAAGCTTATGCTCACAAAATGTTCACAGTCTAATACAGAAGACAGAATAGTAAACTGATAAAGTCATAAAGAAACAAATGTTATCATAGTGAAAACACACAGATTAGTGGCACCTGATCTACATGGCTTGGGGAGAGGTGGGCACCAGAAAGGCTTTCTGGAAATGAACACTCTTAAGCTGAGCATTGTGGATTCATAGGCATTTTGTAGGTGAAGGGAAGGAAGATGGTTTATATACTAGGAACTACACAGGTGAAGACCAGAAATCTAGAAATAACACAATCAGTCCATAATATGGCAAGTAGCTCCTTAAGTCTGGGCAACAAAAGACGAGACTAGTGAGGTAAGTAGAGATCAGGAAATAAGGCCTTTATTTAGTATATATATGAAGGATTTGGGCAAGCTTCTAAAGGCTATGGAAAGATATTGGGAGATTACAAGGCAAAGAGTGTTATAATCAGAGTTAAGCATGGGGAAGACTACTCTGTCTTCAATGTGGCCAAATAATTGAACCAAAGTCAAAGCCATTCGTTAAGAGAAGACTAGAACAATATGGGCAAGATATGAATCAATCTCCAAGGGCCTAACAGAATAAGGTAAATAGCATTTAGGATAGGGAAGAAAATGATACATTTGGAATAGAATCAATAGATTTGGTGTGAGCAGTTGTGTAGAAAGTGGAATCGAAAGGAGTCAAAGTGACTTTACTTGAACCATGGAGAAAGTGGTGTGACTGTTGAGAGCCTGAATTCCAGTTTCACCCCTTGGAGTGAGAGCCAGGGTTGGCTGCTGACTATGTGATGTGAACAAGTTAACTTACAACCTTGAGCCTCGGTTTGCATATCTGTAAAAAGAATAACAGTACCTATCTCACAAGGTAGTTATTAGGGTTGAGTGCAAAATTTCATATATAGTACTTCTCACAGTGCCTGAAACATGGAAATAATAAATGTTAGCTACTGTTATGATTAATTGAATAGTGTAACTTATGTGCCTGGAACATGGAAATAATAAATGCTAGCTACTGTTATTATTAATTGAATAGTATAACTTATGTAAATGTTGACAACAGTAGAGAAGAAACATATTTCAGTAGGGTAAGCATGTCAGGTTTAGTTTTGTCCATGTTGTACTTGAAGTGTCTATAAAATACCAGGATACAAATAGAGATATAAATTTAAGGCTCAGAAGAAACATATAGACTGGAGATACAGCTTTGGGAGTAATTAGTATACAGATGGTTTGTTGAAGACACCAGAGTAGATGTAATCACTAAAGGAAATTTTGTAACGTAGAAAAGAAACCCTGGCATAGCTAGAATTCTAGGAGAATGAGATGAAGAGCCTTTGAAATAAACAGAGAAGGAATATTCAGAGAGGGAGGAGGAAAACCAGGAGAAAGAGTCACAGAAATCAAAGAAGGAGACTATTTCAGTAGTGGTCAATGATACATGTAAAGATAAGGACTGAAAAGCACCCAGTTTGTGAATGCAGCTTCCATAAGGTGTTGGGGAAATAAATAAGATTGCATGATGTTGGTGAATGATGAATGGAGGAAAAACTAAAAAGAGGGTAATAATATACTACTGTTTTAACAAATTTGATTATGAGAGAGAACAGTAATAACATGAAGAAACAAGGCAAGGTATTTTTGTTTGCTGTATTTTGCTTTACTTCTTAAGATAGAAGAAATCTACGTCTGTTTAAATTTTGATGGGAAAGAGCTAGTATAGTGGAAGGAATTATTTGTAGATGCACAAGCAAGACTTGATATTGATGGTTCCTGAGGAGGCAAAAAGGAATAGGATAGCTCTCATCTTTCTTTTTCTTGTCAGAAAGGATTGTGTCTAATTCACTGATCTGTCTGCAACACCTAGCACAGTATCTGGTACATGGACGTACGTATCCAATACATGTTTGTCCAATAAATAGATAAATGAGTGAATTAAAGAATAAATGAATGAGATGCAAAGAAAAGAAATAAGGATGACCATGGTTGCAGATTAATTTTAAGTAATGAGGAAGAAAGTTGTGAGTTTAGCAAGCTAGGCTGTATTTTTTCAGTGAGGTAGAATGGAAAGTCATTGATTAAGAATGAGGGTAACGGCAAGGAGAAAAGGCATGGCTGTTAATTGTGGGAAATGGGGGAAGTAGGGATGGGTAGACTGCTAACAAATTAAGTTTCATTCATTTTTTTAAAAAAGTGAATTGGTATGGTAGTAAATTACAGCTGATCTGAATTTCTTTGTGACATCTAAACACTTTCCAGTAAGTCTGTTCTGGGACTCATTCCCAATAAACCATATTTAGAGGAGCCATTTTATTAGCCAGTAGCTAGCTGGCAAGGTCCTCAAGGTTGTTTCCTTTGCTGTTGCAGCCAGTGACACACCCACAATAGGTATGATCTCATATTTAGCACTCTATTCCCCTTCATTGAAGCAAGGATCTTATAATTAAAGGCCAGACTGAATCATACTGGATGTATATCCACAGGGCAGGGATTTCTTCATTTGCCAAAAAATTCCATCTAAAGCCCTAATTCCCAATCAATAGAAGCCAAGTGTCTCAGTACATCCCTTATTCAAAAACATGTGAACAAGGCCAACTTATGAGTAATAGCTCTGTCTTCACAATCTTAAACCAGGTCTTTCCTTTATCAGCATTCCCTGATGATATGTCTTATGTTCATAGTCCACTTTTTTTCTTCCCCTCAAATATCTTGGCTGTTTCCACTTTATCTTTAAAGAATTCTAGAAACACATTTAGAAGCAATTCAATTAGCCTTGTGATAAAAGCAGCACACTCCATTTTGCCCACAGTTCTTGACTTTACTTTGCTACTGCCTTAACCTCAAAGGAATATGATAGTGTGAGGTACAAATGCTCTTAATAAACAGGATCGATCAAGGGTGCTTGACTCTTCTTTTCATGTGCAAGTATACTAGGTTTTTTGTGCCTCACCAAAACCATCAAGAGTACTAACGGCAAAAGCCAGAAAGGCTTTCTCTATCAACCACTCTTCACACTTGAGCATCATGCAGAATGTTTGGTTGTTCCTTAGGGGAGCTCTCCCAACTCAAGAAGCCTGTGTCAGCCACTCAAAATGCAATGCAAACCCAAAATTGAGGCAGGTGGAAAACTGCCTGATTATAGCTTTTAAGCTAATGAATAACAGTTTCTGTCGCTGGCTCCTCCTCAACTCCATCCACTTCCTCAGGATAATCAATCGGGAAAGGTTATTAAATCACACCAGGCACATTGTTCCCATCATCAACATGTTTTAAATCAGACCAATGCCCATGCATATACCACAAGTAGAGAAAACAATCTTGATTTTTTTTAAAAAACATAACACTGAGGCACCAGAAGAAAGAAAATTCATGTTCTTATATGCCTTGTTAATCAAAAAACAGAAACTTCTGGGTTGTGATGAAATGAATTATCAACTCAAATAATGTTTAGTGCTCACTAAAAAGATCTTGGTAGCCTTTAAGGAAGGTAGACTAAATTTTTGCAAATTGATTCCTACATGTAAGCCCACTGCCAGGTAGCCCACTATGTTTAAAGTGTTACAGCAGAAAATTATTACTGTCGGAATTCTACATATTCAGTAAGATCATGTTTCTTCTTCAGCTAAACTGACCAAACACAATTCCAAAAATTAATGCTAGAGAGTCAAGTTGCTTAGTAACACTGAGCAATATAAAATATTCTTTCCAAAGCACCAAAAATGTATCATAAAGACAACTTGAAAAACGATGATTAGCAAGGACAAAATTCACAAAACCATTTTTCCCAAAGAGAAATAGAAATGTCTACGTTCAGAAGTAAAACATCTTGGTAAACTGTTATGTAGTACTGCTAGGGGAAATGCTATGCACAAAAGCCTTTGGAATGAGTAGTGATTTCCTTGTGTACTACCTGGCCAATATTTTATATTTATTGCCATGTGACAGTCATTTTGAAGATTTAAATGTATTGTATTTTAATATAATACCTTGTAAATTTATATATTGCAACTTTGTTGTTGTCAACATTTATTTCACCCCAAAACCCTGAAGAACAGGACATTTTCCAGTCAGTAGCAGAGGTACATCCCAAGACAAATTCTAAAGATGAGGCAACATTGCAGACTCTCCAGAAAGCATGGAGAGTTTTGAAACTCCCCTCAAGTGATTTCTACAACCCTCACAAAACTTCTCCATCCCAGTTCAAGAACCATTGTTTAAACATTCTAGCTTAAATTCTTCAGTTAATATCACATTTGGTAACTGAGCGCCGAGGCTCATGCCTGTAATCCCAGCTACTTGGAAAGCTGAGGTGGGAGGGAGGATCGCTTGAGCCCAGGAGTTCAAGAGCAGCCTGAGCAACATAGAAATACCCCTTCTCTTGAATAAATATATTTAATGCAACAGATTACATGTCTGATTATCTTTCTAACAATATAATCCAGAAAATAATCTGTCCCATTTGCATATGTGTCCATCATTAGTTAACCTTTATAATAGATAATATTGCTGAGCTGTTATATATGCCAGGCATGGTGGTGCTAAGGGATTTTCACACATCATCTCATTTGTATCTATGACATAAGTGTAATTTATCCTGTGATTTTTAAAGATGAGTGCTAAAAGATTTAGTGATATTAAGCTCATGGTCACCCATTCAAAAAACGGAAGAGCAAAAAGTCTAATTTCTAGAATCTAATCCAAAGTCTTTGATGGCAACACTATTCTCTGCTTCCTCACACACTTGCCCATGGTATGAGCATCACAGAAATGAGGTGCAGAGATAGAGGATATATCTGCCCAAGAAAAAGGGAACATTATCTTATATGTGTGAAAATTAAATTCATTCATTCATTCCCCAAAAATATGTTGAATACTTGCACATTTCTGAATCCTGAGCACTCTTTTAGACCTTGGGAACACAGCAATGAACAAATATGACAAACATCCCTGTTGCATGGAGCTTTCTAAGGAGAAACAGGGAAACAGGGAATAAAAAACAAATGCTCATATTATATCAATTTGTGACCTGTCTGATGGTGGAAAAAATCAAGCAAATAAGGGAAATAATTAAATGCTGAAATGAGATAGGTCTAATTTAAATAGGGCAGTCAGTGATATTAAATAAACAGCCCATTTTCAGAGCATGTTGTTGTACTGAATCCATATTCAGGCACTGGTCAATGTCATTTATACATCAATACCTGAAACTTATACATTAAAACCTGAGTCTTTCCCATTGATGCAATGTTAAGACGCCAGGCTGGCCTACATAAGTCATTTGGCTTCTATGTGCAAGAAATATAGCATTAGCGATACTATTTAATTATATTTTATAATACTTATTCTAAAAAAAAAAAAAAAAAATTCTACATTCTAATTCAAAACTGCAACAACATTTCCCAGTGGTGGAATAGAGAAAGTATGGCAATCTCTATCCAGTTTTTCTCACCTGGAAATAAGAAATAGTTACCTTTATAGGGACAGATTGAACAAGAGACTCTTCTGCCTTGTTCAAATCTCATTTTACCATTTGTAAGTGGTGTATGAGTTTCTTCATTTGTAAAATGAAGATAATACTATCTTCCTTGTAGTGTTATTGTGGAGATTAAATGAGTTAATATATATGAAATACTTAGAACGGAACTTGGTGCATAGTAAATAATGGATGTTTTCTATTATTAGTTTCAAAAATAGTTTTACTTTTCTCAAATTTGCTATGTTGCCAGCACTAGCATAAGCACTTAGCACAAGCACTTAGCACATTTATTCACACAGCAACCCTGTGAGGCACTTGAAAATTTCTGTCACCATTTTACTGAAGAAAAAACTGAAACTCCCAAACAGTAATGGGCCCAAGGCCTAACAACTGGTGAGTGCTGGAACCAGGATACGCAGAGGGAATGCCATAAAAAAGGAGAGTCTTTTATATTGGTAAATTAAGACAATCTGATACAAAATCCAAGGGACTGGCTTGCTGTGGGCCCAGAGGGCCAACTACCATCAATTTGCACATGCATCTTCTCCAAGAGGTTTCCGCATGGGTTTCTACACTACATTTTGATTTAACCATGCATGAGAGCACATATCTTCTGGAAAAGAGCCCTCACGATCATTAAAAGTATAATGATACCACGATTCTTTTAGGTGTTGGTAGAGAGATAATGCAAATTATGATTCTGTCATAAGAGAAATAAAATTCTAAATCAAAACTTTGGTTCACTAGCTAAGAGCCACCATAATATGGTTCATATTACTCCTGGGCTATGTTGATAATTAAGAATTTGAAAAAAGTTAGCCATAAATATCAATAGTAGTTTGAAACAGATGATATGCATTTGTCTGTTGTATTAAAAGTGTTCAACTACTCCACTGGTTGGCAAACTGCGATCATGGGGCAAAAGCAGTTCTACTGCTTGTTTTCCCAATTAAATTTTTAGTAGAACTTAAAAAGCCATGCCTGTTGCCTTATTTATTGACCATGGCTGCTTTCTCGCTACACTGGCAGAGCTGAGTAGTTGTGACAGAGATTGCATGGCCCACAAAGGCTAAAATATTTACTATCTAGTCCTTTACAGTAAAAGCTTGCTGACTTCTGAGCCATTCCTACTTAAGAATTTATTTGTGAAAATAATTATATACTTAGTACATGTACTGGTGTTTGATAATTGCTCAATAGATAAATTATAAATACACATTAAATAAATATGTTTGCGTTGCACAAAATTGCCAAATACAGGAAAGATCAAGCTTATCACAGGCAGCCTAAACTGGCAGCTAGTTCATCCCCTGCCTTCATTTTAACTCTTTATCTCCTAAAAAAAAAATGCTTTCTGTGTTATGTTAGAGCCTGCTTATTTCAACAGACCCTAAAAATACCAATTTATAATCTAAAGATGCAGAATGGCATCATGAGAAATAGCCTTCTACAACTTCATGAGTGAAGGAGGAGCAACAAAAGATTGAATGTGACAGCTGACAGATAGAACAGAGCAAGAATACCTGTCAAAGCGAATTTTGTATCTTTGGAGGCAAATCCCATTTTAGGTTGGTATATATTAACATAGTGCTGATCAATATTCAGTAATAGGAAATGAACTTAGCATAAATCATATTGAGTTAGCATTCCCTCAGCTCTTTATTTTTCCTAAGTTCTTCATAACAGTATAGCCAGTAATTCTTTATTTCTACAAAATAACAGACTGTTCCCCGAAAAAATTTTCTTCACTGTAATCACATTCTGATCTATCAATCATGTCCTTTTCTGAGAAGGAATCTTTACACATTGATTCTAATTTTTAAATGCAAGAATTTTTGATGCCAAACTTGTTTTAGAAGTTAGAGATAAAAATATGCAATACATATCCTGCCCTCTTATATACCAGGAAAGAAATCAGACACAATATAATAATGACATTTGTGATTAGGAATGGAAATGTCAAATGGCAACATGGAACTCCACAGAGGCAGAAGCACTTAGACTAGCATTCATGAACTGTTTTTCTCATTTGTTTATTCATTCATTTCCTGAATGTTTATTGCACCTACTAAGTGCCAGAGCCTCATGTTGCCCCTTGAGTGGCAACCCTCAAGGAGACATCATTCTATGGAATAATGAGAGACAATATATAAGTAAACCAGTGAAGGAACAGGATCTTTTCAGGTTGTGAATATTAGCACAAATGAATACACAGGGAGACATGAGGGAAAGTAACTTGAAGAAGGATTAATATTTACCACTCTCCAGATTTATTAATGTCTCAGAATCTGTTTTTCTTCATTTTTATAATAAAGAGACTAGAATACCCGCCTCATAAATACTATAAAAATTAAATAATTCAATAAAGTCCCTGGTTCTATGTTTAAAATATAAAGTGTTCAATAGGATATTATTATTATTATTTATTATCAAAGGCTTCATCTGTCATTTGGTTAAATACTACACATTTACCTAGTGATGGGAAATCTCATTCCCTTAAATTATGGAAAATTAGCTGTATTTTATTGAGAACCATACCCTATGCTGGTGCATTACCTAAACTACTTCATTTATTCTTCATATCTCTTCGTATTTCTCAGACGTATATACTGAGGCTTACAAGGGTGCAATATCTTGTCCGGTGCCATACAGATAGTAAGTGGCAGAACTAGACTTAGATTCCAGCTAGGTCTGCCTCCATAGCCTGTTCACTTCATCACTATACTAATACTACAAATCAACTCTGACCATATCATCCAAAAGAGACTCTGATGCAGTAGTAATCTGTGTTGAATGGTTGGAACTCATAGCCAGGGCCAGCATGGTTTGTAGGCTCAAATCATGTTTTTAGTCAAGTAGTGAAGAAGCAGATAAGTGCAAAGAAACTCCATTCAGTCTGTTAGGTTAACACAGAATGATAAAGCTGGCACCTCTTATCAAGGATGCAGATTTCAAGACAAGATAAAGAATATAACAGTCCCTTATATTAGAAAGGTATAACACATATTACAATGTGTTTTTATGAATCCTCATTCACATATTTTCACATATTAAATGCAGAGGTTAAGGCTCAAAAATCTTTGAGTAGCAATGGTTTGTAAAGCTGAAACTTAAAACCAAGGCTTCTGATTTTGAATACCATGTTTAATTCATCAGAAAGCTGAAATCAGTGGAAAACGTTGAATGTATGGTTTGATGAAGGAAAGAAAATGTGCCTACCCTTTGGCTGACTCTGTGAGTTCTTCTACGACAGCTAGGAAATTAGCTCTGTAACTCCAGGCCTGAGCATAGTACAGGCTATCTCCCTGGGGAGAGACACACGTGGAGAAGGAGTCTGATGCCTCCCAGGTGCTCCCAGCTCTACGATGAGGGACTTTGTCTAAGATTTTTAGAAGCAAGACAACTAAGTGCCCTCTTAAAAATCTGGCAGCTCTGAGAATTTTACTTCTATTTAAGGATCACCATCATCTCTCTCCTTCTCCATCATTTGCATTCTACATGTTAAAATATCCCCTTTGATTTCCCAGCCCCTACTGGGTAAGCAGCTGAGGAATCACTTTCTGTGTTTCTGTTTACAATGTCACCCTTAACAGACTGTATAGCCAGGGAAGCACAAGGAAGAAAAGAGGCTGTGAAATATCTCCCTTGGGAAAGATTGGTGTCTTCAGGGAAGTGCTACAGCTAGCAGCTCAGAGCCGGCGAAGATGCCCAGTTAGAATTCCTAAAAACTAGTTCCAGATGAAAATATAACCAGGAGAGGTAACCATACCCTAGAGAGCAAAGTTCAGAAAATTAAAGCAAGCTATATTAGGGCAGACTTTTCCACAGGCTTAGCTATTTACCAGTAATTTACCTAGAAGAGAGAATACTTAGAAAAGGCTCAACAGCAAACTCAGCCCATGGCAGATCAACTGTAGCATTTTCCCACGGTGGCTCATAAAAGAATTCACAATGATATTTTATTTTCTAAATTTAGATGTTATTGTAATTTGAATCAAATTCTGCCAGTTGAGTTTTTCTTTCTCAGCGTGCTTCCAAATCTTCACCTCCTGTGAACAAGAAAACATCCCAGCAACAAAGACCAACTTCTCGTCATTCATGATTACCAGACTCCGTAATCAATACTAAAATCTCACCACTACAATAGTTGCTAGTATTGCAGAAAGTGTTACATCTAATCCTTAAGTCTAGATGCAAATCTTACCTAGCACACAGCTGTTTTCTGTTCTTTGAAGAACCACCCTGAAATCAGAAACATTTTAAAAATATGTTCCATAAGGTCTTAGTATCACAGTGTGAATAGGAATATCTTTGTTAGGTGCAATATGAATAAACTGTTGTGTAGAAATAAGAGTTAGTTTTTCACTCTCCCTCCTCCCCTCCCACATACAACCTCCACCAATTCCAACCTTTAAGCCCAAGTTTTGTTTTTCGGTTTTCAAATTTCAGGAAAAAAATCCTTCCCAAAATTTAATTCATAACAGTAAAGAGAAAAAGGTGATGTTGGAGTCCAATATATCACTTTGATATACCAATGCATCAAAAGTGTGGCTGTTGATCACCAGCCTATAAACTTTCTGACATCAGTCTTATCCTCGGTAAAAAGGAGGGCCATTATGAAGAATATACCTTGCCTGGTGCATACTAAGTATTTCATATATTTTAATTATCTTTTGTCTTTTAATCTGCAAATTCCTATTACTTAGATTAGAATACCTTCAATTTTCATCTAGTTTTTTCCATTCTAGATTAAAAGATGTTCAGAAAGCACTGCATAGTTCCCATCTCACATAGACTGTCATTGATTCTCAGAAAGCAAGGCTCACTATCACTTGGAGCCTCTCACACTGAGAAATGTTGGTGCAACTTAGCATTGAACCCCAGTTCCACTAACCAGGACAGCTCAAAGTCCCATCACTTCCCACTCTTCATGTGTGTGTGCCTCTCTCTTTCTTCTTGAAAGAATGTACAAGGCTTTGAGGGTTCATCCCACATCAGAGTGAGAAGCAGAGCTCTGTTGATTTTCCACCGTAAGTACCTTCACATTTGCGTTTGGTGATGCTAAGTTATTTTCCTAGAGAACTGAAGGTGTCACAGAGGAAGGGTCATGTCATGTTCTACCTAGCTTTATGTCATTCTGTAACTCCTACTGTCATCTGGGCTCTGATATCCTCCAGATGACAGTGTCAACTCATGGCCCTACTGGTGCATGCAGCCCCACGCCCAGATATAAAGTATAGTTTCCTTTCCCCCTCAAGTGTCTTGCTCATAAAAGAACTCCGCCTGTCTTTCTTAGCACATTCTAGAATTGTGAAGAAAAAACTTTTTTTCTCACCTATAATCCCAACACTTTGGGAGACCAAGATGGGAAGATTGCTTGAGCCTAGGATTTCAAGTTTACAGTGAGCTATGATTACACCATTGTACTCCAGCCTGGGTGACATCAATACCTTGTCTGTGAGAAAAACAATAAAAATCCTGTGTCACTTTTTTTTTCCTCTTTAGCCCTTCTTCTCTTTCCTCAAGCCTTATCAGATACAACCAAAGTTTCTCTATTGTGAATCCCTGCTAATATTTTCTTGAGCATTTTTCATCAGAATAGAGCCCAGAAAACACTCCATAATGCTTGCCAGAAAGGCTATTCTGAATGAAACATTTAGGTTCAGTACTTGACAAGTGAAGTCAAGAACCTATGCATTAGCAAGCCTGGGTGTCTTCTTGGAAGAAATCCATAAGTAATGCACAACACAGAGTATGTCAGTCCACGGTCTCTCCACTATGAATTATCACTCAGCCTTTATTCACTTTTATTACACAGTAACTGACAAGTTGATGTCAAGCCCTCTTGTGGCCCCATCATTCAACTTTTAAGCCCCATCAATGATCTCACTCCATGATATGTAGCACCCCACATTGATTATACCTGTCTTTTAAAAACTGAATGTCAGTTGGGTGTGGTGGCTCATGCCTGTAATCCCAGCACTTTGGGAGGCCAAGGCAGGTGAATCACTTGAGATCCAGAGTTCAAGACCATCCTGGCCAATATGATAAAACCCCATCTCTACTAAAAATACAAAAATTAGCCGACATGGTGGTGCACGCATATAATCCCAGCTACTCAGGAGAATCGCTTGAACCCAGGAGGCGGAGTTTGCAGTGAGCTGAGATCACGCCACTACACTCCAGCCTGGGCAATAGAGTAAAACTCCATCTCAAATAAAAGGAAAAAAAAAAAAAAAAAAACTGAATGTCCAGAGATAAGTCAAAACAAAGCAAAATAATCTGCAAGAAGAAATTCCCAGAGCTTCCAATTAGTGTGGAAGCTTGGCAAAATTCAGATTTGTTTGATTATCATGTCAAGTTCATTCAGCTGGCCCAATTATTGTGACAAAATTTAAATAGTCATTGATCACTTTGCTGAGGGCCATCTGAGAGTAAAATATTCCCAGTTACAGGACACTTTGTTAATATGCAGAAATACTGGAGAACATGAGCAGAGTCCAAGCACAGAATGTATTGTTACCCTCAGAAGAATGACATTAGAATATTAAAGACTAAATGTTTTATATTCATTAACCAGAAAATGTTTCCAGAAAGAAGTATATTTCTGAAAAGGAGAGTATTCCAGCCAGAAGAAATACAAGAACTAGAGTGTTTTTGTTAATTTAAAGAATTCTAAATTGATGCATAACTCCACAATTATAACATTTGTGAAAAATAAGTATTTACTCAGTAATAATTTAACTGTGCTTTGAGTACTTATGTGCCAGGCGTATGTACTAAAGACTTCTCGCTACCTTTTGTGCAGTAGACATGAAGTGAAGGTTTTTTGTTGATTTACTTTGTGAATGAAGTCAAAAAAGGGTTTTGGCATTATACAAAGTGGGATCCAAAATTGATAAAGAGTCTATTCACAAATTAAAGTTATCTGCTTATAATACCCTTAAAAATCACTCATTATAAAATAAATAGTCTTCAAATACAAGTTTAATGATAAAGCTGTGACCATCTGGTATATGACTTTGCTTTTTAGTACTAACAGAGCTTTTTCACAACTTCAGATTGCCCTGGAATTTAGATAAGGTTCAGACAAAAGTCATATGACCTGCCCAGTGTCTTCAGAGGCAGAATAGGATTGTGAATCCAAGATGCTGAATGCAAATTCCAACTCTTTCTTCCATACCTACTACCTATTGTCATTCAATAACACAGAGAAGGACAAAGCAACAGTCTTTATCTCCAAAGCAAGAGTATCCAGATACTAGCAAGACCCATGTGCATGCACAGAATTTTTTCTGAATCAGTACAAAAATTTCGACTAAAACTTCTAGGGAATTGAGGTATGAATCAAATCCTTATGACTCCCTAGGCAAACTAATAAGTTAATCTCTGACAAATAATCAAAATGATGCCAGATATTATGTAACCAGAACCTAACAAATGGCATACTATTAACTGAGCTATGGCTATTACTATCGCTAACTTCACATCTTCATTCTGGCAAGCCTGTTTGGAGCAGGTTCAAGAGGCATGTCACTCCTGTGGCCTTCCTCTCAAAAATTCATAACCTCAGTCTAACCATGAGAAAAACATCAGCCAACCTCAACTTAAAGTGTATTCTATACAATACCTAATGTATTCCTCAAAACTATCAAGACCATCAAAACGACAAAGTCAGAGAAACTTCTCAGCCCAGAGAAACCTAAGGAGCTGTGACAACTAAAGATAATGTGGTATTCTGGATGGGAATCCTGGAACAGAAAAGGGACTTTGGGAAAAAATGTAAGGAAATCTGAATAAAGCATGGAGCTAACTAACTCCATATAAAAATTATTGACGTGGATTTGTTAATTGTGACTAATCTGCCATACTAATGCAAGGGGTGAATAATAGAAGGACTTTGGTGTGGGGTATATAGGCACTCTCTGCACTGTATTTACATCTCTTCTATAAATCTAATACTACTCTAAAAACAAAAAGGCAATATACAGATGTTAGCTAATCATTTCAGAACTTGTAGTAAGGGTCATAGCAGTAGTTACAATGATAGTAGTGAGTAATAGAAGATTCGTAAGCATGCTAGAAAAGAGAACTCAGTTAGCCTGTTTCTTCCATGCAGCACATATACACAGGGTTGAACTGCATATATAGCCCACTTGAGGAACTATAATCTTAATTTTAACAAAAAGACAGAAATCTGTCCAATTCACATTTATAAAAGATAACTTCCTGAATAGGACCCTCATCTAGAGACTTTATAAAGATGACAAAAGGGTGTGTTGAGAAGGACTGAATCCAAATTTTGTGAGAGGTTTATGCCACTTATTCCACATATTTAAATACAGTGAAGACTGAAAGACATATAGCAGAGTTTGGTATCAAAATTTCCAGCTGATATTCACAAAGAAGGTAACATTTAGCTAAGGTGGCCAAGTACAAGCCATCAAGCCTAGACCCTCCTGTTCTCATCTGCCCTTCTCCTCAGCTATCTCTGCCGGCAAGCTCACTCTCTAAATACCAAAAATTAATCCATTAATTTTTGCAATCTCTTTTGCTTGCTTTCAACACACTCTACAAAAATGGCTGCCTACTTCTATGTTAACTAAAATGACTCCACAGAGCTGACATTTTCAGAACTCAATATGCCTGTACCCCTTTTGGCAGCTGTATCTCTCTTTCTGTAGGGAGGACAGAAGGAATGGAAGGCAAGCACTCCATGGAGTGTGACATCACTTCATCATATAAAAGTAATGGCTTTGTAGTGGTTTCCACAAGATACCTAGAAAAAGAGATAGATCGTGCCACTTCATTACATGGTCTGCAATTGGAATTTGCATACTAAATTACTTCTAGTCCCATGATATACCCACTATTACACTTCCAGATTGTCACGCATACTTAATCTCCTCAAGAACAGTCTCTCATCTCTCTTTATTTTAAGATTTTGACTGCACCAGAAAGCCCCTGCTAATGACCTCTCAACCCCAAGTTTATATCAAGGGTTCTCTTAGAACCAGAACATTCCTCTGTATTAGCAGTTGTCACATTGTATTATAATTGTTCATCAGATTTAAGGTACATGAATGCATTGCCATGTCTCTCTGGATCACTGTCAAATCATCAAGAGCCAGAACATTGACTGATACACAGTAGGGATGCAAATGCATAACTTAGAATGGATGGATAGATTCCTTCCCAATCAAAAGTATAGTATAAGATCATTTTCACTCAAAGATTGTGTCATGCTATTTCTCAAGGACCTTTAAATCTTAGGGCAGAGGCTGCTGTAAAGAAGCTGTCTTTTATATCACCATGCATCCTATGCGCTACTCTGTCAAAAACATAAATGCTTAAAAACAATGAGGTTTTTAAGATGTATTTCAAATCTACATTTATGTCACATTTTCAGGATAAGGAATAATAGCGGAAATAAAATTTCAAAAACCACAGTGAAATTACATGAGTATAAAAGATGATTTCAGTATATTTCTTTTCTAGGTGTTTGTTCTTATATTGAATAAGAGCTATTAAAATCCAAGCTATAGCTACAGTAAAAACTTGTGAACATTTTAAAAAGTGATTAAACTAAATCAAAAATTTGAAATTAACTAAAGAAAGGTATGGGTAGGATTAGAGATAGTCTCTGTCATCTCACTGGAGGTATACTTTCTTCTGGGTAAATCCTAGAAACATCATTATATTTGTTCCTTTTCACATCTCCTTAACATTTCAAAAATATATTTTAAACAAAAAATTGAAATGTATTAAAGACTCATTTTACCAATTGACCTAATCTCCATTTAAGAGAGTTTAAAAATTATTAAATAATATATTCTTGCAAAACCCCTCTAACAATATAGTAGAGTATTAATGCACAGTAAATGATCATGGTTACATATTTTAAAATGATTCCTCCCATGCCAGAATGTATTCAAATTTTTCTTAGGGCCACTTTATGTCACATAGTGCACTAAATCCCTGAGAGTAGGGAAATGAAGAAATTTACCCATGCCCTGATGAAGTTTACTGTCTATTGGAGAGATGAACAAGTATAGGTCACTGCAATGAAATGTTTGTGAATGATGTCAAAGTATGCCTGGAGGCACTGTGGAAATGCACAGAAGAGACACTAACCTTGAAACAGGTTGCTCTTCTCCAACACAATGACAGTTGCTCCCTTCACTGACATTCAGTGAAAAGAGGCAGGTAGATGTTACTTGTGGATTCAATATTTTACCTGACAGTTGTAGGGAAAGATAAAGGTAGATGAAATTCAACGTTTCTTCTGAAATTTAGCAGTAGTAAGTGTTGTTGGGTTTATACTAGTAAGTGTTGTTGGGTTTATACATTGAAGAAGTTAAGTGTTTGGGTGATCATAATGGAAATAACACAGTAGAAATGTTATTGAAAATACAAGAAACTTTCATGGAAAGGGTAAAGTATAAAGGAAGGAGCATGTCCTTTGTCTTAAGTAGACAGATTTGAATCACAGCTCCGTCACTTACTACACATGTGTCTGTAGACAAATCATGTAAATTACCTAAACCTCAATTTCTTCATATGCAAAATGAAATGAATACTAGCTTACTCGTGGAATTACTATAAGCATTAAATAAGATAATGTTTATATGGCACTTTTCAGATTACCTGGGCCATCTTAAAGGACTAAAATGTGATAGTATAGATCTAACTATAAATTAAACTAGGTATTTCAGTGTAGAATGTTTTACTCCTGACAGGGAGTGGGAGAATGTTGCCAAGTGTGAAGCAGTGATCTGATTTCAGAGAGCCTGGGGTACCAAACAGAGAATAAAGGCAGAGATGTGGTTCATAATGATGAAGATCATGGCGATGATGACAGTGAAGATGATAATCACTACCTCTCCTTCCAAAGCTTAGAACATTTATCACTTTGATTTCCTATGACCAAATAAAATATTTACTTATATATTTTTTCAAGTCTACTCAGGAAAAATTATGTTTCAGTTAACCCCTTTGCTAAGTAGACCCTCCTTGGCTCTAAAAGAAGTCAGAATCTCTGGAATGTCTTACTTGGTGTTATATGAACCAATGTGAAATCACATATTTTCACTGAACAATTTTTCTACTCCTAGTGGTAAAATATGTAGCCTTAGTATCCTACATGCATTGAATCAGAATGAAGTTCAGTGAGCAGTGAGCAATGTGGGATATTGACTTCATCCTACCTATCATCTTACTTCCTGTGCATTGCTTATACTTAGGAGTGGCTTCCGCATTAGGTAAAATTCCAGCATTTGCTTTCTCTCTCTTTCATTTCCCTTTAACCTGAAAGAGTGCAAAAGCTTTGAATTCAAGCTCACTTGGATACTAATCCCGGCCCCGAGACTCCACAGCTTCCACCAAAGTACTTAACAGCCTCTGTATCTGTTTTCTAATTTGAAAAAGCATTGGATACAATACCTATTTTAGGAAGTTTAAAACTTTTTAAACATGATAACAAATAACAAACACCTTGGCACATAGCAGTCACTAAACATTCAATAAACACTGGCTTTTATTGCATTATTCTTTTCATCCACTGTTACCTCATTTGATTTAGAAGGACAATGTTGACTCCATTTTACAGATGAGCTATAAGATAGGTTAAGATAATTTCTTAGGCCAGACATAGGGTAAGCAAAGAAGAGGTTTGACCCTAAGTCTCCTAATGCTTGTCACAGACACTTTTGGTGCCCTGTGCTAATATCCTCTTACGAGACTGATTTCAGCCATACCTGCAGTAGGTGGTTCCTGCAGCAGGAAATATCCCACTTCAGGCATCCACTGTACCATTTGTCTCTCTTCTACTTGGCCTCAAGTGTCTCTCTAAAGGCTCTAGGAGTTTTCAGGCAAGAGAATCCTGGAAGTACACAGGAGTTAAAGTCCTTAACAATACCTTTTAATGAATGGACACTGTCTTTCATTCTCTTACTTCTGACAGACAATTCTAAATTGCATTACTTGAGCCAGAGTTGGCTATAGGGGGAGCCATCTCAATAACACATCCTACTTTGGCTTTTCTTTGTCAATCGCATTATCTTCTAATTAATAACCCTTAATCTTGCTTCCTGGGATCACCTCCACAATAAATGACTTGCACCTACCTCCTTGTCTCAGACTACATTTTGGGAACTAAAGGTTTGGGTGAGAGAAGAAAGGGTGTTTTGTTTTGTTTTCATTTGTGTTTGTACAGCATTTCTCTCTATTTCTCCGTAGGTCACCAAGATGCTGGCGGTGGTTGTAATTCTGTTTGCCCTTTTATGGATGCCCTACAGGACTCTTGTGGTTGTCAACTCATTTCTCTCCAGTCCTTTCCAAGAAAATTGGTTTTTGCTCTTTTGCAGAATTTGCATTTATCTCAACAGTGCCATCAACCCGGTGATTTACAATCTTATGTCCCAGAAGTTCCGTGCAGCCTTCAGAAAGCTCTGCAACTGCAAGCAGAAGCCAACAGAGAAACCTGCTAACTACAGTGTGGCCCTAAATTACAGTGTCATCAAGGAGTCAGACCATTTCAGCACAGAGCTGGATGATATCACTGTCACTGACACTTACCTGTCTGCCACAAAAGTGTCTTTTGATGACACCTGCTTGGCTTCTGAGGTATCCTTTAGCCAAAGTTGATTCATGAATTAGAAGAAAATGGACCACAAAGAAAAAGAGAATCTGTGTAGCCATCAGCAAAAGGGAGAACATGGCCAATAGTCATATGTGAAGACAGAGCAGATCAGTCTTTGTCAATGCTCTAACAAGTCCTGACCCTAGATACTGTAACCCATGGAGATGATTCAGACTTTCCTTCTTACAAACTAGTATCACTAAAAATGGAGCAGATCTGTGAAATAGCTAAATGATGGAAACTTAAAGTTTAGCCCTTTTCGTTTAACTTAAGAAATTCACTATATTTTCTGGGCTTATAGAGTTTCAATAAAATCTAGACATCAATTTACATTATTCATAGTAACCATATCAAATGTCACTTTTCAACCCCCCAGGTTATTTATACATTCGATAATTTGACAAGGCACAGATTTTTAAATGTTTGCATTTAGTATTCATTTTAACATAGTACAGGGCTAGTTCATGAATATCTGAAATTAAAGGGGAAAATATTACAGAAACATTGTATTGAGTAAAAATAAGATTTTGGACATACATGTTAACTGCATTTTAAAAATTGCCATAATGTTTATAAAATTCTAAGATGATTTTTATATCTAGAAGGTAGAAAATCATCATTCAACTTTAATGGAAAATAAACCTCAAAATATCTGAAATTATTAATTAAGGAGAAATGTAGATTTTAAGATAAATCCAACTCTTATCAACTCTTCCAGCCTCCCACATGATGTGTGGAACAAGGTAAAAACCCAGATTAAGTAACTGTGAAGATACAAACTAACGTACAATTAATTTTCAAAAGTATAGCCAAGACAAAAGCAAGTATTTATAATTAGATTTTGCTTCTTCTCTGAAGCTTTTAAGCAAGAAAGTCTTTTTGACCATTCTTGTTTATAAACTACTCAGCCATGTCAAGCAAATCATTCAAGCAAAATCTAGCTCAAAAGTCTGAAACATTTTCAAATGTTCATTGTTATTCTAAGTCAGCCAAAATCCTGATATCCCTCTTCCAGATGAAGACCTCCCACTGAGAATTGTAGTCTATGGATTTTACCTTGGCTGCAATTGTCTTTCCTTCCTATCTGCTTGTCGTTTGTAGGTTCCTTTTTTGTTCTTCTCAAATGCTAGTGACATTTTGTTTACAGATTCTAAAAGCAATGAAAAATTCTGTTGGCTTTATTTTCAGCAGAGTTAAAACTGATTTCATCATATTATTAATATATCATCTTTATATTTATGACTGACATCTGCTATGCCAGTGATTATTAGAGACTTGTGAATGAATCTGTCCAGGACACTTGTCAGCTCCTATCTGAATCTTCTACCTACTAGATTTGGCCAATCAGAATTTCCAAGGGCAAAAATTGCCCTTGGTGATGGTTCAATCACCACTGTTTTTTAATGACTAAATCAAAAATACCCATACCTGTACATGCCCCATAGGCTGGCATTTTCCCTCTCCAGCCTATATCCCTATTTTATAGACTTTTCTAGAACCTAATTGCTAATGATAACTATGCCTCCCACCTTCTTAATAAAGAATATACTATTTTACTTTTGAAACTTGTTTTTAAGTGCTGTTTCATGGAGACTCTGCTGTCCAGAACCTTATCTAGAATAACCTTATCTACTCCAGCAAGACATTTTTATCCTGTTACTAAACAGTAAACGAACGCAAGCAAATATTTGCAGGAAATACCCTAAAACTGGACCTGCATGACAGTAAGCAGTCTATGTTAACTGACTTTTCATTCTGGTATAAATATTAATCTTGGCATCGTATAAATAGAGCACCAGAGTGACGCAACCCCAGATCACACAAGCACATGTGTAAGTGTTTATAAACACATACCCACATGTTCATAAATTGGTGAAAAAGGGGATTGTAATATACGAGATTTTTTCATTACGGAAAGGAAATAATAGCATTGAGCATCTACTATGTCTCAGGTATGCTGGTAGGTAGTCAATCAACATTATCTTCATCACAATTTCACCACAGCAGCGATTTCTCTGATGATAAGACCAGTATTCCTGTGACCTAGTTCCTAATTAATAAAAAGTTATGGATTTTGCAGAATGATCATATCAGGTGTTAAAAAATACAATTAGTTTAACATGATATACACAGAATACAAAGACGCCCTTCTTATCTTTGGAAATTTAATGTATGGGCTGAATTCTTCTACTCTAATTTTTAAAAAGTTATTTGCCAATAATCTGTTAGTTTTAGACCACAGGGGAAATTCATAAGAACTCAGTTCACAGTGTTTTAACTCTAAAGCAAATGCCATTTTAAAATTAAATGTTCCTATGTAATGTCCAATAGATATTTGACTTTACACAGAAGAGACATAACTTTTTAAAATATTCTTTATCACACTATACTCAATCATAAAATATTTCCATAAATAATCAAAACTTAATATACCACTAAATGAGAAATAAAGAGCTAGATTAAAATTTGCTGGTGAAATGATGTTATTAAGAGCCCTCCTTAATAAAAATTCCCTGTGTTCTTTTGTAACTTCCAATTTCATTAATTGCTGAGGGTCTTTGGTTAGATCTCACACCTGAGGTAATTGAGTAAAGGGCACAGATCATGAATAAAATCAACAAACATAAATTCCCTCTTAGGAACTAAGGGCTGTGAGTATATTTCTAGACCTTAACATTCAAGGCAAATATTCTAAATGCTGAAGAAAAATAAGAAAAGTCCAAACTTTATAGTCATTCTTAAAGCAAAATTGAATGTACAGAACAACACACCTTGATAATATACCAAAATCAATGGCTGATTTGGCTAAACAATTAGCAATGTCAAAGGAAAAGCTACAGTCATAAAACTTAGTTTAGTGCAACTAAGTCTTAACGGATATTTGAAGTGTTTTATTTTCAGAAGATTATGTTGGAATAATAAGAACAATATGTCTTAGTAAGAGCTGGGTTGACATAGTTTTGGTTGGCTCTCAAAGAATATAAGAATTTATATCATCCTAAACTATGTTAAATCTGTAAACATGATAAAGAGAAAACATTAAGTTTCTGAAGGAAAAGATTTTATGTGGCTAACCCACCAAGTTATGAATTCTATAAATATTATATTTAATATCATCTTCCATTTGCAATTAAAACAGGGATTGGAATATTTATATATGAAGTAGGGAAACTCAATGTGAATGAGAGTACACCTAAGAGGAAATAGTTCCAGAGTCAATACAAAATGTTTTCAAATGTTTTAAGTCACTCGTTCCCCTAGGGGGAAGCAAACATGAATATCTCTTATGTATCCGCAATTTATTTCTTATGTATCCGTAGCTGTTTACAATAAATAGCCATCAAAACCAAGATTTGACTGAGTCAACACAAGCTTTCAGAATAATACACATTAAGAAATCTTACAGAGCTCTGTGGTCATAAGTATTTTTCTCTCTTTTCCCTCTCCCCATCAAACTCTCATCACTCCACAATCATCACTTTTCTCATAGCAGGAAGATTCATCTAACTTCATTCAAGACTAAACCTGAACATGACATACCTTAAGTAAAAATACAAATGTTCTTTCAAACATATTTATGTATAAAAGTATGCTGTTATTTTGTAAACTTTCATTTTCATGAAATCACTTTTAAACATAGAAAAACTGATGCTTTAAATGAGAGTTCTCTTTATGTCCTCATTGACATGGTAGGAATCATATATAGATTTGAAAAGTTTAATATGGCTTTTTCCCTCACAGAGGAAAGTACAAGCTTGGCATTTTGGAGGTTTTGGTCAGAAACTAATCAAAGAACACTCGATATGTGCAAAATTGCTGCAGAAATTTGTTTCAGCAGACAAAAGACTCTTCCCATTCTTGTGAAGCTCACAATCCTATAAGAAGAAGAAGACCAACGTGTCATCACCTGAAGATATAACTGTTTGGCAGTATTTAGAATACAAATCTGAGATGTCAAGTAATATAATTTAAAGAAGCAATTGTTAATGGTCCATTTGAAATATCATAAGATGACTTTTAATATAAGGATCAATTTTACATATTCTCATTCTACTTTATGGACTCTAATGAGAAGTATCTGTTAATTCTTCACTGATTACACAGGAAAATAAGTTCAGATAAGACCCTGTACTATTTTTCTGATATGTTTAGTCTATAAGTATAATCTCATTACTCAGCAGCAAACCTCATTTACAGGAGTTTCACATTGGAGAACAATTTTGTTACTGACATGGTTAACACCAAATGATGACAATGCTGACATAAACTAAGTCTACAGGGTTCTGCTTCTAATATTCAAACACAGTGCTCCTCCATGTCCTCCGGGGATCCATTTCAAGACCCCTAGTGGATGCCTGAAACCATGGATAGTACCAAACTCTGTATATACTATGTTTTTTCGATCTGATAACCAAGATGGCTACTAAATGACTAGCAGCAGGCAGGCAGAGTGCACAGCATGAATACACTGGACAGAGATATTTCACGTTATGAGTGGGATGGCACAAGACTTTATCATGCCACTCAGAATGCCTCTCAATTTAAAACTTATACATTGTTTATTTATGGAATTTTCCATGCAATATTTTTGTGTAGAGGTTGACTGCAGGTAACTGACACTGCAGAAAACCAAACCAAACTGTGTATAAGAGGCAACTACTGTAACCTCTTTTGAAAAGAGGGATCAGGAATGTTTCTGTACAACATCGTCGGGCCTATTTACATTCTTCTACACCAAGCACATTCATGATAAAGCCAACATAAAGTTATTAATTCATATTTTGGAAGTGACATCTGGAAAAATAAAAGAGCTAAATGAAATAATACAGCTAAGACAGTACATTGTCCAGAATTTTCAAACCTGGATCCAGCAAGGAAACAAATGATAGTTTTAATGGCCGATAAACAGTGAATTCACACTGATTGCCTGCCTGGCCTCATGAAGAAGCATCTGGGTTAACTCCATACTACAGGCTCTCAACTGGAATAATAGAAATGAAAGTACTTTGCAAATTATAAAAGTTAAAAGAGTGGGATAAAGAGGAGTCAGCTGGAGCTCTTTCAGTGTATTTGAGCCCTGAAGCAGCACCTGTAAGTGGTTGTTTCATTCCTCACAGAATAATGAACTTAATTCTTATGCATGTGTCTGTTCTCTGACTTCCAGAAAAGAGAGTATGAACTTCCTCAAAAATGCTATGGACTGATATTGATAAAGGCTGAGTTTTGTGAGAAAAAAAAATAAATAAATACAAGGCAGCTGAGTGAGACTCCATTTAATCAGAGTTCTGAATTCAGAAGTCAATAAGAACATTATATTCCTGAAATGGCACAAGATGCTGTAGTAAGGAGGCCAAATATTTAATCCCTAGCTAAGAATCATAAAACATTCCTGCTTTCATATACATAAGAGTTACCTGGGAGCTTATCTTAAAATGCACTTTCTTTTGGTCTTGCCCTAAGAAATTCTCATTTATTAGATGATTTTGATACCTATAGTCTTCTGAGTACACCTTGAAAATCACTGAGTTCAGGCCCTTAGATAGAGCCTTCAAGGCTCTTGCTTATCACATAATTCTTAATAAGCAACTAAATGGAAAAATCCTTGAGGGTAAGTCTATTTCATCTTCATATTCCACAGATTATCTAAACTATTATTTAGTTAATTATTTATTATCTATTGGATGATGTCCCTAAATATCTGTAGAATGAATGAATAAATCAATCCCAGCTCAGAAATACATTCTAAACTTTTGATAATATCCAGTTTGCCTATAGCTCTATCTTCATAATCAGATAACTCATTGTGCTTGTTTTATTTTTTAAATAGTTCTCCTGGCTCATTGAAAGGCACTGCATGAAGTGTGCCAGACGATGGTCAGAACAATTCCTTATGTATGTAACATGCATGACAATTTCAATGGTACTCTCATGTCCATCATCTAATTTAATGAGAAAAAGGAAGACTAAAACATTGTTTCTGCTTTCAAGGAGATTACAATTTAGTGATAACATATTAACACAGAAATATGCCAGAAAAAATATAACACAAAATTGGAAGTCAAATTATATGATTTCAGACTATAAACACTCGAGTTCTTCAGAGGGAAGGGGGCATCCATGGGGCTTGGAGTCGTTAAGGAGGGCTTTGTAGAGAAGGTAGGATGTCCTTCAAGGATAGATTTGATTTAGACAGTTAAAGAAAAGATGAGCCATGTGAGAAAAATAAGATGAGTAAAGGAAAGGAGACATAAATAAATCTTAAAGCAAGGCTCTTGATATTAAGATTGTGTATCCAGAGCAAATCCATTCATCAGGGATTGATTAAGGAAGGCAGCTAGTCCAAAAAAAAAAAAAAAAAAAACCTGACAAAGGAAGTAAGGGGCCAACCTGTACTTACATTTGGTGAGGAAATGTTCACTCATACACAAGAATATAAAGTAGAAATGTATATAAATCTGCTATGTATATTTTCTAACCTTTGTGAATCTCATTATCTATAGAAAATACAGTATACTATTTGTCTTATGTTGTAATTCTAAAAGTATTCTTATAGTCCTAATTTTCCAAGTGAAAAATATATGTATATATATTTATCTTTTTTCTATATTATATTGTCATCATATATTTAAAATATTTATATATGTGTATATTATTCAGGGGTCCTAAATGACTCTGGATTTATCCAATTACACTACACCTAGAGATCAGAGCTAGCTCAGGGACCTAGGCTCTTCAAGAACGTAAACATCAACATTAAACATGAAATTGAGAAACACGTAGTGATTAGCTTCAGGCTACTGTGATAACATTGTTGACTTGCGTGTTGCTTATAACGTGCCTTGGAATGTTTTGGCTTCCTTCTATCAGCTTTAGAAAATTGTATGCCGACTCACTTCATCATTTGGGAATTGATCATTGTGGGGCAAACACTCTTTTTTAAGAAAGTGCAGTATTATGTGCTTTACTGTGAGAAACTGTGTGTCTGTTCCAATATTGTATGGTGAGCAATAAAGCATCAAACTGAAAGACCTGGCTCTTTAGTTTTCTTTTTCTTCCAAATTATTTCATTTTTGGTGTGATTGGACCTTAAACCACTTGCCCCAAAGACTTCATTTTAATTCAGTGCCATCCACATGTACCACTGGTGGTTTTTCGAAATAATTGTAAGTAATATGCAAATAGACATTTCAATTTTAATAATAAATTGAATGTGTCCATCCCATCCACTCCACATAACTTCCCGTTCTACTGATACATTTATTCTAAAAGCCGAGATAACGTAGACAAATCTATACAAATAAACCAATGGTAGTAGCCACTTGTGGCTCCTCATGCCACATCTCCTCTTTGGTCCCATTCAGCACAGCTGTGGTAATCATTCCATATGCATTGTCATTCTCCCATCTTCAGCAAACTGAAGTGGCAGAGTTCTCCCAAGCTGTGTTACACCACTCAGTATAAGCACAGGTAGCCAAGGACTTCAAGGGAGTTAATGCCCCTAGGGACACCAATCAAAAAGTGGGAAATAAAAACCAATAGAAAAATGTTCCAGGCTCTTATCTTCTAATGGAATATTTCTGAAGCATCTTCAAAATGATTCTTCAAAAGGTCCTCAGCATTACTGAGCCCCTATTTCTTCATACTGGAAGCCAACTCATATACCCTTCACCAACTTTTCCTCCTTTCTCGTCCCACTATTTGAACTTCCTCATTTTCACAAAGTTGAAAATACTGTAGGTTGAAGATGTATTTAATACACCTAAACTACTGAACATCGTAGCTTAACCTAGCCTGCATTAAACATGCTCAGAACACTGACAGTAGCTTATAGTTAAGCAAAATCATCTAACACAAAGCCTATTTATGAAAGAGTGCTGAAT